>NW_024104369.1:469247-1069247 GCF_003945595.2 Pipra filicauda | reverse complement strand
TCTGGAATAATCTGTTCTTTAAAATTAGTGGAATATCATGGGAAACATCAGATATCCATTTATTTAGTGCTGTGTTCATTGAAACAGTGAAACTCTGTGGTCCACAGAATATTGAGTCTCGCACCATTCATGAACATTGGCTTTATTCAGAAACTTATTTTTTTAAAAAATCACCTCTATCTGTTTTTAATTAACTAAAAAAAAAGTCATTTGGAATATACAAGTTATTCCACTTACATGTAGAGAGCTCACATTTGTGGGGTGCTTGAGGTATCTGTATTATCAGTTTAAGAAATCTGACATGACAGGTTAGAAATTGTAATCTATAATGACTGGGAGATTGAATATCATAGGTCCCCTTTGAACTGATTTTATTATGTGCACTATAATCTGTTAAACAGCTCAGACAGTCTTATTTACATCTCATCTACTGTTTTTCTTCCATTGTTTCAGTTTTTTGTTTCTACACCTTATTTTACATCAGACAGCAGTTCGTACTACAAAATTTTTAGTGACAAAAATGGTTATAAGCATATTCACTACATCAATGGCTCTATGGTAAGTCAAGCAAAGTGTTCTACATTGATCTACTGTAAGTTCCTGAAATAATGCTACAATATTCAGTAACTTAAATATCTTTCTACACAGGAGAATGCAATCCAAGTTACAAGTGGAGAATGGGAGGCAATATACATTTTCAGAGTAACAAATGATGCAATGTAAGTGTCATGAAGAAAACAGACTGTAAGTGATGTCAATAAAAGCAACACAATCATTTGAACACCATTTGTTAACTTGTTAGGTTATAACTAGGTATAATTTGGTTTTTATCTGAATGCATCCACTACAAATTTGTATACAAAGGCACTGCATAGGTTTGCAAACATGGTTTACTTCTGAGAGATTCTTTGCAAATTGTCCTTAATTTTCTATTTAATCACCTCTCTTAGACATATTTAAAAATACTTCATTATTCATGTGTTTAATCCTTACACAATTTGCAGTTACTTGTCTTTTTATGATGCCTCATTCAACTTACTGTATAGATAGATACAGCTTACATAATTGGAATGATTAGCTCATGAGAATTAAGAAAGAACTCTTTATATGTCTTATGTGTCATCTAATCATAAATTGAGGATTTATTAAAATAAAAAGTATATAAGCTTAACTACTCTTCCATTGCATGCAGAAATCTCAAAAAGTCTAAATTAACTTCCAAGATGGCTTTTCATCTTGCTGCAGGTTCATAGGTCATAACTTTGTGGATTATTTATTAACATATAAATGAATTTACAGTTTCTATTCAAGCAATGAATTTGAAGGCTATCCAGGAAGAAGGAATATTTACAAGTAAGTGTTATCAACATTATCTTAATGATAGTAGGTTGATAGAAGATATCTCTGAATTTGTTGATAAAACAATTTAATTTCAATATGTTTAAAATGTAATTTCACAAGTATTGTAAGTAAATCTTCACCTCAGATTATATCTGAGAATTGAGAAATAACATCTAGGATTTAAATACACTCTTGGGAAAAAAATCAGTAAAGAGGCCAAGCATTTATTTTTAAATTGAACAGTTCTGAAAGTACAATTCCTGTATTCAAGAATGTGATGCAGACACATGTGAAGTAAACTGTAGCAAAATAACTATTTATTTTGTTTTTCTCCTAGAATCAGTATTGGAAGTAAACCTATAAGAAAACAATGCATTACTTGCAATTTAAGAAAAGAGAGATGTCAGTATTATACAGCAAGATTCAGTGAACGTTCTAAGTATTATGCCTTGATCTGTTATGGTATGTATAGCATGGAAGCAGATATATAATCAGTTGTTCTTTCAAATTTATCAGTGCTGTAGTTAATACTATAGTTGTGTGGTTAATACGTACGAACAGTGAGGTCACAATCTAAAAAAAAAAAAAAAAAGAAAAAAGTATCCAAGGTTTCCCTTTTATGTATTTCATATAAAGTTTACTGTTCTGATTCTGCACTGACTGTTCAGCTGAAAAGTTCCTTAGAATTTCTGTTGAGCAGAGAACCAAATGTAGCAAATAACAACACCTTTCAATCATTCCTGCACAAAACAGTCAGTAAGGTCGTCACCATGTGAAAGGCGCACACCTTCACAAATACGATGTGACATATTCTCAGAAGAATGTTTCACATTGTTAATTCTGCATTTGCCTTATGTAATCACATCTCAGGTATTAACTAGATGTCACTTCATCTCTAGGGTGGAAGAGTTTGTTAGTGGATTTAAAGTTCCTTCTATTATGTTTGCTAAGCAATGCCTGTATGTATGCAAGCCTTTGTACGCACAGTACCTTATGTATATCGTGCAGCAGGGACTTGTGGGTTACCCAGCAGAGAAGATTCAGATCTGTGTGTCAATTTAAGCTCTTTAACTCCTGTCAGTTACCAATGTTAATGTAATATACACTACATCACCAAATTCCATCTTCAAACTGTAAAGTACCTTCTTACGATTCTTATGACAGGTCCTGGGATTCCCATTTCTACTCTTTTTGAGAACCACGGTGATAGAGGTACTGCAAGTATCCTGCCTATTTCTGACCAATTGTTATACTCCTTGATCTTCACTATGCAGATCCTATAATACAATATTTAGGCTTGTAATCAAGAATCTTTCACCTTATTTGGTATTAAAATATCTATTATCCTTCTAAATTTGTTAATTAGTGAAATCCAAGTATGAATGAAAACATTGATGCCTTTATTTTAATTCCTGAGTCCATCACTTTTATAGGATCCTGATGTTTTCCCTGTTTATCCATTATAGATAAAATGAACATCAGCAACTCTTTGTCTACCAAATTTTGAGTCAAACTTTGTAGAAAATACTGTGCTTCACAGACTATTCCTTTTCATATTTGGATGAACAAAAGACTTCTTGCTTTCTTTCATGAGGCAACACTACATTATACAAAAGGCAATGGTGTGCTATTTAGAGTTTGACCCATTGTGCTGTACTAATTAGAATTTGGATCAGTGACTTGCTCTTTAGCCATCAGTAGAGATGTCAGGGAAGAGCAGAAGTTCTTTCAGATGATCAGTTCAAAAAACTGCTTCAGACAAGGTGTAATTATTGATGCAAAGTGGAATCTTCAGCAAGAAACATTCAGAGCCCTCATTCTTTAAGTAGCCTGTCAGTGAGGACTGTTTGCAACCAAGCCAAGGAGGAACTTTCTAACAATGAAAATATTATTTGCTCTGAAGTGAATTTTCTGTCTCTGTCCCTTGTTTTTCTCTAAAAGTTCATCTTCATCTTAAAGCCCTCAATGTTAAGCCCTCTTAAAGCCCTCAATGTTAAGCCCTCTTAAAGCCCTCCCTGAAATGTTACAAAAACTAACATGATCCTGTATAAAATTTCAGTGACTTAGCATTCTCCTTCCTTCCCCAATAATCACTGGAAATGAATTGGTAGTTGTAATGGTCCTTACAGTTCATCCTGTATTGATAACCCAGATCACTATTAACTGAATGATATCTGACCAGAAACATAAGGACATGAAAACATAAGGAAGACAAATGCCACAAAATATTGTTAAGCTAAATTAATCTGTGGTGATTCAGGTAGAAATCAATTAATTGCAATATAATATTATTTAGACTCCAAAAGCAGTTGGTACATCTTAGTTTTTAACTACTCAAAAATGTTTGCAGATGGAAAAGATTGGTTAACGTGTCTATTGCAATTATGCTATAAAAACACTGTGTTCTGATATTTCTTTTGTAAAAGGTTTAAATACAGTTCATGCATGGATTTTTTCATATATAAGCTATTCTCATAGCTCTCTGTTTTCCCTGATTCATTATTACCTTGTTTATCAAGGGCCCCTACTACCTTATCAAACTGTGAATTGCATGAAATGCAGCTAAGTGCCCAACTGCAATTATGTGTTTCTTAACCTCTCTGCAGGAGAGAAAAGTTTCATGTAATGCATTTTCACTACTGGTTTCATGATGACTCACTCAATTGTGCTATTATTCTTCAAGAATAAAAACAAATTCAGGCTTGTCTTAGACTTTTTCATTACCTTTTTTGGATTAATTTTCCTTATGTCCCTTGCTTTCATAATCTCTTCTGTGGTACAAAACTGTTTTTAGTAAATCCATTTTCATTGCAATTGGCAGCATTTTAATATCACCCATGAATTTTAGTAGGATATATGCAGGTAAACTAATATACACCAATTTGGAAGCTCCTTCCAGAATGTCTACAATTCAGTTGTGGTATTGGGCAAGTTTAAGGAGTTTTGAGGGGAAGCAGGGAAAGGGTTCAGCTTAGTTTGGGTGAGTATCCAAAGCTAGGATGATCTTTCAGCCATACAAAAAAACACTTGAAGCTACTTGTCAAGAGTATTTTGAAAGAACAAATTCCACTGTTATATTTCCAGCATTTCCTCAGCACTACTATCTAGCTCAATACATATTGAGAGAAGACTTCTTGTATTTTTTTGAGCATTTCCAGAAACAGGGAGGGGGGGAAACGTAAACTAAAAAAGAAAAATCTCCTGCAATTTTAAAAGGTTCTTTCATTTTGAAAGTGAAGCTAAAAGTCACAGATTTCCATTATGTACAACATTCTTCATCCATCACTACTCATTGGAAAGCACATAAATAAACAAGTAAGACACACGATGGGATGAATTTTGCATTTCCAGCTCCCACTATTTTAAAAAAATGGAGTGAGGACTATGCAAGAGGAAGAAGTTTCTTCCATAACATGTGGGACTCTAACATTTAGAGGCAACATGTGAAATGATTTGCATTGCAAAACGTACATCCTATAAAAATCTAATGAGTATTTGTGCACTGCAATACCAGTGTTTTGCTTTCATTTAGCTATGTGATCAAGCCCAGTTAGAAGTGTCTGAGTGGATTTTATTACTCTGCTTGTAAAAGTCAGATTTCCTTTCTGTTCTAATAACACAAAATAAATGAATGTTAATTAATGAAGAGAAATTAACAATAAATCAGTAAATAATTCAGGCATTTCTTTTACTTAGAGCTCAGAGTATTGGAAGACAATAGGGAATTACAGTCTGCTTTGCAAGAGATCCAGCTGCCAAAAGAAGAAGTTAATAAACTTGAAGTGGATGGTATAAGTAAGAATTACACATCCTTATTATACTTTTTACTGCTACCATTTTAATATTTTTCCTTAATTTTGTGATAGTAAGTATTGTCTTTCTGTAGAACAAACTTGTTAGCCTGTCAGATTGGGAAGAAGAGGCCTGGTTCTGCCCTGCTCAACAACTAATTTGTCTTTGCCTCAGGGTATCTGTCAGTAAAACAGTAGCTAAAATACAGCTCTGCTTCACAATACAATTTTTTTAAAATTCTTTAATACTACTAATAAAATATTTAAATATTGTGTAAAAACTATATAATGTGGTGGTAATAAAACGTGAAATATAAACTGCTGTTCATATTTTATACATTATATTCATTTGCACGCACTGTTCTTTTCACTAGTGACTTTACAAAAAGTATTCCGTGGTAATAAATTAAAAAAGTTTCAAAAACTAATTTCTGGTAATCTTAGCAACTGTTACATTCCTAGTTATGCTTTTCTAGGCACCTGGAAAAACTGAGAACTAGGCTTTTGTGAAATAATAATTTTATGCATAGCTAAATTAAACTAAATGTGGGTACTTTATTTCTTCAAAGTTGTTCTTCAGCAGCTCCATATAAACAGTTAATTGCATCAGTTCTGTATTTCACAGTTCATGTGTTGTGTACTGTGTGCTGATTCATGTTCATATACTCTTACACCAAACTCTGGATTATGCGTAAAGGAATCATTTTAACCACTAAGAATATAATTTTAATATGTCTTTTCTAGCTTTGTGGTACAAAATGCTTCTACCTCCACAGTTTGATAGATCCAAGAAGTACCCTCTGCTTATTCAGGTGTATGTAACACTTCCTTTCTTTGAATTTGTTTTGTGAAAAACTCCATATTTTTTATAATTTAACAAAACCTTGTACATTTGCAACATTTTAGGAAGTAAAAGCAAAACTATGTAGTTCTGTACTGGTTTTTTTTAATATATTTCTGGAAAAGAAATTTAAGCCAATGGAGATGGATAAGGTTTTTAATGTTAATCTTAGCATGGTAAAGCTTAGTTTCTCAGAGAAGGGAAAAGGCTAAAAACATGTGGGCTATTCCTTGTAGTTCTTAGCCCTGTAGCTGCTTCTGTTTATTATGAGGCAGTCTGAAAGTATTGATTTCAGCTTTTTTAATATGAAAAATACAGGAGCCTGCTTAATTTTTTAATTAAAAAAAAACAAAAACAAACAAATGCCTAAACTATGTGGACTGGCTTCTCTAAGAGCATTGAAAATAATTTATTGCAGGAAAAAAAGGCAATAGAAATTGCAGTGGAAAAAAAAAACATAATAAAAAAATATGCAGAAAGGAGAAATGAGTCGATGTAATAAACTTTACATCATTTTATTAACTAGTGATGATCCAAAGGTCCAAGAATGCTAAGTATGTTTGAATGAAGTTTAGAGTAGAAGAGTCCTGTCCTTGAGGTCAAATGTGTATTTACTTTAGGCCGTTCTCATGAGGAGTGTCTCCCTGTATTGCTCAGATCTGTAGGGTGTGTTCTGCCCACAGCTCCAACAGCACATGACAAATAAGGTCTGGTGATGGCCAGAAAGTGTAAAGAGCTCTACTTCTTTCTTCTGTTTTCTTTGGTATTGCTGCATGTGGAGATCAAATGCAGAAAAGCACCAAACAGGGCTATTACCCCTAAGGAATGTAGAGAGAGAAAAGAACTGAGTCTTTGAGGCATAACTCTTCCAAGGATTCCCCTTAGGACAATCATCTGATACTGAACCCCTTAACCTGAGCTGAAACTTATTATTTTCCTTAGGCATAAGACCTAAATGATTAAGATAGATTTTAGATAGCAAAATCTCATAAATATATGAAAATGTTAGCTGAATTGTTTGTCTACTGGGCTCTCTGAACAACAGACACATAGCAAAATATATGTGGAGAAAATGTTAGCATACGTAGCATGTATAGCTATAGTCCAGTGTCCAGTAACCATTTATAAATGATTTGAAAATGTGTGAATTTTCATCCTCAGGTATGGAGGACCTTGCAGTCAGAATGTGAAGGAAACATTTAGCATTAGCTGGATAACCTATCTTGCAAGCAAAGAGGGAATTATTGTTGCTCTAGTGGATGGCAGAGGGACAGCTTATCAAGGTGACAAAATTTTGCATGCAGTATATCGAAGACTTGGAGTCTATGAAGTGGAAGACCAAATCTCAGCAGTGAAGTAAGCAGACTATCTCCCTGTAAAACTGTTGTACTTACATGTCTAGAAGTAGTAATGTGAAAAAAAATATTAAATTCTCAGCCTTTCTTCTGAAGAGCTGAGGTCTTCAGGAAATAAGAACACTTGTAAAAATAAAATATTACTGTTTGCTTCATGTCAGTGACATTTTGGGTGGTATGAAGTCCATATACCACTAAGTCCACATCTGGACCTCACCACTTCCATTGTGTTAGAGCATCATCAAAAGCTTCAATCCTAGGCCTAAGGAAATACAAGTGAAAGTGGTGAGAGGTAAGCCAATGTATTATCCATTACCCTGAAGTTTTCCCTGTAGGGCAAACCTACCTCAGTGACCATAGAGATCCATAGTGATTATCTAAAGGTCAAATGTGAAGTTTGTAGCAGAACTGAACCTGCCACAAACCTTCTAAAGGTCAGTTAGTCATAAACTTGCATTCTGTGCTATGCATAAACTTGCATTATAGGATAGTTAAGAACAACAGAAAGTGCCTGAGGTCCCCAATAGGTGTTCCCCAACAGCTGCTCCTTTGAATCAAAACACTTAAAAGTGTTCCCAGAGAAAATAATTCCCTATGCAGAGTTTTGGAGAGGGAATGAAAGCTGAGGATTGTAAAGAAAGACTGACTGGTAATCTTACAGATGCAGTAGCACTGCTAAAGTGAGCAGTTAATTTGTTAATTTGTTAAGTGTTAATTTGAACCCCACAGAGATGAGTACAAGGCAGGAATATGGAATTTAGTCTAAGGAATTTGGCCCAGCAGAGTATGGATAGATTTCCAGGTGCAACAGTAAGTACCCTCTTTCCTTCAGACCCAACTGAGTACCTTAGCTAGAAATTGGATGTAGCAATCCAGGCCTTCACAGCTTTCTCTGCTTGTTTGAGAACACTGCCTGTACTTAAAAGTGTGTGTGAGGAGGATATCTGCTCCTTCCTCTTTCTGCCTTGTGATAATTCGCTTCCTACTCAGTGACATAAACACACCATTTTCCCTTTCAGTGATAAATGAAACAGAATAGCTGTATATCATGTCAGGTTTTTTCTATTAATCTATTATTTTATTTTCTTTATTGAAAGTTTAGGAGGAGTGGCATACTTTAAAATATCACAGGAATGGTTTTTCATTACTCTGAATCATCACTCAGACATGAAATGTCAGAGACAGAGGGAACCTAAACTGATTCTGCAATTGCAAAATCTGCTGAGACAGGCCATGAAGAAATGACCTCAGTTTTCACACTTTCCAGTTTTCTGTCAGCACCTAAACTAAATTTTTATTCAGTTAAATGTAGTGCATTCCATCTTCCTGATCTAACACATGGTTTAAGATGCATGATTTTTAGAGAGGAGTCTATACTCTAGAGGGAAGTTCTTGGAATGGCTTTTACTGTTGGAGGAGCCCTGGGGATTAAGATAGTAATGTAGCAAAACTGATTCATTTTTTTGCTTTTCTAACTTTGTCCCACCCAGACAGTGTCCTGAATTTTGGGTGTTGTCAGTCACTCGTGCTTGTCCTAATAAATAAGGCTAATATGTGTCCTGGGATATATCTGAACCTATTTGGTTTATCTGTCACTGTCAAACCTTTATGTTCTTTTGCCTCATGTCTTTTCTTTGCTGTTAATAATACCTCTCTAGAAATACAATCTTCAGACTCTGATGCAGGATATTTTAGGACACCTAATATTTATTATTCTCTTTAACCTGTTTGACTGTATTTCAAGCTCATTACCTACTTGGAGTGTTAGAAGATATTTTCCTCCGTATTGTTTTTTATTATAATAGTAGTATGAGCTTTTTACTTTTCAGGCATATAAAGAAGAAAGCTTATTTCTCCAGGGAATCCCTAATCTCAGAGGCTGATACTGTGCCTCTCGAGAAATCAGAGGGTAAATAACCAGGTGGATTTTAAGTATAGGAAAAAAGACTTCTTTTGCCAAGAAGCCAGATGAGAAGAGTCCTCACCCACTGGAACAAAAATTATTATGATGAAAGTATTAATTTCAGTATTTTTTCTTCTTTCAGGAAAAATTCTTCCCTTTCCTCTGAAATACCTATTAATTGAATAATTGTTGCTTTGTAGAAATCAGACATGCTATGCTGAATATCAGTTTGCACAAATTGGTGGAATGTGTGGAAAAAATGGAAGGACTATTTTTTGCTAATTTTTATAGTATTAGCAATCTTTTGTAATAATTCATTTATTTGTATGATTTTCTTTTCCACAGAAAATTTATAGAAATGGGCTTTATTGATGAGAAACGAATAGCAATATGGGGCTGGGTAAGTAAGTGATTGAGTTTTTTGTATCTAGCTTTAAATAATCCTGCAGTATAATTTTTTTAACTCTTCCTTATTCTGTATGAAGTTTCTTCTACCCATGCATAATGGTATTACCAAAGGGGATAGTTCCTGTTGGTGCTTATGTACTTACTATTGCAACAGTGCAAGCCCTCAAAAAGGAATCTTTGGCAGCTCAAGAGGGAATTTTGAAAAGCTTATGTCTAATACATTGTTTGGACTTTAAGTGAAGCCAAATTGAGATGTTTTAATTGGCTTCACTTTTAACTTAGGGACTTACTGGCATGGTTTCAAAATTCAAGTATTGTCTGTTCTGATCCGAGATTAAAATAATGAGAAAAGTCCTATGACTATCTCTCATGAGAAAATGTGACCCTTGCATCATTCTGAGTCACTGTGTACTTTTCTGTAATGGTCAGTAGGGATGATGTGGGTCTGAGACGTTTTCAACTTTGATAGCTTCACCAAGAAGTGGAAAAATTGAACAGTATGGGAGTTATTTCAAATTATTAGCTTTGTAACACTCCCAGAACCTTTAATAGACAGATGTACTGCAAGTCTTTATTAATAAATGGACATATTCCACTGCCCTGAGGCACTAAGAAATAGAGTAGCATACCTCAAGTACAAATTTTAGGATAGCACTGCATTCTAATAGGACAAAAATAAATTATTGGAATAGTTGGGGTTGTTTTTCTATGCTGTCAACTTCAAAGTAGGAGCATTCATAAAAAAGAGATGCAGAGCTATTAGTGGTTTTAATGGGAACTGAAGCCGTCTTCAGTGACAGCACAAATGCCCCACAGCCCCTTTAGAGAGATTTTTAAGATGTTTAGGCCATTTGACTCAGTTGTTCATGTTTATTGTGAAGGGCTGAATCAAGAATGCATAGGCAGAACTGCTGCCCTGCCTCCCACCCAGCTTCAGCATAACTGAATTATACTGTACGGGAGAACAAGCTGATAAGCAACAACTGAGGGTGTCATGGATTAGGGATGGTACTGTCAGGAATGCTAAAGGGAGTTGGAGGCCACACTTAGTCCTTCTCTGAGTAAATTAGTAGCAGCTATCCAGCAGTAACAGGCTGCACCAACTAAAAAACAGAGTAAACTGATATGTTAGATACTAATTAACATTGTGCAATATTTTTCTCCACATACATGTTTGTTTTTCTCTAGTTATCATCCAGAAAGACCTCTTATTTCATTCTCTTTAACTGCCTGTCTCTGCCAGGAGAATTATTCTGATCTGTCCCTGTTTGGTTTGTTTATTTTTGCTGGGGTTTGTTTGTTTATTTGTTTTTGTTGGCCCAGTTTCATTGTAAGAGGTTTGCTCAGAAACATTCTAGAGGATGGATCTTTTAAGCTTCAGTTCAACTCTAAATAAAGAAGTTGCCCGATCTTAGATAGCATGTGAGCAGGGTTGCTAAAATCTTCCTATGAAGCTTCTACCAACTAATATTTAAATTACTTTGATCAGACACTGCTATAACACCAGGATAAAACAGGTACCATATGATGAAATTAAGTGACACAGACACTTAAAAGTGTTTAATTCTAGAGTAACATTAGATAATTTAAGGCCACATGAAAATATTTTAAGTCACATCATATTTTATTTCACCACAGTGTTTCCAGAACCAACTAAGAGTTTGCACATATCTAAAACATTGTATCCCAGTAGCAGATATGATATTAAAATGATGGCGCTACTGACAAACCTATCAGTGTTTTTTCCATTTTTCTTTCTATTTATTATACCATTTCCTGGTCCATAAGCTTTGAAAGGAGTTGAAAGGTGTTTCCTTATTTATAGCCTGCAGCTTGACAGATACGCATGAATTTGTACTTTCAGCCTAACCAAACTTTTCAGGATGGCAAAAGCTCTTAAATAACCACTAAAGCAATTCAGGTTGTGAACTCTATCTCTCTGCCTGTTACAGCGAATAGATTTATCTGCCCAATCCTAATCCTAAGCCTTGTGGACTGATTTTTAAAAAGATCAAATGAGCAGATCAAATGAGCAGGAAAAATTCTATGAATTGGTGTTTCTATTACCATATCCCTCACTATCATTTCAAGCTGGAGTGTCAAGAGAAGAGAAGAACTAACTTAACTTTTTTACAAAAAAAATATGTAGTAGTTTTGCTTATTTCCCTTAATCTATCATATGCTACTGAGATAATCTTCAGAATTGTTCATGACACACCCCATATTTTTATCCTTCCCTCCATTGCAAAGTAAACAAAACCCCATTATTTCCCAAAGACCTTACATGAGCTTTTCCAACCTCGGTTCCATGTGCTATGAAGAACCAAACCAAAGGCTTTTTATTTACAGTATTTTCCTGTCTCAGAAACTAGCCCCACACAGTTGCACAGATCTATTCTGATAGCCAGGCTTACTTACTAGTGCTTACTTATTTATTTACCTGCCTAACTTCTGGCTATGAACTTGTTCTTCCCTTCTGGGTCTCAGTTTGAGGAATCAGGCCAGAGAATAACAGGAACAGTGGCAGGCAGTAGAGGGGAATTGCTCCAACCTCAAGTTCTCAAGTAGCTGAGTCTGTTAGTACTGATGATTTTGTTGGTTCAATATGCCAATCACTATCAATAACTAGATAGTTTGTTAAGGGAGGGAAAAACCTATAACTCTTCTTGAGGTGAACATTGAAAGGATGAGAGGCAGAGAACACCAGTTGTCATAAGGGAAGTTTTCTTTAGGTTTTAGGAAAAGAAATTTATGAAAACAGGGATCACTGTTGAAGTGGATTGAGTAGGGAGGCTGTGTAAAATGGATGTGACTGATTGACCTCATTTAAATCTGAAGTTAGCCCCATTTTGAGGTATAGGTTGCATTAGATTACCATGAAAGACCCTACCAACTTAAATTTTTCTTTGAATAAGTGATAATAAGAGCAGTATCCTGTGATATGCATTGAAGAAGTAGCAAAAAAGAAGTGATTCAATAAAATTGTCTAATCTGTCTCACAAGGAATCACATCAGATCCATTTGAAATCACTGATTTGTTTTTTAAAAAAGCTTTTATTGCTTTGTCTGCTATGCATTCAAAGCAAAATATTTACTTTGGAATTGATTTATATGAGTTTGATTCTTCACCAGTAATTTTAAACTGTCTGTGATTTCTCCTTAGTCCTATGGTGGGTATGTAACTTCTTTGGCACTTGGATCTGGCAGTGGAGTATTTAAATGTGGAATGGCTGTGGCTCCTGTTTCCAGCTGGGAATATTACGGTATGGAAACTGATCGTAAATACTGATTTGGAAAGCAAGATGTAGCATTCAGTGGCTTCTTAAATGAAATCATTGCAGGAGACTGGTGATTTGAAATGTAAAGATGTTGAAATTACTTAGACATAAAACTCTTAAGACCTTAACTTTAATGTTTTCCTTGCTGAAAATAACTGACTGCAACTGGCAGTTTGGAACAGACTTTGTTACACAGAAGAAGGTATGCCCCAGTAATTCCATACGCACATCTGTAACAGTAAGTGTGTAAAGCCCTCTCAATAAACTGCTATAGTGTAAGGAGGGATATTCCTAAAAATCCTATTAAAACAGTATCACTGAATTCAGAAGCAGCTGAACTGATTTTTCTGCCAGTAATGGAATCACAGTGCACTTCAGATACTCAGATGACCTCTGTCAGGAATCAGTATCTCTGAAGACTGCAAGGTTATTTCCCAAAAGCAGTGGAAAAGAGAGGGACTTTTGTGTCTGATATATTATTTTAAAAATTAAATATTTTTCCCTTTAAATGTTTCTCAGCCACACGCTCTGTGTTGTTGTGTTATGATACGTATTTTTATTTATGTTTATGGAATTAGGCTCCAAACTGTTCAGAAGAAACAACTCTCAGAGTATAGTCCCAAGGCCTTCCTGTGTGAATAAAACAGGCACATATTCATACTTACCGACCTGTTAATCTTTTGGCATAGTGTAAAGGAACCTTAGTGTAAAAAAAAAACATGGCATGCATGTTTTCAATGAGTAAAATGTAGCACTTTGAACACATTTACTTAGCATATGGTCGTTTGCTAAGAAGTCTTGGTTATGAAAAAATTTTTTGGTTAAATGGAAAAGATTCCTTCCCTGACTGCTAGCACAGACATTCCTTGTATTTATGGTGTTTTGCAAACAAAGGGGGAAATATTTGTATGACACAGGAAGCATAGTCTTTATGTTTTCACAGGCATCAAGATTTTTTTTAAGACATTTTTACTCACGATCACAAAATTATTACCAAAATGCAGGCATAAAGCACTGCTTTTGCAGAAGTCCTTTAATAAAAGAAGAGTTATAAAAATTTGTCTAAGCATTAAAAATTGAATGCAGTTTCTTAGTTAAAGTAGATTAGATCCGCACCATTGCAATCTTTATTTCAGCTGAATTTTCAGGAGGAAGTTTAAGAATCTTGCTAAAAACATGTTGTAAAATCCAAACAGGCAAATGTACCTCTACTAAGGAAGGAAGGAAACAGGAGGAAGTCATGAGTCATAAGTTTTGGCAAACAGAGGGCAAAACTACAGGATGCTACATATTTGAGTCTCTAAGTAGTACCAGTATATCAGAGAATGTACTGGCCCCATAGAGCTTCTAAATTCTGTCCCACAGTTTTAGATGCACAGAGATTCTGGACCATAATCTTTTCTCAGGAACCATCCCGCCCCCCTCCATTTTGAGTCAGAGTTAGTAACAGCTGAACAGTTATAAGATGTAAAGGGAAATTCTATTCAGGGATAATGTATGTTAAAAGCATTAAATCTGTGACTGTTTGGTTAAAATTTATTTAAATTTATCTCCTTTTCCTTCTTTAATAATTGACAAGCTGAATCTTCCACTTAGTCATCATAATGCAATTCTGCTGACCTCTGCGAACTTGCTGTAGCTATACTGCTAGAAGAGAGCGGAGAATTTGGCTCAGAATACTGTAGAAATGCCAGCCATTCAGAAAGAGTCTATTTTATTGAAAACTTAAGCCCAATATGGTTGTTTGACACTGTGTTGACAACAGATATTGCACATTTTCTGTTTTCATGGAATGATAAAGGATTTTGATAAAAGATAGGCTACTTGGAGTTTTTGGTATGTAGTATATATATAAATTATCTTCAGAAGCCTTGTTTGGCTGATCTGGGAGACATAGTACACATCTCTAGCACTCAATGATAGCACATATAAAGGATACATAATAAACCATGGGAACAAGAGTATACTGAGTCATTTTCCTTTTCTGGTAGGATTCTCATTTCTATTTTTTAACAAAATTATTCTAATACAGTGTATCAAACTGGACAACAAGATAGACAATCCCAATTCGTAATGATTACAATGGCAGTCACCTCTCTTTTGAAAGGGAAAGATGCCAGGTCTTCTTTGTCAGAAAGCCCTGACTTCGTTAAATAAATAAAATTCTTGTAATACTGCAGCTTGACTGCTCAATATGTGTCAGTTACTTTTTCAAGGCAAGGTCACAAAGAAAGTAATGTTCTGGTAGTGACAGCTGCTGTGTCAGTTTTCCATAAATTTTCATAACAGCTCTTAGTTAAAGTACAAATACCAAGGCAGCTCAAAGATAGATGTTCCTACCGATTTCATGGTGATAGATATTTTTCAGTTATTGACATATATTTTGTCAAATCTGTTAACAGTCTTTGCTGTAGTTAGAAAAAGGAATTGAACAGAGACCTGAACTGCAATGGGCCACTTTTTCAGTTCATGCCTGTATCCTTTCCAGCTCCCCCTAGTTGCTGCATATATACACTCAACAGGAAAAGGACAACATACATATCCATATTTACTGTATATAAAAATACAAATCCTCAAATACTCTTTTTAAGGTATCAGAATTAGTCTATGTCATCTTTCCACCATGCACCTTTGTTGGCTTATTGGCTTATTAAACTGACTTCTGGAGTTCAAGCCAATAACATAAAGCAATATCAATTAATTGCCTTTATCCACAAAACCTTCTGTTGGTTCTACAGCTGAGTATTAAACCACTGTTTCTGCAAAGAGAGAACAGTCATTAATTAGCCTTCTTAGTTGATTTTTTAAAATATGTTTAAATTTGGTATATTATGAGGAAACCAAGCTGAACAGAGACAGTTAAACATCATTTAATTTTCTGTGTGTCACTGAAGGCACAAAAATATCTGTATTTTCTTTATCTATAGCTTTCTTCTTTAATTTCAGCATCTATCTACACGGAACGATTTATGGGTCTTCCTGTAGAGTCCGATAATCTTGAGAACTACAAGGTGAGAATTCTGTATGTGTTGATCTGAATTTAAATCACACTTCCATGGACAAGTAGAATTGTGAAGAAAGAAAATGACCCACCAAGTCTCATAGTGACAGTCCTGTAGTAGCTAAGCTACTGCTGTGAAATTCTTATCTCCATAATGAATTGTGGTTTTGTATTTATAAAGCCCAAAAATGCTAAATTGAAATCCTTATTTTCTCACTTGGACAAGTCAGACAGTTCTATCAGTGCAAACCATTAGCCTAGGAAAGAACTCAAGTGAGAGAGAGGCACTAAATATCAAATATGTTTCTGATAGCGTAGAGATGCTTGTGATAGTATAGCCAGAGAGCTGCAAGCCAAGCTTGCCCGTGGAGATTCACAGATTCATAGTTTGGAAATAACCTCTTAGATCATAGTCTAACCACTAACCTATCACTGCCAAGTCCACCACTAAACCATGTCCCCAGTGCCACTTCTACACATCTTTTAAATACCTCCAGGGATGGAGACGCAACCACTTCCCTGGGCAGCCTATTCCAATGCTTGAAAACTCTTTCCATGAAGAAATTTTTTCTCCGATCCAATCTAAACTTCCTCTGGCACAATTTGAGGCCGTTTGCTCTTGTCCTGTCACTAGCTGCCCAGGAGAAGAGGCCAACCCCCACCTGGCTACAACCTTCTTTCAGGTAGTCGTAGAGAGCTATAAGGTTCCCCCTAAGCCACCTTTTCTCCAGGCTAAACACCCTCAGCTGTTCCTCATATGACTCACTCTCCAGACCCTTCACCAGTTTCACTGCCCTCCTCTGGACAATCTCCAGAACCTCCATATCTTTCTAGTCATGAGGTGTCCAAAACTGAACACAGGATTTGAGATGTGGCCTCACCAGTACCAAGTACCGAGGAACAATCAATTCCCTAGTCCTGCTGGCCACACTATTTCTGATACAGGCTAGGATGCCTTTGGCCTTCTTGGCCACCTGGGCACAGGCTGGCTCATGTTCAGCTGCTGTCGACCAGCACCCCAGGGCCTTTTCTGTCAGGCAGCTTTCCAACCATTCTTACCCCCAGCCTGTAGTGCTACATGGGGTTGTTGTGAGCCAAGACCAGGACCTGGCACTTGGCCTGATGCAGCTTGTTCAGATGCCTCTGCAGATCCTAATATATATATATATATGGCTTCTGTTGTAATCTCAGATTAGTATGAAGTCGCTGCTGTCATTATTTTGTCAGGTCAACTGTTTGATTGTTTTTCTACAAGGTAATTAAAACCTTTTAGCAATGTGAGTGAATGATTTAAATTGAAGTTGCTGAACTATTCACTTTTCCTCTCAACAGAATTCAACTGTAATGGCAAGAGCAAAGAATTTCCAAAACGTGGAGTATCTTCTTATCCATGGAACAGCAGATGGTGAGGTTTGCAAATGGCAGAACAAACACAGAGCCAGAATCACTTTGTTTGAAAAACATTAAGCATCTATCTGTGCCTTTGATTAGGGTCAGTACTTAGATCTTTGGTAGATTTCCATATGACTTATAATAAGATGCTTACTCATTCTTAGTAATGTCAATTGTATCACTTGATAATTAGTGGACACAACTTAATGCACTATAACTTTATGCTTTGTGGTATTTACACATTTCAACAGCCAATCTCTTTTTTTCCTTTTTTAGATAATGTACATTTTCAGAACTCAGCACAAATTGCAAAAGCTCTGGTTAATGCACAGGTGGATTTCCAGGCTATGGTAAATAATAGACTATTCATTTTGAACAGTGGTTTATAACTTTATCAATAAGCTTATCTGACACTTGGCAATATTTTAATAACCCAGTTCAACTGAACATGCTTCAAAATCTGGCAATTGCTAGTGCATTTGTTACTCTTCATAAAAACAGTTTCTCAATTTCTTCCCCAAAGGATTTGCCTGCACTTTTTTTTGCCTTGCCCTTTGCATGCTAGCAGGATTTCCCTTTTGTCAAGAATAACTTGAAGGCTTTTAAAATGAGCCAGGGAAAAGAATAAGAATCCAGCCTCCTTATGAATGTTGTTGATAGCTAGTAAAGGAGATGAAAAGAGCTGGCTTCTGGGGCCAAAATCTCACTGGTTCTGATAGATTCTTATCTTGACCTGGATTTGCCTGCCACAGGCATGAGGTGAAACAAGCAAAAAGGGTATAAGGTATCCAAAAAGTATATTCAGGATCAGGAAAATAAAAGTTCTCTGAAAAACTTGCTTGGGGTAGCAGGCAAAGAGAGAACCACATAGGCAAGAGGTTATAGGATAACCTCCTATTTTCTGCCTCCTTCACTAATATTGAGCAAATCTGGGTTATTCCTTAAGCATCTGGAATACTGTATGGAGTTGTAATCATCCTGGTTCAGCTACAGTGGAATGGCAGATATTACTGAGAGTTAACATAATTTATATATGTATTTTATTTCCAGTACACTATTCACTATGTTTATGGCTCTGCTGTAATATTTGTATATTACAATATTTGTATATTAGGATATTTTTAATAGAATTCAAAAAAAATTTAACTGAAAGTTTGTTGCTTAGAGCCCAGTATTTATTCCTAAGCAAGACTATGACCCCTATTGCTCAGGCTATGCAGTAGGTTGAGGACTTTTCATCCCTAAGGGCATCTCAAAGCTCTTTTGCCTGGCTTGATACAACTGACTTGTAAGTACTGAGGCAGTAACACTTACTGTTTCCCTCTGTTTTCTTGTGGCATTCACTTTCTCGTTTATGGTAAGAAAATACATTTCTTGTATTGCTTAACTCTGCAGAATTGAAAACATAACATAGGAGGTTTATGTTTTGGTTTTTTGGTTTTTTTTCAGTGGTATACTGACCAGAACCATGGAATTCCAGGGCTT
This sequence comes from Pipra filicauda, assembly GCF_003945595.2. NCBI lineage: Eukaryota > Metazoa > Chordata > Aves > Passeriformes > Pipridae > Pipra > Pipra filicauda. Next base: position 1,050,452 of record NW_024104369.1, on the reverse strand, counting down.
TCCAGCAAACATCTCTACACACATATGACCCACTTCCTAAAAAAATGTTTTTCTTTATCTGAATAAGTAGGCTATTCAGAGCATCCTAAGGCATCTGAGACATCTCTGGGAGAATGCAATGGTAACAGTGCCCAAGTTATATAGTTTTCAGGTGAATTGATAGCAGGAACTTTGAAGTTTTAAACTCGATGTTTACATCTACTTTGGATATTTTATATTACCAAATGTTATGGAAATACATGTTTTGACACATGTAACACCTGTTTGATAGAATAAATAAAATCAGAATGTAAAATGTCGTGTGCATTTATTGCCAACTTGCTTAAACTTACATTCTGCAGTCCAAAGAAAGGTGTTTTGTTGCAAAGACACACTGTCAGATTAATATGCTTGCATTTGTTAACTATAACTGTAAAATGGGAAAGGACAAAGAAAGCAGTACAAGTACCTAATTAGCATCCTAACAAGAACCAGTTTCTCAAAATTCATTTCCAATTTCTTGAAAAGAATCCAAGCGGGGATAGCTGAAGTTTGGATACTTTTTGAGAGTATTGAATGCTGTGTTCAAATTTTATTCAACTCTTATTTGAAACCTTGATTCTGCAAAACTCTCAGTGTTCAAGTTTAAACATGAAAGCAGGACATTCATGATAACTATTTTATCTCAGTGTTTTTTCTCCCTGTATTCAAAATATGCAAGCCATATTTGCCTGTTTTTAATCTCTAATCATCACCTCAGCATTCAAATTAATCTCAGTGTCATTCATCCCAGACTGAAGGGGAAGGATCAAAGGATTATGCAAGCTTTCTTTGCTTTGTTTCCAGTGAGACTATTTTAGGGGGTCTTTTAAAAATGATAGAAGCTAATAATGATTGGAATACTTGTATTCTTTTGATTAGTAATTAAATCAGTCCTGTCATAATATAAGAATATTAACCAGATAATTGGCAAGAGATCCACTGTAGATTAGATGATTCCTTCTTCACATGTTTAAAAAATTCTGAGGTAGCCTACTGCATAAGAACCATGGTTTGTCTAACACAGTATCTCATCTCTGCTATTATTGGGAGTACAAAATAACCTGAAAAAGATTGTGTTGCCTTCCTACAAAGCAAGCTGCTTCCTAACTCTCAGTCAGAGATCAGTTGCTGCTTCTTTGTGGAAAAGCAAGGGGTTTCATTTGACTTTCTTGACAAAAACATGGGGCTTAGCCAAAATAATTAAAATGTGGAAGTGATTTGCTATGTAACAGCTTCCTTCGTTTGTTAATGGCAATATCAAATCTGATTTTCCACACATGAGAACATTCCTTAGATACATCTTTATGTAAATGTAGTTGCCAAGCTGTTTGTAATGGTTAAATTATACTTTGATGGGAACTCTTCAGAAAATACTCAATTAGTTCAGGTTTTTTTGGAAACGCTGCCAATTATGTGACGTTAATGAGCTTTTTGTTGGTAATGTAATTAAAATTCAACTCCTATAATGGCTAAAGGAAAAATTACAGCTCTAAGAAAGTTAACATTAAGCAAATATAACATGAAGTGGGGCTAATTAGATGCTGATTATATGGTCCTATGTGCATTTGCTGCACACAACAGTAGTCTCAGAAATGTGATTATCTTACAAATAAGGAATACAATTCAGTTGAAATTACTGAGATTTAACTCTGAGTTTCTTATATTGATACAGCACAATGGAAATCATCGCAACATTGTGGTGAAAGAGATAACAATCTTATCCCAGATGCTTGAAGGTTTAAGATACCTGAATATGTCAGTGGCAACCCAGAGCAATTTTCGAAAGAGCATGGTATCAATCTGACATAAATATCAATATATTAAGTTCTCTTTCAATTTCTGCACCTTTATTTTATCTATTCTTTTGAAAATCCTATAAGCTCTGGAAATATGGGCAGATGACTTGGCCCTTTGTGGATACTATGAGTAGTAGAGTGATGCAATGTGTTGTTCACACCCAGCCCACAGGTCTGTTGTCAGAAGCTTCTGGAAATATTTGGAATAAGGGACATTTCAGGAAAATCTGTGAAATAAAATAACAGAAGGTACCACTTTCTCAAGGTGTGGATTAGCTGTTTCATTATTAATCTGCCCTGAAGTCTGTTTGTTTCCTAAGGCAATCAGAGTACACATCTTTCAAACTGTCCACAATTTAGCTTTAGGTAACAGTTGTGGGGATAAAAAGTGAAAAGAAAAAAAAAAAGTGAATCTTGCTGCTATCATTTTTCCTTTGTTGTTTTTCATGGTAATTTCTTTGCCTTACACAGTGTTCTCACCAAAGAAAGGGAATATGTCTCCAGTAGAGTGACATTTACACTGAGTTGCTGAAATAATGTCTAACCTGAAAGCTTTATGATTGAGCAACCATGTGTTTTGATGACCTGGGGGAAAACGTCCTAGGATGCTGTGAGTGTCAAAGAAACCCTCTTAAAAACATAATACAACATCAAGTTGCTGCCTGGCCTGTGCTAATGACAGATAATATTGCAGTCAATCATAGAAATAGTGCCAAGCACCTCAAACCTGCCCTTGCAGTATCACAGAATCACAGTATGGTCAGGGTTGGAAGGGAACTCTGGTGGTCTACTTATCCCACTTCCCTGTTGAAGCAGAGCTACCTACATCTGGGAGCCCAGGACTTTGTCCAGATGTCTTTTGAATATCTAAAAGAATAGACACTCCACACAACCTCTCTGGGCCACTGCTGTCAGTGCTTGGTCACTCTCATGGTAAAAAAGTGTTTCCTTATGTTCAGACAGAACATTCTATATGTCAGTTTGTGCCTGTTGCCTCTTGTTCTGTTACTGGGCATCACTGCAAAAGAGCCTGGCTCAGTCTTCTTTAGACCATCCCTTCAGATATTTATACACACTGATCAGATTCTCCCAAGCCTTTTTTTTTTCCTCTAGAAAGAGAACTTTTTCTGTTCTGCATGGTTATCTACAAACACAATCCATGTTAAAAGCATTACCACAAACATTCACTGGACCTTCAACAGCTGAAGGTGAAAGGGCTTGTCCTGAGGCATCAAGCTGAAGCTAACAAAGTATGTTTAAGGGTTAGCCTTATATATGAATAAAAAGTATATATAACTATGCTGCAGACATAGAATATGGTGTGTAAGAGCAAACACTGGGACACAATTTGAATTTAAGCTAAGCTCTTATGACAAGTTTTCTGAGCTGATGAATGAATGTCCTCACAGTTTCGCTGCCCACTTTAAAATGTTTTAGAGGATCTGGTTTTCAGAAAATGCTGAGCATTTTCTGCTCTTCTTTTGTCTTTTGAATAACACTTTCACACTTCAGATACCCAAACACACCACTTCAGACCATGAAACTTGTCTTCAGATATCTGTCATATAAACAAGGTATACAAGCCTCTGAAGATTGGACATAGTTTTTCTGAATTAAGTAAACGGGCCCTTGATAAATAGCCACAAATACAGTTGTTTACAAGTCAGTTTCTACTGTAAATCTTCTTTTGCTTTTACAAGATAAAAATAGAGCAGAAAAGTAAAAATTGCTTTATTCTAGGAGCTGAAGTGTACATAAATATTAGAAAGCCACTGATTCCACTCCAAACCTGTTTTCATCATCTACGTCATTTGCGCTGTGTGAGCTGTACATATCAGTGAACATGCAGTCCTCACTCTTCAAATGTGGAGCCACGTGGTTCGCTTCACTTAGGATTACTGCAGCTGCAAAGAAGAAAAGGCCTGAAGAGAAATTTACTAGAAAATCTAGTAAAACTCCAGCCAGGTTCTAGAATATGGTTGGTGTTACACTCATTTTACTCAGACATCAAGTCAAAATCAGACTGCATTCAATACTTTCCAGTTTGCCAGTCAGTTCCAATTACTAGGCACAGCTGTTTAGAACATTTTATAGAGTCATTTGAAGGCTCTATATTTAATCTGAATAATTCATAGTATTTGCTGAGAGCATTTGGTATTACTTTCAATTATGAACATTGTCTTCTCAGAATGTAAAATAACTAGTACATATTTGGCCAGCTCTTCCGCTTGCGCAAATTGATGCAGCTCCATTGACTTGCAATGGAATGATTCCAATTTAGTGAGTAGACAGTGGGCTACAACATGGTTACAATAGCTGTCTATCCTGAGGTACAAACGAGTCAGCATCCATGGAGTTGCATGCTGTGGACAGGCTTAGAGACCCTAAACTAATCCTCCATGTCAGAAAGCCGTTCTTGCTCTCCAGAGGGTAGCCATGGAGTTGTATATGTACAAAGGTACACATTTGTGTGTTATGCACAACTACACATGTATGTATACAACATGTTGTTTCATGTATGCATGTATTTACACAGATATTCTTCCTATATTGGTTGCACTAATTCTCAGAAGGCTCTTTTGGCTGAATATCATCTAGCAAGGACAGGAAAATGAAAGGGGCTGCAGAGCCCAGCCCTCTGAACTTAGGGTTGACAAGGGTAGGGAGAGAATGCTTTCTGTGCAATATAAGAAAGTAAAGGGTATGGCCTGTAGTCATATACCAAGATACATCCTCCTTCCTTTAGACATGGAATGGATAATAATATAATAACAATAAATATGTAATGAAAAAATACACAGAAAAATTTGAAGGGGTCACTTTTTTGAAAGCATTTGATAGGGATTTTTTACTTTTTACAGTCAAAATTCAGCAAGTTCTTAATTCATTAAAATGTTCAAATCTTGACAATTTGAATTTTAAGTTATTTTTTATTGTACCAGCAGTTAAAGAGTTGAGAGAAACATCCTGGAAAATTATTATGTTCAGAGTGTACTAACCAGTTATAACAAATAGATTGATCCTATTTTTCTGAAAAACCATGTCAACTGGAATTGTCACTGCTAGAGCATCAGGTTCAGTGTGCATCTGCTAAGAATTCTGCTTCTTGTTTTAATTATTCCATAACTTTCCCTGCAGAGATTTTTTTCCAGTGAGTGCCGTACACTGTCCTGAATAACAGACATTACCAGGTACTGAGATGATGGTGCAGGAAACTGATCAACTCCAAATGCAGTGAACCAAAGATACAGATTTTTTAAGGACTCCAACTGAATCTTGAAACATGACACTTTCCTGAAGGCAGGTCACTTTCAGGTTCTGTCTCTTAGTCTGACTCGAAGTTTTGTCTCATATGAGGACTATGATATAGAGGAGAGTGAGGTTGCCCTTGATTTTTGCTAAGAGCTGCCAACTAACTACTGTATTTTAAAATGTGAGAGGAAAAAAACTGAGTACCTATGCATATTTCATACACATGATATAATTTTCTGCTTCTGTTTGGTAACTCTTGTTTGCTGTGCTCTTGAAGTATTTACTGTAGACTCAGTTTTGGCAACAGAAGGTTGCATGATTCTTGGTGGCAGTTCACTTCTTTCCTGTACTTTTTATTTTCTGTGTATCACTTGAAAAACAAATAACCAGTCACCTTCTAAATTCTACATGATATAGCCTCTCTAACAACCTGCCCAACCAGGTGCACTGAGGTGCTCCGTCTCATACTTTTTTCTGGAATCATTCTACTGTAAACAGGGAACTCTATATGACACAAGAAAATAAACTGAACTAAACAAAAGGAGAAAAACTGTCTGTTTCCTGGAGGAGATGACATTGTCTCACAATCTGTACTGCCTGTTTAGAAAGCTAAGTGTCTTTAACTCAGGGTGTAGAGAGAGAGCTGTAGCAATCTAAGACAAGAGTATGTGTGTCCTCCTGGAGCAGAGGCGGTCTAAAGGGCCCTTTGATCCCCATCTGCTGCGCTGCCGGGGAACTGCAGGGTCGTGCAGTGTGGCCTTCGCAGGAGACGCCGGACTGACCGGCTCCATGGACACACCGTGCCTCGAGGATGTGGTGCTGGGCTCACATTTAGACTTTGAAGTTTCATCCCCTACATAACGCTCATAAACTTTAAATAGAAAGTAGATTAAAAAAATAATTCTGAGATAAAGACAGCAAAGTATCTTAATGACATCAGCATCTCACGAAAGTAAGTAGATTTTGGGGTATGAGATTGTTTGGCCCCATCAGGACCGTGTCTTAGACATCACACAGTTGTGTGCCTAGGGAAGGTTGGTGTATGGAGATGGTAATTCTGCAAATTTCAAACAAAAAATTATGAAAAGCCAAGTTTAATAAGTATGTATGCAAGTTTGTATATTCTATGTCAATCAATGACTGTGAATCCATGACTTTGAACGGATGTGAAAAATACAATTAGGAGCAGGAAGAAAGAGGACATGGGTAAGAGAACATGTGGAAAAGAGAGGGAAAGAAGTAGTAATTAAAAACAAATGGGTAAAATAAGGCTCTCAGAAATGACTGAACGTACAAACAGAAGGCAGTGATGAGAGGAACCAAAGCTGTGCACTTAAATTTGTAGCAGCAGTATCAGTAGACACTTGTATTGCAGCTAGAAATGAAAAAAATAAACCATGAATCTCAGTAGATGAATCAAAGAGCATATAAAAATTATTCTAAAGAAAAAATTAAACTTGGTTATGTGGACTGTGTAGTGAGACAATGTTTCCCTAAACCCATACTGTGGTACCACAACAAGGTATTTAGGCTAAAGATCTAGGAAAGATCCACTAAATTTTGCTTGCCACACTAACACTACAGTTATGAAGCTTATACACTGCCTCAATTGTATCATATGGGCTATGCCAATCTGATTATGGTCAGCCAGCAGGAAATTACCTCAATAAAGCAGATTCTTTGTTGACTTCAAGTAGCAGTGTTGGAGGAAATAAGAGGGTTTGTTGTGATGTGTATGCCTTGTGCCACAAATCAGACCATGGGCCACTCCATACTGAAGGACAGGTTGTCATTCATGTTCAGTGAGATGTCCACTGTGATTCCAGAACCTTCCCTCTACTGAACAGAACTGAAACTCAAGGTGGAGTCCTTCATATTTAATGCATCTTCTGACTGCCTGGCCCCTCACAATTGTAATAATAATACTATTTAATTTTTGGTGCCCTTTTGCATTTTGCAAAGGATTATCATGATGTATGAAACAAGTCTGTAAAGGAAAACTTCTCCAGCAGCTTTTTTAAGAGGTATGTCTCTCTTCCTTCACTGCTGGGATAAAAGACCCATATTGATGACCGCAAGTTCCTTTCAGCTGCCAGAGTCATTGACAAGCTTTTAGTCCATCTCTCCTACCTGTCTCTTTCCTGACTCCCTGAGTCAATCTTTCTATCATCATCAGATGGCCAAACGTAGTTTTCTTTGGCAATGCTGCCCCACCACAACTATGAAATTGTCCCCATTGCTGAATGGTTTACATCTTTACATAGAACATACACAGATACAAAGCTCAAATCTGTTTTGGCTTTTTTTATTTTCCTTATAGGGAATGGAAGTGTGAGCAACAGGTTTATCTTGCATAAATCTATAGGCCATTGTGTGAAAGTCAATTTATAATGAATGTTTGGCATACAGTTCTCAAGTGAGTATGAATTTTCATATAGTAGCATTTACAAAATTGGAATTTTACAGCTAAGGTTAATCAAAACTTTTATTAAAATTTGACCTGTACTAGACATTGCATAGTAGCCATCACTGCAGAACTTCACATCTCTTCGTGTTCGTTATATTGGCACAAGATTACTTGAAGAATTATTCCAGGGCTTTGAGGGAGTTGTATTGGTTATTGTTAACAGTCTATTAAATTTATAAACCTTAATTTAAAATTGATAAGTGAAGATGATGCTATTGATGTCAACAGAATCAGGATTCTAAGTGTTAAGTATGGCAAATCAGAAACTGGAGAAATTGCTGCCTTAATCCAGGCACCTTTTGCCCACTGTTTGTCACATTAATGCCCTCCTGTTTGATATTTACTTCTTTGGACATTGCTACCTCACTCCTTTTGCAAATTCATGTTAGCATTGATGTCATAAAGTAAGCAGAGTGAATGTGTGAAATTGCTTGTAAAATCATCAAATGAAATGAAGAGCAAACATGATGACTTTTTTTTTTTAAGTTGAATAAGGAAACTGTCAGCAATGATGCACTCCTGTAATGCTTACTAGAGCTGAACAGTATATATATAAGTCTGTGCAAAAGAGGCAGCTAGGCAGAGCTCAGGATCCTCAAGGCTTGCCATAGTTGCAGAAGAGAGAGTAGCAGCTTTCTGCAACTGCCACATATCACTTCAAAGTATAATAAGGTAAGATTTATATGAAATATCAGCACAATTTATTTGAGAAAGCTGAGTGCATTATCTGCATTATGTTGCCCAAAGTTTGCAACAGAGGTGTAGATCTTTCAGCAAATTGGTGTTTTCTTCTGAGGTTATGCTCACTGATATTTGGAGTTAATGACATCATCATTTAAATCTTTTAATGTATGGAATTAGTTCAAAAGTGAATGATTTGAAAAAGGGAAATCAGCAGTTTGGTTTGCAGAATTAACTGAAATCAGGAAGATTAACCATGAGAACATGAAACTCAAGCATTGTAATAAGAATTTAAATGTCAGATACACAGTTATTGATTTTTATATTTTTATATCCTTTAGTATCTTCTGTAGAGATATTTAATTAATGTGAGTTTAAAAATATTGACTCCATAGAGATACTGCCTAAATATGAATCAACAAGGATTAAATTAGCAGCATGCAAACAAATTAAATGGGTTTATATAGACACTGATTTAAAACTGTCCAAGACCGATTGCCACTCCATCACCCTACAGATTGTCACTCCACTGCCCCACTTTTATTAGTTTGTCTCAAGCAACTATTATTTTCATTCAACTGAAAGATAAAAAAAAAGGAAATTTTATAGCACAAAAGTAAAATTAAAGTCTTTCAATAGTTATTGTGATTATTGTCTAAAATTTAATTTAGTCTTCCATCCTACTATGGAATTCCTTAGCCTAGAACTGTTGTATCTTACATAACTTTTCACAAAGAATTATAACATGGTAGGTAAATTGGATGTAAAGTATCCAAAAAAGTACTTTATTTATACTTAGAAATCATTACTATTTGCAAGCAGTTTCATGTCAATAGAAATCTATTTTATTCATTCATACATTTTCATATGAAAATATTTCCCTTTGTACTACTGTAATGTTATAATTTGTATTTTTAAACTGGAGATAGATACAAATCTGACTTTTGAAAGATTTTTTGAAAACTCAATGAAATTAAGCTAGTTAAAATTGCACATAGGTACAAAAGATATCTGTAGTAAAATATATTGGAAAAACTAGCAAAATCAGCTCAAGTAAGGAAATATTCAAATAAATGTCTGATCAAGATCTGAGAGAGGTATTCGCTCCATATTTCTGGTTGTTCAAACTGAGATGTCTTAAATTTTTCATTTCCAATCAGAAAGAAATAAAAACATTTTCATTAGTCTAATATGCATAGGAACAAAATTCATCTGTGTAGATTAGCCTTAGTTTTCCTGCACCTTGACAATGAGATTCCACACTTTTTAGCATTATACACTGGTAACCTAAATAACTTAGAGCAAATAACACCTTTCTTCTGATTGGGAAATTAATTGATTAACTGGCATAAACTAAGCAAGTTTTATTTTGCCGATCATCTCTTTTTCTCTATAAAACATGTTTGTGTTATCAAGAAGAAAATTACAATTTTCTCTTTATAAACTGTAGCCTCTTTAACTTGTCAAAACCTGGTGTTGCTGGTTTGGCTTACCAATAGCAAGTAATAAATGAACAAAAAAACCTGATTCTAAATTTTTTAAGAACATATTTGACAAGAGGTTAATAGCTTTCAAAAGAGCTTATTTCATTAATTAGGGTTCTCTTACTTGAAAATCATATTAATGTCAAAAAGCTTGAAATCTTTCTTTTAAGTAATCTCCCAATTTGGATTCTCAAAAATTTAGAAAGAAGCTGAACATGCATTTAAATTTAAACATATTCTTAAGGGATAAAGTTTCCAGTGGGACTGTTCACATTTGAAAGTCCTATAGGCCTGAGACATAAGAGCTAGAGCCAAGATAAACTGAAATCACTGAATATCTCTTTACTGAGTACAATAACTTTGAATTATTTTTAATAAGTTTTATACAAAGGAAAAACTTTTGATGTTTGATATTTCATTCCATCTCAGTGACTTGCATTTATGGCTAGTCTGGATCATGGTTTAAAAAAGCTACAGGCAGCTGTGAACTAGTTTTCTTTAGTTTTTCAGGCTACATGAAAGTATACCAAACTGCTAGCCTTCTATTAAGCACTAAAAATTTACTTATGTATGGTATAATAATCAAACTTTATTTGGTGTCTAAGTCCAAGTTAACTCATTTACAGTTGTATCAATCAGGGGTCAATCAAACCATTTTTGTGACCACAACAGTGTCATTTCCCAAAGAATTGGGAGAGCTTTTGTTCCATTGCTGGAAGCCTATGACATGTGAAATCATGCATTTTTAGTGATAAACATTGGATGTCAGTGTTGCACCACCAAATTACAGCTCCAAATGAAACAGTGAAAATGGAGCTTAATACTATCGTTTGGGTTGTAATAAGACTGACTACATCACCGCTATGGTATATAGCTGGTACAATAACAGGGTATGGTATGTTCATGTGAAGGAATCAGATCTCATATACCAGGACATTACACAAGGCAGAAATGAATCTTCATACACGCTGCTGAATAAATAAGCAAACTAGCAGTGGCTTCTGTGAAGAGAAGGAAACTGATTCCATTGCTTAATAGTAAAATCCATCAGAAAATCTTATATTTCTGATATTATTCATTAAGATTCTCTTAAAAATTTGGCCTCTCAAAGTACCAGTAGTGATACATTCTTCCTAACCGTTGGTTATAATACCTGCTAGCAGTCAAGCTTTGCATCTCTAACTACAAGTTATTTTATAACAGATGGAAGAAACAGGTTTCATAAAAAATCTGCTATGAAGGGGCAGACTACTGGGGCAGAGTCGAAGTCCTACAGCAGTAAGATTTTTGTTGCAGGAATTTACTTTTTCAGAGATGTTCATATAGCCCCCTCATTTGCACTGCTCAGTGCAGAAGCAACTGTAACTCTCAAGATAGAGTAATCTCCACCTTCACTACACATTATTCTCTCATAACTTTATTATGGCTTCCTCTAGGCAATGGTATACTTAAATTCAGCCTATTGTGTCAAGGCATTATAGTAGAGAATACATATATTTTCACTCAGACTGCCTTATTTTATAAATCATTGAATTACAGTAAGTTACTCCTCCAGCGGAGCCACAGAAGTTTGGCACAGATTACACTGGGGAGGGTGGGTTTTGACTTGGACTTACTTTGCAACCACTTTACTTCAATGCATTCATCTGTCCTATCTCCCTTTGTTTTTCAGACTGTATCATAAACTTTCATAGGAAAATTTAACAGATGGCAGAAGGGCTTTTTCAAATACACAAGTATCAGCCCAAGTAAATGATGAAATTATTCCCAGTGCCTTTTTGTTGATGTGAACTCATTGCAACTTCTATTACCTTACAGCAGATTAATACCATGATCCATAATGATTTTTAAGTTAGAATGAAGGAGCATTTGCTGTTCGTCATTCAGTGAATGAGCATTTAGCCATTGAATGAATGGCATATTCAATTGCTTTGTGAAGGTCAAAATTACCTAACCAAATTTTAAATTAATTTTCTTTTATATACTTTAAGTGTTCCAAAATAATTATAATAAACAATATGTAGTACTTCAATTTGCAAGTAGATTTCCTCTCATTTCTTCTTTATGCAAAGCACTTTTGAGTCTATTGATAATAGACTCATAGTCCCTTTTGCACAGGGTTTTGTGAGCCTAAAATGAGTAGCATTTCTTTGTTCAACAGAACTTGTCCAATAGGGGATCATATGTCAACAGACTAATAATACTGCATTAAATAATGAAAATTGCAGCACACACAATTTGAGTATTAGAGAATGCCTTATTCCCATTGGGGACTACTAACTAAAACTTAAAACTGTACAACTTGCATGAGTAAACCAGTCACTAAAGCAAGTAAGGGAGTCACAGCTTGGCAGTGGATCACCAAAGCATTTGTACAGACTGTAATACTCTGGACTGAATGTCACATTAAAGTCAATGAGACTAGCCAAGTACAGTGAGCATGATGAAGACACATGTAATAATGTGGTCATTTCTGTGACATGGTCAAAGCCAAAAGATTCACCTGTAACAATAAGAATTACATCTGGGATACAATATTTTCTGCTTTGTTTTATTACCTTTAATATGAAGTATATACCCCATATCTCATATATCCCACAAAGGCCCATAATGGAAGCCCTTAGCTGAAATACAGTATTACGTCAGTAGTACGACAAACAAAACTTGACATTTCACATCATGAATTGAACACAAGTCAGTGTGCGGTTAAGTATTCTTTTTTTGCCTAAGGAGTCACACCTATTAACAAGTCATTATTAAGGCAGAGGCCCACTGCTGCCACATCTGTTCTTTCAGGAAAAACCAAAAACAAAAACAAAAACAAAAACAAAACAAAACAAAAAAAAAAAAAACCACACACACACACACACAAAAAAAACTTTTAAAAGGAGAGTGCAGGGTGAGAAGGAAAGAAAGAAAGAATCTTTATCATTGACAAAGATTTGCTTTTTTCTCTAGCGAATGAGCTGGGGAAAAAATCACAGTCACACCAATACCATTAGTTTTGCAATAAAACAGTATTACAGATCTAGTGCTTGGCATCAGCAGAACACGGAGCAAAGGAAATAAGAGACCTTTATCCTCATATTGCAAAAGAAAGTGAGGATGCAGTTGCTCTCAGGTTTCCTTGCATTCTAGAATACACATTAGAGCCTAAAGACTGGAACAGAGACTACATCTTTTGAATGCCTACCCAATGCACGCAAGTGTCATCCACTGGACATGGAGCCCATCCTTACAGGGTCTTAATATATTTCTTCAAGTTTGGATGAGAATTAAGAATGTTTATTTTTTATGTAATTCATTCAGACATATGTAAAGATTATTAAATTTTCCTCTGTTGCCTTACTTCTGTTTTGACAGAAAATGAAAATGAAAAGCATTTATTTTGTTGCTGGGCTCCTTTTAATGATAGTTCAAGGCAGCTGGCAAAATCCTCTTCAGGAGACAGAGGAGAAATCAAGGTAAATTCTTAAGATCAAACTTCTAGAAATACTTGGCCTGAACTTTTTTTTTCTTACTGTTTGAAGCCAAATATACAATGACTTAAACACAGCTTTACACAGTGATTAATCTACCATTGGAATTGGCAAATTTTTTCAATATTGCACAGCATAGCAGAGATGTTTTGGGTATTAAAACAATAGCTGAGTCAACCAAGAAGACTATGTAATTGTGCAGTATCCAATCTGCTATATGGATCCATTTTACTAGACAACTAGTGATGAATATGTCACTTTCTTTCACTTTGTGACAGTAAAAAATAAGATTTTTAAAAGAAAAGTCAATGCACCTGTAGAACGTACTGTGACCATTGCCAGTTAACAATGTCTAAACTTTTCACAGATCATTCAAAGCTTCCCAGTCTGAACCATTAGATGAATCTAGACAGCCGAATGAAGTGAAACGTCACTCACAAGGCACATTCACCAGTGATTACAGCAAGTACTTAGATACTAGACGAGCTCAGGACTTCGTGCAATGGTTAATGAGCACTAAAAGAAATGGGTAAGCACTTTGGTCACACTGAACTAGATCTCCATATACAGAACCAGCCAAATATCTAGCTAAGTTTTTTTGTATCAGCTTCCCATCACAGACCATGGATAATCCTAGAATAAATAAAGTATTTGAGAAAAATTCATATATACAATCACAGAATCATTTAGGTTGGAAAAGACTTCTAAGATCATCAAGTCCAGCCATTAATATAACATTTATGTATTATTAAAAATTAGAAATATGTGCAAAATCATTCAAAAGGACTTAGTTGAATCAAAGTACAGTATCAGTATATTACCTGATATGCCACCTAAAAAGATTATCTCAGCCTCTTTGGGGCAGATTGTTTCAGTGAATTAATTAAGTTCAATAGGAATAAGAGACGTACATATAACGTACAGGTCTGGGCCATTAGGCCTTAACAAAACTTTCCTATCCATGGATACTCTAATTCTGATGTTTCATTTGTGAAAAGGGAGCTAAAGTTTAAGTTTTGTTGTCCACTGAATACTTTACCAGTATCACAAGTATAAGTTGGCATGTTTTTTAAAATATACTTTGATTAAACACAAACTACCAAGCTGAAAGCAAGAATGATGTAAAAGCATGTCAGTCCTGTGTTCTAGAGAAAATCTGTCCACAGAATCAAAAAATCTATTACATTGATGCTTTTAAATTTCTCTGGAAGTCTTTAAAGTATAAAGGAACAATTTCTACACATTGTATTAATTTAAATTAATATGCATTAATATAATTAATATGATATTCATCTATCAATTATAGTTTTTTACAAAAACATGTAAATAATAACCAATAAAGGCTTATGCATGCTCTGCAGTGTACTGGTAGTAATGATCTAATGATTGTGGAATTACACTACAGCCAACAAGGACAGGAGGACAAAGAAAATGACAAAGTCCCGGACCAGCTCTCCAGGTATTCTATTTGCCACAACTTGTTACTCAAAACCAATCTGACCTCATTTTCAGTTAAACAAGAAAGAAAACAACTAGTATTCTTTACAACGTTACCATAGACCAAGAAATATCTATGAAAAAATATTATCTCACAGCTGCTTTTCACAAGGAAAGAGGAAATGTCTCTATGTTATTTATTCCTCTACCTGTGTTCTACAGCTGTACACAGTGGATCCAAGGAATGCAACAGGATGAGAATACGTTTCAGAAAAGAATATTCCAAGTAACTGAATAGAGAATAACATAAAAAGAAAAACTTGGTATAGAAAAAGTCTGGGAGAAAAAAAAAAAAAAGAGGAAAAGAGGAGGAAAAAGTTGAGGAAAAGAAAAACAGTGAGAAGACTAGTGAAAGGAAAATGGCCAGGTAACAATTTGCAGAGAGCTGATTAAACACGATGCAGTGTTCAGTCCTAAGCACTCAGTTTTATGTTACATAAACCACTCATTACAGAAAGGAGAACAAGACCTCCTGAAGGCCAGACTTTTATTTCTTGACTGTGGTTTTGAGAAAGAGTTGGGGGGGATTGGAAATTTTAAATAAACAAAAGAGAAATAAAGCAAGTGTTTTTGCAAAACAGATTGAAATGCCTATATTAATTCTTTCTTTTATCAGAAATTCCCAAAAAGATAGCCCAGATCACAAAGATCCTTAATTTCACAGTGTCAATATTAATAACAAATCTGTAGTAATGTTTCAGCTTCACTGAAACAGCATATCTGAACAAAATTAACATTTCATTAAAAATGTTCCAAACAACTCTAGTTAGCATGCTGATGAAAAGTGCAGATGGTACTAAATTAGGAGGAATGGTGAAATCCAGAGAAGAAAAAATAATAGAAGGAGATAGAGGCCCTGAAAATTGGGCAGAAATTAGCAAATTCTGAAATAGAAATGCTAGGGAAATTATTAGTGGAAAATATTCCATAATATGTGTACTTCTTAGTGCAGTTGGCCTTCCTAAGAGTCAGTGTGACATAATTTTTATGTTGTATCAGGGAAAGAACCACAATGAGGTCTAAGGAGGGAGAAGGCAAATGTCTTCAATAAGAAGGAGTTGATCAGGCTTGAAATTTTTCCAAGATTATGACTTGGTCAGAGTGATTATTAAAAGGGTGTTCAAAAACAACTCAAAATGTAAATTTGAAAGGAATTAAGTCTGAATGGTTTGGCTAAGAAATAATGAAGATGAAGATAGGAAGAGAGCTGAATGGAAATTTTTAGGTTAACACAAGAGGTAACAAAAAGCATGTCTGTATAATACAATACAATTTCTTGATCATAACTAAGTAATCTAGCAGAATACCATTCCAATGCAGCTATAATTGCTTTCTGCACCTGAACTGAGTTGTTCAGAACTAGTGCAGGAATCCAGACAAAACTGTGTTGCATACTACAGGCAATACCTTCAGAACTGAAATATCTCAAGAAAAAATATATCAAGACTAATTTGAGAAGCAAAAAAACCCTCTGTCTTGTAAGAAATGCTAGTCTGATGAGTGGGAAATTTAAATCAATAAAGTTTTTACGAAATATTAAGTTCTTAAGCAGACCTACAGTATTGCAGTATTGTATTCCTACTGTATTCTTTCAGCAATGCCATCTCCAAGCGTCATGCTGAATTTGAGAGACATGCTGAAGGCACCTATACCAGTGATATCACCTCTTATTTGGAAGGTCAAGCTGCGAAAGAGTTCATTGCTTGGTTAGTGAATGGACGAGGAAGAAGAGAGTAAGAATCCATCCATTCCTATTACTAAATTTTGCCTTGCATTTTGGGTTAGAAATCATGTCTGATGAAACCTTGATGTGTTTTTGATCATTCTTGCTGTACTTCATGTTTTTCTTTTGTAATAGAGGATATTCTGTGGGTATTCCAAATATTTTAAAACAAACCTGCTCAGTATGCTGTTACACTCTAAAAGGTCAAGTTGTATTTAAGGTCAACACATCTAAAACTAAACCAGACTTTCCTCTACCTACCACCTTTCCCCCTTCACATAACATCATTTGCAGTCTCTTTAACTATCATTGATATGATTCAAGTCAGTGTCATCTTAAATTACCTTCTCTTTTTTTCCCTTTTACCATCAACCTTTTCCTCTGCAATATTTTCAAGATTAAATTTTTACCAGCATCATCAGCTGTACACCATGTGCTGGTGATCATTCCCACTAATAACTGACAACTTCTTTTCCTCTTTCTATGCTCCTCAGAGTCTCCCCAAGTTTCTGCTGCCAAGATAACTATCATTTCCTATATTTTCCTTTTTAAGATGCCTCTAATTCTTTTGCTATGGTTTGCGGTTTCCTGGACACAGTGCTCCTCAGTTTTTACCTACCATGACTGATTTCTTTCATTTCTATCTTGTTATCCACATACTCATTGCAGATTTCTCAATCCTTTTCTCTTCATGTACTCATGACTTAACATCTTTTTTCATGATGGCCTTACACTTAGAACAGCATTACCTTCAGTCTCCTGCAGGGACCTTCTGTCTCATCTATTTCCAACCCTGCCTGGTTAGGAGCTACACCATGCACATGCCACTCCTCACCTTTTAAGTGTTCTGTACTTATTTGTGCCTTTAGACTGTAAGCTCTTTGGGGCAGGGATTCCAGTTCGTCCTCTGATTATATATTCTACCAGCTGTAAAGTACTATGTAAGTCTCTTGCACTATATAAAAGTAATAATAAATATTAATAATAATAATAAAATACAATCTGTAAGACAAGATTGTGTGTTTTAGTTAAGGGACTAAATAGGTAAAAAGTAAATTTTGTAAATAAAGACAATTTCCTGAAAAAACAGAGTTAAATAAATTAGGTAAGCTATACAGAGAAGGGAAAGGCTGGTTCCTCTTCCTAGTGATGTTCAGATTTGCACTTGTTTTTCTGTCATGTTTTATTTTCATGAGCGGAATCAGGTATTAAGAGAAATACAAACTACTGTGATGAACTGAACTTAGAAACCTAGATAGACAATTAAATGTAGACCAACCTTCTGCTTTCCAATATTTAGTATTATTTGTGGTTGAACTTGTGTACAGCCTTCCTTGAAATGAACCAGTCTGTCTGTCTTTGGACCCAGAGCCCAGTGTGCTTCAGCATCAGCCCACCTTAATGGAACTCATTAAAATCTTCCTATATTTGATGGCATGAAACGAGAGAGGAAAGTTTTCTAAATCAAAGTCTTGACATACTGGTTTTTCAGTCAAAAATGAATAGAACAAGGGTCAGGATCTGATTCTAAAAATAAAATGCTACATTCTATGATTTTTACAGCAAACAAGCACACAGATTTTATACAGGTGCTTTAACTGAGCTATTTAAACCAACCCCCATGCCCACCCCCCCCCAAAAAATTGCTTCTCTTGTTATCTACATTCTTATGCAATATAACTGTAAGTAAATAACTACAACTCAAGTCCAATTAAAACAGAAAAAAGTATGAAAATTTGACTATAACATTTTAATAGTGATACTTCTTAAATAACAATTCTTAGTAAATCTACTGATGCCTAGTCTACATGGCATAGATATTGCACTGAGATATGTTTTTCCATGTACGGCTTTTTCAAAATTACTAAAGAGGAATTTAGACTCAGTGGAAGGAACAGTCCTCTGTTTTGAAAATAATGCCTCAAAACATGTTCTGATAGGCATAGTGCTGTACTGAGCCAGAATGTCAGGCTCAACCCTTAACTCCTTAAAATCACAGGAAATGTGCAGTGTATTAGAAACCTGTAATAAGGCCCTTTTAAATGGTTTGTATATTTTGATTTGCAAATTGATTGATAATTTCTTCCCTTTGAAGTTTCCCAGAAAAAGCTCTTGTGGCAGAAGAAATGGGTCGAAGACATGCAGATGGCACTTTCACGAGTGATATCAACAAAGTCCTTGATGACATGGCTGCCAAAGAGTTCCTAAAATGGCTAATTAACACAAAAGTTACCCAAAGGTGCCTGATTTTTATACTATACTTAATATACTGGGGTTTAAAATGTATTTGTCACACATAAGGAAAATACTAATTTTTCTCTTAAGTATTGATGTATCTCTTACAAACTTTGTTGCAGACAGATTAACAAGGGTAAGACACTAAACTGAACTCATTCAAAATAGTATTTGTATCTTGTATCAGTGGTCAACCTCTCTAATAGTTTCCTATTGAACTTGAGAGGAGCTTTGCCACTGAATGTTGCCCAAAGTAAGGTCATCAAATTATTGAAAAATAAAGCTCTGCTTTGCATGGGCATTATAAAACCAGAAATATTTATTGGTAAAATTACACCAAATTGCTTGTTCTTTAAAGACTGTGATATAAAACACTGCCTTAAAATGTGGCTTGTTATTAGGGAACAGTAATCTGAGTTCCTGAGAGTTAACTTAAGAACTCTGCTTTAGTTTGCCTATATATAGGCAAGATGTCTTCTATGTGAGCTCTGTGAACAGGTTAGTATTTAAGAATTATTTGTTAAAAACAACTAAGCATTTAAAAATAATAAAATGCCAACTCGAGGCACATGTGAGTGGCCAGATTTTTTTAAATGTTGGATGTCCACTCTGTAAAATTTAATTACTCTTAGTCTTTGCACTACTGAAGCACCCAAAATGACTAGTTGATCTTGGAAATCTGAAACGACAAATATTTTCAAGGTATAGTTAAAATACAGTTTTTCTTAACATGATACTATTTTTGTGTTTGTAGTTCAGCATTGAAGCAAACAATTTACGAAAATAATCTAATAGAAAGTACTACAAAGTTTTTCCTTTAGGAATAATTGTTTTCAATCTGTTATTAGAGAGAGGCATTGACAGGTCTGTGGAACTAACATCTGCTCACTCTTAAACAAAAAAAATATGTTCCAAACATATTTCATAAATCTTGGGAGACTTAGAATATTTCCTAATTGCTGCTGCTTTTTTTTTTTTCCCAGAGACCTTCTGGAAGAATACCAGTAAAAAGGCAGAATAAAATGGGATAAATGAAGATCTTCATTGCATCAACTGCCAGTTATTAAGAGATTCTGAAATCTGTATTCTGTCATTTACATTTGGTGTAACAAAGCTATGTCACCTTGCATGCCAGGAAATAATTGTACTATAGTTTAGTGTTGCCAAAGGTTTATATATGGAAAACCTGATATCTAAGGGATGGTTTTCTTAACCGTTTAAGACTGTGAAAGTTTCATATCTTCATATTTTCCATTTACTAGGACTAAAGTAACTCCATTTATATTTAATGATAAAATTATTTTTCTAAAAAGTTTACTTCTACACACAAATAATTCAATCACCAATTATATGTGTTATTCATGAGGAGCTGGCAGTTACAAATGCCTGAGAAGTGAATATCCCTCTTAAAACCTTTGTTATAAAAAGGCTAAGCTTTAAGGATATTGAATTATAGCCTTAAATAAATTTTTTCAAGCTTCTTTTCTGTTGACTTTTCATGGTATGTCCCTTGTGCCTCTTTACACTCTGTTTAATTTTATTCTAATATTTTAGTGTCACTGAGATCTTGAAAGTGGTTTGTTTGGAATGACAAAACAAACTCAACATTTTGTTCTGTCACGTTTTCCCTGTAATGATTCCCAGGAAAGAGCTGTGTGAACTCTGAGTTACCTTTAGTTGACAAAAAAATCATGTGAGATGAAGCTAGAGGAGGAAACATGACTGAAGAGACAATTATTCTTAGTAAGTATAAATTCTGGTTTCTCAGCAAAAGCAGGAGGATGGCTTTGAAAAACATTAAGTGCAATATACTCAATAAGTGGTGAAAACTGCCACATAATTTCTTCAAATTTTATAAGATTTCCAAGTAAACCCAACTCAAAAGGCCCCCTAATCTGAGTTGTATTCTTTCCTGCCTTCTTCCTCTGAAAACCACTTTGTCCATCATCTCTTGCATTTAGCAACATTGTTTGGGACTTGTCAGCACAACTGTCATTTCAGTAACCTGTGCCTTCTCCAGCACGGTAACAGAACATTTTGCATGCAGATCTCAGCGTTCCCAGCAATCCAAATGCTTATACTCTCAGCTGGCCAAAGCATGGGTTTGTAGGTATGATTGTAGCTGCAACTCTCAAATAGCCACAGGTGCTGTTACATAGCTCTTACTTCCAGTGACTACCCAAACCTCCTTTTCTCCCCTCGCTATAACAGCAATACAGCAGGGATCTACATTAAAATGTCCTAAAGGGCAAGTGTTTCAACAGAAAGCCAATGGGCTTAGCAAGTATCAAGTAGAAGTTGATGTGAAGCAGGACCGTTGCTGAATCAGAATTAGCACCTATAACTTTTGCTAGGAATAAAGTGTTTGTAAAATGAGATTTTTAAAAGCATCTGAAACGTTCAGTGATCTAGAATTTTTGGAAAAATACTGGACTGTACTTCCAAAGTGCTACAGGAATTAATATATTGTAGTTTCAGATCAGGACTGATCACATCCAACTTGGCATCTTGACAGCAACAGAAAGCTGTTCTAAGATCCCAACTTTAATTAAAACTCAATAAAAAAAACCATAGTAGCATCCAAAATACCACTGGAAATTAAAAAAAAAAAAAGAGGGGGGTATGTATACATATTTTACATATTTGATGCTTATTTAATCCCATTTGTGTATAATGGTTTGGGTCCAAGTGCCTTTGGAACTAAAAAAAATCAGTTGTACACAGCTGGATACACACAGTCCAGGCTAAAATGGTACTAACAACACAAAGCTTCAGTTTCCATAGACTGAACAATTGTCTTTTAAATGTTTTATTCCATTATGTCCAGAATATTTAGTGCTCTGAAGGACAGGATTCCTAAGTTACAAATCCATTTTCCTGTGATGTCTGTCACCAGGGTATTTGAGCTCCTCCTGGTGATGGCTTTGTCAGCTATGAATATACTGGATTTTCCACATTTTTAAAAATTGTATGCTTTAGGAGCAGAGGGGTATAATTTAATTTCTCAAATTTATGCCCCTTGTCTGGAACACAACAAAAACATTTAACCTATTTAACCTAGTCCCAATCTAGAGCATGAATCAAAAGAAACCCTTTCTTCAGAAGAGATGAAGTTGAGCTTGTAACCAGAAATTCCAAACACGTTTTAGCTCAATGAGATTAGGATTTACATATCCTGAAATCACAGAGCAAGTCCACACGGGAACAATCATGAGTTAGGTGCCAGATGTTTCTCATACATGCTACATGAAATTCAGGGAATGGTACAAATATAGGGAGAAATAAATTACAGACACTTTGTCTTTACTACACAATAGCTAGAGTCCTCTGCGTATCTGCACATGTGCTACCTATGACTTCCAGGTGGCCTTATATTAAAAAGTGTTCCCAATATTATCTCTTTTATTAACTGCATTTTATTTGCTGAATGTGCAGCATCCTTCCTTTTCCACACTATTTATTAAGTATCTGGAAATATAAGCATAGTGAGGTAAAAAAAAAGACAACTGGGATTAATACAAAAAGAAATTTACAGAAACCTGAGGTATTCTAATCATTAAACTGTGCTCTGTGGACATGTGGTGAGAATCTACAGTTGCCAGAAAAATAATTTGATAAAGAAAAATACATAAACTTGAAAGAACTGAATGACAGCTGCTACTAGCCACATTGAAATGGTTGTCCCAGTGACACAATCACACAAAACAGGATTTTTTCTCATTAGCTTTCCTGATTTACAGTTAACACTCTCTTCACAATCCTCTCAAACAGAACCAGTGCAAAGACATATTACAAAACTTTCCTTATGCCATTTCAACCTCAAATGCGAAGAAAAAATAAAAATTATTTCATAAAAAAAACCAGACATTTTTAATATATTTGTAGACACTTCTAGTCCAGCAGAACTTGAACACTCCACAGTGCTAATAGCACTTTTGCCTTCTTTTCCTCACAGCTCATTTGAAGTGCTGTGAATCTGTAAAAAACTTTCTCCAGCACGTATTTTTTCTCCCATAGCCACACATGGAGACACCTGGAACACATTATTGCACCTGTAAAGTAGACTGCACACATTTTATTCACAAACAATTTTTCTTACTCTGCAGAGAGCTTATGTTTTCCATTTTTCCTGTTTGACTTCTCCAAATATTTCTGGAGGAATCAAATGTATAAACAGACACATAACAAAGTTTTAAGTTTCACTAGATGTCTGAAGGAGACATTGCATCTGGCAGGTCTCTCAAGTGTTTGGGAAAGCCAACCTTCAGGCTGAAATCTGTGTTTTTTTCTTTCTAGTAAATAGATCTTTGCAATCATGCAACTTCTTTATGAATACACTTGTGTTGAGCATACAATATGATGAACAGCTAAGGCTTCTCAAATTTTGTCATGTAGCAGCCACCACTGGTTATTCATTTGTTTAATCTCTTGGCATCATATTAATATGTATTTGATTGCAAAAGAACACCATGGTATTAAGTAACTTGAAATATTTAGCTGGAGGAACTTTTTAAGTCTCAGGCTATCACAAAAGACAATCTGACAGAGCATCAGAAGCACAACCATAACAATCGATCAGAGAGGAGGAAACAGATTTTTTTCAAGGTGTAAAGAATCACTGTTAGAAACTATTGCAACTAAGTGGAAAACATATTCTGCTATACTGACTCTTACGAGATCAGTGAGGTGGTTCTGAGTACAGATTCAAGTCCCATAAGTCTCTCTGGCATGACCAGAGTCAGAAGTACTGTAGATTATTAACAATTTGATCTAGGTACAGGAATCCAGATTTGCAAAGGCACTTAAAACTGTGAGCTCACTGAAACAAGCAGAAGCCAGGCATATGTTTTGCCAGCATTGGTCTCTTTTCCTCTTTAGAATTTAGTACTAAGAAGCATTAAAACCTTGCAGATAATCTCTCAAAATTTTATTAATCTGCAACTTGGCTATGAAAACCTTGGTATATTTTATCACAAGACTGACATAATTTGACTATGCTATACTTTGATACCCTGTGATGATCACTACTTAATGTTCGGGGGGGGGGGGAAGAAAAGCCTAGATTGGCTGAATTATACATATGTTGTGATTCGTACTCACCTGAAAAAGGTAAATTCACCCTGGGGTGAGGGGTGGTGGTTTTGTTTTTCTTTTTTATTTTGATAAGACTAGCAAGTGCAGTGTATACTAGAGAGATATTTAAGTGGAGCTGTAAGACATTCTGAAACACTGGTCATGCATCTCACAGCATATAATGAGATACTAGTTTGAAAAGTAATGTAAAAGACTGCCACTTCAGTGTGATTTTACTTTATAGTAAATTTATAGTAATTTTATAGTAAAAATTAGCTAGCTGTAAAATTGCAGCGTGTTAGATCTTCCATGGTAAACTTACACTGACCTACCTGGAATCACTGTCAGAGCAGATTAATGGAATTCCTAAGGTAAACTGATATAGCTACCATAGTGCAAATTCATAACTAGTAGCAACTGCTACCTTCAAGGGGAATGATATACAATAGTGACCAAGAACATCATCTTGTATCTAGATGAGTCTAATATCTTCCATATATACTTATCTTTAAGTGTAAGTGTGTAAGTACTTTGGGTTATTCTAAAGGAGATTTATCCATCACAAAAAGTTATTAATCCACTTCCAGACAGTTTGCTTAAGAAACAGCAGCAAAATACTAAATGCTGTGCTCCATCTGCATGGAGCAAGGAGGAACAAAGGAACAAGCAGCATAAGCTTACTGAAAGCTCTGACAAGTATTTTGGAGGCAAGACTAAGAACATTTGCTGTTTCCCTTGACCTCTCTTGCTTCAGCAGATCATATACTTTTTCTGTTACGCTTCTCAAGTTGTAAAAAAAACCTGCACCTCTCTCTGGTAACCGTTAGTGTTCTGCAAATAGAGGGGGGAAAGCTAAGACAGACAAAACCAAAGGCACCACTTTTTTCAGGGTAGAAGTCTCTTAAAATAATTCCCTCAGCTTTTTAAACAATCAGAAGCTTTAAAGTTTGGGTTCACAAGTTATTCTATCTTTTCCACCAATTAGCCCTACTATCCCAGCACATACTCAAAATTCTCCTTGGAGTGATAAACCAAGGTCCTCTTCAGTGCTAAATTTTAAACTTTCATCGTACACTTCCATTTTCTGGTCTTCATTTAAAATCCCAATTTGCAGATTTACAAATCTATCTCCAGTGCAAAACAAATAAATATAAGCCCTTCCTGCAATTTTATCAGTCCTTTCATGACTTGATTGCCAGAGAAAGAAGTTCAGAGAGCAGAAACTTTACAAGAAATGCTGGTGTTATCAAACCATTGGGCGCTTTGCCACCAGCGTTTGAAGGCATTTAATTTCTGGGCCGTTATCTGATTTCCGACAGAAATCCCTCCAGTGTCCCAAGTCCCTCCTCTGCCGCGCACAGCTGTGTCTCCGCGCTCCAAGGGTGTGAGCTGACGGAGGAACCGCCGCTCAGATCGCAAAGCCAGCAGGAAACCCGGGATCTTGCACAACTCCCGGTGCCTGCCGCTCCCAAGGCAGCCGCCCCCAGCCCCCGCCCAGGCGCCGCTCCCGAGCAGAGCCGCGGGCAGCGCCGGGGCTGCAGAGCCACAGCCCGCCGGCACCGCTCCCACCGCCTCCTCCGCTCCGCTCCACACGATGCCGGTGGGTGAGGGAAAGGCGGGGGGGTGGGGAGGCGGCAGCGCAGGAGGGTCCTGCGCGACCGCCGCCTGACGGGGCTTCTCCTTTCAGAGCTTCCTGAAGTGGCTGCTGGTGACCGTGGGGGTCGCCGTCGCGGTCGTGGCGATCACCGTGCCCCTGGTGCTGCTCACCGGCAGTGAGTGCGCGGCGGGGCCGGGAGGGGCGGGATGGGGAGGGAGGGGGGTGCTCCCGGCGGCCGCCGGGGCTCGGAGGGGATCCGCAGCCACGCCGCCCAAGGCAGCGGGGGGAAAGTTTCGCGGAAAGTTTGTGCTGTAGAGAACGGGATCCATAAAACTGGAGCTCCTGAGTCCGGGAAACTGGGAGGTGCATCGCCAAGAGGGCGTCTCACCTGGGAAGATAGTGGGCGCGGGGAGAGTTAAAAAGACCCTTGATCTCCCCGTGTGCGCTGGTAATAGTTATAACCATTATCGTTTTCGGCATTTTCTGTTCTTATTGTGGCCCCAAGCTGTCGAACCAGCAGTAAAATGCTAATTAGTCATTTTTCTGGGGTGTATTGAAGAGATAAGATTATATTCCCTCTCGTTTGCTGTGTTTGCACTTTTGTTAATGCCACTGAGTGATGTTATATAAACAGCACAGTTACAGAGGTCAGAAAAGTAGAAGAAGATTTGGAATGCAGTTTTGGACTCTGATCAGTTTGTACTTTTCAGGTTGCCCATGTGGCTCTGGATGTTAATATGAAACAGCATTAAATCCTCATTAAGCAATGCCTTGCTTCCAGCTGGTAGGACAGAGCTGCACCTTATTCTCATTTTGTGTTCTTACGATTAACAGCTGAGCAGTTGCGATATGTAGAATCAGCACTGCAAACTCTAAGGAAGTGTTTTCTAGACTAGACCTTTGGTGGTCCACCAAAGGTGCACCCCAAGATGCGTGAAGATGCGTGTGCTGATCTTGACAGTGTGTTCAGAAATGAACACAGCAATTTTTTATGTGCACAGAAAGTTCTGGTGGGTTTGTTGTATGTCATTTAAAGAGATGAAGCTTGTGTCACTAGTGCCCAATAGTCACTAGTACACAATATAGCATAACTTAAATGAAACTGTTTTGCAGTTCAGCTCTATCAATATCTCAGTCATTAAAAACTAGATTTTCAAAGTCCAGATATCTGAATTACATACCTTCTGGGCTAAAACTTTCATCAGTGGATGCTGACTCCCTTTTCTGTTATTTTTGGGCAGCTTTTTGCCACTTATCTCAAAAAAGCAGGTTTTTGAAATGACAGAAAATGCTCTGAATTTCACAAGTTGGGAAGAGCAAGAGAAAGGGTCTTGATAACTTATCAGATGGATATGTGCAGGCATAACACCTAGTGAAAGAATTCAGTATGCAGGCCTGAACTCTGCTGAAGAGATGGTGCTTGTCTATCTTGATGCCAATTCTATGTCTTACTGTGAGTCAGATGGGTTTTCTTCCTTCTAGCATAGGAATTCTTCTGCTGTAGAAGTGGCTGCAATTCAGGACCAGTCACTCAGTTGTATAGTAAATTCATTTTACTTCAAAGAAACACTTCTGTTGTATGATATACAGAATACCACCATGCTGTCAGCCTTGGCTTACATCGTTTTGGTTGTAGGAAAACGAGGCAGTCTTTTTACTGTTGGCTCAAATTAAGACATAGGAAATTGCCTAGCATGCCCCAGTAGTTCACTAAGTCTCTCTGGATAAAGTATGGATTGAGATGGAGTGGTCCCAGTTCAAAAACTTGAATTCCTGTCTCTTCCCAAATCAGGCCAGCAGTAACATCTGAATAACAACTGTGACCATTGTAATTCAGGAACTGCAGGGTGCTTTTGAATTTTTAACTGTGCTAAACAGATGTTTTCTGTTAGCTGAGGATGTATAGTTGGTGTTCTTATAAAGTAGTAATTTATAGGTTAGAGCACTTCATGACTGACAGTTTGATTATATGGTTTTTATTAACAACCATAAGGGCATGTAAGGTAGCTGAGGATGCCTCCTGGGCCTTACAGCCTGAGTACGAAATGAAAATGGCAAAATTACATTTGGGATGAGCAGCCCACATGACTGTGACTATGTGGGATCAAAGTCTGCTCTGATAAAAGTCTTTATAATTGCAATTAAGTCTTTATTTCATCCCAATTGTTCAAGCATTGTGCAGGGAGTGAAAATGATTATTGATACAAACAGATAATTTTGAGTTTGGCTTTCTTACATTTGGTGTGCAACTGTTTTCCCTTCCACACTTCTCAATGTACTTCCCTGTCATAAGCTTAGTAGTCATGCAGCACATAATTAGTTTGATAAATGGGCTCCAGTGCTGTGAAAGGTTGTGCAATTTTGCCACTCCAGAGGAGTTCTGGCTTGTTGCCTGGCCTGTAGGCCTGGTAAGTAGAACTTCTGTTTCTTCTCTTGCAGCTGTTTAGCATGGAGAAATACTTCAGACTTAAATTTGCAAAAAGTCTCCCTAATTTTGGGTGCAGCCCTTCACTATTTACCTGGAGGGTCTTCCCAGCCAGAACTCTGCACACACTGTTTCCACTGCCTATTTTGACACCTTATTTTATATTTAAAACCACATGTGACTACTTTCATCAAACGGTTTAATCTCAAAATAGCCTCGGGGGTTGTATTTGAAGTCCGTTGACTAAAGCATTGTTATGCTTTGAGGTGCTATCCAACAGGTGACTATGGTAACAAGTGGTTACCTTTAAAGTATGAGTTTTTTCTAAAAAAATTTTGGTCTGTCCATGATGCACTTACCCATTTACTTTACTTACTTTCCATGTAAAAGACTGATTGAAACATCCCTAGTCCATGTACCCTTTATCTCTAACCACAGTTCTTGTTCTTCTGGCCAGCTGGGCAGGAAGTCCAGAAGCAGGAGTATGAGTAGCAAATGCTGAGAGCAGGAAGGAGACAGTGCAGTATCATTCTGCTACCATGAGAAGTCATAAGTGGCCTTAGAATGAAGTGTCCTGTACAGCTGGTACAGCTTCCTTCACTCACAGGTCTAATTCTCTAAGGGTGAGATATTCACTAAATGAGAAGATCATCACTGTCATGATACTGGTGATACTGTTTCTGCATCTGTGGTCTTCTAATAGAAATGTGCCTAGAAGAGGCTGGAAAGTGCAGTTAATGACCTTAAGGTATCTGAGAGTTCTTTGTGAGTCTGAAAAGATAGGGAATGGAAATGTTTTCCTGCTATACGTCCTTGACTTCTGTCACTGTCATTTAACTCACTTATCTACCCTAATTCAAATGTTGAGTAATATCACACTAAAAAAAATTATCAGCAGTGGATTGCTATTTACAGAACTCTTCTGCGATTTTTATTTCCTTGCTTTGCATGAGATGAGGTAACTTTGAGAGGGATTCCAGAGCTATTGATTACAAAGTTAATGATTACATCCCTCTGGGATAGTCTCTGCAGCCCCGCAGAGTGGCTCTTGGATGAACTGCCCCAGGTGCTCACTCATTGGTTGTGGTCTCTCCTGAATGTCCTGTATCAGCTCCTGGGTAAAATTCTGAATGAAGTGAACCTTTGGCCTGACACAGCAAAGCAGTTTTTACATACTTTTTTTCTGGAAATGTACTTCAGTGCTCTAATCGTCACGTATCTCAGGCAGTAACTTGAGTGTACATGAGGGGGAAGAGTTAGAGCACTTTTTTACACATGTTGGAATACAAATGAGGGGGAATAGGAAGGTTTGGAAAAACTAACCTGAAATGTCTCTTACTTTTCTAACCACTGAATCAATTGGGTTTCTCTTGCATCTCTCCTGCTGCTCCTAAATTACATTCTTAGACAGCAGATTATTCTCACTCTTGTTCTGCTGTCACTTTAAAATTGAGATAATCATTCACCTTTTCTGGTTTTTAGCATCTCTCTATCCCTGTCTCATTATTGCTCAACATCATGCTTGTACTTGTCTTTCTCTTTTTGTGTTTTTTTCCAGTCTCTCTCTTGGTAGTGGTGAACATGCAGTAAAGCTTCTATTATTCCTGCTTTATATAGTTTTCCATCACTTTAAAGTTGGTTGCATGATTTCATACACCTTTTTTTTATTATTATTACATATGGAAATTATTAAAATGCACCTTGACACCCGGGAATAAACAATACATATACCAAAAGTAATTTGTCAACATCTGTAGGTTTTGGTATGGTGATTATCATACCATAACCCTTACACAATAGTTAACTTCTTGTTTACTTTATAGATGTCCTGGTTGTGGCTGGGAATCAGGTAATTTTCTTCCTAGTAGTTGGCACAGAGCTCTGTTTTGGATTCAGTGTGAGAATAATGTTGATAACACACTGATGTTTTGGTTGTTGCTAAGTAGTGCTTACTCTAAGTCATGGACTTTTCAGTTTCCCAGACTTTGCCATTGAGCAGGTGCACAAGGAGCTGGGAGGGAGCATGGCCAGGACACCTGACCCGATCTGGCCAACGGGATATTTCATAGCATGGAATGTCATGGTCATATAAATGGGGGGGAATTGGCTGTGAGATGCCGATCACTGCCCAGGGACAGGCCCTGGGCATTGGTCAGTGGGTGGTGAGCAATTGTATTGTGCATCACTTGTCTTTCTTGGGTTCTTTTTCTTCCTCTCTCTCCTTTTCATTACAAATATTATTACTATTATTAGCAATATTATATTTAACTTTAGTTCAATCATTAAACTATTCTTATGTCAACATATGAGTTTTATCTTTTTCTGACTCTCCTTCCTATCCCCACTGAGGGTGGGGAGGAGAGAGAGGAAGAAAGCAAGTGGCTGAGTAGTACTTAGTTGCCAGCCGAGGTTAAACAATGTCAATACTTTACACCTGCAGAAAGGGTGACGTATTAATAAAAAATTCCAAAATGGAAACAAAATTGTTTAACAGCCTCATATGAGTACTACTTACATAAAAGGTTAAGAACCTTCTTCCCAGAAGGACTTACTTATATTTTTGCTGTTGTGACAGGGTTATTATGATGTTATTATTTCCAGTATATCACTATGACAGTAGAAATATGTATGTACTGCCAGGAGTGAGAATAGGATAGAGATGAATCACAGAATCATTAAGATTGGAAAAGACCTCCAAGATCAGCAGGTCTAACCTTTGACCGAACACCACTTTATCAACTAAACCATAGCACATCCAGTCATTTCTTGAACACTTGCAGGGATGGTGATTCCACCACTTGCCTGGGCCCTTTCCAGTGCTTAACCACCCTTACAGTGAAGAAATTCTTCCTTATGTCCAGCCTGAACCTCCCTGGTGCAGCTTGAATCCATTTCCTCTTGCCTGGCCTGGGAGAAGAGGCTGACCCCCACCTGGCTACAGCCTCCTTTCAGATAGTTGTGGAGAGGGATAAAGTCACCCCTGAGCCTCCTCTTCTCCGGGCTAAACAACCCCAGCTCCCTGAGTCACTCCTTATAGGACGTGCTCCACACCCTTCACCAGCTTCATTGACCTTCTCTGGTCACACTTCAGCACCTCCATGTCTGTCTTGAATTGAGGGACCCAGAACTGGACACAGGACTTGAGGTGTGGCCTCACTAGTGCCAAGTACAGGGGGACAATCACTTCCCTAGTACTGCTGGCCACATTTCTGATACAAGCCAGGATGCCAGTGGACGACTTTTTCTGCTGGGCAGCTTTCCAGCCAATCTTCCCCCAGCCTATAGCGCTTCATGGGGTTGCTGTAACCCAAGTGCAGGACCCAGCACTTACTAAACCTCAGACAACTGGCCTTTCGCCATTGATCCAGCTTGTCCAGACTCCTTTGCAGAACCTTCCTACCCTCCAGCAGACCAACACTCCTGCCCAGCTTGGTGTTGTCTGCGAACTTACTGAGGGTGCACTCAATCCCTTCATCCAAATCAGCAATAAAGATATAAAACAGAACTAACCCCAGTACTGAGCATTGGAAGCTAGTAATTTAGAAAATTTGGAATTTAGAAAAATAAGTCTGGATCTGGAATAGTCAAAAAAACAAAAATAGCAAGAACATTTAGTCCTCACAGCCTCTCTGAGGAACCCAAGAGTGAAAGAAGCGGTTTTGCTAAAGTATGAACATACATTGATCTGTATCCAATCTTCAAAGCCAATAAAATGCTCTTGAATGTCAACAATTACTTTATTTTGTCAAAAAACCCTGTTTGACCCTTCTTTTCAAATGGAATCTGAACAAGGAGAACCAAAATGCAGAATTCAATGTATGCTGAGTCTCTTTGGTTGGTGGCATAATGTGGATAAGTATGAATATAATGGTAATGGCCTATCTTGTAAATTAAAATACTTCAACTAGAACTTCTACGACTACCCCCTTACAGCTTGGCGTACATTTTCATATTCAGATACTACGTGGAAGGTGTTGACAGAAAATGAAATTTTAATTTTATACACAGCCAACAAATCTTAATAGTGGCCTGATTTTTTAGTAATGAGACCTTAGCAAAATATGTATGTCACCAGGGGGAAAAACATTCATCAGTTTGGAAAAATCCCTAAACCTGTTCATCAGCCACCTGTCTTAAATTGCTTCTCCTTTTCCAAGAGAGAGTTTTGTTGCTTTCTGAAGCCGCTCTGATTGAAAAGTACACTTTCTCAATTAGGAAGGAGAGAAGTCATATTCCCAACTAGACAACTCTGTGTGAATATCAAATGCACGCTTGTTCATAATCCATCAAATTATATATTCAGTTAATATTGAATAATTAACCTGAGAAATTAATATTCTTAGAGACACTTCAAGAGCAGTAAGTCTAGCCTAATTTTTTAGAACAGTCAAGTTTCAAATGGCATTGAGCAAGCATTTTTTTTAACCTTTGCTGAGCATTTTAAACTAAAAATCACTGTTATGTCTCTTGATTTTTATTGCAGCACTGGTTGTACAGTCTGTGCTGTATATATACAATTTGCTTATTGCTTGGAAATAAGAGTAAAGCTGTAATAGCTAATATAAATATCTTCCTGCTGTGTTCCATTTGACACATGTATTTAACCTGCAGAAAGATACCCTGGAAAAATTATTGTGAGGTGTTTTCCTGTGTGTGTCCCCAAGGGCTTTGCACTCTTTTTCTTCTTCACTATAATGAAAGAAGAGGCAGTTCTTAGGGATGTGTTAAGTATCTTGGTTGATTGGTCACCACATCTGTACTTGAGTGTTTTTATCAGTTGCTTTTATTCTAGTCTTTTGATTTAGCCAGTTGAAATAAAAATTGCTTCCCTTCTGGAATGTGTAGGTTTGTATGAGGGAGGTTTTAGGTTTCCATTAAAAGAAAAAAAAAAAGGTAGAGAGGAAGCAGGGAGAGAATTGCACACCTGAATTTAAAAACTGTAGTCTTTGTTTTCATAGGAAAAAGATCACAAAGACTCACAGACCGAGTTGTTGTTATTATTGCTGTTACTTTTCATATTTTGGAAAGAGCAGCATGTGTGTTGCAGCCAATAAGAAATATTTTTCTTAGAGGTTGACTGCAATGGGCTGAAGCCGATGACCAAACTCATTAGCTTAACTACGTTCAAAGTTTCACTTGGTCTTCTCAGAGTAACCCAGTTACTTGGCTTTAATTTTCCAGTCAAAATTGTAACATGGCAATAAATATTAAGATATCTTGATGAAAAACACATCAAGAGAGGAATAAATATTTAACCAGTTATTTCATCATAAGCTTATTAGAAACTGCTTGTGATTTTTTTTTTTTTTTAATTAGACCTTCCCTGAAAATTTTATTGCTTCTCAGATTTTTTTTTTGAGACATTTCTGAAATTTGAGTTTAATCATAAGCAGATAATTCACAACTGAAGGGTTCAGGAACAGGAACAGCAGTATTACAGAATATGTGATCAAGTACAGCAGCCACTTTCTTTTTAGGGCATCTCTCAAGGTCTGTACATTTACTCACATGGATGTCACATTTCAGTCATATGGACAACCTTGCCTGTCCACCACTGTTTGAGAGTACATGATGAGCATGTACATCTCTGTTTTGTGTGATCCACCCCACAGTTGATGTCTGATGCAAATATTAGCAGGTGGGGCTCTGCAGCAAACCTCCCAGAGTGAGCATAGGGAGAAAGACACTAAGATCGCTTCTTTTCAGTTTTTGAAAGTACAAGTACAGTACAAGTATGTGTTTGCTGAAATAAGATGGCTAGAGGTCTTTCATTCATCTTTGTCACTGTCAAAAAAGTATTTTCATTTCCATGAGTTTGTTGAGTGATTTTATTGACACTTTGATGCTTGCTGAATTTATCTTGCAGTAATGTTTTATTGCCTTCCTACTGCTAGTACTTTAGAGGTGTTTAGCTTAAACACTTTAATAACCAGCAACAAAAACCCACTCGGTAGTCAGGTTAAGAAGCTGGGGTGGAACAATTTGCAGCAACATCAAAATCTCTCTTCTGTCTCTTTTTTCAGAAAGTCCCTCTAAGCCTGATTCACGAAAAACGTACACTCTACAGAATTACTTGAACAATGACTATTCATACAAACTATATGATCTACAGTGGATTTCAGGTAATTAATTTATAGATACAACTTAAATGTCAAGAAAATGTACTACCTTCAGTAAACACATATCTTCATGCTGAGGTGACCACTGTATCCTGAAAAAAAGTTAAACTATTTAATAGTACCATTATAGAACAGTGCGTAGCTCAAAGAGTTGATATTTCCCCCCCTTAGATACATGCTTACCTTCATGGCAAGCTATATCCTCCTACTGCTGAAAGTGCATACTTTTGTGCTTTTTGGTAGAAGCATGTTTTCCTCTGAAGCGTGTCAGCTTTCTCTGCATTGGGCTGCCAGGGAACAGGAGGACACAGGCCACTTTTCCTTTCGAATATGCCTAGTGCCCCAAGGGAAAGAGATGCTAGAAAGTGGATGCTGTGAGGACTACATTTTGTGAACATTCTTGTGCTA
Source organism: Pipra filicauda (assembly GCF_003945595.2). Classification (NCBI taxonomy): domain Eukaryota; kingdom Metazoa; phylum Chordata; class Aves; order Passeriformes; family Pipridae; genus Pipra; species Pipra filicauda. The sequence continues at coordinate 1,016,195 of NW_024104369.1, read as the reverse complement.
TAAGCATCCTTTCATTACTGGACTGGGAAACACAACATTGACCAGATTTTTGAATTTTATTTCCTGCTTATAAACATAAGGGGAAAAGAGAAGTAAATGATAAACATTTTACTTATTTTTTATGAGCATCTCTCTTGTTCTTCTAGGAAATCAGTATCTCCATGTAACAAATAATGGGAACATCCTACTTATCAGTGCTGACAATGGAACATCATCAGTAATCTTGGCGAATACAACATTAGTATGTTAACTTATATGTAATATATGCAGACATTGAGAAAGGTATTGAGTTTACTATTTAGTTCTGCACATTTCTTTGGAAACAGTGCTTAATGTGTTCCTTTTCCCCTTCCTTTGTTGACAGGATAAGTACAAGGCAAGCACAGCTATATTGTCTCCTGACCAAAAGTTTGCTCTTCTGCGGTACAGCTATAGAAAGGTACAAGTGCACTTTACATCTGAGGATGAAACTGGGAAATAAAGGTTTGAGAACAACTGAGAGGCTGCGAGAATGTGAGGGAAATGCAGGAGGAGGGATGAATGAGATGGATATATGTAGGGGAACAGTCAAGTTGAGCAGGCAGGAGGAGGAGAAGAGACTGGTATTATCTGTGGGCTTGTCAGAAGAGACATGACTGCCTGAGAAAAGCATCTGGATAAAAAGTGGATGGACAGTTATCGCAAGAAGAGCGAGGCTGGATGGTTCATCTGGGAAGACAATCTAGAAGAGTAGATAGGCATGGCTGTTCAAGGAGTTGTGTGGGTAAGGAGAAGTGATGAGTAGATATGCTGGTACATCTGCTTGTACGTGTATGCTATATATATATATATGTGGTTGTTACATTGTGGTGGTAGGATGCAAGAGTTGAGAACTGAGGTGACTGAAAAGCAGCATGTGCTTACAAGAGAAGGCTTGTGCTTGGAGTGGACTTGTGTGTCCTTGTTCCCTGCTGTCAGCAAGCACATGAAAAGCCTCCAGCGAAATGCTTCACACTGGCTTGGTGTCGAACTGTGCAAGAAAGGTCAACCTACATTTATGCCAGGTGGCATGAAAACCTGGCTCTGTGTGCCAATTGAGGAGCCTGATGGAGGCAATAATTTGCTGTACAGTTTGTGCACTGAGAAACCGGTAACTTTGTGCTTCTTTCCTTTTTTTTTTTTTCTAGAAAGCTGCCCTGTTTTGTTTGTAAAAAGCTCAGTGCTGACTTCTGCAGTGTACAGATACTTGAGCACTGTGTCATTGAGCTCTGTCTACATGTTCTGGCCTGGCAGTCCAAGAATGGCTCTTGCACTGTGCCAGGCACAGTCCATGCACTCAGTCGTCACTTTTTCAGTTTTAGCTTCCTTGCTGCATTACCTTAGCCAGTTACCTTTCATCTTTCTGAATTGTTCAGAATTATTTAACTTTTCACTGCATCTTTAGTGGCCACAAAATACCTAATATTTTTCCAGCCACCCTACACATCATGTCTACTCATAATTTATTATAAGTAATTGCATTTTATTTGTTGCATTCATAAGAGTTAATTTTATTTTAATGCTGAAGCAAGATCTTTTAACCTTTACATAATAGTGTGATTGAAAGTTCTGTATTAATCTTTATTGCAAAGAAACAGAGTAACAAAATGAATCATGTGGATGTAGACACTTGTTATGTAATAGCCATCTGGTTATGTAGTACTAAGTTGTTGTTTTATATCTTAATACAAATATTCACGAACCATCATAGAAGATAGCATTATCGTAACATGTCAACACTGTGGGCTAAATCAAACCTCTCCAGCCAACATGAACATGTTTAAATGTCTGCATTATCATCATCGTCTTTCTCTCTCTAAGTGCCCACAGGGGGATACAGACTTCAAGAGGCAGATTTCTGAGAGAAGAGGGTTATTTCTGTGACAGTATGAATGGGAATAGGTCACCCTGTACTGGAGGAACTGCTACAGACATACTGTGGGACTTGTGAGAACTACTATAAGATGCCAAGTTCAATAATACGACATGAAAAATGAGACAGAAAACAGTAAGCAAGCCAGTAAGGCACAAGGAGGAGAATTTACTCTGCATAGTGATGATAGTCTGCCGTGTAGCTACAAGGATTTCTGAAAATCTGCATCATCTCTGGTGTCTGTATATCTGTCCTTAATCAATCAGTGGCCTCTGTCATAGTGAAGACCTCAGAGGGGTGGCAATGCTTTAGTCTTTTCTTAAACCTTGTAGAGATCTGTTACCCTCGTATGTTCATTGTATTCTGTCTTAAGAAAAAGCATGAGGAGAGTTTCAGAGGTAATTCAAACTGCAAGAGAGTGAATCCTGGTAAAATTTAGTTTCTTAATATTAAAATAATTCTTTTACAGTTGTGGAGGTATTCCTTTACAGCTTCATATCACATCTATGATTTCAGTAGCAGGTCAGTAATCTTTTCACGTGAGATGTGGTTTTAAGATTCTTTTGCAATGACATGTCATTTCACTGATTTCTCTTGGCTGCATTTTGGTTTTGTTTTTCCAGCTCTATTCTAGATGATGGACTACTACCTAATGATACACAATATCTATCCTGGTCACCTGTTGGTCACAAACTGGTTAGTAAAGATAAGTGACACTTTAATATAAACAGTCATTTTCGTACACGTGATGTGGAAACTCACATTGTCTGTACTCTTGAGGTTTCAGGACTTTCCTACTGCTCGATAAAGTAGCTGAACTTGTTTCAAAATTGACTACTGTTGCTGGAAAGACTCCAAAATCCCTCTGTGTGTTTTCTTTTGTTCTTTAATGAAAATACATTCCTGAAAGCAAGCAGCGGCCCCCAGTAGTCATGTAATGCACAAATGCACAGGAACTTCATGTTATTACAGTTGCAGACAGGAGCTCATCCCTTTCAAAGGCAGCAGCATTACAAATGTCTATTTAATCATCACTGTGATTTTTATCTCCTAATTATACAATAATCAATGAAGTTTTACTTGATGAATGCATGTAATGAGATTAGAGGATCAAAATCCTCTTTTACTCTTTCCCACTGTCCTTTTCTTTCTCCCCTCCAATCCTCAATGGTGAAAGCCACTGCATTTGCAAGGCTTGTGTATTCCCTGTGGTGAGCATTGGATCTGACTGTCACAGGAGAATGTGGTGCCTGTTTATTCTCATTGCTTGTAGTATATGAATTATAGAGACCAACCACAGAAGCACAGGAAGTCAAAAAGAGCTTTCTGCATCTTGTAGCGAAGCTCTGGAATAAAACTCTGTTGTTCAGTTATTGGAGAGAAAAATCAGGGGTTATTAAAGAGGCGGGCAGGTGCCAAAACCTAGAGGAGTTCTGAGTGCTGCTGCAGAAATATACTGTCTTTGCAGATCTATTGGTAGTGCTGAGACCCCAGTCAATGTTTTACCAAAGCAATGATAGTTTTGTTTGAAAGACAAATTAGTGAAAAACAACTCCTGGCAAAGGAAAATAGGCTTGTATATTGGCAGAAAATGAATACCAAGGTTTTCAGAACTTGTTACAGTAGTCATGTCACTTAACATAGTTGACTTGTTTTTTGCAAAAAAACAAGGTTAAGTTGCTACACCTGGTTTGTATTTGTAATTCAAAGTTTGTTAAGTATCAATGATTGGGGAAATGCAACTTTTAAAAATAGTTTCTGTCATCTGTTGTGAATTTCCCAGTAGATAAAGTAAAGAAAGGAAGCAGGCTTTATAATAATAGTAATTGTCATCATGATGATGTTTTGCAGGCATATGTTTGGAAAAATAATGTTTATGTAAAAGCTTCACCAACATCAGCAGCTGTGCCAGTCACTCAAAATGGAGAAGAAAATAAAATTTTCAATGGAATACCAGATTGGGTTTATGAAGGTAATTATGTCAAGCAAGTCTTACTTTATATTATCATATAAACCTTTGGTTTATTGTAGTTATTATTATTGTCTTATTTCTTATACCACTGAAAAGTTCAAATTAATCAGAATTTCTGTTTTAAAAGAAACATGCATCCTTACCTGAGCTTAATACCTGGCTAGTGTGAGGATCAAAGAACGGAAATGAGTTTGCCTAACTTGCAGTGCATCACTGGAAATTTTACTATGTGAATTAACTTCATATGATAGATTATAAATATTGGTCTATTTGGTCTATTATAAATATTGGTCTAATTTCATAACCCCAACACTTTACAGTTTGGTTTCTGAATTTCAATTTAAAAAAAGATATCCTATTAAAAACTTAAGAGAACAGCACCTAGGATAGAAGAGCCAATATGAATTATAACTTAAATGCATTTCTGTTTCTTTCAGAGGAAATGTTTGGCACCAATTCTGCTCTGTGGTGGTCTCCAAATGGCAATTTTTTGGCATATGCAGCCTTTGATGATACAGAAGTTCCTGTTATAGAGTATTCCTTTTATTCTGACGACACCTTGCAGTATCCAAAGACCATCAGAATCCCATATCCCAAGGTCAGTGTTATTTATTAAACATGTTTGTTCTACAGTTTCATTAAGAGAGTAGTCTCATTTAATCAGTTCCTGCTAATGAAAATATTGTCTGTCTCTCCTCAACAGCTTGCTGTGATTACTCTTTATGAAGTCAACAGCATCTGGCAATGTTAAAGTATTTTATTATCTCCAGGGTAAATAAAAAGGAAAAAAGAAGTATGATTTAAGGTTTTGTTGTTTTACCATAAAACTTGGAGGTAGCGAGTAGATGTTGGGAAAGAAAAGCTCCCAGGGAGTTGAAGTTGGTACAAAGCATTTAGCAGATGTACATTATGTTAGGGTTGTGTGTGGTATTGATAATGAAATCTTCTTCAACTAAGGTAGCATTTTCAGTTGTTGGATGCTTCCTGTAAAGGGAGGAAGAGGAGGAATCTGCTGAAGGAGTTTCTTTGCCCACACCTAAAGGTCTTCCAGTTTTAGCTGTGAGAGTGAAGCCTTTAGTGTAAGCAGCTCCTTCTCCTTCCCCCCTCCTCTCCACATGACTTTATGCCCACTGCTCTTGCACAGTTGGCACTGGACTGAATGGGGTGAGAGTCAAAATGCTCTAACAGGTTCTTTCATATACTCCACATGTGAAGGGTTTCATGTTTAATACAAGACTTACCTGTGTGAAGTTATTTGACATATATGGGATTTGGATTTATCAGAGCAATGCACTTAAGACACAAAACAAGTACAAATTACACTTAGAGAACAGCAGTTGCACTACAATGCTGGGTCTCAATACAAACATGTTCTCATAGCTGATCTCCGTTATATGCTTGCCATCACAGTGCTGGGCATCCCTGTTGCTGGGAAGGAATAGATGGGTTGAAACCATCTCAAGCCCATCACTTTCTTTAGTTTTTCTGTTCATCACTGAGGTTTTATACTCTGTGTTGGCTTAAGGCACCAGTATATACCCCCCTCTCCCTCCCACCCCAATCCATGATGGTCTGGCCATCTTGGAAAGATATTTCCACTCTCGATTAGCTGGAGCAGAACAGCTGATAGAGCTGGCTGATCACTCAACTGTTATGGCTGTTTGTCTGGTGAAAAAGCTGCCCTCTTCATGCCAAGCTCAGCTTCCTCTGCAGCAGCCATGGTCAGTCACTCCAAAGGTTCTGGAGCACATGGCCTTTGCCTGTCCCCTTGCAGCCTTCCCCAGAGGGGTCACTGACACTCCCCATGAGTAGCTGGGCTCACTGACAGCTGCAGGTGCTCTGTCCTGAGCGTGGTGCATAAGAAGAGACGTAGGTGTAGAATGAAGTGCCAATTTAAATTACACATTCTATTACAAACCCATTTTGTTTGGAATATTGCTGACTTTTGGAGGTGGATCAAGTACAGCTACCTAACTGTTATGATGGCGAGTTAACTTCTAGAGAAGCAGCCCTTACTGACAGAGTTATGTTGCTCCCAGTAGCACTACATTAAAAATAGTGGAGTACGTGCTGCAGTCACAGATTTTATTGTGATATAGGTAGCTGTGATGTACCTTGTTAATGTAAGGTGCTTCTTCCATGGAGAAGCACTTTACTGTGTGTTAGCAATGCATTTGACTCACTGTTAGGTACTGTGTATGGCATGAAAGAGGAGATATGGTCAAATACTGCTTTGGGTACAGCAGGCCCAATGTAGTTATGAATGTATGTAAATGTAGTAGTCTTTCTTATCTAGGAATGCATAAGTAACACTTTTGTGTAAAGAAAAGGATAACTTATGCATCAGTCTTAAAAACTGCATTTAGGAACTTGTCTTTTCACATGTTTGAAGTCAGCTGGTTTTACCCTTCTTTCTGTAGTAACTTATTCATCTATAATTTGAAACACTTAATTCACCAAGAATATTCTCTCCTCAGAAGTACAATTAAAAATTTTTTTTAGGCAGGAGCTACAAATCCAACTGTGCGATTCTTTATTGTGGATACCGAGTCATTAACAAATTCCATCCCTGTTGAAATTACTCCACCTACAGAAATAAAATCAGGGTAAGAAATTTTGATTAAATATTTGACTGGGGTTTTTGTGGTGGGAGAGGAGGAGCTTTTATATGTGACCTCCCTATATTCAGTGTATGTGGCAGCTTTTCCCTGTCATGCAGCTCTGGTAGCAACAAGATTTACCAGAGAAAATCTGCACAGAGATTATCCTCCTAGTGATTATATATAGATGGCATATTCCATGTATGTTATATTCAGAATGTGACAAGTTCTTGGCTCGTCACATTCAGTGGAGTCTAACTATGGTGAAGTCATTTCACAGTACAACTTTAATATGAGCAAGTTTTGGTATAATCAAATTATAATATATGTATTCCAATTCACTGGGGGGAAAAAAGAAACCAAAACAAAACCTTAATGGTAAGTGAAGATTTGATTTCATTGGAAGCAAACTCCTTGCTAAGGCAAGGTATCTTGGTTGTCTTCAGATTTATACTTAAGATGTTTGTTTTCTTTGGAAACATGGTGAAAATCAGCACCTCTCACAGTAAATGGAAAATTGTATTTCTCAAAATGCCACTGGAAATGCACAACATGATATAAATGTATTTTGTAAAGAGCAGAGCAGCTACATCAATTTAAAGTGCATGCACAGAGAATTTAATATCCCAGATCTCGGGTTTTGTTTTTTCTTTTTAACAGTATTGTGAAAATTGTTTAGAGGTTTGCACTTACAAACATGATGGGTATGAAAGTACAGGTTATACTGATAAACCAGAAAAAAACAAAGGAGGTCTGTTAGCTTTGCATAAAATGTGCATTTTGTACATGGTGGCCAAAAAGCTATAACTGGAATATCAGTGCTCTCCCGTTTCAGTCGTCACCACAGTCTAACTAACATCTATGTGTTAACCAAGATATGCGAATTTTTATGAATATGTTGTTCTTTATCCTTCCGTTACAGTAGCACTGCAATAGCTGGATGTTACATAGCTGTCATGCACCGTTTTTCTCCAGAATTTCAATGTCTCAGAATTAAAAGCCTGTTATGTTTAGCTTAATGCTGATTAAGATCTCTGTTGTTTTAGAGTTATGTTTTACCTTTTGTTAACACCTTATGAAAGGTGATGTGGGGACAATAACCATCAGCTACCTTACAGCCTCGTACTCATCTGGCTAACACAGGCATGAGTTACATGGAGTTAATCCATTTTGAAATGAATGTAGCACTCTGCAAATCAGGATTAATACAAAGATAAATCAAGTCTTGAATGATGAGTGCAAGGATCAAAACTTACTCTTCCTCCCAGTGGCTGTTCCAAATAATGGTCAAGTTTCACCATATGTGTCCTGCAAAAGTTGAGGTGGCCAGAATGAGTCTTGGGGAATTTTGCAAGAACAAAGATACATGAGTAGGAAAAGGCAAGCGATGTGCAATGTTGCTGTTGGGTAGTTTTGCTTCTGGAAGCACAAAGTAATGGATATTTACATGGTGTTTATATTTATACCACTGTATGACAGGAAAGGTTAATTTCGGTGGTGGAAAATTCTGTTTGTACTTCCACAGAGCTAAATTCTGAACAAAACTATATTTGAACTGGTGGTGTACCTCACCCCACCTTCCTGGTAGGGGATATTGAGGGGCAGTGCCCCTGCAAGTGGTTGCCTGTTACAGCGTTATCCAGAGCTTGTATGAGCAGCAGTTGTACCTCCACATTTGTAGTGCTCTTCTGTTTCAGAGGAAGAGTTTTATTTGTCAAGAAAAACTGCCAAAATCTGGAATGGCAGTGCTTTGCCATATGATGGTAGATGAAACCTGACATTTTTTGCATGAATGACCAGCACGAAATCCATAAAGTGTTTAAACACCATTTTTGGCATCATGGGTACAGGGGGCTCCTGTTAGCCAACAGGAGGATGAAGGGAATGGATGCTTTTTGTCTGAAATGATCTGTCCTAAAATCAGCTGACTTCTGAGTAGAGAGTGTTTGCAGAGTATCTCTCTCAGCAGCAAATGAGGAAGGGCAGTGCAAAACTACTGTACTCTACGCTTGAATTAATTGCAGCTTAGTTAACATTTTGTGGGTTGTTGAATACTGAAGGTGCATTCCCACTCTCAATAATAACAGTAAGCTATTTATTACATTATAATAATAGCTTGATTATTAATTGATTTTTTGTTTATTAATTCTTTTTTCCTTGTAATGTCCATCTTGTCTGATGAATGATTTATAGTCACCAGAACTGTTAATTTCTCTGACTTTGAAGCAACGAAAACTGTGCGACTAATTTCCCTTATACAAAACAAGGGAAACCACTATTATAGGTACATAAAGAATGGCAGTTTCTTTTTTCTTTTTTTTTCCAAACAAGCTCCTGCAGAGAGCCAGTGGCAGTAGCAATTAAATGACCTACTGACTTCCCAGTCAAACGTAAATGCAAAAATAGATTTTATCCAAACAGGATTTTGAAACTGCAAGCCAGAAATAAATCTGAAAGTTGTCAGTAACCAGTTGGCATATATTTTTAATCAATCCACACTAATTGTAGTGTTTCGCCCCCCAAACCGCAGTGATCACGAAGATACTCTTATCACAAAACTTCCCACACATTTTTGTTAACTAACTTCGGGGAAAAAGGGAACATGAACTTGGAACTAAGTCAAATGTGCAAATTCCGGTTAAAAATATATACTTGCCTTGGAGGGGAGGTTTGTTTTATTTTAGTTCATAAGGCTTCTAGGAGATAGGAGAGATCTAAAATAAGAAAAGACAGTACATCTAACAAATAGTAATGGTAAACAAAACCACTAAATTTTATGTGGTACCTTTTAAAAATTAATATACAGGAATATCCATGAAGGTGATTTTTTTTTCAGATACTCCAGTTCTTCATGTCAACAGGTTGGTATTCTGAAGATTAAAGTAAAATATTCAAATAGTAATAACTGGTTTGGGTATGATCTCTCCCTCCATTTTAACTAATGGAAATAACTACTAAATTGAACAAAAATATGTATAATTCAGAAAATGCTTACAAGTAACCAACTTCATGCAGCTAAGGGTAAAATTTTGAAATCTAAGGCACATACAACTTAACATTCAGAAGGATTTCCTATAGATGCACCCAGTACATTTATGGAGTAGCTATTATTTTATGCATTAGAGAACAGTGATCTGGCTGTTAGAATTTAATTGCAGTCTTTCTGGAAGTCGGTTTGTACAAACCATCTAATTCTTTATTGTATCTCTGAAAATAACCAAGGCATCTACTAGCAGAAAAAACAATTGACAAAAAAATGGCTCAATTAGGTTTGCATAATTGTTTGTTGTTGAAGAGTAGATTGAAATGAAAATAGCCAGATGAGTGTCATTCAGTGAATTTCTGAATGCTATCGTATGGTATGCAATTACAGAGAGGATTTTAAATATCTAATGCTGTTGCTGTTTTCAGAGACCATTATTTGAGTTCTGTAACATGGGTGACAGATGAAAGGATTTGTCTGCAGTGGCTCAGAAGAATTCAGAATTTTTCAGTCCTCACAGTCTGTGACTTTGAAAATGCTAATTGGTCATGTCCACAGGTAAGAAAAATTAGGTGGAAGAGTTCCAATGACAAATGAAACTGGAAAGAAGTAGAGTATATCTGTATGTTTATCTTTGTAGAAATAAAGCCTGATGTAAAATAAGCGTAATTGTAATGGGATTGTTTGTTTTTTCTTAGGGAAAACAACTTACGGAAGAAAGTACAACTGGCTGGATTGGCAGAGTGAGTGTTCAATTTCTAAAACTGCTACATGCTAAATAACTTTGATAATTAAGAAAAATTCATAGGAGCCTCTTGCATTTTGCAGTGCCTCTTTTGTGCAGGTCCAGTTCTCTCACTTGCTGCATTCTACATGTACAGGAAAAAATGTTCTCAAATGGAGCTGCTGTGCCATCCTGCCCCCTGAGTTTAAGCTTTTTTTGGGGGGGAGTATGGGGTTCTGAACTCTCAGGTTGGGCTGACAGTGCAGCACGGGCTGGAGCTGTAACCATGTCCTCTTTGACCTGTGCATCATGTTGACAGGACAAGGGGTAATGCTTTAAATTGAAAGACAGTAGGTTTAGATTAGATATTAGAAAGAAATTTTTTACTGTGATGGTGGTGAGGCACTGGAACAGGTTGTCCAGAGAAGCTGTGGATGCCCCATCCCTGGAAGCATTTAAGGCCAAGTTGGATGGGGCTCTGAGCAACCTGGTCTAGTGGAAGGTGTCCCTGCCCATGGCAGGGGGGTTGGAACTAGATGAACTTTAAGGTCCCTTCCAATCCAAACCATTCTATGATTCTATGATTACATGTTCAGCTTGCCAAAAAGCATAGCACCCTTTCCAGACTCTTTTTGACTTCTGACCTGCTGCTTTGATAGCAGTAGGTAGGGGGGGAAGTGCAGGAGCTAGGATTCAGAATTCCCTTTGTTCTGGGGGAGTTGCCAGCTATGCTGGTTTAGCTGCTTTCCAGTCTTCCTGCCACCTCCAGAAAGATCTACAGAATAAAATGTATAAAGAAGCATATCCTAACCTTTGAATCATATTAGAAGAAAGGCATAGAGGACAAAAGTAATTTTTTAGTGTTTTAGGTTGCTACAAACTATTCCAGGTTCTCATTGGGGTTACTTATTTATTTATTTCTCCCCCACACGAAATAGCCATTGAAGAGAAGTGGGGACAAGATGTATATAACTGACCAGATTAAAAATTTCATATGCTTCTGCCAAACCAGTTACTGCTGTCTGGATGATGCTTTCCAAGCTGCTTCTCAGTCCTTTTGTACATGGTAGAGAGTAGGCACCTAATGAACTACACAGAAGATCTGGGGGAAGTGAAGCAGAGATGCAAAAGTTCAGACTTGGAGGGAGAAATGAGTTTCAGAGTTTTTGATGAGAACACAGAGTACACTCCACTCCCGCATTTTCCACACACTGATTATGCTTTAGTCACTAATTCACTTTTGAAGTCAAAAATGAGAGTTTAAAGAAATGCAAAGAGGGAGGCAACAGCAGGGATGAAATCATCCGCAGTATGAAGATGAGAGATCAACCCACCTGCTGTCAAATTTGATATGGAAAGGAAGGCCTTAACGCTGACACATTTTGCTTCTCTGCAGCAAAGGCTTCACAATTAGACAATGTGATGATCAAGCTGCAGACTTTGTAAACAGTTGTGCAAAATGAGAGGGCAAAATGCAAGTCTGTGCCATCAAACTAGGTTGTTGGTTTTTTGTTTCTTTTAAAGAGACAACCCACTTCTTAGGAGCTGTTGGAAGAGAGGATAATCTCACTGTATGATTCCTGGATTTGAGAAGGGAGTGGAGAGTAGGGAGAATTGAAGAGGGGATAGGCAAGGTATATTTATTCCTTTCTTTTCTTTTTACCTATTTAGGGATGATAAAATGATACTTGACTGATAAGGAATATTTTTGTACATATGTGAGATGTATATTTACACATACATAAGTATATACAGATTTAAGTAAATTATATATATGTGTAAAATATAGACATAGTACTCTCTTTTGTAATGGTTTTTGGTTTTGGTGTTTGTTTTTTTTTTTGATAGAGATGAAATTACATTTAATCTAAGAATGCTCAGAAAAGCCTGTGTAACTGTAAAAGGCTTCCAGGTCATCAGCTAACTTAGAGCTTGCCAGTTGAGTTGAAGGAAAGTCACACTTTGAAAAAGCAAGACTATTATAAGGGAAAGGCTAGCAAAATATTCAACAGGTTACTCTTTGCAAAAATATTGCTTGGGAAAAAGGAGAGGTTATTTGCAGCACATGGGTTAGGAAGATTTAATTTCTGTCATTGCTTACTGAATGACCAAAGGCAAGTCACTTCAGCTTTCTGTTTCACTTTCCATTTCAAAATGGGTATAACTTCTCAGAGGCAACTGCGTTGTGTCAGTTGTGTCATTTAACTCATTGAAAATCTGATTTTAACATTTTGATCCTTTGGACATTTATCACAGAAGTATCTTTTATTTCACTCAGCTCAGTTTCATTCCTCTCTTTCTACCATGTGTAGCACATTCAAATGGCAGTCAATAGAAGAATTAATTTCTGTCACTCTCAATTGATAAATGGATAGTTCCTTCATGAAAATATCATTCCAATTTTAGTTCCATGTCATTCTGTAATCACCTACTTACTAGCAAAATTTCCTCTCGGAAAGCAGCTTGCGTTTGGGTTTTTTTCAAGAGAGCAGGACATTTTTTACTGTTAAGCTAAAAAACCAAATTGAGTTCAAAGAATTTGTTCACAAACACATTTTAAAATGTAAAATTCGTGAGAAACATGTATTTGCAAAGTTCACATTTTTATAGGTTACAGCTGCACTGGACAGAATAAAACAGTGACTTTGAAAGTAGATACACATATTGTTTCCTAAAATGGTAAAAAAATAAGAACACCTGAAGTACTTCAGATTCAAGGGAGGGGATACAGATCACTACCAGGGCCAATACTCAGGAAATTCTGCTGCTTAAGGAGCAAGATAATATTTTAAGTGTGCTTACTTTTAGGGTGATGGCTACGGGTTCTACCTACTAAGTCAGTAGGCAAAAATTTTTGCAGTACATTCAGTGATGCATTGTTTAAAGTATTGAGACTCACGGTTAGAGATATCAAAACCTACATTTATTGTTTTGGATCTAGAGTTTTGTTTTTTGCTTTAATAGACATCTCTCTTATGTTCAAGTTTCAGCCATCTGTCCCTTACTTTGCACCCGACAATGCTACCTACTACAAAGTCCTCAGCAACACAGCAGGTTACGAGCACATCTATTACATAAATGGCTCGCAGGTGAGTAATAATGTGTAGGACAGTCAGTGCTGGCTTGTGGTTCTCCTGGTGAACAAGAAGCTTCATGTTTTACTTTTTACTTTGCCTTCCCCCCCCCATTTCAGGATCCAGTACCTATTACTTCAGGGAAGTGGGAAGTAATCAGCATAGAAGCTGTAACAAATGACTTTTTGTAAGTATTTGTAAATAAGCTACTAATTCCTGTCATAAGGGCTGGTAACAAGGGTCTAAGCAAGCAGGGATGGAGAACAGGGAGAAGGTGTCATTTAACTCATTAAAAATCTGATTTAAACATGTAAGGTAAAACCTTTAAATGTTGTAAGGTACTGTAAATATTTTACCAAAACCAGTATGTTTTGCTTTTATAGATACTACATTAGTAATGAAAATGGTGGAAAACCAGGAGGAAGAAATCTCTATAAGTAAGAAATTTTTTCTGCACTGTGGTAAAACAGTTGTTAATGAAAAAAAAATAAGAAAAAGCATTGAAAACTTAAAGATTGTGAAGTTCAATCTAAGGTGGGATCCTCTATAGGATATTTAATGAAAATCGGTGTAAGACCATAAACTGCAAAAATAATGAAAATATTTTTCTGTAAATTTAGTTAATAAAGGGAAACTGTGAGAAGAAACAACCAATCCTCAAGCAACAAAGCCCCAAAGAAAACCTCTCATGCTTTTTTTACTATGATTATAATTTCAATATTAATTGAACTCAAAAGTTTAAAGTCTGTTTTCTCTAATCTTTAAATCAGTTAATCACTTCTGAATTTAAACGTTTCATTCGGCTATCTTATTTAAAAAGCATATATTTGTTTAGCATAGCTTAAAAAAAAGTAATCTCTGAAATGAAGCTCAACTACTTTGCAGAGTGCTCTTGGAAAGCAGTCCAAGTTCTTCTAAATGTGTTAGCTGTGATCTGAATCAAGAAAGATGCCAGTATTATTCTGTGTCCTTCAGCAAAGACGCACAGTATTATCAGCTAAATTGTCTTGGTGAGTATATCCGGAATTAATTGACATAAACATGACTCACAGATTAGTTGGGTGGGGAAGTTCACTTCATCAGGATCTTGATATGTACTGCTTAACAATGATATGTGTTGATAACACTGGATAAATTCATTGGCAGTGGAAAAACATACTGCCTCCTAGGCTCAAAAGCACCTTGACAAAAATTACTAGGATAAAACTTATTAGTTCTGTCTGTCAGTGGACCTGAAAGAGCTGCAAAACACTCCTGTCCAGTGCACATCTCTTCAAGAGCTGCATGTGGAGCTCTGCCTGCAGAAGGAATTTGGAGGCTCTGAAAGCATGACAAGCAGGAGGCTGGGTAAAGAGCAGTGCTCCATGTGTGGAAATAAAATTAAGATAGATAGTGCTGGTCAAAAAAAAAAAATCCAAGTAATGTAATCAAGGTAAGCAGTGGGACTGTAGTCTGTCTCTGACCTGTAAGTGCTTGTGCTAGGTAGTACAAGGGATAAATTAATCAAAGGGCAAGAAAAATGAAATCTTCCCTTAAATGTCTTTAAATTGAAATATATGCTGTTTTCTAAGATGCCAAGATCTTCCTTATCTATGGGCTAGAAGGACAGACAGCAGAGAGGGAATTGTTCTGTCAGGTTGTAAAAATGGGTGAAGACTACTGCTGTGGTCTTGGTGACAAGGCTTACTGATTGCCCAACCGTGGTCCACAACCTATGCATAGGCTTTGCTAAAGAGTGGAATTTCAGTTCTTCAGTACCTCGCAATAATGTGGTTCATCTGCAGACAGTATGAATATTTTGTGGGATCCTGTGGCTTGAATTTGGGCCCTACTGAGTTAAAATCCAGCTTGAGCAGGCTGGAGGGAAATGAGTTCTGAGCTTTTATGATTCACCTGTCTCCAATTACTTTATGAGAGTTGTGTTTCAAGACAGCATGAAAACATGAAGGTTTTGTGCCCAATTAACAGGTCCTGGCCTGCCCATATCTACTCTGCACAGAAGCAGTGATGATCAAGGTATGGAATTGTCTTTAAATCTAATTTGTGTTGAGCCAGAAAATTGCACTGTAAATTTATTTTAATTTTGTTGTCATTGCTTAGTATAGTAATAAAAATGTCAATTATAAAGGGTAAATTTAATTTCAAATAATTACCAGAAGAATAAATTATATAGCTTGGCATACCTTTATTCATAGTTTATTTAATATTATTTTACACTGTGCTAGAAAACAGTGAGTAATGTATGACTTATTTACTGGATAACTGCATTTAGATTAAAAACAGAGAAAAGAGCTTTCTGGTTCCTAAATAACTGAAGGAAAACTATATTGTAAATATTGTAAACATTGAATCTGAGAGGAAAAACAAAAACTGCAATGTAGGTTGCTGTCATCTCAGATTGAATACTTAGTGGTTCATAATTAAAGAGCTTATTTAGAGCTTATTATAATTAAAGAGATTATTTGAAAATAATGTATTTAATCTTTGAATCTTACTTACTCTTTTATTTAGTCCTCAGATACTTGAAAAATAACACTGAACTGGAAAATGCATTGAAAGATATTCAGATGCCTTCAAAAAAATTTGGCTCCCTTAGTGTAGGTGGATACAGTAAGTTTAAAAACATCTTTTACCTTTCTATCCCTTTTTCACCAAGTGCTTCAAGGTCTTCTGCTGAAGAGCATGACAGAACAGATGGGTGTAGTGGGGATTATTGCAGTTATTCAGCACTTAGAGGCAAGATGATTTTTTTTTTGAAATCCCAAAATATTCTTATCTAAAATGTGCTTTTTCTATAGTGTGATATCTTGATGTTTTTGCAATGAAATGGCTTAGCTCCTTTTTTTTTTCCTTTATAATAAACTGAAAAACAGAAGTCTCTAAGACCACATTATATAAAAAAACAAATAAGAGAAATGAGGGTGGGGCACAAAGGTCATAAGCATCATTGAATTTAAATTACATTATAAAGTCAAGTAGGTCTTAATTTACAGGTGCAAGTTACTTTGGTTTGGGTTAGCAGGTTGGGAAAGTGGAGAAGTTCAGTTACTGTGAAAAAAGCAGGCACAATTTAAATGGAAAAGCTTGAAAAAAGCTATAAGCATCATTTCAACATCACCTTTGGTTTTGTGCGAGGGAACATTCGGATTGAACAGCCACATTCTTAAAAGCACACTCATGCTCCAAGACTACATAAACCTCAATACAGACTATAACAAAATGCTAGAATATTAACTGTTAATGCTTTGTGAGTGGTGCTCCTTAGAATTTGGGTAGAGAGAGATTCTTGGTGTGGTCATAGGCTGAGCAACATCAGATAGACCAGCAGTGGAAGGCCTGGTACCTGTCTAAACTGTTCTTGCTCCAGCCTTTGCTACTAGCTTTTCTCTTCATGACAAACTTCCTCTTGATAAAATGGATGATATTCTTAATAAAATTATATTTTACAAACCATATTGGGTTTGGTCAGTCATTGCTAACTGTTCCTTTTGATACCTCCCTTCTTTCACTGTTACCTTATTTATATAATAACTCTCTTTATCTTTGTGTTTTCTGTCTTTTATTTCTGTCACATTTTTACTAGGGCTAAAGATGAAATCTTCCAGGCAAGATGGAGATTTAAAGATGTTCTTCGTGCTATCAGTTGTATATTCACTTTTTTTATTCCTCTTTGTTCTTACTACTTCATGTCTTCAGGGTAAAAGCTTTTGGGTAAGGGGAAACTATTTTTAATGTCACAAGTAGGAGAAATAAATCCATTTATGTAGTCCCACTTCAAGTTTCAAGTCTGCTTACAAATCCCTTTATGTAATTAAAGAAGAAATCCACTCCTGTGACTACAGAGTACACAAAAAAATTAAAATTAGTATTTTAATGTGTTCAGTTTAGATTGGTACTGTTTCAGTGTTCTGATGCTTTGCATATTCATATCTGGGCAAATTTCTTGAAGACTCGCACTCTGACTATTACTGCAGTGTAGTCCATCAGCATTTGCTTTGTGGTTCCTTTGCAGCACCAGTTCTTTTAAAATTCATGAGTGAACAATTGAGCCATTCGGTTTGCAAAACTTAAATGGTGCGCATTTAAAATATTCAGCTAACTCTCAGCCAACTTGGGTGGAAGGAATAACATGGATGGAACCGGAATAAGTGTTGCTTCAGAAATAATAGATACTTGGCTATGTTTCTGAGATGCTTTACAAACTGTCACACAAAGTCTATCTGGCAGGTTCAAAATATTTAGAATTGCTTTCTATTGCTGAGAGAGAAACTTTATTTTTGAGCCTGTGATAGATTTACCACTGTAGAGACATAAAAAGTTTTACATGTAAGCTTAGAATAATGTTACAAAACAGCATGTTGAGTCCTCAAATTTTATTGCTTTCTGCTATCTTAACTGTACAAGATTAAAAAAAAAAAAATAGACTAGCTAGGAACTTTTACCTGTATATATTAGGACAGTTTCAGATGAAACTGCTTTTTAATTTTTAGGGGACGGCTCAAATGTGCTCTCGTATGAATTGCAGTGCATGTCAAATTATTTCACTGGAGAACTGACCTAAGTAAAACTCTTTTCCCTTTTAGACCTGTGGTATGAAATGTTACTGCCTCCCCATTTCGATTCATCAAAGAAGTACCCTCTGCTCCTTGAGGTGTAAGTTTTCAATTACATGGCAATGTTGTGTTAATAATCACTTTCATCTACTTCAAATGTGCTTAATAAGATCAGGAAACACAAAACTGGCATCTTTTCTAATTACTTCTTGAAGTAGTTTTAAGACAGAATGAAAAATTGAGGTATATCCTAATCCATGGTGGATTCTTGTACCGTAAGATGATGTAATGCCTAATGAGCACTACTCTGTCAGTGGCACTGAGGCAAATACATTCTATATCTAATTTAAAAGCCAGGATGTTAGTGTTAGCTTACCTCCTCCTCTGCTCTTGAAGATTATTAGAAATAATCTTCAGTGAAGTGACATTCCAGAACGAAACCTTGAATAAGCCTTGTATCCTAAAGCTGAAGTAGTTTGTGATGTTGCATTTTCTCTGTGACATTTGACTGTCAACTAGTGTTGACAAATGTCATCCTGTGGTCAGGATTGCATTTGCTGCTGTTTTTTCATAATTTCAAGACCATGAGCACGTGGTGTTTGGTCTGTTCTTCCTCAGGCACTTCTCTTCAGGCTGGTATATTTTCTTCTAAATGGAAATTATTGAATTTTAGCTATTCATTGAAATAGAAATGTTAAACTTTTCCTCTTTTTACAGAAAGCTGACTCTCTAAGGAAACTAACTGTTATTTCTTAGATACATCTTTATATAATGTAATTTGGTAGTACCGTAATACTTTTTGATATGCCTGTTGAACATTTTTAATGAGCAGCCAATGCTCTTGGCTTCTTAAGACTTGTTTTGGTTTTGATAGAAATTTATTGACTTACCTGGACCTTTGTCAGGATCACCTCTGCTTCACAGTGATCAGAAATTCCTTCAGAAGTATCAAGATCCATAGCTTGAATTAAAGAATTCTGAGTAGTTTTTTCTTTGCTTTTAGAACTGCTAAGAATGGGTTATAGAGCCATAAGAGCATTCTGCCATTTCTTACTCTGTTGAACAGAGAAGTGCAATGCACAGAATTTTACCATCAAGGCACTCAGAGTATGATTTCATATTGGTCAAGTGTTTCTGAAATATTTTTAATGTAAAAAATTAAAATTATAAGTTTTTTTCCTTTTTCTCATCCTGCAGAAGAAAAAGTTTAGACTGATGAGACACTAGAAATGCAGAGAAAAGTACTATTCATTTTTCCAAGTGAAAGCTATTTGTTGATTTCAGACTTAAACCAAATAAACTTTGAGTGAATGGAACAGAAATAGTTAGAGAACATTACTTTGAAACTCAAGAAACAAAAGCAAATTTAGCCTGGATTTCTGATAAGCTGCTTAAAGTCAAAATAATGAAAGTTTCTTATTAGAGCAGAAAACAGTAAAACAAGGAAAAAAAAAATCCAGTCTGCTTTCTTGATTGGTTGAAGTTTTAGAAAAGCATGCTGCTTTCAGTTCCAGCAAAGCAGCAGTTTGGAGTCAGTCAGTGATGCTTTTCTTGTTTATTCGGTTGAATTTAAAAGTTTATCCTGCTTAGGTGGCCAAAAATTGTCAGTGATAATTGTATTTCAAATGCTTGATGTGAGAATATGTAGAGAGTAAATGCCTGAATTCTGCGGCACTTTTCACCCAGGTATGCAGGGCCTTGCAGTCAGAAAGTAGACTATACCTTCGACCTCAGCTGGGCTACTTACCTTGCAAGCACCGAGCAGATCATCGTGGCCAGCTTCGATGGCAGAGGAAGTGGATACCAAGGGGATGAAATTATGCATGCAATAAACCGAAGGCTGGGAACATATGAAGTGGAAGATCAGATAACAGCAGCCAGGTGAGCTACAGGGAAAGGTCAACACCTGCTCCTTCTTCTGTGTGCCTATTGTGCAGGGGGAAAAAGGGTGAGGGTTTTGAAAGGTCATCTTGAAATTAATGGCAAAAACATAAACATAACATAAAGTCTGCATTAATTTTGTTCACTGAAGTGTGTCATTTATAGACCAACCATCATTTTATGCTTAAAAAGAGAGAAGAGTTAATGCTGTAATACAAATTTACCATATCTCTTACTTTATGAAGAGGATAGCTGTCACATTAGTAGAAGAACACGCTACAAAGGAACTTGGAGATAGAAGTTTTACTCCAAGCTTTTTGCAAGTTTCTGTTGTGGTGAAATACTCAGCTTTTACATCATAGTTCACGTTTATCATTTGGTTTATGTTTGTAGAACATCACTAAGCCAAACAATCACAGTAGAAATCTCTCAGAATAACAATGCAGTGGTCTTACAGGGGTTTCTGTTTGGAATTTTAAAATATCAAGGAGTTTAAACACATAGCATTTCACAATCTTTTTGATTTATTTTTTTTAAATGGTGACTGGATTTACATGTGTCAGCCTGTCCCTTCCTGCTGCAATTTGATCGTTGTGCATCTTTAAAAAAAAAAAAAGACAAAGAAACGCAAGACAGGTAGTGAAATCTAACCTAATACAATACAAATGTCAGTGAAGTGTAGTTCAAGGGGTTTTAGAGCGTCACATACACAGATGTTTTTCTGAATTTCCTGAAGACACACATACCTGAATTATTGTATGTTTTCATACGCAGTTACTGTGATGAAGTGGGAAACACTTATTTCAACAATAGAAAGCAGCAGATTTGATGGAAAACAGGCACGTCTGTAGAATGGCAGATACTTGCAATCCGTTAAGTGTTTAATTATTCTGTTTGCTTTCAGAAAATTTTCAGAAATGAGCTTTGTTGATAAGGACAGAATAGCTATTTGGGGTTGGGTAAGTACTCAAATAAATTTGGCAGGCATATTATTTAATTGTAACAGCTGTTTGTTGTGCTTTGTGGGGGGTGCTGGAGCACTTCATGTGAGGCACCTCTGGAGTCACAGCACAATCCAACAACTGAACCAATGAAGCGCATTTTACAAATGCCTGTATACAGTGCCCCTTTGCAATCATTCAGGAGCCTTTGTAAGAGAAATTAGGACTACTAGAGGGATTTAAAACAATTTAAAGGGATGCTGCCAAGTTCCTGTGTACAGGATGAACCAACACTAAAAAGAAACAAAATCCAGTATGTATTCACTAGTATCTCTTTAGTTGGATGATTCATTTTTTAAAAAAAAACGTGAAATTTTATGTGAATCAGCTGTGTGGCATGGTTATTATGGTACTTGCCAGATTTCTTTAATTTGATGCATCTTTAAAACCTGTCACAGTAGATGGAAGTGTTTAATAGCATATAGATATCCCCTCAGCTGCAAGGCTAAGTGTGTATGTAGTGTTAGTGATTCTGGTACTGAACAGTCCTCTGTCCCAGGCTGATGTTTCGCTGCTTTTTTTGGTTAACAGGGAGAATTCTTGCATGTTCTGTTTAAACATACTATGTTTTAAGTATATGCAGGATTGTATGCAGGACCTTGAATTAAATTGCTAACTGAAATTTGGACACTGCTGGTGACAGGCACTAGTGAATAAATTGCTTGATGGCAAGATGATGATGAGGGTGTCTTTAGCAGCTTTTCTTCTGGATGTAAACACCTCTGTTATATGAAGTCATGTGTAGTAGTATTAATTGTAGTGGGAGAAAAATTCTGTCTGCAGAAATTGAGGACAATGCATTTGCATCTTAAGTCCTTATGAGCCTCAGGGTGAACAGTTGAAGAGCATTCGTCTTTGGAGCTAGGTTGGGATTATGCACTCGGAATACTGAACCTGTGGGCAAAAAGATTTTCTTTATCTCTTGAGTTTTCAGATTGTCAGCCTCTCATTGTCAGCCTGGCACTGTGTACATTAATTTTGTTTGCCATAGATTCATCAGTAATATCTTTACTGTGAGTAAGTTAGGCATTTATACAGGGGTTTAATTACTAAGTGCATGTGTTACTTTGGTGATCTCATTGGGTGGACCTAAGAACTAAGCTGGAGCAAACATATGACTATCAACTAAGATGCAATTCCATTTGCCTGTAATCTGGTTTCAGGACACTAATGAGATCCAAAAATTGCTCCTTTTTGAATGTGGGTGGGCACATTTTCCTAAATAATCCCTTCACAGTATTGTGAGGGAAGTCATTTGGGCGGTCGGTGAACGCATATAGGTATCTCGTTGCCTGGATGCTCAAGTGTGTCAGATATTTACTCATCTGTGTATCAGGCTAGACTGCAAGTAAATTTTCTGTGTGTACTGAGGAGTGTGTTGCTGCACAGTTCCTCCCACAGACTCAGCAGAAGATCCTTTGCTCCCAGTCACAGTCTTGCTCTTGACGCTTTGGGGGAGAGTTAGGGAGCGAGCTGCCATAGGCCTGCTCCTAGGGAACTGTAAATTTTTGGGTGCCCTGTTGCAACTACTCATCAGGCACACTGTGGGACAGAGCTCTGCTTCCACCCACTCCCCCAGCACGGGAAGGGACACAGCGGTTCAGCAGTGTCTTGTTTCCTGTCTTTCGCTGCTGCCTACGGTGCTACCAAACACTGTCATCCTCAGCTGAGTCACAGTTCAGCAGCGCTTGCGCCCTTTTTCCCCAGCAAGTTCTCATTCATCAGTGCCACAGCTGCCATGCGCTGTTTGATGCCTGTTTCTCCGACTGAGCAGGCTGGCTGAGATCTGACCCAAATTCAGAATGGAGTTCATTAATATGAAAAACGCTGAGCCTATAAATGCCTGATGAACTGTGTAGCAGATGGGCCCCATCCTTTCCTTTCCGACTAAAATAACAGCAATGTTTTCTTCTCAGTCTTATGGGGGATATGTGACCTCCATGGTGCTTGGCTCTGGAAGCGGCGTGTTCAAGTGTGGAATAGCGGTTGCCCCCGTGTCACATTGGCAATATTATGGTATGTGATGGCTTCCTCATTACAAGGATTCCCATATGTCTTGCAGTGCACACGCTGCAAAGTGTTGATTCATAGCACAGAACTTTGATTATCTACTAGATGCCATGTAAATGCCACTTGGTCTGTTTTTATGAACTTGTGGCTACTGCATTTCAAAATTAATTCAATTTGCTAAATATTAATTCCCATTTTAAAAAGTCAGTTCCATAATTTCCAGCAATCTCTAACTTTTAATGAAGGCTAAATTATTGTAATATTTGTAATATTACTGTAATGTGCCTGTGTTTGCTTTGCAAAGCTGCCATGTGTTCTGATACCAGTATTGTGTGTCAGAAATCCATCATTAGGTTTTGCATCTTCAAAATGCAACTTCACTTACAAGAATGAGCTGTGAGGATTAGCATTGAACTTGCATTGTAATTTACTATCTGAAAGTAACAGAATAGGATTTGAAGTGTCTTAGCGTTTGGGGGTTTTTGGTTGTTTCAGTTTGTAAAATTTGGATTTTATAAATCTAATTTATCTTGAGAATAGCTTGATGTCAGGAAAACATGATCAAATTGGCAAGTCTGTATGTGCTTCAAGCTTATAGTACATAATGCTATGCTTGAATGAGGCTACTAAAACAATTATATGGGCCCTCCTCCTGGATTAAAAAAAAAAATATATAGTTATAAATGG
This sequence comes from Pipra filicauda, assembly GCF_003945595.2. Taxonomy (NCBI): domain Eukaryota; kingdom Metazoa; phylum Chordata; class Aves; order Passeriformes; family Pipridae; genus Pipra; species Pipra filicauda. The sequence goes on along the minus strand of NW_024104369.1, from coordinate 992,819 downwards.
GTGCTGGTACAATGTGACCACATTTTGATATTTTTCTTGTTTGGATTTGTCCAAAAGCATTTGAGAGAAAGCTTTCCCTGGCAAACCTCTGCTAAATAAGGCATAATTTATCATTGTGCAACTAGTGCAGAGGCTGTGTAATAGCTAATTCAGCAGATCAAATCATACTGCCAGGTATTAGCAGTAGTCTGTTGAGGACATAGTGATTCTTCATATTTGGGACATGAATATTATAGTATGACAGAAAATAGTTTTTCATGGTCAGGATCTCTCAAATTCCACTTTTAGTTGATTAGATAAAGGATTATGGAGGCATGCATATTCAACATGAAAAATCCTCCAGTGTGACAACTCTGATGAGAACTCAAATGGACATTAGAATATGGCAGCAGAGCTTTGATTGTATGACTTAAAACAAAGCAGCAATCTACAAAAAGGTAACATGGTGAAAAATATGTGGAAAATCAGAGAGACTTAATTTTTACTGTGTATAACAGAGCCAAGATGAATCCTAATTTACTACTACAATTTCTTTTTATAGATTTTTGGTAGTAAAAATTTAGATAAAAAAGCTAAGTTTTTTTTCAAATGCTCGTTATTTACTGCAACATTTTCAGTAATTTTGTAAGCATTACTGAAGGAATAACAATAGGGAAACACAAAGTACTGTATTAATATTCAGCATTCAGGTGTCCATGGCAACAAGAAGATTAAATATTCTGAATAATGATGGTTACCTACATGCCTCATTGTGGAAAACCTGGTTGCTTTTATTTTGTGCGGGTTTTTTTAGTTTCCAGTATGCATTATTACTGTTTGTATTCGTAAAATTTATGGTAGACTGAAAATTAAGTAGCAGGTTCTAATTTTGGTTTTTTTTCTTAATTACAGATTCAATATACACGGAGAGATACATGGGCCTTCCTACAGCAAGTGATAATCTGCAAAACTATTATGTAAGAAAGAAATCACTATTTCGTTCTTTAGTGTTTTGTCTCATTTCTAAATAACTGTTTTGTTCTTTAAACAGTTTAGTTCCTTCCCCATGGGAAGCAATAAGTTTGCTGCTTCTTTCCAGCTAGAACCATTGCGTTGTGGATTTAGAGGCTGTAGTCTCATGTGTTTGGATTTCTATGAGGCAGCTTCTTGATGGATAGTGTGGGTTTTCTGTTGTTTGTTTGGTGTGTTGGGTTTTTGGGTTTTTTTTTTTACATTCAGTTCCATTTGGGTACTTTGCAGACTGTAAAACAGGCTGTAAACACTGTTTTATTTTAATCACCAAGAAACAAATTTGTTTTAAAATTTAATATGTTCGTGGGCAAACTCTGCTTTATCTTAGACATTTTCCACCAAAACAAATGTACTCTCATTCCTTCTGAAATGTAATTTTTTTTTAAAATGGGGATGTTAGAACTTTCCTGCTTAAGGTTTTTTCAGGGAAAGCAAAAGCTCCTCAATACTGGAAAACTTTGGCAGGTAGGCAAGTCTGTCTGTACTGTGATCATATCAAATTGCAGACCCACTGAGAGCCAGCAGTGTCAGGGCTGGAATTTTGGCCTGATCTTCGTGAACACGGGGTGTCCAAAGTTTGTTCTAGAATTACCTATGTTTGCACAGCAGTGAGGGAATTTCCATGTGTCCTAATGGAAGCAAAATACATTGTTTGTCCTTTTTACGGCATGATGAATCGTTTGCCTTGCTCTTCTGTGTGCCAGTTGCTTTTTCTTACCTCAAGGGCCGTTTGAAGTCACAGGTAGCTGGGCACAGGGCAGAGCAGCAAAGCCTTCTGTTAGGTTAAACTTCAGGTCTAGGTGAAAATACAGGGGCTATTGGAAAACTGTGAGGGATCCAAGAGGTACTTTGTGCCCTGGCTGTTAGGATGTTTCACAGAGGTGTTCAGCCCTGGTGATGCTGGAACCAAGCACTGATGTTAGAGGAAAGAGATGGGGCATTTTTTGTGTTTGGGTTGGTAAGTAGGCTAGAAGACAGTTTAGCACTAGTTATGTGCATTAAAATAATAAGTGTGATGGGTAGGACGAAGGAGGGGTTGTTGCATTGATTTAAAAGTATGATAAAACATATAAATACATACCTATATGAACTGAAACATCTGGTTTGACATATTACTACAGTAATCTAGTTTTGTCAACTGCTATATGAGGCATTCTGGTCAAGACTGAGGACAATGATAGTGACTGCTGGACAGCTTGGTACTGTGTTTGCCTCTTCTAACCAGTGAGCTCCTGGAGCCCACCAGGGACTGTCCAGCAGCCTGCAGCCGCCTGCCTGCCTTTTTCCAAATGTATTTCTTTAAGGCAGTGGGAACAGTAGGAGGTCTGCGAGGTAGCAGTGTAAATACAAGTTACTGTCGCTGTGCAGAACGAACGTTAACACTCTGGGTGCACAAAGTCATTCACCAGCTTCACGGCACAGATGGCAACAGAGGACTGTTTAATCCTTTCAAGCCAGGAGTCGAATTTTCTTGGCATAGTATCTATTGCTGGCAATGGCCACGTTGAAACTGCCAGTACCAAAGAGCTAAAGGTTTCAAATGTGTTACTCAGAGGACTAATTGGGGAGAATGGTGGCTAGATGGAGGAGGAGTAATTGCATAGATCAGATTGTCACACTTCGCTGCTGCTCCTGGAGATAGGAAAATGCAACTTATATCCTCATTTGTTGTTAAAAGCTTCAAATTACTTTTACTTTACTTTTAACCTGGAGGGGTGGGGTAGCTCAAGACATGAGTTGGTTGCTTTTCATGTAGCATCAGTGAAAGAGTTGTGGGGTTTTGTTGTTGCTGAAGACCCTTACTGACTTCAACCCAGCATGTTTCTGGCTTACAGCCCCTTTGTTCTGTGTCCCAGTCCCAATAGCCAGCCTCCTGGCCCCCTGTCGCTGATGAGAGCTGTTTGCTGAACTGAATGTTTTTAAAGTAAATGCAAAATATGTATTGAAAGCTCTCCTAGCTGAAGCTGTTAAAGCATTTTTTAGCTGTTAACTTTGTACTGTCAGGTTTGCCTGCTGCATTATATTCTCTCATTATCCTACTGCATCCGCTATAAAGCTGGCATGAAAAGTGAAAAGTTGCGTAAACTCTGTACTATGTGCCCTAATTTAAAAGAATGAGGCTGTGTACACACCTGCTTAGAGAAGATGCACACTGCTAGGCACCTTCCTAATGTGCAGTGTTATTAATGACTGAATATATATTAATGACTGTGAATATATAGACTCAAGAAACTAGTTGTGGTAAGAGGGGCACATCCTACCTTTGTATTACTGTAACATAAGGTTTTACATTTATTGAAGGCAGAGAATCTGAGATGTTAAATATTCTTTGTCAAGAATCAAGTCTGAGGGATGACTCAGACTTGTAAGCAAGCTAATTGGGTGTGCTCAGTGTCTTTTAAGGTAGTTGTAAACTATTAAAAATTAGAGGTTTGTAAGAGAGGAGCAAGCATGAGTGGAGCTCCCAATATAATTGTGTAGAGATCCTAGCCAGAATGGCAGAGAAGCTGTCTACCCAGAAGAAAAGTCTCTGGTGAATAAGACTTGAGACTAAATCAGGGCAGAGCTCTAGAGGTCAGATGCAGTAGCCATGTAAAGCATACCGAAGAGACTGTTCAACTTGTGAGAACATTATTTTGCAGTTCACTCTGAATTTGATATGCTTTTGGCAAGTGTTTGAAACAGTCATAGATTTGGCAATCTTTTTCTAGCAGATTTGAAATGTTCAGTCCTTAAGAACTGCTGCATCATTAGGTTATGCAAAACAGGGTACAATTTTGTAAATATGCCATCTTGTACTGATTTGACATTTGTTCTATTATCTGAGAATATGCTAAAGGGAGAGAGACCTTCAGTTTCAGCCAAACCTTAACTTGTTTGTGGAGTGCTGATAAAATGTTGACTGCTGAGTGATCTTTAGAAAAGCCAGTTACACTCAGCAGGGCCCAACTCTCAGTACTTGCGCATGTTACCTTTCTGAAGCCTTTGTCCCAGCAGTATAGCTATGAAATGGAAGGGTAAATAAAGTTGTATTTATTTGCTGTGCACTTGAGGTTTCTTCAGCTGATGTCGCTGTTGCTTTATCCTCTAACTGTGCCTAACTTGAGATTGCTCTCAATCTTGCAACCTTCTTTAAGGACAGAGATATACTCTGTCCTTAAAGCATGTTTTAGGGTAGGGACTGTTCATGTTGAGTATAAGTGCAGCAAGTGAAGCATCACAAGTGATAAAAATGCAGAGAAGGTATCTCTTGTGCTTCTTCTTTCTGAAATATTTTTACAAATAACTTTATTTTGTTTAAAGCTTGGAGGGGAAAAATGGTGACATCCTTTTTCTAAAACTGCTTTTGCAAAGTCACGTTCTCAGAAGTGTAGCTAAAGTCAGGCTTCCACTCAGAGAAGGTTTGCTTAAAACAGCATTGACTTGCTGGAAGAAAGCTTAGAATAGTGATCTATCTAGTTTCCCTCTGCACATGTGGAAAATGATGCACTCAAAGGATACTGCTTGGGTTTTTGGTTTGGTTTGGTTTGTTTTTTTTCTTTAATATCACAGGGCCATTTCTTTCTGAATTGATTTTTTGGTCAACTGCTTTACCAGTGCATCAGTCCTCTCTCTGGATTTTGGCGCTTGGAACTAATTGTTCTTGTTCCATGATACTAAATCATTTCCATGGATAGCATCACGCTTCCACTGCATGTGGATTTTTATATACTGGATGAGATTTCTGGTGCTCTGCAACCTTTGACTATCAAAAGAGGGCAACTGCAGTGTTACAGACTGGAGGGTGGGGGTTTTTTCTCTCTGCTGAACTTGTTTTTTAGATTTAGTTGAATAAATACAAAGAATTCCTTTCATGTATGAAAAGGTTGTGGTACACTATTCTGCCATGACAAAAGGAATTTAATATTTATACTTGCTTTAAAGATTCATGAGTGTACAAGAGACATAAGGAAATTAGAACACTTCTGTGTCTTGGCAATATAATGTATTTGACTTTTTGCGGGTATTAAATGCAAATCCTTGTGCAAGGATACAGCCTTAGTACAAGGTGGGGAAGAAAAAAACAACCCACTACATTCTTCTGCTCCTAACTTTTACTGTATTTTTTCTTGCCAGAGTAGCTGGTTGTTCTATCAAGCCTGAAAAGTCTTGTCTCTCTTGTCTCTTTTCTTCTTTCCCTTCTTGTGGCAGAGCACTATGGTATTTCCTTTCCTTGCCCAAATTAAAGATCCTATTTGCAATCTTTACTGTCTTCATTCTTTAGTCACAGTAGCAAGTTGGGGCTAGTGTGTTCTAGGGAACGTGTTACTGTGTTTTAAATTCTTTCATTAATCTTAGTTGCTGATTATTTCATCTTTTCATCACTGTGTTGTGCTTCCATTCCCAAAATGTAGCTTGAGTTCTATTTAGAGATTTGGTTAGTGTGTTTTTCCTTCAGGTATTTCTTATTTGGAGAGAGCATTATTTTAAACTTCTTTAAACAACCCAATTTTACTTGAGTCTGAGGAACTATTTGCTCTGTTGCCTTCCCTGCAGGTAAAGTAGTATAAATTTCAGTGGGGAAGATAACGTGTGTAGCCTTTGCAGGATCTACTCCCTGCTATCATAGGGTGCACTGTTGCCATGGCAACAGTTTTTTTAACTTATCTGCAGTCACACAGGAAACCTATGGCAAGCGGTGTGCTGCAGGCTAACAACATGTTAGCAACGCATTAAATGTGCACCTCGCTCGCAAAACTCTTCCCCTCTGGAACTGCCTGTTACTTTGCAGCCATAACCCTTGGTAATAATTGCAGATGGGTGTAGAATGATTTGAGTGTAAGCACGCTGCTGTTGGATGTGTGACCACGCTACTTGGTGGTTCGGAGAGGGGAAAGCAGGCTCTATCTGAAGGACCCCAGACTGTGTCAGCAGGAAGCAAAGTCAGTTGGTAGCAAGTCATCTTCTAATAAATAGCACCTTTTTTCTTTTTTTTTCTTTAATTTCAGAATTCAACAGTAATGGCCAGAGCTGAAAAATTCAAAGAAGTTGAATATCTCCTTATTCATGGAACAGCAGATGGTGAGTTGCAGTTAATTAGACATTCTAGTATTACAGACAGGTTCGCAATTCTACTACTGACAAAACAAAAGCATGAAGGGGCAAGGCTGTTACATTTATGTCAATAAAATACTGCTTTTTGCAACTAATCTGTGTTTCAGTCAGCAGTGATGGGGAGTCTAGAGTGTTCATTGCTTTGCTTTTCCCCCAGAGTATTACAGAAGCAATTTTTTGTTTACCTTTTTCCTCTTCCACTCTTCAGATAATGTTCACTTTCAGCAAGCAGCACAGATTTCCAAAGCTCTCGTTGATGCCGAAGTGGATTTTCAGGCAATGGTATGGTCCCCTTTTATTTATCATTATACAAATGAGTTTGTATTATGAGAATAATAGCATGAGCTCCCTGTGGTTAGGTATAAATTCACTGCCATCTTAAATGAAAGTTCACGTACTTGCATTTCACGTTCAGTAACTGAAATCTGTACATAGAGCACCTATGTATTTTCTGCATAAGAAAAACTCTTAAGCAACTCTTTTTCATATTTGACCCTGTTTACCTAGTCTTTCATTTTGTTAAACTTTTTGTGTTCTCAGACAAACAGCCAATCCAAATCTTTGCATATACCCAAGTGCAATGAATATTACCTTACAGATAGAAGGAAATGTTAGCTTCAGCTAAGTCCATAATAACCTGTCAATCATGTTTGGGGTTCACTGATCTTGTAAGACAAGCAGTTATTTTCCCCTTCTTATACTGTCCATGGAAGATCTCAGACTAAGGTGTAAGCTCTTCCTTTCCTACATTCTCCCAACCACTGGGGAGCAGTGCTAAAAAGGATGAAGTATAGAAAGAAGCCGAGTGGACCAGTGCATGATTGTCCTTCAGCCAAACTTGCAGGGCAGAAGGGGAAGAGGTGAGACACCCCTCTTAACAGAACAGCTGCATCTACTCTCCATGTGGACGAGCCACGTGTTCTTTTATGCCTTCGGCATAAATACATAGTATATCCCACACAAAGCCAGGACAAAAGTGTCATAGCAGCTTCCTACCCCTTCATGTCTTTGCCTCCATGTTGAAGGCCTCATGCTGGGATAATTTGAAATGGCTGCACACGTTATTATGTCTATCATGTTTGATTTATATCATTTAGATGTAGCTACAACTAACACTCTCTGTATTTCTCTTTCACACAGTGGTATACTGACAAAGACCATGCCATCTCCGGTCAAGCACATAAGCATATTTATACCCACATGAGCCACTTCATAAAGCAGTGTTTCTTGCTGCCCTAGAACCAGCATTTTGCTTGTTAGTGATGGTACTTCTCCAGAAAAAAACTCTAGATCATGTACTCTGAGCCAGTATAAATCAAGATGAGATAAAAGTTAGCTCTTGGGATACCAGTGTACACAATGAAATGCAAATCTTTATGATTTCTGTTGCCAAGCAACTACTGCATTTTTACTGATTGTGGTTAATCAGGTCTTAACATCACCAGAGTGATGTTGCAGACTTCTAGGAAGCATGGTACTTCCTTGAATTTTTTATTAGTTTTTGGCATTTCAGTCTAAATGAGAAGCCATGCAGTTTGTGTATTATGATAATGAATGATAAAAATGCCACAGAGGAACCAACATGGAAATCAGTTGCAGAATATAAGTTGTTTCCATCAAAAATGAAATGTACCCTGGGATCCTTTCTGTGAAAACACTGACAAAAAATTTTGAAGGAATTCTGTAAGGCTTGATAATTATTATTTTAGAATCATCATCAGGAATACTGTGATGTTAATATTTTCTGTGCAGAATGAAAGGCTGTTTTTACTGCTGTTCCTTAAATTACTGTCTTCTCTGCAATCTCTTGGATTCCAATTGTAGAAGTCTTGCAAGGAAAGCATGTATCCAGCTTTCATCAAACATTTTGAATGATACCTACTCAAACCAATGTCACTGCATTTCTCTGTTTGCTATTATTATATAGAATTGTGATTTTTTCTTATTTTTATAGTAAAAAAGGCTGCTACTGTGGGAATCTGCTCTAGTAGAATCTTCCCTGGGAAATCTAGAAGACCACCATTGGTTTTTTTAAATGTAGAAGTTTCTTATTTACTGATGAATAGGATCTGTTCCTTACACTCAAACATAAAACATTACAATGAAAAATAGTAGTCACTTAAAGCAAGGGCTGGACCATCACTCTTCTGTGAACATGCTCTTTGGCAAACCTGCTTTTCCTTACAGCCTACCAGTAAATGTCTGCGTTATCTTCAGCATTCCCGGTAGGCTTCTCCATCTGAGGATAAGATTACTTTTCTCAATTTCACATAGCTAGAAAAGATGCAACCCACTTGTACTAAAAACTGTTCTGCTTTAAAATAATAAAGACATTAAGTCATTAAAGAAGGTGTAGTCCATATAATTGAAAATGTTGCTTTAGAAAAAAAACTTCATAGAGTTTTTACAAAAATCCCCATTAATTTTAAGGAAGACTTACAGTGAAGCTTCTGCTTTTGTGTAATGGTAACATGTAATGGAGTGTGACATGATTATCTAACACTTAACTTCTTGATATTACATGCCAGCATGTGATTATATCTGTATTGTGGGTTATTAGTGGCATTAGGTGTGAACGTAAAAGTACTCATGCAGACAGCTAAAGCGTGGGGGAGAATGTTAAGACACTTCGTGCAGCTTATCCTTAAATGATAAAAGAGAAAGGAGGCTGAGGTACAAAATAAGGGTTTTTTGGTTTTTTTTTCACAAAAAACCACCAATCACTCGACCCACAAAATAAGGTGTTGGTGTTTTTTTTGAAACACATTGGAGCTAGCTGGGTTTTACAAATACCATCTTGGGTTCAAGGCAGGAGTGGTTCTAATATAGACTGGCACCACTATTAAAGTTCTGTAGGAGTACAGGCTGTCAGTTGTCTCCAAGAGGATATATCACATCTCTCATTCTTTTGACTCAAGGGAAAGAAACATAAATCAGGTATAAGGTAGATCACAGCAATACACAGGTTATAAAAAAAGATTATCATTATGAACTTAAAGATGGCTTGTGTACACAAGGGTAATAGTTGGGATTTATTTTAATATTATCACTCACAGTGTCATAAAGACAAAAAACGTATTTCTGTAATCCAAAAAACTACTTTAACTAGGCTCTCATTAAATAACTGCAAGTATTAGTGTAATCAGAAAAGGATTTTTAAAAAAAAAAACTAGAAATTATATGGTCTGGGTAAGTCTTTCACTAAGTAAAGATGCAATTCTTTGCATCTGACGTACCTTAATGATGCTAGAAACTCACTGGGAAGCTCTTCTGTACTCTTATTACATAGTCCTCTTTTAACTGTCTTATCTACAAGCCATAACAAAATACAATGCTAATTATCTTAAATTTCTTTGTCTGGAAAGCAACTTATATCCTGCTGATAGAGAATGATACAACTTTTAAAACAAACAAAAAAAGGTTTTATTGCTATAATAAGTGTCCTAATAAACATCAATTCAGTGTCTAATTTTTCACTCTGGTAGAACTCCCTCAGCTCCAAAAATTATGCAAGCACTAGGATAATAGAGCTGCCTCAGGGAACTGAGAACTTGCTTGAAATGCATGAGCACGGATAAATACCTAAAACTGAGGCCGCAAAACAAAGTCAGCTCATTCCATTATGGTACAAAGCCAGAAATCACTTGTGCCTAAAAAAGTGCCACATGCTAGTTAGTTAGGCAGCTACCAATCTCCTTCTTGCTCTGTACTTTTTTTCCTATGTGAAAGGGATACTTAAGTTTATTGTAATACACTCAAAGGGATTTAAGTAAAATGTAATCAATACTGTAAATAATACTGGGCTTTAAGGCCTAAAAGTTTTTCAGTATCAGAAGTTTAGTGTCCTGAGAAGAGTGGAAGCACTGAGGAATTTTCAGTTGTATGACCTTACCTATTAAATTCTAAAAAGAACTAACCACTCCTTCGTGGTCTGCATCATCTCTCTCAGGAGCAAGGGGGACCAACTCATGACTAGTAAATTCCCATTCTTTTCCTCCAACAGGGCAGCTGTGTGCTATCCCCGATGTCACACTTACTGTTAGAGTCAGAGCAAGTCACCATCAAATACACCCAGTGAGCCAACACTGGCAGTGTTGCCTGTTTCAGTGAAATGGAGCAATACTGGGCTCTAGCATTCATTAATTTGTGAAGCAAAATGTCAGGTAGACATTTCGAATACCATATGATATTGCAAACCTGTTTTGGGTCTTGCAGTGTAAAAATAAAATTGAAAATTAGTTAGGATAAATATTTATTATCACATAACATATCTTAATTGTGAAAAACACAATAGTCTATTCACATGTACACATAAGCTTTTGTAATAAATTACATCCAAGAAATTGAGTAATTTTGACCAGGAATATGAAATTAGAAGTAAATATAGCACTACATCTGCTTTATATTGTGTGTAATGTCAGAATGTTAAGATTAACATTGGAATAGCATTTAAATTCACGCAAAACCAGAGTGTTTTAAAATAAAACCTCTCTGAAATACTGAACAGAAATACAGAATGCCATTGAATACACTGACTTCTTAATATTCTAAGAGTTGGTCAAGTGAAGCTAATACATTTTGATTGTACACATTATCTGTAACAAAGTCAGCAACATGTTAAAACACCATCAGGCTGCTTTCAGGACAAACCAGTATTGAGCTCCTATACTAACCTTAAAACAACTGGAATCTTACAATTTATCATCAAGTACACAAAACAAAGCATTTAACCTTAATGCATCAGCATTTTTTCCTAAATTTACAAATACAAACACTGAATTAAATGTAAATCCTTCTTTGTGTCCACTAGATATTTTTTTTTCTTCATAAAAATGGCTTTTAACGGGCTTTAATAATGTTAAGGTAAATTTAGAACAGTGACCCTATTAAGTTTGCAGCAAAATGCAATTATTTATGGCTAAAATAGTAAAACATACACCCTCACATACACAAAAACATTAGAATACTTTAAATGTGGATGGGAAAAATTGCTCAGATGAGGTGTATAGAAAGATTAGTATTTTGGAAAGCTGGTGAATGTTAGAGCCCTGTGGATGAATTATTACAAAGATTGCAATAATAAAATTCTTATTTTTAGAATTCAAAGTAATAGCATAATAATGAGATTTAGCCTTCATTTTAATAATTTAAAAATTTACCTTAAAAAATTTAAAAATCAGTGAATTCCAAATAACACAGTAAAACTTTAGCTCCACATCTCTATTCATTCAATACCTAATCTTGCAGTCTTTTACACAAAAGAACAGCTTAAAGGATCAGGCAGTAACAAATTCCATTACGAAAAATGTCTTTGTAATAGCTTTAAAGCCGCATTTTACTTTGCAATGTTGTTTTTATCTTTTAATCAATACGTACTTGATGGAATAATGAAGAGCTGTAACAAAACAACAGCAGGATACCCATTTAAGTATTATACACAGTTTCTGAAACTAAGAGGTTTACAGTTGTTAGAAGACAGTATAAATATGCCCTTTATGTGGTTGAATTTTAGGCAATAAAGAGGAAGATTATTGGGCAGGTGATATAACTGCATGTGGGGTATAGTTTGTACAAAATTTTTCCTATTATAAAATAATGGATTCATTAATGATAAAATGCATTTGTTTGGCCTACCACGGCAACATTCATACAATACAAGATACTGTCATCACAGATTGCATTTTAAGAAATACTGTACCCATGTTTCACATCAAAGGGTGGTTTTCGACTAAGGTGAGAAAATGTTTCAATGTATATTTTTATATATATATATATATATATATATAGGACTATGTTCCAGTTACATACAAATTTTAATATTAAATACACTGTATTAAATCAAGGAATACTTCCCAAATACAGAATCTGAACCCTGCAATCCTCATTGCAAGAGTAATCCATGACTTCTTTTCAAAAGGACAGTTTAAGGAGGAAAGTAGTGTCCTTGTTAGTTTGTTCATAAGGTCAGATCAGTTGTTATTTTATAAACTTCTTAATGTTTGCTCGTCAGTTTGGGTCTCCTGAAATTATTTACTAGAGTTAGGTGATGTTTTAAAAAAATTGTAACTAGGGTTTTCAAGTTCATCCTGAATGAAGATTATTAAGTATTCTCACACAGAAAAAGTAGCAAAATACAGTACAAACCTATTAACAGGGAAGTTGGATTTAAAAGAAAATTTGCTTGTTACAGTTCTGATACGAATACTGATAAATGGCCAATATCAGCAATGAACACAAAGATTTTTTGCATTGGCTACTGCAGACATTTACACAGATACTAGACAAGGTAGACAAGGTGAAATGAGACAAATATTGCACTACATTACCTGTGCTAGTTTGAGATGAAAGACAAAAGTTACAAGGTAAATCATTTCTATTTAGTGGTTGTGGCACTCCTGTCATTCGTTTGTAAAAAAATTACTTGAAGAACAAGTCATAGACAAGTCTCCCGGTCAACACCTTTCCCTGAGTCAGCTTTCTTCTCTTTTCTGATTTCAGCACTAGGAAAAGAAGGGGAGGGGGGAAAGAGTTATAGTAGCACTATCTTATGTATATTAATGATCTAACCGAAAACCAACATTACACAGATATTTTATTTTTCATGCTGCATGGCACAAACTGGGAAAGCAAGTGAAAATTTCTGTGCTAAATGGTGCAGAAGACATCAGCCAGCATTTTAGTGACAAGGTAGGTAGAGAAATTAAGATGTACAGAGACAAGTCAGCCAGCATGCAAGCAAAGATAGCCACTTTTTTTTTTCTTTTTTGGCAAATACAACTGTTAATTTACTAAATAATGGTAATGGTACAGTTCTCAGACAATACCAGCACATTCTTAAATGGCACAAACAAGAGGTCACAATAAGTATTTCTTGTCTTTAAAATGTATTCTGTTGCTCAATGTACATTTAGAAGGAATGTTTCTGAACTAGAGCAGTGCAAGCCAATTTCCAACTAATATATGGCTTTCGGTCTTGACTGGGGAGAGCAGAAGAAGGCTGGGGAGAGTGAGGCAAGACAGTATTCCCCATCTGGAGTTTAATACATACTTCTTCATGTATACATTATAAAGAAATAACTTTAAAAAAAAAAAAAGCCTGAAAGATCACACAAAAGCCATATCGCTCAGAACTCTAAACCAGAGTTCAAATTTGGATTCAGCTTTTTTTTTCCCCCTTGTTAAAACACTGTTGATTTGCCTACAGAAAGCAATATATGTACAAAGCAAATGTTTTGGGTTTGAGTTTTTTTGGTGAAGAGGGTTCTAATTTACAACAGTGTAAATAAATAAAAAGTCATGTTCTTGCAATGAGCCTCAGTCACACTATGAAAATGCAAAGGGGCTTCCACAACACAGGCAAACCAAGCCTTCAACAAAGAGTGGCAGGGTATCTAAAAAAAACCCCAGATGCTTTTGAGAACAAACCTGTAGCAAGCACATAACCTACCAGGTTTCATGGGAATAATTCCTTAACTAGAATGAATGAGAAATAGGCTGAGTTACACAAGGCTTAAAGAAAGCAAGATCAATTCTCAAATTTTTAAGGCAATTCATGCACATTTTTACAATCATCTGACATTTTTCTTCACATAAAAATTGCTTTAAGGATACAATCAGTTCAGCCAAAGCTTACTTCTATGCCTATGGCAGCTTCCAGAGGTGTTAATGGAAATAGCTAAAGAATACCAACTTCTGCCACTTCAACTGCCAAATCTGTCACCTTCTGTAGAGCAGTGATAGAATTGGGTATGTTACACTTTCTGCACACAAAGGGTATGCAAACAAATTCCAGGGGTGGGTGAATTTAAGGTGCAGCAGTACAGCAGGCAGGGAGTTACCTGTGCTTAATAAAAGCAAACACTGAGGTGTGTGCCTTACAGTGTATAATATTTCCACGTTTTAGGTGCCTCTGTGATACCAGGAAAGTCTTCTTTCTATTTAGGATTCACATCTCTGAGCATCTCCTGCAGAGTGGGCTTTAATGCCTTGAGAAATTTGGAAAAAAAAAAAAGGGACAAGACCAGTCTTTTACCAGTAAAATATGTAACTGGTGGATCTGAAAGGGAGTTAGAGCTCTCTTCCTTCCTACCAAGGGAGCAGTCTAACATGCCTCAGCAGGAAGGTTTGAGAAGATGTAGGATTTGCATATCTTCAAGAAGAAAAGGGAACTCATACCATCTACAAAGTGTCAGATGTCTCTTTCTCAAGTACTTTAAAAGACCAACTAAGTCTGCCTTCTATACATGGTCAGATCTTCTGCATATCCTTTGAAACTGCTATCTGAAGGGCTTAATATTATAACCAAAGACAGTGGAATATTTAATTACATGTATCAGAGAGGGCTGTGTTTCAGAAAGGTGCCTTGGTGTTCAATTCTACAAAGACAGGCTCAAAGGCAGACTTTTAGGTCCCTAGGAATTTTAATAGTGAAAAATTAAGGTTGGAAAGTTGTCAAGTTCATGTGTCTCTATTGTTAGGCAAGAGTTGACTGAATCTCATGTAAGTCCCCTCTTTAGACACTAAAAAACTGTTAGGAGCCTGGGATGTAAAAACTGTCAGACACACTATGCTAGGGGCAGATCTTATGATAGAAATTATCCATGTATCAGGCTGGGAAGTAATTTGTATAAATCCTTCCTGCCTAAAATCTCTCTTTGTAGATGATCATAATTTATAATTGGCCAAGTCAACTCCGCATTTAATTACTACAAGAACTTCTAGATTTTAAGTATTCCAGAAATCACCCTATGTTGTTAATTGGACTATGCCGTGCATAAAAGGCATTACATGAAATCATAGTACAATATCATAATTTAATTATCCCCATTTAAAAATATTTTGGGATATTAGTATAAGAAAGCAGACCTGATAGCAGGAAAAGGAGTACTAAACACTTCGTCATTGAACTTTGAAAGGCATCAGGAAAATTTTTTTCAAAACATGATTTTTCTCCCCCCTATTGTAAGATACCCTTCACTGAGGGAATTGTGTAATCTAATACTGCTGATCTTGATCGTTTGCAAAAATCATCTTTACAACTGCTACCATTGCAAGCTTTCTTTCTTCTCAGTAATTACCTATAATTTAATTATATATTCATGTAATGATACATACATTATGGTTTATAATGTTTCTGTAGTTCTATTGCTAATATGATTTAAGGTTAAAGTTGTCTATGGTTTTTTCCTTATCAGAAAGCAAGACTTCCAGATTTAAAGTTCTTTGAATCTACTCCTGTGTGCGAATCTGAGACAAGGTAGAGCACATGAAAATGCAGGATTTCAGAAGTTTTTAAGGCTGTTCCTTTACAAGAGCACACTCATACCTAAAATCATAAAAATCTTTTCTCCTGAGTCTTTGATTTCATGAGCAAAGACACAAGAACAAATTGAAAACGAGCTCATTAGAGAATTAGTTTCTATTGTGCTGCAGTGGAAAGGCCATATCATCTCTTACCAGTGTTGTCTGTAGCCACAGTCTATTTGGATGCTCAGAGAGTTTTTGAAAGTTTCAGGTAAAACCAGTACATGTTTACATAATCTATCCTACCATCAAAGAAAGCAATATCCACCAGAAAAATTGCAACTCCTACATACCCAGGGGGTGTGAATGTACCCCATCAGGTTCTTTACTTTCTCCAGGCTATTATAGCCTGGACAGCAGAGGCACTTAAGGTAAGAAAATCCTCCAGTACATCCTTCTTCCATGCACCACACTGATTTCACTGTGACATGTGTAGGGTAGAAGGCAAATCAGAACTATACTGTTATTTTTACTGTCAGTGAAATATCATCAAAATGATCACATTAGTGGGCCATTCCATGGGTTTCTGAAATGAAGCTTCTCTGGTCATCAACTGTTCAGTCTTGTTTATGCTGTTTAGGGAAATAAACAACGCTGAAATGCCATTTTGGGGCGACAAAATTAAAAAATGTGTATCGCTACAAATTTTTTTCTTACTGCATTTTTTCACCATAAAACAATCACTAGCTGTTTCAAACATGGAGCTTCTTTTGAAAAGTACATTTAGAAATGGGCAGAATATAATTTTGTATTTTAAAAAAGATTATCTAGGAATAAATTCAATTTAACATTTAAATACACTACATCTAAAGTTACTATTTTTAATATATATTAAATTTCAAGTTTTAATATTTGGGGCTTTTAATGAAGACATTTTACATTCCCATTTGAAATTTCATTCTGTCTCCCCAAAAACTACACAAAGTCAAGTCATTTGGGTTCCTAGGTGACACCATTCTGAACTGGAAGACACAAAGAAGGAAAAGGTTGGGGACAGGGTCTTACCTTTGGGAAATCAGCTTCTAGAGTGATTAGGAAGGGGAGCTTATGACAGAAGTGTGATACGAAACAATTAAATAGAAAATAGTTAAATTTTAAATTTATGGAGTCAGAGGAAAAACTCTTAAAAATCACACTGTGCTTGAATTTAATATTTTCTCATTCCTGTAGTAACTCTGCAGCAAAGATAAAACACTGTGGCTTCATTTTACATTTGGCTGGACTAAACTTTAAAATTATTTAACTGTTTTGAGTACAAGTGAAGTAGGCAGAAAAATGAAGTGATGCAATCTTAAAATTATTTTCACTCCGAATATTATTAGATTGCATTCAGAGTAATAATGGGTTCTTCATACAGCTATTTCCAGGGTGGTGATGATCACTTCTTTGTCAAGAGGAAAGAACAAAAGCAAGCAGAACAGACACAACAGCTGTTGTGCAATATCCAGGTGGAGGCCGGTGGTTCATTACACAAGCATCAAACATGCTCAACTTCATTTTCCACTGGAGCATAACTAAGTACCATGCAAATATCTGTAATTTATTTTTTTAGTAAATAGGGAATTTGCATTTTGAGCTCAGAATATTATGACTGGACATAAGAAATAAAACTGCAAGATGCCAGAAATCTTTCTAATCCCTAGCAAAATATTCTAATATTGGTTTGACACCAATATATAAAGTATAATGCAAGTATAATATATAAAGTAAAAAAATTAAGACCTTTTAGAAGGAAAGCTTGACTCCTTATCTTTTGCATTCTCTGATGATATCAACAATGTCTTCCACACAGCAGTTTTTGCCATTTCATCAGAAATGTTTATCACAGATGGGTCATCTCTAGACAAGAACAAAAGTAAATACACAATAAAACAATCAGTAATCAGCAATCTTTGCTACTTATTAACTCTATAAAAAGTTCTTGAAAATTGATAGTGATGACAATAATTAAGCGCAATGTAAGTTAAAGAATTTTGTTAAACTTCAAAAGTCCTGAACAATTACTTATATATTTTCTTAGAACATCTCAGCACTTTTTTAGTATTTTTCTCCTCCAATGGCAATTAATCACAGTAACATCAATAAAACATAGTGTCACTCCCAACTAATGGACAAGAGAAAAATGAAGTGTAAATTAAATATTGCCCAAGATCTCACAGCATGCCAGCAGCATAGTTGGACTAAATATGAATCCCGAGAGCTTCTAACAGTTTTCGAAGTACTTATGATCTGAAACTCCACCCACTCTTAAAACAATTTTGAAAGCAATCAAAAGCCCTGATAAAAATAAAATATTTAAGAGATTTAATAAAAATGCCCCAATTAAACTGATCAGTAGCTTTCAGCAGCACTTTCCAGCCATTATGCCCTCTGCTTTACCTGGTCTGCTCCAAGTAAGTATTTATACACTGAAGAATAAAAAATCTTAAATGTGTTAAGTAAGGGTACATTATTCCTGACTTCATGGTTTACATAGAGCGTGACATTCATTAAGCCCTCAGTAAATGTGCTGTCGTGTTTTGGGGAATCATTTTTAACAACCAATGTCTTGATTCTTCTTTTTAGCTATAAGACTGTAAACCTTACAGTACAGAGAGTCAGATATTATCCAGGTAGCTCTACCAATATAAACACACTATAGATCAATATAGATCACACCACAAGATAAATTAAGCTACATACTACTAATATAAATTAGAACAAAAACGTATGGACAGAAGAAGAAAAAAACCAGACCATTAGTAGCATGATGAATCAAAAGGAATAAACTGGGATTTTTCAGACACAAGACACTGATTTACATTAGGAGACATTAGGGTAATTTTGTGTTAAAATATAAAAGAGGAGCCCACTGTGAGACAGTGTTCCTATGAATTCAAAGTTCATTGATGTGTCACCAGATATTTCAAATCTTTATTAATAATTTCTTTCTCAAAAATGTAAATTATATTAATTCCTTATAGGTTGGTCACATGTATTATTACCATCTATAACATAGATTTTCATGCTTTTTAAGCTGAGTAAACTCTGCATTATGTCTTATCTACCCTGGACAGCTCTTATTTCTTCATTATCTTATACAGATAGTGTCTTAATTAGAATGTTTTAAAATGTAATACTGTAAGAACCTAGTTTTTCTGCTGTGTGTTCAAAACCTGTCCTAGCTCCCTGCTAGCACCAGGTTGAACGGTTTGACACACTCTGCATCTTTCTTTTATACTCTGTGTGTCAGAAGCCAAAGTTCACTGTGAACAGCCTGATCCTGCAGTCCTGCCCTATGGAAAATTTCAATTAGTATGTCCTTTTCCTAGGGACTGTGAGATCATGTGGAAAGACTAGAAAAGGGCTGAGTTTGTTAAATGCTGCAGTATATAGTTCAGTTCACCTGTCTGTACCAGACAAACATCCTCCTGACATTGAGTAAGCATTAAGAATAAACATTGTGGCATGTTGATTTTATTTGTTTAATTGCAACTCACCTAAAAGAGGAAAGGTATATTTTACCTGTAATGTCCTTCTAGTGGTAACTGAACAGTCCCTTCCTCTTCCATTGCTAACATACTTTGCTCTTCCTAGAACAAAGGAATTTAGACATGAGACAGGGTATGATGTTGTAAAAAGTGAAATTTATGTACTTTAATCCTCTTTCCGTTTTCTTTAATATTAAGTATTTATTCGAAATTCTTAAAGTAAGGTACTTTCCAACTCTTTTAATTTAAATATTTGACATTTTAAATTTTCTATTTTAAAAGATGCATCTTCATATTATTTTATAATGCCAAATAGAGCACTCTTTTGTAACAATAAAGAAAGAGGAAAAATAGTAACACTGAGTGAGCAATTGTATGGTGAATTTTAAATAATGAATTTTAAATTAATAACAAGATATATATGTTGATGTTTACATGCAAAAATTAGGGAAGTTGATTTAAGTTTGAACACACAGTTTTAATATTGATAAAGTTTTATTTCAGTGAAAGGTAGTGAAACAAGATACCCAAAATTAGTTTGCACTTGAAGAGAACAAGGAGATATATCTACCAAAATTCTTTTTTTTTTTTAATAATTACAAATTTGGAAAATCTGCCTTAGCAGGATGGAAGAACAAAAGAACACCCCTCAAGCACCATGTCCTGCCTGCATAAACAAAGAAAAACAAGTTTCTGTCCTTCAGATATCAACTCAAGGCTCCACAGCTAGGAGGTTAACATGCCTTTGCACGACTGTAACCATCAAATCCTGCTCTAAATTGTTACGGTGTGTGTGTATGAGTGCAACAGACACCCAGAGACCTCCACAGCTTTCTTCCTTTTGTTAGATGGCTTTGTAACAGTTTTTGCTCGTGCCTGTCTGAAAGCATGACTTGATTCTCCCAAAAAGAGAGCTTACCATTTTCTGGCAGGTCACCAAACCCCCCCACACTGATTGCTGGTATTAGCTGGAAGAGCCAGTACAATTTTCAAAACCAGTAGAATTTCAGTCCTCTCTACTCAAACATTTCTTTCTTCTGTGCTTCACTATTACAACTATTATAAAAGTCACAATATTTTTTTTCTCCAAATGGGACAAGTTCTTTGTTCATTCTTATCTCAGAAAGACTTAACTGGTTAACATTAAAGTGGCTTCCAGAGGAGGTCTGTGAGGAGAAGGCATGTATCATATCCACTGTAAATGTGCAAAGCCCTGGAAAAACATGGCCTAAAAATATAAAAACAACTTAAGTGATGAAATCAGGATCCAATCAAGTAAGTTTCAGATCCTGTCAACTATACTTCTGAATATTCTTGTGGGTAGAATACTTCTATTTTTAAAAGCTGTGTGATAGCAACTCTCCAATTAATTCCTTAGGCTACATGTCAGAAGTTTTTTATTACTAGTTAATTTTGTCATTTCCAGGCTTCACAGCTTCAGAAGTTTTTGACAGTTGAACAGTTTTAATAATAGCTCCAAATATTTAGAAATGCCAAAATATGTAAAAATAACCTCTCAAAATAGACAGTGAATGAAATAAAGTAACACCAGTAGATTTTCCCAGTTTTGTTTTCTGATACCATGCAATCAAGCCTGGGAAAGAAAGTGACATATAACCAAAACATAAGGATAACACGGAATTCTTTACAATAATCAGACCCACATGAAAAGAGCTACCTTGGTTACTTCTACTTCTACTATGAATTGCGATGACAACAGATACTGTGATGAAACAACTCTCTTCGTCTGCTTTGATTCAAGGGAGAAAACAATGACTCATATTTTAATTTCATCCTGGTAGTTTTAAAGGCACATACTAAATAGTAAATAATCATCATGATGTTTTCCACCTCGGTAAAATCTTTTCCCCAAAACATACTCCATGACAGTATGTTGAATGTGTCAAGGAAATCAAAGTCATAGTTCTCCAGGTTACAGATGAGGCAGTGAGTTGTCAAATGTCACAGAAGAATCCTAAAGGCAGAGAAATCTAGTTTTCATAGTAACACGTTCAAATTATTAGCCCATGTCCTGTTTCTTCAAATAGACCTACTAATGGGAATCCTTAACACACACATTTCACTGGCCTCAACATCTCAGGGCATTCCTAAGAATAAATTCCTGATTTATCCATTCACATTGTCTAATCTTTGCAGTAGCCTTGTACCACCAAAATTTATTCCTCAAGGGTCCTGGGCTTTTGCAGAGGCTTTCAGAGCATCTTAGAGGTCATATGCACATCTTTCCCCAAAGCCTAGAAATGACCACTGACTGCCAAGACTACAAGGCATTACCTGCATATTCACCTCCCAGTGCTGCCACAGCCTCACACTATGCTGCTATTCAAAAGTGCTGATGCAGGACACATGAATCCCATTTAAAATAACTTGGCACCAATATATTCTACATATTGCTCCTGCAGTTAAGTGTTTCACCATTGAGACTTGTCCCTCACTTATTTTGGCCCAGTACTGAGGTTTCCTAGCAGTTGACACTAATCAGGTGGCTGATACCAGGGGGAGGGACAGAGGCCTTTGTCCTCTGTCCCTCACACATAAAGTTACTTTATACCTCTACAGTTTTATATGATATTCAAACAAACAAGTAATGAAGCAGCAGCTAGATAAAAATGCTGTAAAATAGATGCAAAATTGTTTAGAAAGCTACAATCAGAAAGATTAGTGTTTCACTGTCAAAATACAGGAACATTTTGAGTGGAAATATGTAAGAGTCTGTCCTGTATCAAGTAAGAAATTATAAAAGCATGTTCTTTGAAAGAAGATGAGGAATCCAGATCTGAAACAGCCAACTGAGTGGTAATGCCAAAGGCTGTAAGTCAGTCTGAGGATTTGGTTAAGAGGGTTAGCAGTGTCACTGACCTTCTCATTACACAGTAAAAGTAAATTGTTTCTGCAGCAGCAGAAGGATAACACGGGCCTCGAGTGTAACTGGGATACTGCACAGCGTTATGACATTGCTGAGAAAAAAAGGGCACAAGGTGATGCTGTGTGACCTGTGTATGGCTCAGAGGCAGCTGGGACATGCCACACCCCTTAAATTCTGCAGTTGTCTCTTCAGCATCTCTAGTGAGAACAAGACTAGTCCCAGTGCAGCATCAAAGTGCCCCAGGCATCTGAGGGCTTTCCTACAGACATAGGTTCATCTCTGCACATCATCTGAGTGGGTCTCGGAAGCAACCCCAGGAGCACTGTGGATAATACGTTATATGACAGTATGGCAGCTTAAGAATCTACATCCCAAACGAAGCTTATCAGATTTGTAACCTTAAAAGCACTTATGCAAAATAAGAAAATATTATACTTAAGACACTGTTAACAAGTCTGCCTGTTGCATGGAATGTGCCGTACTTACAGAACTTTCTATAAATATCTGAAGGAGAAATTTATAAAATGCTACACACCAAAAAAACTTGAAACTGTGACCCACCTCTTTCTCCGCATCTTCCAGTTTCTTTTTCTTGCTCTCAGGCATCAAATCATCTAACCAACTGAGCTCCCGCTTGGTAAAAAAGAAATCCATGAGTTTTCGGACAAATACCAAAGCTAGGACCTGCAAAGATATCAATTCAAAGAATTAGGAAATTAAGCAAGTAAAACAGACAAATACACTTGTAGAGGAATACTTTCAAAAGTGCCCAGTTTGCAGCTCCAGTTTTATCCTTTAATTTGAATAAGCCAACAGCCGGTATTCCTTTGTTCAAATGAAATATGGCTCAAAGCATTTAACAATCATTGAGGTCAGTAGATATCTTCTATTTTCTATTAGTGAAATAATTAGAAATCACTTAAGCAGTAGAACACTTATTTCTAGCAAGACACAGAACTGTAAAGCCCCTCAATGAAAAGTGCAATCAACAGTCTTCCTTAATGAGTGAATGTTCTTTCTGTAACAGGATTGAGTACTATCCTTAAATAAAATATATAAAATAAATTTTAATACTTTTCTTTAAGAGAAGAATTTTCCCTAAGAGAATATATAGTTGGGCTATCCACACAGATTCAAAACAGAGGTTGCATGTCAAATTTTTCCTTACTTAATAAATTATGAATTGTCCTTGAACATTGAATCAAAGCAATATTGTAATTATCTGCCCGCAATTAATTTTTTTCTTCAATAATAATTATTCACAAGTGAAAAGGGATTTTTAGAGGAAATAAAAAATTTCATACCATCATAGGAAAGACAATGGCAGCTCTTGAAACCTTTATAATCCAGAGAAGCACAAGACAACTCAGCTGAATTATAGTGAAGAGATGGACCTTTCTAAGAGGAACGTGCCTCAGATAAATGAAATCTGGCTGATGTTTTGCAGGCATCCAGAATAACTTTATTCTGTCAAAAAGCTGAAAGAGAAAATTTTAAAAGTATGGATCAAAATGAGCTGTAGTATCATCTATGTTGGCATTCACACACTGCCTAAGAGATGCTGAATATCCAAAGAATCTTGCTTGTGATTCTAAAGGCAAAACTACAGAAGTTCGGGAGCACAAAAGAGACTCTCAGTTACAATCATGAGCCATTAATCTATACTAGTCCAACAGTGGCAAAGGAATCTTCTCTCTCACTGAGCCACCACAGTAAGAATGAGAAGCATATTATTTAATTACTTGGTTAGTCAAACTGAATGGAAGCTGGCGGGATCTCTGGATCCTGTTGGGCATATGCACTATCACACTACCTTTCTAATACATTCTACATTTTTGTTTCTCAACAACCGAGCTCTGCGTCCTTTAGCACCTAAAAAGCTGACCACAAAGGGATCTCTTCAGTCTTTTATTTCCTGTGAAGGAACGACCTTTTTTTCTTTTACTTCACCAGACACTTTTGATTTTTTTCTTTTCCATGTTCTACTTTATTCACAAAACCAGAAACAGAAAAGAAAAAAAAAGAATGCCAGAAAGCTGACTGCTGTGCTGTTAGGAATGTAAGAGGTTCCTATTTTTCAGACCTATTTAGCTCCATACTGACCCAAGACTTTTGTGTCAGCTGCCAAGGCACAGTGATGATGGTGATACACCATTGCTCCCCGCATGAATGAGCCATGCAATATTCACACAGCCTTCAGGAGTGTCAAGTTTCAGAAATTTTTACTGAGCATGTGCGAACTGCATTTTTTTTTAAGGTTTATAATTTGGCCAGATTTGAGCAGATTTCTTTTTCACAGAAACAGCAAAAAGCACATCCTCTCACAAAAGCCGTCTTATCAAATCTCAATTCCTTGTCCCAGCTTGGGGAGGGAGAAAGAGAGGAGGATGCTATCACTTTTCCAAGTAAAGACAGCCAGATTTTAGTATGCTTTAAAAGCACTCCTCAGTAGTGTACTTTCTCATACCCCTGTTCTGAGAAACAGCTAACCATAATAAATTGAAATTATTTAAACTGCAGTAAAAGCCAAACTACACTTCTGAGAATATCAACTCAAATGAGAAGAGCTAGGCAAAGATATAAAAGAAGAGTCTCTGAATAGAGACCACCAGTCAAAAAAAGAAGTGTTCCCAGCTTTGCCTATAAATATAGAGGTAAAAATAAAAGCTACACGCTTTTAACCTGCAACTGAAAATTTAAATATAATGAAAGAAACAACCTGAAATTTCCTTTGCTTTTTGAATTTCACAACCTTTTGCATAGCATAACTTGTGTTTTCACCATGTAATTGTTCTTTCTCAATTGTCTTGGAAGGTGTATCGATGCCTCAACTTTCAGTAACAAACAAAGGCACACTTGAAAATGTGTTTGTGTCAGGTGGGCTGAAGGATTTGACAATGTGCCATTTAATGCTGCAGTCAGACAGGAGAAATGGTACACAGGATCTCACTCCCAGCCCCAACCTGAATGCTGGAATGGCTGGCTTCTGCCACGTAGTCCTACTTAAGGCACCACAGGAATGCTGCCCTTCCACTAGACTTGCCCTTCATCCCTGAAGAACTGTGGCTTGCAACAGTTCCCCTTCCCTGCCTGAGGCATTTATTTGCATAGGAAAGGTCTTCAAAATTTCACTTATGTTAGTTTTAGGGCAAGTTAGCCAAAAGTCTCATAAAGGCAAAGTTCAAGATCACGTGTAGCCCTGCAAAGGCCCTAACTTGGAAGCTAAAAAGGCAGCAGGCAAGCAGGTGAATCGGGAGGTAGGAGAGAGGGAAGAGCTCCTGATAGTTATTACTCGGTTTTTAGGACCAGACAAAATTTCCTTGGTAAAAAGAGAGAACAGAAAAATCAGCACCTAAAAAATAAAATTAAAAAAAAAATGGAGTACATTACCTAAAGAGAATACTCTATTTAGAGAGAATCCATTTTCAAGTCAGTCACTTTCAAAAATTTAAGGTTGGCAGTACTCTTAAGATTATACACAAAAGATAACACAATAATGTAGAAGAACAGCTATATTTTTTATAGAAAGCATCATCAATAACACGCTCATCATAAATCCATTTTACCTGAATTCCCTTTAGAGATGAAGCACCCATGTAAAGAAATACTCCATAAAGTACTGGCATAGGAATAAACTGCACAAACAAGCAGAGAAAGGGAAGAGCATATTAAATACTACTTAACAATTTTAAATGCTTCATGAAAGACATCTGAAACAGTTGAAATACAAAGAGCCATATGCCTGCATTAATCAGACAAGTTGTAAATTCAGAGTCACTCAATTACAAATTAATAATGTTTCTCAGAGTATAAAGCATAAGAAGAATCTGGCTCCATAGCTTTATTTTCCTCTCATGGCTAGTCATTACAATATACTTTATTCACTATTAATAAAATTAACAGATCTACACAAAAACATGAAAGTGTTAGATATATACTTAAATTCTTTACTTAAAAGACTGCTCAGGAGACGATCTGAAGACTAAAGCTATAAACCTCTGAAAAATATTCAAGAGACACTAAATACTTCTTACTGCTAAAATAAATATTTTGTGCTGTAAGCATTTAAAATGGGTGAATAACTTTTATGGAATGATTTTGTAAGAGACTATTTTAAATGTTCAGGTTCTCAGCATATAGTGTTTAGGTAAAGGAGTATTTCCATAGATAAATATTTGTTTTACATACTAAATACACAAAATGCATGTTCTGTGTGTTTTCAAAGTGAGAATTTTATGATATACTTAATAAAATACTACTGGGAAGTACAAGTTCTAAGGGCTTACTGCCTTCACTGTGACAATATGCAAGTCTAAATTCTGGTTTTACTGAATCCAGTGGCAAAACTCTTACTGATTACACAGAGGCCAGATAATTCTTTAAACAGTATGAAGTGTATACATGGTATTATATATGCATATAACCAGACACCCATTTGAGTGAGTTCTGTTGAGTACACAGGAAGTATGAGATAATCTCCATGTTCATTTCCAAGAAACAAACCACAGAACTTCTCTTCCAACTGTGAAAACATTTTTAAATTACCCAGAAATCACAAAATATTTTTAAATTTTCTAAATAAATTTAGAATTGGTATAACAAGACTGTTTCATGATAATTTGCCATGGGCCCAAAATATAGACTAAGTGTGAATCTTCATCTACTACAGGTCAGTGGCAGAATTCCCTTGGACTTCAGTCAGGTCAGATTTTCATTGCAAGGTTTTTGTTTAAAAAATGCTAGAAGTCCCTAGGTACGTTATTATGCTAAATTAGAATTCCACTTTAGACTACCATTGTGTAACAAACATTATGCTAGTTAGTAATGTGCCTGAAAAGAGCAGTCATTAAATAGTACAGTGACAACAATGAAATGTTCAGTGCAGTATTCTTTAACTATTCCTTACTTCCCCAAATTACCTTCAGGATACTTGTCAAAAAGACAGATGAGCCCATAAGGACAAAAATCATGAGCCCTGTGACTCTTTGCTCCCGGATTCCAAGAAATTTCGGCTGCTCCCCTGGAGCGGAGCACTCTGATTCCAGTTTTAAGCTATTCACATGGGAAATAGAGAGGACAGTGGCTGCAACAAACCATGGCAATCCCATAATAGAGCACACGCCAAGCATGACTGCCACCATGAGTAGGTCAAGATGGTATCCACATCCTTTCTGTAAAAAAAAAAAAATGACAGCAAGAAGACATAAAATGACATCTGAATTAAGGAGAACACTCCTGGCAGGCATTCCTAATGAACAGCTAGAGACAAATAAAAAATTTGTGACTTGTAGAAAAAAAATTGGTTTCTTCTCTGCGTTATCCAGGTTGGGTCAGTAGTGATGGTAAACTGGTTATCCAAGGAGAATTCACACTAGTTCACAAGAAGTGCTTGATATTATTAGATTCTTTCCAGTTAAGCATACATATCATAAATCCACTTTACAGTGGGCACCAAATAGCTCTTCTCCTGCTTATAAAATAGATACTAGCAAAACACTGGAAAATGCATAAATTTTCTGTCTTAACTAAATCTCTTTTGTGGATAACAGTAAGCAGAACATCCAGATGCACTGCACATTTTCCACTGCACTAACCTTAATAGACCCTCAATCCATTCTTATACAGGAGGCAGGAAAGTATGTATTTTATTGCTACCTACACAAAAATTCTTAAGTTAACATTTGCAAAATCATTTTATGCTATAAAGGGCCATGATACCACAGTCATCCTTTTAAAGTTTTTAAAGATGGTAAGCACATGATAGTAATACATTTTCACTAATGTACTTCCATTGTATCTAAGAGCAGATAGCGAGAAATTAAGAGAAATAAAACTATACATTAAATTAAAATATAAAATCAGGTACTGTTTTACTGATTTCCTTACTCGAAAGTAATATCATGAACATCCATATGGAAAGTAAGTACAAAACCTTTTGGTTTGGATCAGCTCTGTAGTAGTCGAATACTACATGAATTTACCAACAGGTGGATAGTGTTTTGCTTTTATAGTAGAGCATAAAATTCTTTGGTCAAGTCTTCAATACATTTAAAAACCTGCAATTACAACTTGCATTTGAAAAGGAGAAATAATGAATGCACCAAGCTTGGTTCTATAGATAACTGTTACCACAACTGAGCAGGATATTTCATTTAAATTTTAGTAAGTATCCAGGACCACCTCACAGATGCAAGCAGGAGCTCAAGCTATTTTCCTTTAAAAAATCAGGGAATTAGCTATCTCCACAAAATTTTGCAATATGGCAACAAATCCAGTGTCACAGTCTGATGAAACAGTGATGTTCATGCAAACAATGTGAATATGTTGAACCATAATCTTGCCTGTAAACCCATGCAAATGCCTTTTGACATAAAAAAAGTAACTAAACTAAACTTGGAAAGGTTTGCTACAGAGACTGCCAAAAGCTGAAATGTACACTATCCAGAATTTGCTATGGGAAGTATAAAAAAAGAGGGGAAAATGAGTTGGAAGCAAACAAATCATTTCTTTCTGAAGGCAACTTTTACTTCTAAAATGGGAAGCGTCTGGGTTTATGAAAATGTAAGCCATATATCGAAATGAAAATGCCATCTTATTTGCTTACATTATTTAAAAAGGGGGAAAAGTAAAGAAAATTAAGAGAACCAACTCCAGCAACCTTCCCTCACTCCCCAAAAGCGCTTATGAGTCTTAACTCCAAGACACATCTTGATAAACTCAGAGATGTGTCAAACACAGATATTAGTTACATGCACAATGCACTCAAAGAAAGAGTTTAATTCTAAATCCTAACAGAGACACCTTTTTTTACCTTCTGACACATTTATGAGGAATGTATCTGCTAATGCATACAGAATCCGAGAGCATTTCCTCACATTCATACATGATCTGAGGAACCTGACATATGGGAAGAAAAGGAAGCATAGCAACAGGTGATGCTACACCAGACCCCAGCAAAACTAAAACGCAGCAAGACAAGGGGGCAGCCAGGAGGACCATCTGACTCCCAGATGCCAGTGCTGAAAAAACACATTCCAAAGCTTGGCAGCAAATTCCTGCATCTGTCAAGTTAACCACATGCAATGCTATGGATTGACATGAAGAGCCAGGCTGACAAAGAGGGCAAAAAAAGAACATATCAAATGTCACAATCATCCAAGAAGAGGCAATGCAAAGTGAAGGTTGCAAATGCATTTGCTAAAGCAACTTGGGATTGGATTGCTGCTTATTAAAAGTATGTCAAAAAAAAGCCTAAGCTTTCTGCATATACATGTACAGAAACCTGCTGCTAGATTTTGCCCAACAGTTTTTCAGAGGGGTGATGTCCCTTTTTCTCTCTCCATCTGTAGGCAACTAAAGTGTTAGAGAACAGAGCAGGAAGTTGTCCTATGTTGTTTTAAGAACCCATTGTGCTTCTAAGGCTCAGTTTTATTCTTCTCCCTTCTTTAAGATACAAAAAGCATTAAAAAAAAAAAAAATGAGCAGAATCACAGAGAAAGATGAAGAGATGAAAAAAGTCTTGTATTACAAAATAAGCTCTGAGTAGTTTTTCAAAATCCAGTCCAGTAGAACAACACTGTCGATACCTGAAAAGACAATCAAGATGGTACTTAAGGAAATCATTAACGTGAAGATATTTTTCCTTAAGTGAATGGGTAAAAATAAAGCACGGATGATAGCACTTTCTTAATTGAGAATCCGTATTGAGATTACATTCATAAAGACTTCTGTAAGGCAATAAATCACTGACACAGGACACAGGTACTACAGAGACCAAAAAAGAAAAAGCATAACAATTTAAAGGGGCGCTGTATAACATTTAACAAACTAGCATTCTCAAGTAGATGATCTCAGGTTACATAATCTGAAGAAAACAACAGTGAAAACATAAATTTTGACTGAATACCTTTAGTTTGTGTTCTTTTCTATTGATAATGACAGCTGTGATCTGCTGGTCCATAAAGATAAGGATAGTACAAAGCAGGGCTGGAATTACAGCAGCTATCACTGTCCACCAAGGATTAGGCCCCAAAGGAGTAATAAACCAGCCACGATCATCTCTGGTGGGCTATAAAAACAGTCATGCATGACCAGTCAGAACTTTAAGGATTATTTACATTTCAGCTTCACAAGACTACATACAAAACATTACTACCTATATAAGAGCCCTACAAAATGCTAAACTTCCTATGATACCCAACAAGAAATTACACATAATGAAACCATCTGGAATGTTACAGGCTTGGTTGCATTTGATACAGTGAACCCGGAATTTGGAAGGAGCCCCAGAACGTTACAGCAGTCTAGGATTTGGGTGATTTGAGCCTTATTAATCTTTGCAGAGATTACATCAGAAAGCATGAAGGGGCCTGAAAAAAACATGAAGAGGTTCACTTAAATGATTCGTACATCTAAGAGGTTGCATAATACTTTGAGAACACAAAAATTTTAGAATAGTATCACTACTCCCTGAGGATAATAAAAAACTAATAAACCCACTATAGAGATTATTTTGTAAAATACTAAGGCAGTGCAATGTATCAACAACTTACCTTAAAAGCATTTGGAACCTGAAGTTTTGGCGATGGAATCCCAATGGCATAGTCAATTAAAACCATAGACAGAATAGTGAGAAAGACAGCAAAATCGCTGACAACAGATCGTACCTACAATTATTAAGAGAAATTACTGATTTAACTAAAACATTCATGTATTATTTAAGATTTTTCTTCACTGTTTTAAGACATTTTGTGCTTACAGCTAAAACAATGTTTATTCTGATGCAAGCTTCTAATAGAGAAAAGATGCAGTGTCCACTTCAGCAGTTTACTGAATTTGCAATGCAGATGGAATTCATACTTACACATAACTAATGACAACCTTTGAATTAAAATAATGGCACACACCTTTGTTGGGAAGTATCGGCTAGTTTTGAACTGCTTCAGTGTGGATGACAGCGTTACTGTGGAAAAGAATAGGATGACAGACCAGAAGAGGACATCTGGAACATAAGGGCCATGATGACCACAGGCTCGTCCAACAAACTCCCCATGAAATTTTTTACATTCCTATTAGGGAGAGAAAAATAGTATTGCTCTAAGAAGTATCTGTGCTTACACTAATATTTTCTGTCCAATTTCTTTCCTAAATTGCAAGCAGACTGTATTACTAGAAATAGTACAAGAATTCTTATATTTTTTTTTTTTAAACTTAAAACTCACTATGTTTGCATTTAGTCTGCACAGAAAACTCTCAAATTCTCAAAAATAATCTCTCTTTTAATCAGTATTAAATGATGAAGTCACTAAGACATACCATAAATAAAGAGATTAATATAAAACCAGATTTATTTCAAACTAAGTTCACTTATTTATTTTCTGTTTACAAATACGGATTTACACTTACTAATTCTTTTCAAGAGTGGAAAGCAAAGTTCAAAAGCCACCAAGAGAAAGGCTTCTCCTGGTGCATTGTCAAGAACTGCTTTTTTTTTTTTTAACTTCACAGGCCAAGCAATTGAAGAAAAAGCTATTTAGAATGTGCAGTATCAGACTAAATGTTGCCTAAAAGGGACCAAGACATTTACTACCACATGGGGGCAGCACATTCCACAAATTGTCTTTCTCTTGAAGAAAAAATCAATCTGATAAAATACCAGAAAACCCCAAATCTGTAACATTAATTCTATTCAATATAATTTATGATCAATTATGGAGATACAGTAGAAAACATATCCAGCAATTCTCCATTACCATGCTTAGTTGTCTAAAATCATAGAAAGTAGCTCTAAAAAAGGAGCTACCAGCTCTGGACTCACAATTCTTTCCCTCTCCTTCCCAGTGCCTCCACACTTATTAAGAAAAATGAAATGCAGCACCCAGAATCAGAGATTCCTGGCAGCAATATCTTGCCAGATCAGGATCCTTTAGTGTTAGATTAAGTGGGTCATTGGCTCATCAGACTGGCATCACAATACTGTGGGCTTGACACGTTATGAGAAACTTTGGCTTTGAACAAAGATTGGCTTAGAAAAAAACACAGTTGCTATTTGATGACTGTGAGACAAAGGAGTGGAAAACCTTTTATATTGGTATAGGAGTAAACTAGGGATAAATATGATGCACTTCCAACTGATGAAATAAAGGTTTCAGGTGGGGAAAAAATAATCAGGAAATCCGGAAGAAATTCTCAAGATTCTGGGACATCAAGTAGAAAACTTGTCCTGGCCTGAGCTAGACCTTGATTATCTACTGAAAATTATTTTGTCACCATCAGAACAAGCATTTTGCTCATACTTGTTTTGTCTTGATAGCAAAAGAATTGTTAGTCCTACTGTTGTTTTTTAGAGAGAATGAAAATCCACATCTTCAGAAACTTGGAACATTTCAACCAGACACAAGAAACTACATGAAGATATGAGACGTAAAACAGACAGTGGGGTGAGTCTGACCAAATATTTACAGGCAGCAAGGTCTAATCTCTTACTGCAGTACTCTTGAACAGAAGTTTCTTGATGATTCTTGCAGGAAATAAAGACATAAAAGTATGAAAAAAATGCAGTTATTTCTTTGGCAACTATAGGAACTAATGAGAAAAGTTGGTCAGATATACTGCTACCTAGGTAAACTCAAATTTTGGTAATAAACTTTCACAGAAGTTTTAAAGGGTTTTATATAATGCAGCCAGCCTTTTACATTTATAGTTAAAACAAAATCTGTTATTTTAAATCTCCTCAGCTGCAAATGTACTCTGAAAAACACTGTCAGAGATCTGAGAAAGTGAGAGGAGGAGTCTGCCCCTGCACAGATGCTCTTAGAGTGTGCTGCAATTTTGAGAATATTCATTCTGGACTGCTGGAATCCCTTAGGCCAGCAGTTCTCAACTTTCTCTCTGCTGTGTCCACGCCAACAGAGTTAAGGAGCAGTTCTTGCTCAGAGCAAGCCATGGAAGAAAGCTCTTGATTAATTCACAACAGGAGAACAGGAGCTCTTCTGCATTCCCATCTTTGAAAGAAAAAACAGTATCTGCTGGAGACAGTCCACTAGGTTGGCTTTTAAGTGTTCAATTTGATTATGCCTGTTGATTGGTTAATTCAGTTTTATTTTTTGAGAGAGCTGTTTAGTTTGGTGTCTTCTGGACGCAATTCCCTTTGATTGTGTAATGAAACAACCCATTTTTGAGAAAAAGTGATGGCCCAATCTCAAAATGACACTTATCAAGTTGTAAATGTTACTTTGAAGAAGGCAAACTTGAAGTAATAAACCCTTTAAACTAAGAAAAGTGTACCACTTAGAAGCTAGTTACGCATCCACACAAGCCCCACAAACTGTAGCTTCTTCCCCTACCTCCCTGGACAAAACAAATATTACAGGCATATGTAAGAAAAAATTGGTCAGCAAACGTTACAAAATTTCTCCCCTTCCTCTCTTTTATAGCCTGAACAGTTGCAAGAATGTTTTAGAATGTTTTAGGGGAAATAAATGCTTCTGAGTCTTTCTACACAAGGGAACTTTGCGTTTGCCATCTGGCAGAATTTAGGACAAATCCATTGTCATGTTTAGACTTAATCTCAGCCAAGCTCTTGTGCTATTGTGTCAAGAAGGCTCCAAAGCAGAGCACAAAATGCACACACTTGCTTTAACGTGTACTATCAAAGGTCCAAAATGCTTACAAAAGGAGATAACACTATAAAGTCCATGTAAATTTTTATTAAGTATATTTTATGCTTTATTTGAACAAATATGATCACAAAAACATGGTATTTTTTTCAATATATTTGCTGCAGTAGGAGAGACAAAATTATTTATACCTATGCCTTTATTTATTAAGTTCCAGTATTTCACTTACTGACACAGTTAGGTTCCCCCATGGCACATTGGATGCAGATATATTGTAGTCCTGCCAGTATTGTAAGGTTTTATTGCTAGGATGTTCTGGCTCCACACAGTTGCATCTGAAAAGACAAAATATTTTTTCCTTAATAATAAAATATATATCAGACATTAATCTAAATTATCAATTTTATGACATATTGAAATTATGCTGTACTTTGACAGAAAATTTTAGTTTAAATGAATTCTGTAAATGCATGCTTTGAAGCAGTTTGTAGTTCAGTAGCTAGTGTATTACTAGAGTATAATTTGCCGTGAGGTGCATATGCATATATAGTACGTAAAGTGACATATTTAAACCACTGTTCACATTAAGTTTTACCGCCCATTTTCCTCCTGTTCTATTGATACTTCTGAGTGCAGTTTGTAATACTGAGTATGTGCCAGTTCTGTTCCACCCTCTTATACCTAAGATTTCCCTACATAGCCATTACATGCTATGTACAGTTCCAGGCTTATACATTTCCCAAATAACAAACTGTCTGTACCCTCTTTCTTTCTCTTTACCAGAGAAATGCTTTTGCATACAGAACTGTCAAACTATTCAGTCATTTGCCAGGGCTCTAAGAGTGTTGGCATTATCACCACCAAAAACTCTGTGAACTCTATGTCCATTGATTTTCCTTTCCCCACAGCTGCTGTAGAAGCACGCTCTTCATTTTAAATTGTGTATTTTAACATACAAAAGGTGACAAGGCAATGTGGGAGGACAATACTGCAAATAGGTAATTTAAAATCAAACTTAAGCCTTTAAAGCCTCTGAAGCAACTGTGGGAGACATTTTCTTTGACAAAGCCTTCAAAATACACAGGATACTTCGTAGGTTCCAAGATGACAAGTGTGCTTTTCAGTTCTCCTTAAATTAATCCTACTTTAATAATCTATAGTACCATCCAGCCTGCTAGTATTTTAATGTGCTTATGATGGCTTTAAATAGATTATGTACTCTCTGATAAAGTTTTCAGGAGTAGCTGGGGACAAGATAACATCTAACTATAGAGTACAGAGTCACTGAGCATGCATTTGCACTAGCTGTAGCAGAATATCAGTTTATTCACTTACATATACCATCTATTTTCCTGCGGCTGTTTAACTTTCCACAAAATTACAATACTCATCCAGATTTGTACAATTTTCTATATAAGAAATTCTACCATCTACATCGTGAGTACACAACACTGCCATTCTATTTCAATTACAATACTATACATGTGACAACAGCCGCATTTAATATATAGACAGGTACAGATGCAGGTTGTCTTTGAGCAATTCCTCGCTTTTATTTTAAATGCAGCTATTTATCAAAGAAAGAGAAAACCCTTACAGCCCA
Source organism: Pipra filicauda (assembly GCF_003945595.2). NCBI lineage: Eukaryota > Metazoa > Chordata > Aves > Passeriformes > Pipridae > Pipra > Pipra filicauda. The sequence continues at coordinate 957,833 of NW_024104369.1, read as the reverse complement.
TGAACAAAAAGCAAAATAAAAAAGCAACTGCATTCAGAGAAATAGAGGGCCTGAGCCAAAAGTCCTTGATTGGATCTTTCAAATATATTTAATAGGCTTTGGATCAGGCCCTAAGTGCAAAATGAATGCGTGTTCAATGCGTAGTTCAAATATTACAAAATGGGTTAAATGAAGCAGGTCACTACTAGTGAGCTACAGTAGCATTATAAAGCCAACAAACGGGACAGCTACATTATCGCAAGGGAGTATTGGATGTTCATGCAACGATACAGAGGTGGCTATGTCGGGTTACTGCTGTTCTCTGTGAGCACAGGAGCTTCTTGGCCCCTGATGTCCATCGCCGATCGCAGACTGGGCAGACGCTGGGCCATGGCCCATTAGGGTTTGATTACAGTAGGCCAAGGTGACATGGGCTGCTCAATCAGTCACTTCCTCACTAGAAGGGAAGACTGTGCCTGTCGCCAGCACTACATGGTACAGCTACACTTGCTGCAAACTGCAAAATTACATTTAAAAGTTAGAGGAGCCAAAATTTCTATTTCCTTAGAAACATGACAAATGAAGCTATAGTTTAACACAGCTCAAGTAATTCATCTTCAGATGAAATCATCTGTTTATTTCTATAGTAGTATCACTTTCCTTTTTCTCAGCATTCCAGTTTGGTCTTTACAAACTTTCACAGGCAGTGATGTGATGGCAGTGATGGCAGACTGATCACCAGCAACTAAGTGACTTCTGCAAACTCCACCCACACAGACCAAAATGACCCTGCACACTGCTTTTGTCACTGAACAAGTGCAGAACTGGGCCTTAACTGTAGAGATCAGATCCTGCTTTCTACTGAGAAGACCATTCAAACAATGATTTCAGTCTTTTGAAATATATATACAACATTATATTGCTTTCAGTATTGTGTTTTGGCAACACTGACATTTTGGTGTGAGATTGTACCACAGTATGACTGTCTTCCAGCATCACACTAATTGCTTAACATTAGAGAACTGTGAGATAGTAAGACACTCCCTGTCCAATCCAGAAAACACAAGTGCAGGTACCACTCAGTGTCACAACATGAAAACATTATCTACTGTGTCATTTCATAACACATGTAATTGCTTCAATAATAACTATTTCCCAACACAACTAACCTGCAAGGAGAAACTCACACTAGTGAAATGAGGCTTTCTAGTCTAATCATTTGAATATTTTAGTCTCTTTCATTGCCATTTTTCACTTGAGAGCTGTTGGAAGAAAAAGTAAAATACACTGAATTGTTAATACTAATACATCCTTCTATTTTCCTGATAAAAAATTTATTTCTTCTTGGATGTTCAAAATGCTCCTAAGTTCTTGTAAAGTTGTTTAAAGTGCTGAGCACTTGTGTACTATGTGGAGTTTATGCTATTACCAAATGAGTAAGAGACTACACATACACCTATATTTTCTAAGCAACATATTCAGCTCTAAATACGGTACCATTCAGCAATGTACTCTCACACCTTGTAAGACAGCAACCATCTTTCTTAGGCTAAAAGATACAGAAGGATTCATTTGATTCTCTTTCATCATGGCTAAGAAGAAACTGTTTTCTTTCATGGCTAGAATACAGGCAGGGAAGAATCTGACATTGGCTATAGCAGCAAAAGCATAGTTATCGCTGTAGAGGGGAAAAAAAGTCTTTGCTGCTAATCTCAACACATCCATTTCATCACACTGATGACAGAACAATTCTTTTTGCATCTTTACACTTTTGGCTACTGCAAGACGTTCTGATCTCCTGGTAGCAATTTAGACATTTAAACATGGGTGCCTGTAGACTTCATGGTATCTGTGACATCCATGATGAGTTGGCACATACAAGAGGGTCTGTGGCGACTCGTGCCTTTGTTTTCAAGGCAGCTGGAGGCTGAGAGATCTAAAATGGTACTAGGTACCCAGTCACAGGTCACTCACTATCTTCTGTATTTAAAATGTCCATAATTTGCAAGTAGGTAGAAATCAGCAGAGCTTGCTTTCTTCTAGGGTATTTAAAAATCTAATACACCCTATTATAAAGTGGCTTATAAGTCTGAGGTATATTAATAAACAATTTCAGACAAGACAGTCTTCAGAAAATTGCAGAGCTGTTGTAAGATTAGAACTGACAAAAGGAGAAAGTAACAAAGAGTAACAGCCTGAACACGCTAACTGGAAAAATAACCAGAGCAAGGAATCTTTATTGTCTTTACGCCTTCCGAAGTGCTCAAAAAATCTCTTGCAAATCTCTGACAAATCAGGATAGCTGTCAAACTGGTATCCTCTGGAGCCTTCTCCTCTCTCCCTTTTGCAGGTGGATCAAAATTTCAGCTAAATCTTCAGCACCAATCTAACTGTAACAGTATAGGCACTTGTTTCTTAAGTCTCAATTTCATTAATTTCATTGCCTTGAGGCAGCCATCATAATTTCACTGCATGCAACATCTCCTACAACTTGTACTGTTTTCAGAGAATAGAGATAGGATCTGACAACAGCAACTTCAGGACATCTCAAACAACTAGCAGTCTTCTTTGTTCCACAAAGGGAATAGTTACTACTATACTTAATAGCACCAAAAAGACTGTAGGACTGCTCTTTCTTTGGACAATGGGAAAGGGAATATCGGTTAGTAAATTAGAAACCTGTTATTTTATACATAAAGTTGGGTAATACTTCTCCCCTCCTTTGTAGATCAGTAATAAAAGATAAATATCATGGCTACTCAACAACTAGTCAGCTGAAAGGTTCTGTACTAAATCCACTTTCATCCTGACTGTAACTTTCTGTTTAATGCAAAACAAGAAATGCATTACTGCCTGCCTCTATTTGTTCCATTGAAATTAACATCAGTCTGGTCCTTCCAATCCTTCCAAAATCCACCTTTAACCCCTGATTCTTCAGGTTGCTTCTTCATCATTTTCTTCTCTCTACCTGGTCACGCACACTCTGCTCCCCACACAGATTTTAAATATGCAGCATGGTGCCAGTCCAGCTTTGAACAAGAGCTTCAGACAGTGTTTTTGTGAGTACATAAAACACACTTAAATGGTGCAGCTCCTTTTTAAGCCCCATGGCCATTCATCCCTAAGGAGTTGCCATTTTTCAGTATGTTGTTTTCAAGACTAGGAGGCACTTACTATTGATGGTTTTATCCAACTCACAAGGCACTGGTTTGGATGTCCTATTTTTCCAGCATTTACATATTGCAAGCTATACCTATTTATACTTACTAAGGATCTGATCTATAAAAGATGCAACTGCAGCTTCTTCATGATTAGTCAATATACCATTTCCCCTTCCTAGAAGGGCAAAATGTCTTTCTCGCTCACTTAAGATATCTTGAGAATGAGATTTTCTCAATATGAATATTTATAATATTTTAAAAACTACAGGGAAGTATGACAAATAAGTTGCAAAATGTGCTTGTTTAAACAATATGTCTCACTGAATATCAGAGCACATATTTGGTAATGTGAGTAGGAAGTTTTTCCCCTAACACAGAGGATGCTCTACGAGTATGCTGTGCACAAACCAGAGAAAGAATAAGATGACAGTATGAAATGGAATATAACTAAATTTGTTTTAAAGTAAGGTATATTAGAATATATGTGTAAGTATTCTTTACGTTGCATTTACAAGGTTGAAGGAAATATCTCAATAGCAGAATGCTATGCATGTTTAGGTTGTGTCCAAATACACCATTTTCAAGTGTATTATGGGCATTCACAGAGTCCTGTTTGTCTAACAATTGCTATGGGAAGGGGACAACAACATCATAAATGATGTCTTCTCTGCTATCTTGTACCTACAACACCTGTATATCCCTGGCATTATATTTACCATATTCCTTCTCATGCCAACATTCATAACTAAATCAAAGTCTCAGTGCAGAAGAGACTGGAAACAAAATAATTAATAGTGATGGAAAATGAAATTGTCAGTTAAGTTCTATTCTCAGTATCACGAAATCCTTTCACAGCACAGCTGTCATGGCAAGACAAGATTTTTTCTTCATTTATTCATGAGATCTGCCATCCTGAATTACGACCATGAAGTTAAGTAGCCTATCTCTGACAGTCACGAACATCAGTAGGCATCCACATATATTCTCTAAGGTTGGAAGTCTATATAGTTTAGTTGGTGAAGCTGAAGATGAAAATAGAAAAGCCTATAAAAAGTACCAAAACAATGCCTTCAGCAGCACAATAATTTCACAGAGAGAGAGGGAGAGAGAGAGAGAGAAATCTGAGGCAGGGAACTGATGCTAGAGTGAAGAAATCTCAAAGAATCAGTTTCTTCAGATCACACATCAGGAAGAGAACGTTCTGTCAAGGGGAAAGTCTAGAAAACAGATTTATAATCACATTGTAGCTTTTTTGTAGCTTTGATTTGAACTCACAAAGGTTGGCTTTTATTAGCTGCCTGATGCAGCATGAAGTCCATGCATTCTTAGCAGTACTATGGCATGTAACTGCCATACATAGAAGTTCATATGCAGTGTAACTATGTGGGGTATTGACAATTCATCTGAAAGCTTTCACTGATAAATATTTCTAGGATGCCACTTTCCCCTGCTTCCAAAGTTAAAAAAACATACACCTGAGGAGAAGAGATTCAGTATAATGCTGATATGGAAATAACATATTGCCATACATCATAATGCTATATGGTCAGCTTAAGTTTCAATTGTCCAGGTGTGGTGCATCAATACACACAAATGTACTATAAAAAAACCACACAAGAATTTTTTATAAGCCTTTCTAGATTTTGAAGGCATTGTGTAGACCAGCTACCAACAAAAAACTGAATGCTGTGGAGAACTGCTTAACAAGGAGATCTATTTTGAAAGTGGAGGGGATGAATAGTAGGAAAGAATGAAGCAAAGTAGCCGCTCTCTGGCTTCACATGAAGGAGAAAGAGACAAACAAGTCAATTGGGTTGGGCAGGCGTAGGGAAGTCCTAAAATAAATTGAATAAAGAAAAATAATGACTAGATTCCAAGGTTTGTCAAGAAGCAAAAGGGAACCAGCAGTTAAGCTCAATGACAGTAGTTGCATGGTTCTGGGAAGAAGAGGGATATTCTTAGGGAAGGACACACAGGATATAGCACAGTTATTTAACTGTAGGAAAAAACTATAAAGGGGAAAAGAAAAATCTATATTCATATCTAAGTTCAAAGAAATCATTATAGGAATTGGAATTCAATTACATGCCTGGGATCGTAATGAGCACTTCTGTGCTTATCACCACTGATTCTTCTCATTCCACGTGCAGCTTAAGGGATACAGGGTATAAACCAATCTACTTTGCATCCAATAATGATGTATTTAGATTAAGTTATATAAATAATAAAAGATGTAAAATTTCCTTGTGCAAACAGTGGTATGCACAAAACTAATCTTCACAATACCTTCTAAAAGCAATGGTTTCTATAGCCTGCAAACGATACTGAGATTGACATGATCTTGGCTCTCTAATTACATCAGAGTGGGATTTTCTACTCCTAATGCTTAAGTGCATGTCAATACCAAGACAGATTGCAATATGCATATTACTATGCCAAGAAATCACTTTAAAATTATTCAATGTAATCTGTTAATAATTGAGTAACTTCTGGTAAAGATTTATTAAAAACAACATGAATTCATCACTTTGAAAAAAGAATTAATAAAAAATGAAAAGGTATATAAAGTCCCAAGATCTAAGCACCTCACACTGAGAAATAACTCATCTTCTGTATTCTAAGATAACTGTCTTAAAATGCTTGTGTTTTAAATACTGGGTTGCTTTCTAAATCACATTCCTTTCATCCACAATTCTTATTCTGTTTTCCTTTTGAGAATGTGTTTTTTATTCGCTCCAGTTTGGGGTTCTCCTTTCCTAGCAAAAATAACATTCTAATATTTAATATATACATTAAAACTGATGGGCATCAGCGTTCCAGACAGGATTCACTAACGGGAGATATATTTGCTACAGGGGTAGGAAAAAACAGGAGGAAGAGAGTGCAGAAATAAGAGAGTTGCTATGCCAACCTACAAATGCTAATGGCATGACAAATACAAAAAGGTCACATAAAAAAAATAGAAAGAAAAGCCCTGATCAAAAAGTATGTGCATTTAATTTAATAAACGATGCAGCTACTCTATTCAAATTCCTTCAAAACAATGCAGTTTAAAAATAAAAAGTAGCACACAGTAGCACACTGAAAATGAGGTTGTCTTTGTCCTTCTTTTGATTTAGCTCTTATTCTTTATCATTCATATCAAAAAGATGGTATTTTAAGAAAAAGTTACATATATAAATGCCAAATGGATTTGCCTGCAAGCAGATCACCTAAAGATTAGGACTAATACGTAAACACAGAGTAACAAATATAATAAAAAAATGAGTAAAAAGTGCATTAGGTCTAGTTTTACATTAATTGGATCATGCAACAAAATACATTTCTGTCTTCTTGAGACAAAATTCTGTAACTCAAATACCTATCTTCTACTTAAAATGGCAAAATGCTAGATACAATTTTTAAGACATCTTTTAGGAGGATTTTCAGCCAATTTTCAAATATTTGGTTCTGCTTGATTAAAAATTTAAAAATAAATACAAAACCAACCCAACTGTTCTGAATGTTCTTTCTATAGTCTTCTAAGGTTTGTTACGGCAGATAGTAGTAATTATTCCTGTACTCTCAAATATAAGAAGAGATGCATGCAGTACAGTCTTTTACATCAAACTCCTGCAACAGAGACTGTCTGTGACAGAATTCAAACCCACCAAAAACACAGAAAGGGTTTTCTTTCTCACTTGAAATATGGTTTCAATCTAGTGAAATAACAACCATTTAAAATTATTACTTTCTTTGTCTTTCTAGTACTCCACAAGAGAGCACTAACAGCATGCCAATGACTTTTGCTGGGTCAAACTCATGTCTTCACCAGGGCAAAGGAACAGTACTGGTATGTAGACAGACTACCTGTGGACATGAGAACATTCTTGGAAAGCCCATGGGAGAGGAGAGGAGGGCTGGACCACAGCATACACTGAAAACTTTCAATATATACAAGTCTTTTGACCTATTTATCATCAATTTTTTGAGTGGGCAACAGGTAGGATACAGAACATACAGAAATTTTACAGTATAACCTGAGTTTTCTAGCATAGATTTGGAGATCCAAGACAAAGTTTTTCATAAGCTTTGGCTGAGCATTCAAAGAGAAATGAGTTACTCAACCTTTTGAAGTTCACCCAAGGCTAATTAAAGAACTGCCAAGGCTTTACTAACAATTAAAAACTTGTCTTTAAATCCCCAAAGAGGAAAATGCAAACAGCTGTTTTAATTAGCAAAACAGCAGATACTAATTAGCTTCTGTAACAGAGTATGCTGGTCCTTTAAGGACAGTACCAGTTTCAGCCCAAGTTTGTTACCCATTTAGACTACAAGTAGAAGGACTGGAGTCTGATGCTGCAGCAAAAGCTTCTAATTCCTTCTGAAATAAATATTCCCCATCCTCAAGTACACAAAAGAGACAGTTTTATTTCAAGTAAACTTTTATGCTTATCCATCTTTTAGTTTCTTATCTTTCTGGAACTGAGACTCAGATATTTGAGCATGGACTGAGGGTTACTTGAAATGTCTTGTGATGATCCCATGGGGATGATAATTGTGACACCTCATCTTCTGGACAAAAGGTCACTGTATCTGGACAGTCATATGTGTGTATTTGCACCCGTGGAGTTCAGGTGGCACCAAGTCTGCTGCGAAAGTACTGGTCATTTGGGCAGCTGAAGTAGAGTTGTTCCAACTGAGCACATCTTTAGGTTCTCCCAATCTTTTGAGATCAGTTCTGAATAACTAAGAAAAACTAAGAAAAACTCAGATGAAGGAGAAAGGAGGGGAGAGAACAGAAGAGGCTGGAATTACCATTTTGCTGTTCAGAGCACAGATCCTTGGATTCATCAGATATGCTCTTACAAGATAATCAATATGCATTGATTATCCATACACTAGCATTTCCAACGAGCAGTTTTAAAGTTAAAAAAATGTAAGTAACATCCCATAAGAGCTCTGATGCTTGCTCATTTTGGTATTAGCAGGGTCAGTTGCTATGGACCTGATTGATAATAAACAGGATATTGTTGCAAGTAGAAGATACAGTATAAATGACAAATGTGAGATGTAATGCAAGACTTTAAAAGTCAACTTAATTGTATTATCTACACAGAGTGAAAGAATAACAGAGAATATAGGTATGAAATAATAAACTCATAAATAACTACAAAATACTATATCAAATAATTTTGGTATTGATATATGTGTTTGAAACCACTAGGCAGTGGTTAAATCTTTCTTCCAAACATCCGGAAGACACTTGTCCTTAAGGAATTGTGTTTGAAAAATCTAAAACTGTCGTGCTGTAGGACAGGACAGGTCAATAGGTGTAACTGGAGATGACAACAGCTGCTCTTACACCATTCTGTGCGCTCTGCACATTCTGCACTCAATGAAGAGAGTTACCAAGGGCAGGCAGAAAGTAAATACCACTCCTCAAAAATCCGTTTGGGATTCTGATTAATAAGTGGAATTCTAAGTAAAACTTACAACATTTATTTGTGAACAGAAGGACTAGGATGACAATCCACAAAGACTGTGCTATATGAAGATCTTCAGAGTAAAATACCTACTTCATAAAAGTTAAGTTAAATAAGAGAATACAACCTCAACTGCATGCTTGGTCTATTCTTGATGTTTATTGCTTTCTCTTCAAATTATTATTCCTTTGTCTACTGATTAAACTATTAGAGAGGAACAGAATTATTTTCAGCATGATGAGAGAGTATGTCACAGCAGAGCTACAGTTTCTCTGACTTAACTTGTTCTGTGAATTAAGCTATATAATGTACATTCAGATTCAGGATTTGCTAACTATTCTTGTAGAGATGATATACACAAAGCTCAAATGTTTTCTCTGTTGCTGTGTTCTGTTTTTTCCAGCTTAAAATGCAAATGAGACATTTGGTTGAGACACTCCTATTTTTCCAGTGAACAGAAGATGTGGCACTCTTCAAGCATTGTTCTGTTAGGGCCCCACCCTGCTCATGCAGAGGGTTCAAATGGGTTCAATGAAATAAAGACATTTCTGGAGAGGGATTTTCATTGAAAATGCTTTTTAATGACATTTTAGTTGCTGAGGTGACCAAGCTTGACTGGCCTCAGGAAAGACTAGGATTTTGTTCTTTACTAGAACAACATTTCTGTTCTCATATCACAGAAACAAGTCTATGAGGTTTTTCTTCTAAATGAAACTATATTGATAAAAGCAATTCACTTTTTTATTCCCAAGTACAATAGTACCTGTCTAAACTCCACAATAAAGTAAAGCTGCTTAAATGGAGTTAGTTAAAAAATCTTATTATTAAGAAAAAAATTGATTATGGCGTAATCAATAAGCACTGAAAAGCACCTCACAATTCCAAATCCACTTCAGTTCTTGGAGCTTGTACCTTAAATGCCAGAAAGTTAAAATAAAGGAAGTACATCAATTTATATCCTTTATAGATAGGTGAACATTTCAATTGGAGAAAAAACCAAACAAACAAAATCAAATAATATATGATATACAAACATTGCCTGAACAGCCTGTCACCAGTAGAAGATTATAAACCATCAGTACAAGGTTACAGGAGGAGATGACTTAGCTAAACCTCATTAAATAAAAATGTGAATAGAGACCTAAAACTGAGGTCCCTTCAAGTCCTATTTTTAATTCTAGGACTTCCAAATTGCATGTATGGAAGCTTTTTGAAACTCCAAGTCAAGATATTTTTACTTATCTTAAGTAAATGTATCTTGCTTGTACACATACATCCAGTAACTACCACTTCCAAATGACAGCATAATAGCTTCAACATCTTAAGTTTGCAACTACTGCAAACTTGTCCTGCTGTGCTCCTCGAGGAGAAAACAACCCATTTACAAAACCTAACAGTTTAACAGAAAATATCTTACTTACGAGTACTTGGTCAGCAGATCTAAATCATTATGCATGTTGATTGGATATGTCTCACTGAGATGAAACAGCTTCTCTAAGGCCTCATAAATGAAAATGATGCAGATAAGAGAAGCAAAAGCTTCTTCGGTAAACCGGGTAATGTAGCAGACTAGGGAGCTCGCATCAGTTGCAACAAGGATGATGCACAGGATTGCAGTCCACAGCCCAATGCTAGCTCTCAGGGAAAGGTATGACAACCCATACTCTCTAAAAATAAGGAAAAAATTAAACACACTTAATATTTTGTCCAGCCACAGTGAATGGAGACAAGGCAGCTACAAATTTTCCTTTCTAGAGACAGTCTTAATCAGAAAATACATACCTATGTGAACTGAAGATACTGTCAAGTCAGCTCCTGACCAGAGCTCTCCTCCAAATTAACAGGACACAAAGACCTCTATCTCTACTAAAGCAAGTCAGAAGCTTTGAGAGTAGTCACACACATGAAGCGTGACTCACTTTTTATCCCATATCCTCCTTTGCGAACAGCCAACACCTGTCAATTTCTTTTTAAGCTGTGAAAAAGTAGCTATAACAACTTTCATCAAAATTCTGTATGCTTATTGCATATGATAATAGAGCTCCAAACACACCAGGTGACATTAGCACAGTGAACTGAAAGCTCTACCTGAAGGTGCTAGAAAATTTATTGGGGTGCTAAGCGGGTCTCTTATTCTATGTTGTTCAGGAGACCTTGGTGTAGAAGCCCCATCACAGCAATGAGGCAGAAAAGCAGACAGGATAGCAGAGAAGCATGATGGCTTCCAACATGGAGATGTAATTTTTACCCACATTGTGGCAGAGATATGTCATATAACATAAATGTGAGTATGTGCTGTTCTGGCATGACACTTCACTCCGGCATGGTCTGTATTAGTGACTATTGAAAGATGGCACCACTTCCACTGCACTTACTTCCTTGGCTTCCTTGGTGAGAGGTAACACCTTCTGAGTTAGGGATGAGATAAACCAGTGATTTAAATGTATTGTCTCAGAGTAGAAAATGATAAAATAAAAAACAAACAAGACCCCAAAAACAAATAAACAAAAAGCAAGCAAACAAACAAAAAAAAAACAACCAACACCCTGAAGCTGACATTCCCTTCAAAACAAACAAAAAGCCAACAATTTTAAAAAATCAACCTTTCTGCATTACCACCAATTCACTTGTCTCAGTCACTGCATAATTTTCAGACTCTGAAAGCCTAAGCAGTGCACTCCAATACAAATTGTTGACTATTCTGTTGGAACTCTGGGATCAGTGCCTCTACTATTACCTAACATGTGAAGGATGACATATATCATGATCTTCACTTACTTGCAAAATTTGAATAAGATCTTCTCAAACACTAAAACTGGTCCTGTGCTGCCAAGTATAGTGAGAGGCTGTCCACCAAAAAGGGAGTAGGCAATTCCAGTCATGGATGCTCCAAACAGCGATTCTATTGCACTCTGAATATGATACAAAGAGAAGTGTCCATAAATTTTCAAACAGGTTCTTTTTGCAATGTCTTAGTCTGTAGCCTTCCAAACACTGAAACACCAATATTTAAAGGTGATTCATGCAACAGTAAGAAAATACTAACCACAAACCTAGGAATGCAAGTTTGTTTTAAAAGTTCAGATTTAACACATACTATACGACCTTCAGTTGCTTCTCCCAGCAGACCACCAAATGTGATGACAGGAGACATGCAAGCACAGTAGAGAAACAAAAATGATGCCAGACACTGCAGACTGAGAGCATCCCTGAAGTCACTCCAGAAGAAGGGAGCTTTTCTTTTGATATCTAAAATCAATCCTCCAAAAAATCTAAAAAAAACACAGAAGAACTCAAATTAATTAAGGAGGCATACCAAACTTTCTTCTATAGTATTGCTTCAAACATAATGCAGAGAAGCTACTGTTCCTTGATCAAATGATACATACTCTTATACATCCTTCCCAGGAAAAAAGGTTTCTGAGAAGCCTGTCTTGGTAACTTCAATCAGGAAATTTTGTTTTTTAAAAAAATTAATTTGCCTGTTTCTTTTATAAAGTCATCTAATCATCCAGACCTAAAAGTTCTGAACAGTTGCTTTCTCCCATGCATTAAACCCTATGGTTTATTATGTGAAATAATTCCTTACATTTGTATAATCAGAGAGCTATCGCAGTACCCATCTTCCCACACATCTACATATAGAGTTTCACATTCTTTACTTGAGAATCTGTTCCTAAATACAGTGGATTATAGAATTGAATGTACGCTACCATTTTTCAAGGACAAGTGTCACCTTTTGTCAAATACACTATGCCAAAAAATATTTAGGAACAGACACTCCCTTACAGTATACCATACAGTTAAATGCTCTTTTTCTTACAGGCACACAATGTATCAGATGCTGCTGAGGTAAAGAGGAAGATGCAGCGCCACTACCTCCTAAATATTAAAACAATCCTTCAAGCTGTCAATTAGCAGGTTTCACTGGTGAGAGAACAGCTTACAGCCAGACTGGCCATCACCTCCCCTGCCTCGCTGTGTACACCAGCACTGCAGCTGAATCTTTAGTTTCATGCAAGTAGGAACAATATTTAAATATCAAGAGGCAGCAAGGTAAAAGAAAAGTCCATCGCCCAACTACACTGCACTAAGGCAATTGCTGACAGCTGAGACACTTACACCACACCATACTGGATGAGAGAAAATAAGTATTCCTTGGGTCAAATTGTTCATTCTGATGTGTGTATATTGCAGCCACCGTGATAACCATAGCCTCATGTACCAGGACATACCATGGCTTACTGAGGTAAGAAAGAAATGCTAGAGCTGCACAACCCAGAAACTTCAACTACAAAATAACTGTAAGTATTCATAATATACGGCACATAACTATTTCCAACTTTTCCTTCATGCTGTACAGAAACAAGAAACAGTAATAAAGTTTAACAGAGGTCTGACCTTTGTAACTGACAGAGAAAGGAGCCTGCAATAAATAAATTGTGAAAACTCAAATCCCTCTTGCCCTGTCCCCCTCTCTACAAACTAGCATGTTTTCCTTTTCAACTATGTGGTAAGCAAATCAGGAAAAATGACTGAAAGAAATCATGTGCCAAAACAGTCCTTTGAGAGAGAACACTGTGATTCCTTTGGAAGCGCATCACTCAGAAAGCTTAAGATCTTGCGTATGTTTTCACTAACTTTCCAGTGCGTTGCAGTTCTGGTCCAGAGTGTCCCCCAGGATGTTCTGCTTCCCCATGGGCTGCAGTACCATTTGGCACTCCCGGGATCTTACGCTTCTCCTGCCAGAAGGAAAAGATACTTCTCATGGGTCTTAGCACCAAGATATAATTATAGTCAAAAAAAAAAAGGCTCTGACAGTTAAAAGCTTAAACATAAAAATTTTAAGATTCATCAACATAAGCTGTAGAGGAGCTTTATTTAACAGACAGTTAATAGTAGAAGGAATTGTGATTCTGTGAAATTTAAAAAATTGATGACAAAAATTCTTGTATCAGAAAACATTTTAAAGAATAGCAAGCTTTGATAAATTCTTGCAATAAGTAAGAACAAAAGCAAACCATGACTATTTGGAATAATCAAAGATGCTTATGGCCAATTATCCCTAAGATCTTTAGATACAACTGTCTGTCTTTTTTCAGGAGAGAACTAGTTCTGAACTACAGGAAATGTCATCACTATCCTGTTTGCTTCTAAGTCAAGGGCTCTCTTAAAGCAAATTAACCTAAAACAAAAAGAGGATACAAAATGTTTACATAGTGACTCTGCAAAATGCTAAACTAATGAGACTTAAAACTACACAGCAAAAATTCATCATAACATTTAACAGTGTCTGAATTTTACACTGTACAGACCTGGGAGGGAACATTTTTAGGTGGTTCTATTCGAATTGTTGGGTCCCACTCTCCAGGAGGGAGAACAGTAACCTGATCAAGAAACTCATCAATTCCAGACACCAAGTCATTCCGGTCTTTTGCTTTGTAAGCAACATCATGGAATACCTGTGAAAAATCGAGAAGGATGTGGGAAGAAAAAGAGATGGAAAAAGAAGCTCTCTCTAATGTTTTTCACAACGACCCCTTTTCTCTGAAATAGAAAGCACTTCATACAGTTCCCATTAAACAAACAATTCCAGCTTCAATTGACTAAAGTTTCTGGTATATAGTTCTCCTAGAAGTTCCAGTTGCTGTAGAAAAACATCCTTAAGGTTGATAAATATTCTAGAGATTTTACAGCTTAAACACGATTAAATCCACTGAAAAGTAACTGTGTAAAATGGAATCTTCTCAGATATCTTCTCTTGTGAATCTTGTTTCTCATTTTGCTCTCTCCTTATGGCAACATAATATGTTAGAGGATCATGAAATGAACTAGAATGCTCTTTGTGTATCAGCAGAATGATTAGCCACATTTCATCTGGATGATTGAAATAATATACCTTTTCAGTTAGTATAAAAAGACTAAAACCAAACCATGAATAAAAATACCTCATCTGTCATTAGTGTTGCAATTGATCTTCCAATTTCATGGTACTGTTGCCCTTTACCCAGTGGTCCAAGAAGAATAAACAAAAATCTGCAAATAAAAGTTAAATTTTAAAAATTATAAAGGATAGATGGTTCGAAGTAACTATAAATACTACAGAAATACTTATCTAAAAAGTGGACTAGAAGAATCTATAAGACAAACATGATATATAATCTCCCTCAAGATCCTCACACATGCATTTAAACATGAAGCTCTGCTTAGAAAAAAATGTGAAAATAACTTCCAAAAATATATCATAAGCTTAACAGTCAGTCTTGATTGAGAGTATCAAAACCTCCTTACATAACAAACCTTATCTTACATAATAAATGCAACTATAATCTAAGTACAGAGCATATTAACATTTATTTATTCAATTCTGTTAATTCAACAGAATTAACTACTTTATGGTTGCGTGAATTATTGCAATATTGGGGAAGTTAAATTATCCCGAATAAAATAATTTTTAAATTGTTTTTACTCCCATTACGGCTCTAGAAAGCCTATATGTGAGGCTGTTGGCTAGTAAGGTTCTATAAAATGCAGAACATTGGTTCAAATGAAACAACTGAAATTCTGTTTTGCTAAAATGCACAAAGCTTACATTGACTTACATTACTAAAATTTTTTTAAATACACAGTTTTGCAGAAATTCTTAATTATCCTAATTTGTAATTATTTATTTTTGTTTTGGCCAAAAAAAAGAAATAATCAAGAAATCTGTTCTTTTCCTTTTGGTGTGTGTGGGTTTTTTTTCCTGTGGGAATTTGGGGGAGGTTACCAGGAAAGGCTATAGAGGGTTTTTTTCAAGGCCAGCTCAGTTCCTCAATGTTCCTTATGCAGATGCAAAAATTAGAAAACATTTTAAAAGTCATATCCAAAGTAACTACAACTTAAAGAAAATTTTATACTGTTTAGATAGCTAGGAGCAAGGATCTGAGTCTCAGCCTTGCACTTCATAGCATTATGCTCCTTCCTGATTGTCACAAACAACTGGAATGCACTACTGCCTTCTGTCAGAAGTCTGCTTTCATAGAAACTAAAAGAGGGAAGGGGGAAAAGAGACAGAATATGTGTACAGACATATACACAAATACAAAAAAAAAAGTGGGAGATTGCAATAATAATTAAGTCAATGAACTCAGAAATGGGAGAATCACTTCAGAGTTTTCATCTGAATCGACTTTTATTTTTAAATTCCTCATAATTTGTTTTCAGAATCAAAGTACTTCATCAGAAAAAGTCTCAAATTAGAAAAAATTAATCTAATAAAAATTTATGGTTACAAGGCACATTCTCTACCATGCAACTATCGACAAAGTAACTTTCTGAAGAACATATTTACTGCCTGTTCTCCATCCATTCATTCACTATCCCTAGTCAATCAAATCACACAGTTTGGTTTTTTGCCTTTTCTCCATTCCTTTTTTCATTTTTTAGTTCTGGACATAATTACACAAGTAGTTTCAGTTCCAGATAAAATATTCTAAGAAGCTGAATATTTCACTTTAGTATTTCATCTGCAGTAATACTAGTTTGTGTAGGATAAACTGTGTGTTGTAATCTAACAAGCCATCATTTCTACTTCCGCAAAGTACACACAGAACAGCATGTTTCTGAATATACCCATACATCATTTAGAGGATCTGAGGGGTGTCTCTGTTAAAGAATGAACCAAACTCATAACTCAGTAAATGACAGAGCTGAAGGTTACATCACCCTGTCTCCACAAGGTACTCAGAAAAACATGAAGTGAAATAAATCCAACTGTACCTTGTTGGAATGGGAACTTCAGCTAGTCCTGTGAGCAGCACTGCAGGAGACAACCTAACAAAAGCAACAACTGCACGGTCCAGGAACTCTAGTTCACCAACTAAGATGTTTGATGCTTCAGCTCCAGGTGGTATCTTTTTCATGAAGTGTAGGTCAACCTGGGAAAAGTATATTAAATTAAAACCCGAAAGCTATTCACATGGATTTTTTTTCCCCCTGATTTGTTGACAGAGACTTTGTGGTCACTGCAACATTAACCATAGTTATTTCAATTACACAGTGTCCCCTGTTCTTGTCATTTGAATAATATCTTTTTAAATAAAAATGTTTTTCAAAACCAAACGACTTTAATTATTGGATTAATTTTTCTTGAAAACAGAGTACTGCAGAATTAATTTATAAAGAGAACAAATTGAATTAAAAACATTGTTAGGAATATAGGATTAAGTTCCTAGTAAAGCTTTTTATCAATAATCATAACAGCATCAATAACTGAATCAATAAGTCAAAACAGCAGAAGAAATGAAGATGCCTTATTTTTCCATAACTAACAATTCTGGAAATCATTAATTCCTAGTTCACAGGTGCTGTATTACAATCTCAGTGAGAAAAACAACATGTTCCACTACACATAATTTTCCGAGATGTATTTTGGTTTCAGATTTAACAGAAGATAGTTGCCCTTCTGCTGAAAATAACAGAAAATAAGCTATGATGACCATGACTGTCTCAAGAGCAAATTGAAGAACAAAGCAGAAGAACAACTTTGGAGTTTTAGGCAGTGATATTGACTTTTGCAGGATGATAGGAAAACACAGAGACACAGCTTCATCATGACACTGCTATATCAGCTCGAGGTATTTGCCTAGGAATGTATCAATCTAGACTAAAGTCTAGATTGTAACAAAGTCTCTGTAACAAAGACCACACGGAGGAATAGAGTATAAAATGTATGTCTGCTTTAATTATGCACCAGTATTGTCTACATTTCAAAATGCATGAATTTTGTCATTTGCTTTCCTTTTATTAATCTAAACACAACAACAGCAACCAAATCCAATATAAACTGTTAAAGTGGACCATTTTAATGTCTATCTTACAGCCATCTGTCAGTACTAGTTTGCATAGTTTTTGGTAATATTTAGAAAATTGTTTTCTTGCAAATGGCTCTGGCACTAAATCAGAATTCAGATATAACACAGTTGCCTGTGTAATGAAATCTTAGTTTGTTGAGATCACAAAGAGATATCTAATGCTTCCCTAAGCTACAAAGATGACTGAACACCTCACAAAGCTAAACAAGCATGAAATCAACCTGTAAAGCTGGAAACCAAGTACTTTTTTGAGGTAAAGTATCAGTGAGGTAAATTCTGTTCTTCACTCAAATCACAAATTAACTCTTCAGGATTAAATACAATACTAAGGTTCACTTTGTACCTAATTTTAGTGTCATAGGTCATTTATAGCTGAGAGAAAGAAAGCAATCTTTCAGGCACATAGCAATGTGCATTCTGTACTGATTTTAACATGTGAATGGATGGATTTAACATTTAAATACATTTAACATTTAATGTCTCATGTAAAACATGCCACAATTGTCACCTTGAGGTCACTCTAACATAGAAATTACAAGATTCAAAGCTGAAAGAAACATTCTATCTCCTGTGTACCAGAAAGTATTTTCAGATGTTTCTCGTACTATTTATCAGCTTGAGACTCTAATACCATTTAGGTAGTGAAGAGAGCCCCAGTTGAAAGGAAAGTAGCTGGCAGAGGAGCAGCAAACCGAGCAAACACACGCAACCCCTGGGTGTTGCTTTCACTACAACAGCAGAGATGGCCCTGCAGGGAATTTAGGGCAATGGCAGAAGCTACATATTTTGAATGCTTCATCTAACCTATCCATTATACATCTCTTATCCTAGGAGGTCTTTAGCTGGAGAGCCTGATGTGCATCACGATCTGCACCCTAACCTGAGTCACATTCATGACCTGATACTAAATAATCCTAGCAAGCTCCAGTTAAAGACAAAATCAAGCAACTAATGGGGAGGCCACGCCCCTCCAGAGCAACTCAAGGACTGAAGAGCGCTGGAGGCCTGTCCTGAAACCAAAACTAAACTAACATGAAGACAAACAGAAAATACCCAACATCCTTTCTTACTAAAACTGTGACACATATTAATCGAATTTATTTATAAGAAGGGTCAACTAGCATTCAAAACAAGTCAGTTGCTTCATGTGGTATTTAAAAGACCAAACTCTGTCAGTATGGGATGAAGAGTTGATTCAGAAATAGTGTTTCCATGTGGAGCACAGGAACGTTGCTATGAGAAGCGATGTGGGTGCAGTTTCTTCACGCATTCTGTATTTCAGGACTAGGGTTCCCTTCAGTCTCTGGCATAAAAAGTATAAACAAACCAGATGCTGTTCTTAAACCATCACCCCCATTCTGCTCAGACACGGGGTAAAGTGGTGCTGTGACAGATCACCACTGAGAATAAAAGTCCTAGGGGTGGTAGCAAAGAAAGAGGAGTGACACATTTACAGGCTCATTACAAACTGCATCTCCCTCTCCATGCTACTGAAGGAACATTCAAGACAGCTTTCAGTGCCTGCCTGACATTCTTCATAGATAGATATCAATACAAGCAGCAGTCTCACTGCTGTATCCAGATTAAGTCAGCTTTTTGAATCAACTCCAAATTTGGAATATTAGAAGTAGCCCAAAGGAGATGGATTAGCAGGGAGAGAATACGTGAGGTAGTCAAAGGTCCTTTTTTCGTAGAAGATAAATGAAATTAATATGTGGAACAAAATTAGAGCAAGAAATCACAATACTCAAGAGAAAATTAGTGTACTGCTCTACTTTCCTCTCAATCTGTGCATATAATTCCAATTAGAACCATTGGGAGTTATTGCAATAGCACATTTCAAGGGGAAACTGTACTTTACTTATGTATCTTCAAAAGAATAAATGGATCTATTTAAAGGCAGTCAAAAAAAGGTATTAGATTACAATCCTTTACTGTTATTTCATTTCTGCTAACAAAAGTTGTTCCTTTCATATTCCTGACATCCTTGTTGGTATCTATTACTGTTGAGGCTAGTGAAAGATGAAATGTTGATCTCTTCTCAGGCTAGTTTAAATAGGAAGAGCACTTTTGATAAGCAACGCTGCAGCACTACAAAAATAATGAGTGAAGGATCAAACGATGCAGCTCTCATTCTTGTTTAATACAAACATCATGCAGAGTTAGATAACTGACTGGGATTTGGATCCTAAAACACTCAAAGCAACTAGGGAAATGTTCGAGAAAAGCACTACTGAAACTAATGTCATTCCCTTCACCCCCACATAGCTTAATTTTGAATAGACAGCTTTATTTATATTTTATATCCTTTACAAAGATTTCCAACTTGATATTAGAACGCTTCCCAAAACAATTAGTTTTACTTAACACTTTTAATATAAATATCAGGAAACAAATGTCACATTTGACTTTTTAAAGCATTATAATCTTATTTTGAAATATTTTTAAAGGATTAACATTACATATTTAACAATCTGTCACTATTTATAGATGTCCTTGCTACCTCTGTAGAAATGTCATCCATATTACATCCCCAGCCAGCCTCCTTTCTTCTCATTGTCATTGACAAAAAGATCTGTTTCCCATCTTCATTTCAGCCATATACCATTTCTAGTCTGGCATGTTCAGTCAAAAATTCAAATGGTGCAAATAGTTACTGCTGCTAGGAAATAAGTCTGGCACCAGATGGAGCAATCACATAACTCTACTTTTAGCTCAGCTGCACTAACATTAAGATTTCACAGACTCAAAGTACTGTTCTTCAGAATTTTGGTTTAAATCACCTTTCTTCACGTACTCAACTTTTGTTGTATTAATCCATCAGCTGAAGTCATCTATCCCTGTCAGGTCTATCATCTGCACCCAATGTGAACAGTTTAGGTACATATAGACTTCTTAGACAAATTATGATTCTCCTTTACATTAAAGCTGAGAAGCTGTTTGCTTTTCTTTGCTATCTAGCATTAAACTGTCATTGCAATCTCCCCTACCGAACAGTTAACATCTTTTGTAAAGTGCATTGAAATATCTTGGCTTGCCAGAAGAATTAATTTATAGGTTTATAGAAACACATTCTGTTTGAGACATCTGGAATCCACGAGTTCAGGTTATAAAAAGCATGGTTTGCATTCATGCATCACTTCTACAAGGAGGAAAAACTGGAGATAAGCATGAATTATAGGCATTCTGAATCACTTTTATTATTTAGATAATTTTCTGATAGTTTGTAAAAATTGCCCTTACAAATATACACCTATGATATTGTCATAATAAATTTAACTGTGTTCCCAAACTGTGACTTCCTGTTACCTATAATTTAGCAAGAAAATGTAATATTCTTTTTTATCATACCCAAACTGTGTTGCAGTGCACACAAAACTTCAATGCTGAAGCAAAATCTGCACTTTACAGCTTTTTCTGACTCACATGGATTCATTTTATTTAATTGAAAAGATCTGTTTGGTAGTCAGGAAGCTCTCTTCACCATTAGTGAACACTTACCTTGCTAAAGTCAACAGTGCTGTTTTCTCTGCTCACATCATTTTTGTTTTCAACACAGGCTGGAGGAGCTTGTGGGGAAACAATCTGACCTGCTAAAGAAAGTATCATTATTACAGAATACTAACAATTCTATAAATAAAGCAACATCTAATGATACAATTGTAAGAAATCTGCATACATTTCGTATCATATGTATATAATGCATCTAAACACAGCATTTTAATTAAAAACTTTTTAAGAATAGCACATTCTCAAAAGACAGAACATTCATCATGTGCAGTTGGGAATGGGAGAATATAATTTAGAAAATGTAAAAAATACTCCTGGATATTAGAAGACAAACTTTTTATACCAATTAAAGCTTTTGATTCTTAAGATATTATATCTGGGGAGAGTCCTGCCTTCACATAGTTTTTGTAAGTAATTTGAGGAGCTGCCAATTTGGGGCAATATCTGTCTACAAAAGTACTCCTCGTTGAATAAAACAGGATTACTAATTTTCATAAAGTTACTCGTGTATAAGAATGTCCTGATTACAAAAACAACTACAAAAAACAACACAAAAAGGGGCTGGTATAAAAACAAACAAATTGGAAATTAAGCTAATTTATAAGCTCAGTATTGAACAATATGATTATGGACATGTGTAAACCAAATGTTTCAGCAATTACATTTTTAAAAAATTCCAGTGCAGATTTAGTAAAGTATTTTAAGTTTTTATATTTTAATTTTTTTAAATTTTAAAGTTAATATATTAAAAGTTAAAATATCACACAATGAGAAGCATTTAAATGCACCTCAGTCTTGCGTAAGGAAAGCATAAGCCTTGCAACCAGCAAAATTCTGCTAGCAAAAGCTCAAAAAGAAAAACAGGATTAAGTGACAAGTATACGACATATAAAGCATATTTTTACTTAATGCCAACATTGCCCCTGTGCATGGCCAGAGGTTGTGGGAGCACACAAACCCCACAGGGTGACAGGCCATGCCCTGCTTGCCTTCACTTTCTCCCTCCCTGGCATGGCAGAAGCCACACACAGCTCTGAACACCACCATGAAGTACAAGAGAAAGTACCAAATATATGAGCCAACTATCTCTTACTGCCCTAACACATACCCAGGAATAACTACTGAGTCCAACTGGCCCAGAGTCAGCATCTCGTGCCCAGCATATATTTGTTTCCATAGCAAATAAAGTCTCTCATATGACTGAGATTATGATGTGAAAACATTGGTTCTCGTGAAAATCAACCTAAACTTGCACAGTAACAAAGACCATATGTTCATGATATTTGAAGACGAAGACAGTCAGAAAGTCCTAAGCTAGGCACATTGTCTGGGCAATTCAAAAAGCCACAGTGTGGCCTCTCACACCGCTGTTACACACATTTGCATGTCCTCAGCCACAGCCAGGAAACAGAGAGGTTTGCAGGATCCAGTCTGAACAGGACCAGAGACTTGCAGGAGTACCTCAACCACTGCCAAAATGCTGAAGTATCCAGCTTCTGTCACAGCTGAGCACCACAGCATTCCTGACTAAGTCTGGTCATGAATTCCCAGGTGAAACACTTTCTCAAGGAAAAGGTTGGTTTTCATATCGACATCTTATTTTCTATTAGACAAATCTCCCATGGCACAAAACAGTTTTTAGATGCTTGTGCTGCATCCTGGCAGCACAGAGATACTGTACTCTGATTAGGAAGTACAGGAACATAATGTTTTAAAATGAAGCACCAGAAATCTTATTATTAAATGTATCCACCTTTAAAATGCAAATATGTTCATTTTCTCTCTGATTCAGGGCAAGGACAGATCAAAATAAGAATAGAAATCAGGGCTTTTGTTCAGCACTACAGTGAAATAAACAGAGAATGGCAAAAATACCAGACGTGACAAGCATGTTAACTTAACCAAGTAGATAAAAATAAAGTCATAATTAGAATTTACATATGACAAGAATATAGGATTTATTTTAGAAAGCCACGTATCAATGTAACTTAAAGGAATTCACGTAAAAAGAGACTATTAATTCCTAAATGTCACAAGAGACAACTTTTGCAAAACAGAAGTCAGAAATTATTACATATGCAAGATATTCATAAACAGTCATTCAATTTGTCTGCTTTGATTAGAACTTAAAGAAAAACAGAGTTCCATCGCCATTACATCATCATCTTTAAACTATGTATGCCAATACATTACTTCACATGGTAATTTTTTTGTTTATTTAGCAGTCTTCAAATTATTTTTACAGGAATCATTCTGTGGTATTATAGCTATTAAAAATAAAAAATATATAAATTACATAAATTTTGCTTCTGTACTATATTGGGGATCCTAATAATGTGACAAAAAAATCCTGTCATTTATTCAAATAGACAAGCCATAAAATGCTCTGGGAAAGCTTCTGTCTTAACTTACTCCCAGAAAACTTTAAATCTAATATTAGAAGACCTTTTAATTCTTAATTTTTTCCTTTTAGACATTCCTTTATATTCTGGGATCTATATAAAGGGAAATAGTTGTAATAATTTAATAATTTCTCATATAATATACATTCTACATTATAAAGATGTTACAGGAAAGCAACAGAAATAGTAGTTCGTTATCTTTCCATTGCTAATTAAGCACTTACACTTTTTTTTTTCCCTGGACCCAGAAATTCAAGAAAATGAAAACAGGGATATCTGCCAGAGAAAGAAAAATATTGACCAACAAAGGAGTCAAAGCACGGATCACCGGTTATAAATACTGAAGTTTTAACATCATAATTGGAGGTGTCAAAAGCAATTAGCATAAGAGTCCAAAGGACTTTTAAACATTGTGTCCACTTTTCTTTTAAGAGAAAAATATGTAAAAATATACATAGAAGGAAATAAAAGCCACAACCAGTAAGTATGTGAAGTTTATAAGAATAGCATATGTTCTTTTTCTGTGCCAACAGAAGACCTCAAACTTTGATTTACCCATATGCTGGAGTAATCTGAAAGAACACAAGTTTTACCTTGAGGCAGTAAGATTTGTTTAAATAGCTCTACAACTTAAGACAGCTCTCTGGATCACAGAACAACAAGTTTGGGTTTTTTACTGTACTGAGTTACAAAGATACAAGGTAGAGACAACAGGTAATCTCTTTTCACAAAAAAAACCACCAAACTAACCCCAAACTGTAGCCCAGTTTTAAACAACTGCTCTGAGAAAAACCATTTGTGATGGTTTATTACTTCTTTTCTTTGAATTGGAAATATGGGGTTTAGGCTGGTAAGAATGTTAAGGGCATAAATCATCGACTCTCTATAAGGGGAGTAAAAGCAGGAATGGCCTTGCCATTCAACTCCTTTATGCCCTGTCCTTGCCAGTTCCATTTCAGCACTCCCAAGTAAAATGATAATTTACACATTGTACATAGGATAAATACAGTGTTTTATTTTTCAAGAGTGCAATGTAGTACTTTGAGTCATTATAAATTTGAAGTTTAAAATATTTGATTTATCCTGAAGTCCACCTACATAAAGCACATGAAGAGTTGGGTTCTTTGAGAATTCATCAAAGAACCATTCAGATATTTTTATGTATCAAATTCACAGTGTGGTAAAACTGAAATATCCAGACTTCATACAAAGGAACTTAATACATACCAGATAAAACCATGCTAAAATGGGTATTAAGGCTTATCTATGCATTACAAAGCAAATAGCAACATCGTTTTAAAAATTATATTTTTAAAAAAATTCAGCATATACTAAAAAAGTGTCTTTTTCAGATAATGTGAAATTGCCAGAGCTTTGAATAGAGCAAGAATTCACACAAAAAATATTCTGTCATGCAAAGTCAAGCCACTTGAAAATCAAAATCCATCAAAGTAAGGTCCACATTTGTTACAGTAATAGTAACAGTAATAGAAGTTTGCATTTGCAGATAGCTTGGCATTTTGAGACAGTTAGTCCTGCCAAATTAAAAGAAAAAATTAATCCCAGTAAATTAATGTCACATGTAACATACTCTTCCTCCCTAAAATGTAAAACTCAAGACATTTAACTATGTGCATTGTGTTTGTTAATCAAACTCCAAGATGCGTCTACAACAATGTATTCAGATATAAATCACAGTTAATGGAAACAAACTGGATGCAACTGACACATGAAAGTGAACCAGAAAAGAAGCTGCTTACTTTTCTAGACCATACAGATTTCTTCCCGTTCAGAAAAAAAAATCTGATATGCAAAGCAGCTATAGCAATCTTCAGACTTTTCACTGCAACTAGTCACCAATTTTCAAAATCTAAATTGACTACACTGTCCAGATAAAAAAATCAAGGCTTGAAAAGCAGTAAGTTTTCTTAAGTATATGATGAAATTCTAATATAACAGAGCACCGACAGCATCTTTGCAGGCTGAACTGTGTATGTGCCTTTAGGTCTCTTAATGAATACCATTTTAAACCAGTGGAGAACCATGTCATTCCCACTGTACATGTGTAACTGCAAGGAGATTTGGTGCTCACTTATGATACACAATTTAAGAGAATGAGGAATAAGTCACTTCAGCTGTTTTTCTAATGCAAGGACTGAATCTCAAGCATAGTTCACATGAAGTCATGCAGTTTAAACTAAAATGCTATGATTTGCAGCTTCACAAATTGATGTAAGAAAATTAACTTATAAAGAAATAGCACTTTCTTCCCCCCCAAAACATCATTCCACACAAGCTTCTCTTAAGTGTGCCACAGCTGCTGACAAAGGCCTGAAGTATTTTTTTAATCACTATAGCAAGAAGATGCATGCTGACAAGAAATTTAGATGAAGACATGGGTGTACATTTGAAATGATCTGAAGCCCAAGCAAGAATATGTATTTATACTACCTCTGAACCTTCAGGGAGTTTACAGAACCCAAAGGATAGTAGATGAGGAAGATACAGAGATGAGATGAGCCTGTTAGAGACAGACACAACAAAGACAGAGCAAAATAAAGAAATACAAAGATGAATGACACAGTTTATACATACAGATTACATATTTTATCATGGATACAAGGAAATGTGGAGAAAGAATACACATCAGATGAAAATGTTCATAAATACAAATTATGTTTTAGGAGTATAAAAACCTGTGGATAATACAAGCTGGATAAAATATATACATTTGAGAAGAATCTAAAACAAGAAAGAGAGCATTAGCTCATTTAAGCTAGAATTAACTACCTTTGAGTATGCCCTCTCCTTAAGGAAACCTGAAGCAATCCACCTGATCCAGATCCAATACTGCCAGAAAGCTTGGGTGTCATTCATATATGTCATTCATTGTGACTTATTCCCAAAATGAAGGAACATGGTCATGTTTTTAGGAATACCTCCCTACCCTTTTCATATGGCTCCAAGTAATGCCCATCTTTCTCCACATGGTACAATTGACATCGGAGTTTTCATGCTGTAAAAACTAGCACTGAGTTATGGCATAAATCCTTGAACTGATGTTTAGGAGAGATTGGGAAACTGAAGAAAGTAACTAACACCATCACATAACTGGTAATTCTGACTTTCTGTGATACTAAAAAATGCTGTCCTAAATTAGACACATAGGAATAGGCTCCAACACCTCCGCTTGTGCTCATACTGACACAAAACAAAGAAGTCCAAACCAGCCCATCATACTAATTGAAATAACTGGAAAAAGGCTTGAAAAAGAACCTGTCAAAACAAACTGCTCCAGCAACTCATGCTGTTAATTCTGAAGATCCCAAATTTAATATGCCACTGCTTTCTTTAAGCTCTTTGGCATATCAGTAAACCTCTCCTTGGAATTTCAGAATTTCTTAGAATCAGGCATGATGTGTGGTGTAATGCAGTTTTTACACTAATAATGTGTCTGCTCTGACATCAAGGGAGAAGAAGCTGTTATAAATGGCATACGTGTGGAACATAAAACATACTCAACATCATGTTATTGTGGGTAAAGAACACTTCAGAAAAGTGCATGGAAACACAAATAACTTATCCTGCTGTGCTCCTCTCCCCAGGTTGCTTCCTTTAATCAGTGTAAGGCCTACTAGATCTCATTATATATATATATATATATATATATATATATATATATAAAACACACACCCATCCCTAGATTAAAAGTGAAATAGCCAGTCGAAACCTCTAAATGTTCACATGCTGAAAACTTCTTTTCCTAACTACATTTCCATAGCATCAGCTACTTCTTCATGCCAAACAATGCTTAAATTCTGAATTTCAGGATGCCTCCCATAAAAGGGGAGAGGCTTGTGAAATTATTTTAGCATTTCTTTAACAATAGAAAGGTGTTCTATATTCACAATTGTCTTTCGCTTTTTATATCATGTCACGGGAATTTATAAACTCAGCTCTGAGATATCTGAGTGATAAACCTACCGATCTCTATAAAAATAGGTTGAATTGCTTTATAAAACAAACTTTCTAAAGACGATTTACTAAGGGAAAATATTCTTATTTTTATCTATCTTTTACAGTATTTATGCTAAAATTACTTGCCACTCTCTGTTTTGGGTATTTGGTGTCAAATTAGCCTATAACAAAAAAAAATTATTTTTCCTGCTCTTATGCCAAATTTGACTGTCGTTTTTTATTGGAACATCAAAAGCAGGCTTTTAATTCTCACAGTTTTGATGCTTAATGAAAAGTGAAAGTTAAACACAGCATGGCAGCATTAAAAATGCATGGTAAATCCATAGCACCCTGACATCTTAGCCCTGCAGAGGATGTGAAGAAAAGCCATTGTAAACAAAAGATAATACTACTAAATACAAAGCAAATTAATTAGATGGTCTGACAGACTCTTAAACAAAGAAAAATGGAGGGAGAACATATGTACAACTATCTTCCAACAAGGATATCACAATAATCTATCCAATGGTACTGCTGTATATTGAATTAAAGTTTATGTCTTCATTTTCAGACTTTGCTCTTGAACATCTGAAAAGTAACCCGTGGATAAGCTACCATTGTCAAGAACTTGGACAAAGAAGGGGGTTTACATCCTCAGATGTACCATGTTACCCAGATGTCAGGGACTTATGGCTCTGAATCACCTATTTTACAATCAACAGACTGCTAAGTACTGTTATCAGTTCAACTGTCTACACTAACCCCAAATTTAACCAAACTAAGAATTTCCTTTTGTGCAGAAAATGTGTTTAAGTTCCCCTGTCTCATTGCAACAGGAACAAATAAGTGGCCCTTCTAAAGCTCCTGGCACCTGCTCTTTATGAAAACTCTCAGCTTTAATAGGGGTGAATTGAGCTGGAAGCTCACTAGTAGTACTAGAGATGATCTATTTCTCTTCCTGCAGTCTTCTAGGAATTAAGCTTATCAACTGGAAAGGAAAAGCAACAATATTTTGATTCCTGGTTTTTTATTAAAAGGAGAGAACAATACTGCTACTGATGGCAATATATGGATCATTTTACATTCATAAATTCCACACAATGTTTGTACACAAATGGGAATAAGCAGACTAAAATGATGCCTTGAATGCATTTTTACCAGTTTGACCTCACAAAACGTGTCTTACAGCACATTCTTGACAATAATATAAGTTGTTTATACGTCTTAATTTTGCTTTCTTTTACAGATATTTAGTTGTTTTCTTTTGCTTTCACATGATTCAAAGACATATTTTAAAAACTCATTTTTGTATTATTATGAGAAGCTTGTACAGACACTCCATAGCAATCTAAAAAGAAATATACAGCTGCAGTGAGCATAACATTGTAGCTGAACTCCAGCACTTGGATCATGAGGCAATGGCAGAAGAAAATGATCAGAAACCGCGCTGTTAGTCAAGCTTCTAAGAACAGCAGAGTTCCTGAAAGCTGAGTATTTCAGTGTAGATTCCTGCATAATTTACTGCTTCTTTGCTGTTGTCTTGAAAAGGGAAAAAACTGTGGTTCCTTTTAAAACAAAAAACTTAAACTAAATTTTCCTTCTAAAGCTAATACTAATTTCAGTACAGTACAGGCAATAAGATTCCAACGTTTTAATTTAACAGAATAAGGGATGATAAGAGAGAAATTTAGAATAAATAAATCTTCCTTGTTTTATCACGGGATCATCATAGATTTTGAAGAGGTAAATGCAGGAGACTGCCAAATGTGCATTAGCACTTACAGGACGCAAGAAGAAGAGCAATGCTTCAAACTGATTAAAAGACACCTGTGTCCAAAAAGATTGCATTTGGAATTTTTCACTGTAATTTAGATAAAAAGCTGATTTACTTTTAAATAAATATTCCTCAAACTACTGAATTTCTGTTGTTCATGGTACGTTTAACTTAATTTAAATTAACACAGTCAAAGTGACTAAGTTCTTTTTTTAACAAGAATCAGAATAGTTTGAGACATTTCTACATAAGCACATGAACTGGAATTCAGCGATTTTTCATCTTGCAAAATAAGGTCAGACAAATAAAAACATATAAGAATACATCTTCCTACTTAGAGAATCACTTAACCACTGAGTGTATAAAATTAGGGTGTTTAATACAGACTTAGATGCTGTCCTGATGAGAATCGATTTTTTGGGAACGTATAGACAGATAGGAAAGTTCCTAGAAGAAACTTGGGCAAAACCAAGACGCTTCTGGAGTGAATTACTGCATCAGTTCCACTAATAAACACAGAAAGTTACTGAAATTGAATTCATGATACTTACACAGCTTGCCCTGAGGGATCCTTTTAAGGAAACCTAATGTTTATTTCTTATATAAGACCTAGTGCAAAAAGTTTATGGAATGCAAGCTGCCACCTTACATCCTGTGGAAACTGAGGAATAGGAATGTTATATTAGCTTTCTTTAGCGTCTCCTGAATATTTCTTTAAACTCATTAGCAAGACCTGTGCAAATCAACAAAAAAGTTGCCTTAAAAAGGATGGACAATCATCCTACTTACTTTTACTCTTGTGCATACATATGCACAATCACACACATCTTAGTAAATATTATTTTTTTTCCTTACTCTTAAAATGACATTTTGGCATAATTAATGTATCTATTTCATACCCTCATCAATGAAATTATATTGCCTTTTAGATCTGAGAATCTTCCCCAGGGAAGCAAATAGAACTAATAAAACTTTATATGGCAATGACTGAAACAAAGGTTCTTCCTTGAAACCACAGTTAATCTTTATGCCAGCAGCCCCATCTTTCCAGATCAGCCACACTACTCTGTGCCCTTCTGTCCTATGCCTCACAGCACAGTTTCCTCTTCCAACCTGCACCTTCCCTGTGCTACAGCTGTTTCCTCGTTCCCCGCTTCCCAGGGTAATAGGGGATCTCAGTAGGGCTCTGAAACAGAGCGACAGCAGAAGGGACTGAGATTTAACTGAAGTTAAGGTGATTTCTGGAATAAGAGTCACTATGGTCCAACAGTATTCAGACAACAGTGTTGCAGGTAATGTGATGACATTGGATACAGAGGCTCAGTAATTCTGCAATGTATAAATCTAGTGAATTAATTGTAAATATTTGCAAAATTTGGCTGCAAGTTTCGTAACACAGACCTGTGTTTATGTAAATAAGCAAGGGGCAATAAGAAATGATCTTTCATTATGATAACCTGTAACAACAGTACAGCTTATAAAGTTTTCTGTAAAAGCAAGAACAAAAAAAGTTATGCCAATAATACTGTAGAACCACTCTGCAAACATTTCTCATTTGCATTAACCTGATTTTCCCAAAAGAGATTTTCTGAAAGAACAAGGTACAGTTCATGTGACATCTCTCTGATAGTGTCATCTTGAAAATGTTTTCCTCATTTTTCAACTCTTCAAACTCACCTATGAAATCTGAAGCAGCAGTTCAACTCTAATACACATACTGTTGTAGACTTAAAAACTATTTCAACAAACATTTTAAATAAATAGGTCCTGGAAACAACAGAAGGCAAAAATAGTCCTAGCACATTCCTGGCACTAATGGAGCATGTCCACAGTTCAGAGTAACACTGTGCAAAGATGCTCAAGCTTAGTCTGAAGGATTGCACAGAGTACCTAAAGCAGCACAAGTGTCCTTAAACTCAGCTGCACCGGAAATCATGTGCCAGGCCTGTTCCTCAGGACACAATGGCACACTAACACAGTTAGCTTCCAACACTTGAGCTAGTTCCCTTGAATATCTCTGCCCAGCCTTGAACTGTGCAGGATACCTGAATTTCAAATTTAAGCAGGTACATTACTGAAAAAGAGGAGCCACTCTCATGTAAAAAGTACCGCTTTTACAGGGTAGCTATTCAGAGCAGAATCACACTGTCAAGCTGTGGGTACAAAGCACAATGCAATACTGAACACATAGATGTTATTGAAAGCTCAAAATGCAAAATAAAGCAATGCATTACCATTTTTATCCATGGAATGGGGCTCAGACTGCTTCTTTCCAATATCAGCAAAGGATCTTACAATTGGGATCCTGTTGCTCAGCTTCTTCTGGTTCTGATGGTGATGCTGTTTCAGTAATGCCTCATGCACCCTGTGACGAACATCCTCACTGAGCTGCCCAGAACTCACCTGCTGGTCCAGAATCATATCTGAAAATATATACATAAATATAATAAAAGAGGGGAAAGAGGAAATATTTTATCTTTTAAATTGCAATAATAAGTACCCTACAGGATTACAAATAAAAAGTATCTGTTGCTTTAATGCAACACAATGAAATGGTAAGTTTTATCTACAAGTCTTTCACTCGGGGAAAAAAAATACGATGCTATTAATGAATATAAAAAATTCAAATCCTCCAAAAATGATGCAGTTCACAAATTAAGGTCACCTATGTAACTTTGAAGTTGGTCCTTAAGTACACTCATACATAACACATTTAAACCCAGGATTACAATGTGTATAAGGTAGATTTTTTTCTCAAATAACCCCTATCCTATTTCCTACAAAGGACTGGCGTGCTGCGAGAATATAACTTTTTTATTCCCTTTGTACTTACAGGAGATCACAGTCTAACTCTTTATTTCTTATAACTATAATTACAATACTTTCAGTGCAATATAAAGGAATTTCAGGTAAGACAACACAGAAAAATTTGCAGCATTATTTGTCATTACCCAATAGGATCTGTTTCTGCTGCCAGATGTACATGTTGCTCCTACAGAATCACTTCGAGGCGGTGTCAGTGAAACTGATCCCCATGCTAAGAAATCACAACTGTTTTTGCAGTCCACTAGCAGAAAGTATTTTTAAATATTCATATTCAACACTATTTGTATATACATTCCTCTAGGAAGGTGACATGGCCAACAGCCCAGCTGACATGCCTTTACACCAATGCACACAGTATGAGCAACAAACAGGAGAAGTTGGAAACTACTGTGATGCTAGCAAGTTATGACCTTGTTGACATTATTGAAATTCGGTGGGACGAGTCCCAAGATTGGAGTTTGGCTAACAATGGTTATGGGCTGCTCATAATGATGGGGGGGAAGGAGACAAGGAAGGGTTGCCCTCTACATCAGGATGGGGACAAAGTGTGAAAACCTGCCTCTGAAGAACAGCCATGAGCAGGTAGAAAGCCTGGGGGTAAAAATCAGAGACCAAGGCAACAAAGGGAACTTTGTAGTTGGGGTCTACTACAGGCCGCCTGATCAAGCGAAACCTGTGGATGAAGCCATCCTGCTCCAGCTACAGCAAGCATCGTGCTTGGCTCTTGTCCTGCTGGGGAACTTCAACCACCCTGACATCTGCTGAAAAAGTAGCATGGCAAGCTGTAGGTAACCCAGGAGACTCCTGGAATGCATAGGGGATAAATTCTTCAGCCAGGTGATAGACAGCCCTAGCAGAGGGAAGGTGATACTAGACTTGATAGTCACTAATGTTGGAGGTGCCTAGGTTACAGCAATCTTGCACTGGTGGAGTTTGCAGCCTTGAGAAATATAGGTCAGATAAGGAGTAAACTCAGGCTCTTGAACTTTAGGAAGACAGTTCTTCAGGGAGATTTTCAGTGGGATCTCCTGGGAGACCATGCTCGGGGACAAGGGAGCAGAAGAGAGCTGGCAGATGTTTAAAGAAGTCTTCCATGGAATGCAAGAGTTAGAGATTCCCAGGAGCAAGAAATAAGGCAAGGAAAGCAAAAGACTAGCACAGCTGAGTAGGGAACTGCTGGTCAAACTAAAGGGCAAGCAGCAAATGCACAGGCAGTGGAAACTAGGACAAGGAACCTGGGAAGAGTATAGAGAAGAAGTACAATTGTGTAAGGAGGGGCTGAGGGAGACCAAAGCAAAACTGGAACTGAACTTGGTAAGGGATGCAAAGAATAACAGGAAGGGCTTCTCAGGTACATTACTCAGAAAAGGAAGGTCAAAGAAGGTATACCCCTCTGATAAACAGCGCTGGCAAACAGGTAACTACAGACAAGGAAAAGGCTTAACAACTTTTTGCTTCAGTCTTCAATGGCAACCTCTCTTCCCACACTTCTTGAGCGGATGGACGACAGGATGAGGACTGGGAGAGCAAAGTCCTTCCCTCTGTAAGTGAAGATCAGGTTCATGACCACCTGAGGAACTTGAATATGCACAAGTCTATGGGATCTCATGATACACATCCCAGAGTCCTGAAGGAATTGGCTGATGTAGCTGCCAAGCCACTCCCCGTGACATTTGAAAAGTCATGGCAGTCAGGGGAAGTCCTGGGTGACCAGAAAAAGGGAAACATAGTACCCATCTTTAAGAAGGGCAGAGAGGATGACCCTGGGAACTACTGACCTATCAGCCTCACCTCTGTGCCTCCAAAGATCACAGAACAGATCTTCCTAGATGCTCTGCTAAGGGACATGGAGGACAGGGGGGTGATTCGAGACAGCCAGCATGGCTTCACCAGGGGAAAATCTTGTCTGATCAATCTAGTGGCTTTCTATGATGGAGTAATTACATCAGTGGAGAAAGAAAGGGCTACAAGATATCATTTATCTGGACTCCTGTAAAGCCTTTGACATGGTCCTTCACAACATTCTTCTCTCCAAATTGGAGAGTGATGGATTCAATGGGTGGACTGTTAGATGGATTAGGAACTGGTTGGATGGAAGCATCCAGAGGGTAGTGGTCCATGGCTCAGAGTCCAAATGGGCATCAGTGATGAGCAGTGTCCCTCAAGGGTCCATATTTGGACCTGTGTTATTTAATATCATAGAATCAGAATCACAGAATATTCTGAATTGGACGGGACCCACAAGGATCGAGTCCAACTGTTAAATGAATGGCCCATAAGGGGATCAAATATCTTCATTAATGATATAGACGAGAGGGATCAAGTGCACCCTTAGCAAATTTGCAGATGACACCAAGTTCAGTGGTGCTGTTGACACACCTGAAGGACAGGATGCCATCAGAGGGACCTAGACAGGCTTGAGAAGTAGGTGCATGGGAATCTCATGAGCTTTAAGACCAAATGGAAGGTGCTGCACCTGGGTTGGAGCAACCCACAGTATCAACCCAGGTTGAGGGATGAACAGATCAAGAGCAGCCCTGCTAAGATGGACTTGGGGGGTGCTGCTGGAGTAAAGATTGGACATGAGTTGGCAATGCACACTTGCAGCCCAGAAAGCCAACTGGATGCTGGGCTGTACCCAAAGCAGCATGGCCAGCAAGTCAAGGGAGGTGATTCTGCCCCACTGCTCCGCTCTGGTGAGACCCCATCTGGAGCACTGCATCCAGCTGTCCCCAGCACAGGAGGGACATCTACCTGTTGGAGCAAGTCCATAGGACATCAAATTGATCAGAGGAATGGAGCACCTCTCCTGTGGGGAAAGGCTGAGAGGATTGCGATTGTTCAGCCTGGAAAAGAGAAAGCTTCGGTGTGACCTAATTGCAGCCCTCCTTTACTTGAAGGGAACTTACAGGAAAGATGGGGCAGGACTATTTACATGGGCATGCAGTGACAGGACAAGGGAGAATGGGTTTAAATTGAAACAGGGTAGGTTTAGCTTAGATACTAGGAAAAAAATCCTTTACTGTAAGGGTGGTGAGGCCCTGGAACAGGTTGTCCAGGGAAATTGTGGATGCCCCATTCCTGGAGACGTTCAAGGCCAGGTTAGATGGCACTCTGAGCAACCTTGTCTAGTTGAAGGAGTCCCTGTCCAGAGAAGGGGAGTTGGAACTAGATGATCTTCAAGATCCCCTTCCAACACAAACAATTCTAAGAACCTATGATTTTATGACATGCATTATGTGATTCAAATGGGAAAGAATTACTGAGAATTTTGTTGGATTTTTTTTTTAATTATTATTTGGGGAAATACTTCTACCAACAGTAATGATGATTAACAGAAAAATAAAGGAAAAAAATTCTGTATCAAAGCACATATAACAGCATTTAAGTACACACTGCCCTTGTACATCAATTGGAAGAAACTGTACTGCACAAAAATAGGGATATAATAAGCTGAGTCAAAAACTCCTTGTACTAAAAATCCAGACAGCTCATGATTCTGTGCTGGAGTCAGATTCATATCTACCAGTAAAGCCAGTGGAAAAGCAAGCAGAGCAAAAAAAATAAAAAGTAGATGCATCATCACAGAGACATAATTTGTCATGCCTTTGATAACTGCCAAGAGCGAGAGATAATAAAAGGCATTACATAACTATGCTGGTTTAAAAGTAGAGTTTAATTGCTAGCAGTCACCTGTGCACTGTAAAGACATTTAAAAAATACAAGTTTTTCTGAAGTTCTCAATATTGACATAATAAGCCAATGTATCACATACCTGCTTTGAGAGCTGAACAACAAATAACCTGCATGTTTCACTTACTATGAAGAGGCTGCCAACAAATTTACATCTCTATGACGACACACATACAAAAAGACTAAGACAGGTCCACAGATAAATGCAGCTGACAACAGATGTGAACATGAGCGATGTATCCGCAGCTTGCAATGAAGAATCAAGCTGCAGTTTTCAATGTTGTGTTAGACCCCCTCCGGCAACTACATTCTGTGCAGTATTGACAACAGTTTTGACCAAATGCTCATACTAAAGGGTAATGTTGCCCAGTGCAGTGCCCAAACTAATAAAACCTGAGTCTGAAGGGAACTTTTATCTCCAGGGTTAACTGAAACACTATCAGGTCAGATATCTCTGTGCTCCCAGTGTAGACAGAGTTTTTTTATCACTCTAGACTATAATGGAAGTGAGAGAGGGGCATAGCAGCAAGACAATTGACAGAAAGGCAAAGGAGAAGGTAACACAAGTTTGAGAGAAAGTCTTCAGCAGAATATTTTCAGGAGACAAGAATTTGTAATACATGAGAAAATGGAAAGAAAGCTCCAGCTCCAAGAAAAATATGCATTTTTCCCCTCAACTCAGAGGAACTGCCTCTGCCCTAAGGATAAGACTATCTTCTCTTTAGACACCTTAGTACATGAATTTGCATGTTACAGTTCCCAAAACAGGCCTGACTTTATGTAACATGACAGGAGATCTTTAAAGTTAAAAAACAAATAATAAATTTATAATTCAGGACATCTGTGCTAAAGCACAATTGGAATTATCCTCTCCTCTCTCCTTTTTAATTCTGCTGATCAAAACTGCAGAAGATGCAAAACCAAAGACTGCCTTCTTTGCGTTGGTATAAAACAGAAATCAAAAGGAAGAGCTGAAAAAAAGGACTCCTCTAGAACAGGCAAATTTATGGTTGTGGTCATCGCCTTGCTTAGACACATACTCTACTTGTATGGTGTCATTCCTGGAATTACAGTATTTTACACATTAAATATTAAAATATATAAACTGCTGAGGACAATGTCTATATTTAAGATTATCCATTTGAGAAGAGAAAATGACAGGAAGAAGATAATCACATCCCTATCCTCTTCCTTGCCTAGATGCTCTGCTAGACTCGTTAACAGCCATACAAGCCACAGAGTTGGTGCCAGTGTGGTAACTAACAATTTTTATTTCCTTCCAGAAAGAAGAAAATGGCTTAAGTTTTCTGGTTTTTTACAACTTCCCCTTTACTGTAGCCCCTTTACCACATGTAGAAATGAAAGAATGCATTCAGCTTTGGAAAGAGTGAAGATGTGTTTTCTTGCCTTGATATTTCCCTCCAGTTGTCACTCCTTTAACATAGACCCAGTTGCAGTAGCAGCTGCAGTAGCAGCAGGAGGAGTTTAAAAGCAGTGAAATTACTGCCAGATTGCTGTATTTTGACCCCTTTTTCATGCCCTGAACAGGAGTAAGAAGGACTACGTCCATCAGCCCCTGTTGTTATGGGATTCCATTTCAGCTTCTTTCAAAGTTTTTCAACGTATCTTTAAAAGTCCAAGCAATATCAGTAACAACACGCTTGATTGCAGAGATAAGCTTGAAAACAAGAGCACCATGGCTAAAGTCCAAGAGTAAATGGCCAACAGAAGATTTTAAGCATGTAATTTTCAAAACAGACTGTAATTCCTTAATCCTGTGAGAAGATCCTACACGCTCACATCAGTTGAAGCTGTATGTACTTTTCAAAGCCCTGGTCTTCACTTTTGTATCTAGAACAGATGGCCATTTCTCCACAGTCCCTATGACAAAAATGGAGTAAAGAATAAAGACACAAAACCTCACAGCACTCTATCTCAGCTACAGTCCTGTGTAACAACAGAGATTCTCCAAGGTTTCTATGCTTAGCAACAAAGTTTGAGGGATTTCTTTGTTTGCTTTAAAGAATTTTCCTCTTGAAGGACCTTTTAAATTCTGCACAGCCCCCTTTTAGCCAGAGACACAGCTTATCATTACATTTTCAAGAACCCTTCACAACTATATGAAGTTTTCAGAAGGATGTAACATGTGGAATACCCACCAGCAAGCATAGTGTTACACATTCTGTTAATCGTTTACATCATGACATTTCTTCTGACACCAAGTACACTGAAGTAGGACGTTTCTTCGGTAAGGAATCTTGATTCATGCTGGAACCATGAAATCATTTTTTCAAGCTATTAAAGACAGACATTCTTCCTGCCTTGGTAATTTAAAAGAATTCAAAGAATACTTGGGGTTTCATATAATTTCAAGAATGCTTTCTCCATTCCGACTCAGTTACAATATATCATCTACATAAAATTAATTTTGTGAGTAAATGTGAGCAATGTGAGTACTTAAACAAGCTATTATAGTAACTCAAATACAACTCATGACCACCTGCGAACAATTTACCCAGGCTATGAATTAGAGCATCTGGGTGCAGGCAATTCCTATTCAAATGCAGCACAGCTCACATGTGGCCCAGCAAAGAAAATTCCATCTGTTCCACCTCTAGGGTCAGCAAGGATGCAAAAGCAGGCTGGCTGCTTCCACTCACTCTGGAGATGTCTGTTACACACTGCAGCTTTGTACAGAGACATGCAGCCAGATCCTTGTGGAGTCATCACAGGTCCAAGCAAATGAACAATAAGGAGGCACTCAAGTGTGGCCACAGCTCGTTCGCCACTGCACCAGCTTCGCAGTGTGCTCATCACCTCACATACAATACTACAGAGAACGTTCCGGTGAAACATAGAATAAATTTATAGAAGGCATACTGCATTTGCACAGAAATACTTTTGAAGTCCAAAAAGAAATTGCTGGGCTCGTATTCTCCTGATAGAGGTTGGCACTGACACTTTACAGCTAAAGAAACTGAATTCAGTACATACCAGCAAAGTTGCTGGTATTCACACCTCTCAATCC
Source organism: Pipra filicauda (assembly GCF_003945595.2). NCBI lineage: Eukaryota > Metazoa > Chordata > Aves > Passeriformes > Pipridae > Pipra > Pipra filicauda. Next base: position 919,183 of record NW_024104369.1, on the reverse strand, counting down.
TCCAAATTTTATAACTGTGCAATTGTAGGACAAAATGAGAGACTAACGACAAAAAATTAAAGACATAGGCTTTTGTGTGCATCACAATTGCAGTCATAGCTGACTATAATTTAAAAGCCAAGGTTTGTCTGGTTTGTCGTCATTTCCCTTAAAACAGGGAAGAAGAAAACACAAGCAACCCTAAAGCATTGTTTTATGGAAGACAATGAGTTGAAATACTGTCCTATATCTTAACTCATCTCTAATAGGAACCCAAATATATACTTCCCTAATAAGTCAGACACTAGGAGCAATAAAAACCCAACAATTAGGATTCCTGGCCTGCACTTGTGAACCAAGACCCATTTACAGCAATGTGCTGGTTTCAACTGGTATAGAGTTAATTTTCTTCACAGTGGCCAGTATGGGGCTATGTTCTGGATTCATGCTGGCAGCCATCCCCACGAAAGCAAGGCCCTATCACATTTAACAGTTACTTGGGAAGACAAACACCATCACTTTAAACACCTCCCTCCTTCCTCCTTCTTCTCCCCCAATTTTATATACTGAGCACGATGTCATATGGTATGGAATATCCCTGTGGTCAGTTTGGGTCACCTGTCTTGGCTGTGTCTCTTCCCAACCTTCCAAGCACCCCCGGCCCCCTCACCAGGGTGGCATCGCGAAAAGCAGAAGAGTGCTCTGTGTGAGCACTGCTCAGCAATAACAAGAACATCTCTATACTATCAACTCTGCATTCAGCACAATCTAAAACATAGCCTCATACTAGCCCCCAGGAAGAAAATTAACTCTATCCCAGCCGACACTAGCAAAAGCATTTACAGTGGTGATTATAAACAAGCTATCTAAGCCAGCAGATTTAGCTGCTCACCCAAGAGGCCACGGTGTTCCAGTGCACCGACAGACTCAATTTCCAGTTCTACCTGAAATTATTTTGTTCAACTTCTCAGTTGAAACACTTGAAAAGCAAAGACAGAGAGAGAAAAATGTCTGCTTTCCAAAATAGCAGTATGTAATTTTACTGAGGAAGAAGAGCAAGTATTTCACAAAACTGTAAATAGTAGAGATGAGGCCAAAATTTCCAGCTTGCAGTTCAGAATTGCAGCCACAGTGGATGCTATCAAAACAATATATTTTGCAAGCTGAGGTTGACTTGTGCAATCTAAAAAAATTTCCAGATTTGTAGTTAACATGGGAAAACATAAAACAACCACTAAAACCTCCATTCTACTCAGAAGTTGGTATGAGATTTACAATTTACCCACAGACAAAGGAAGAAAACCTGATGGAGGTTTCTCTGTAGAGGTTATTACCACATGGTAAGCTGAAAACAAAGCAAATAAATACAAAAATAAGGGTAAGTGAGAAGGTGAAAGCTGAACAAAAGACAGGTGTAGGGTCAAACAGACAAGCAGACTGCTCCCAGACAATCCCATGCTTTATTACAGTGTTTGTAATAAAAGTTAAATTTACCATAAAAGTACTGACAGAAACATAACACAACATGTCGCAGACGAAACAAAAGGCTCTAGTGAAATAAAATCTTTACTTGAGCCAGTTAAAATATGTCATTATTATGGAGTAACATAGCTTAAAGCAAACAAAGGCAAAAGAAGACTTGTTCAGATTGAAAGCTTAACATGATATTAATGAAATCAATGAAATTGCACACTTGGGATGTAATGCCCTGAGTTGCTGAGCACAGAGTCCGGTGACCTCAATCACAAGATTAAGCTGTTACACAGATTGAAAATTCGATCGTGAGGAACACAGAAAAAACTAGGAAAAAACAGTCAGATCTTGGGATTGGAAAGCAAGAGAAGATTTAAAATCTAACTTAAAAAAGAAACCATTATTAAAATTAAGCTATCTAAAATAGCTTAATGGGACTATTTGATATTTCAAACATATGCAAGTCGCCAAAGCCCCACTGTGCAACACTGAGGCCACAGTTTGTATTTGACAAGGTTTGACGTTTGTTCACAGAACGCTCTGCACAACTAAAAGAAAATGCAAGATCTGTGGCTCATGTGTAAAGAAAGTATAGCCATTAAAGGCTGGACTGAATAGTTTTTGAACCAAACAACAGAAAATGGCATCATATGTTAAATACAAGAACCTTTTGGGTTCATTCAGTAGTTATAATCAAAAAACCAGATGGTAATCTGAGAATCTACATGGTTTCAAAGGAACTAAATGAAAATATCAAAAGAGAACATTTTCATCTGCCAACTTGAACAACACAGTGAAGCTGCTCTCTAATGGTGCAGCCAGATTCTGGCAAATACCTCGTCAAGAGCTAAGTTCCAAAATAAATTGTTTTGATTACATAGATTTTTCAGACTTCCTCTTAGCATATGTTCTATACAGAAGTGATCGATAAAATATTACTACATCAAATGTTCAAAGGAATTCCTTGTGCATGGAGTGCTAACTTACTGATATAGGAGTCACTGCAAAGACATATGAAAAAATAACGTCACATATTAAAAATAGTTATAAGCCCCCTAAAATATGTGTCATAAAAGTGCGTTTTTAAACAGGATAAAGTTCAGCAGAGGAATTGAACTCTTTTCAAAAGAAAAGTAAAATCCATCATACAAAATTCAAGAACTATTTGAGAAACTTCAGGAACAAACATGCTGTTCTAATGCATAACAGCATTAGAAATTCATCTCGGAAGTCTCTGTTATAATAAGATACTGCCTGTGAATTGAGATCATAGGTATGAATAAGCTCTTTTGTAATAAAGAAAACTGGGTACCTGTCCTAAGAAATATAGAGTCTTGTAAATCAAGTCATTTTTTAGTAAGACAGTTGGAATGAAAAAGAGTCTAATAGAGAATGGACATGCTGGAACACAGGATGATTTAAAAATTCTCACCACATCACTGGTACCAAAGTATTTTTATGCAGAACTATCAAAGTTTCCAGGGATAAAATACAAAGTGTTCTGAAAGCCTTGCAAACATTATAAATGGTAGTTTTCATCTGTAGATTTTACCACAAGCCAATTAAGGTTTTAAAACACAGACTCTAATAATCAACATTTTCAAGAGCTAAGTGCTGAGAGTTTAGCGCCTTAGTGAATAATTGTTTATAGATTAAAAGCCTTGTCTAAAACAAATAGAAATTCTTCGTCTCAATTTAGCAATGAAGATTAAGTGTATCTCTTTCAAGGATACAAGACTGGCACTGCATTAACAGAAATATAATTCAATATTGGAATATAGCCCAGATAGAAATACATTACCAACAAATACACAGCACACATTTCTAACTAACAAAGCATTAGGGCAACTAAAAAAAAGTACACATGCGCAAATAATGTATTTGTTCTCAAAAGATGATGCATTATAGCAATATAGTAACATTATCAAAAGATTGCACTAAAAAAAAAAAAACACAAACCCTAAACTATAAATCAGAAGGACACAAGAATCGAAGTTAATTAGGAGTACCACTTAAAGCCATAGGATATAATCTGTTTTCACAAATTCTCCTACAGGTGGTATACACAGTAACACTGAAACGAAACCAAAAGCAACCATCAGGACTGCTGGACATGTCTAACATGAGACAAGCAAAATAAGAAGAGTGTTAAATATTGAAAAAAATTGAAGCCAACAGGTGACAGCAACCATTTCTTTAAATTCTAAAGTGTCAGGACTGTCAGATAAAATCAGTATACATACCAATTCCAGGGCGACAACAGTGTTTGCATTGTATAGCACAAGATAAGTAGGATCATACTACTGACAGTGAATAGCAACTGATTGGAACAGACAATAAAAGATTTCCTGAGAGATACCAGTTCTGTCTAATCTTCAGGTCCAGCAGTCACTTCTATGTAAAAAGAACTGCTGTCATATTATTTGGAATTACCACATTTCTAAGATACCTAGCACACATATCTTGGTAGTGTACCTGTTACCACTACTAGTAGTCATTCTTCCTTGCAGTGTTGCCTAATGTGTACCACTCTTTGTAACATTGTGTGAGCGCTGGAGAGCAGGAATTACCTACATATATAGTATTAGAGTAACAAATTACAAAGGAACTTGATCGAGGAAAAGGAAAACAGCATTGCTACAGCACAAATAATATTAACGGAGAAAAGCAACTGGAATGGCAACTTTATTTCTAGGGGAAATAAAAAAAATCAATATATTTCTTCAAAGCAATCTGACAGAATGTGGGTAATTTTCTGGCAGGTGCTTGCCAGAAGCACCTGCTTCAAAACTGTTTAAAAAAAAAAACAACCTACCTCACTGCTTATTGAATCAGCAGGAGGAAAAATAAAATCCTCTCTCAAAGACAAAGCATGACCCATGCAAATCTTATCATATGTCAGATCACCTTATCAGAAAGGGATGCCTACAAGCTCAAGCAAATAATATAACAAACAAAATGCACCCAAACCTGCCACAACAACATTTTCACTTTTAAAGTGAAAATGGTACAAACCAATTAATGGAAGTCATGCTAAAGCCTCTTCTCAGAAGAAAGCAGTTTCCCTAATCAACAAACCAACATAATCCACAAGTAGGACTGATTCAAAATAGTGTGACAGTAACTCACCAAATTCTCTGCTGAAGGACAGCTTACCTCTGTGATGAGTTTCCAAAAAAATTAGTATTATGAATGCTCATATTAACTAAACAAACAAAAAACCTACAACTAACTAATAATTGAGAGATTATAAACATTAATTAATTGTGGCCTCACTATATTGGAAGATATACAATATCTTCCAAAACCAGGAAAAGGATGTTCACTGAAGTTATTTTTATTGCTTTAATTCTTAATTTTTTACCTACTTAAGTAAAAACAATTCTGGAAGGGATCTCTTAACTCACTACAGACGAAGTTGAGTGATTTCTGGATTAAGAATGAAAAGCTCAACCTTGAAAATAATAGGGTACTATTTAAGCAAAAAAGTAATACAAGAACATCAAGCTGATCTAAGAAATTCTTATTTATTTATAAATAAATAATAAAGCAGCATACTGACAGACATCTTTGTTCTTTCAAATCAGCTGCTTTTTATTCTTCATGTTTATCTTTTATCATTATCAAGACAAATTCTGAAGCTCTGATTCAGACCATGAGTCATAGGAGAATCAGATCTCGGCACAGAGTCGAAACCCACACAAGTTTCTGCAGATTGGTATTGCGTCAGTTTGACATAAACAATTTGGGAAAAATAAATACAAAAAGCAGCTACTATTATCTGAGACAATTTTAATTCCACTGTTAAATATATCCCACCAAACAATATCTCCCTTACCTGATAATTTAAATAAGTAAAGTAAATTTTTTCTGGCCCTTACATAGATTTATGTATCATCCATAAAGCAGTTTTCCCAATAATCTTGAGTGTTAGAAAACTCCATTGCTTTGTCTTTTGTATCTCTACCGAAACTAGTTACAGTCTTTATGGGAAACACCAGGAATGCAGAAAATGGCATTCAGTGTCAATCTCACTTATACTTTTGGAAGAGAAGACTCATCCATTATGTTCTCGCTTTCTGCTTCTGCTGTTCTCAAAAGCCCTAGAATCACAACTGTCAAATACACCTTTATTGGAAAAAATGCACTCATCTTTTGCTTGAGAAGTTAATGTACCTACAAATTTATTTAAAAATTTACACTTAGTATTATTACTTGATTCCCTTCTCAACTCAGAGACGTCTGTCTTCATGTAACTTAATTATGATAAATAATTCCCTATATTTTTGTGGCTTTTTAAACTAGATTGCCTTCAATTAGCATAGCAGGAGATTAAATTTGTGAAAGTTAGCACACTCATCATTCATAACATGAGGCAGCATGGCAGGAGCAGAGAACATCCAGCTCTAATTAAATATAACCAAACTGTCCTCTCCTCCATTTTAACTTTTCTCCTTTATAAAAGAAATTGATTCTTAAAATAGCAAAGTCCATCTAAAAAACAGAAATTAAATATTTACCAAGTAAAATATTTCCCAAGAGTTTCTAAACTGGACTGATTCTTACATAATAGCTTTCTTGTAAGCATTTAATTTTTATGATTAATTTTCATAACCAATACATGAAACATCATACATACCTGCAATTTCTTCTATGGAGTTAGCTCTCATGTCCAAAAGAACTGTGCCATTCAGGATACAACTTCTCAGCTCAAACAAGCTATGAAGTGACAGTGTGGCAACATATGGTTTGCTCCACCTCTCTCCACCATCCTCTACATCTTCTTCAAACTTCAACCACCTATACAAACAACCAATTTTATAACTCCATTATGCATAAGAAAGTAAAAATAAATTCCTTCTATGGATATTGACAGATCACTCTTAAACATGTCTTTGGATTTCACTTTATTCTTCCTTTGTAGGTAATATATAGAAACTTCCCTCGCTTGTTTCTTTGCATATAATGCTGTATTATACCTTTTTCAAAGATAAGTTCTGACCACAGAGATTAAAAGAGAAATGTATTAAGCATCATTGTACTTTACAAGAACTTTGACTAATTCTTTGGCATGCAATGCTATTTCTGTGATAGAATAACAAGTAGTATGAAAAGGAATTTGGAAAGACTTCAGTAAAGTAAAAAGATATATGAAACTGGCATGGAAGGATCAAGTCTTATGTTACTAGCCAGCCAGATGAACTGTCTTGTGTGACTGAATTGTTTACCAATAAATATAACACTTAAAATGTTAAAAGAATACTAAACAAACAAGAAAAATCTGACAAGTCTGCTGACATACACAGAAGTTGTCCAATCACACACAGATGTTGCTGCGTGGAGCCGTGCAGCTCTTCCAGCTTGGCAAGGCTTGAACAGCTGCAGCTACAGGACATCCCTGTATCACTTGACTCAGCAGCACTCAGCTATTTTATATGGACATGGTATCAGAGAAGTCAAGCAGAGCCTCACACCTTGACAGCATCTTCACACTTATTTCCAGACAGCAGGGAAGTGTAAAGCCTTAAGAACTTTAAAGCTGAGGAATTTCCAGTTTTACCAGGCCTCACAGCCCAGCAACACAGCAAGCACAGCTGTCCTTTTCTGTTCCTGGGCCACCTGTCTAGCTCTGCTCCTACTTGTAAAATATGCATGTATACCCATATTTTAGACACTGTCCCCCTTTCAGTCCCTGTGTACCAAATTCTTCAACTTCTACTGCCATCCTGTGAGCAGCCACCACTTCAGTGACCCACTCATAATCAGGATGTCTGCTCCCTTCCTGATGTATTCCACTTCTTCAAACTGTCCCAGCTGCCTTCTAATCATTCTCTCATTATTTTCTATAGAAATAGATAATTTGCCCCAACCCCTTGGGTCCTTCAAAATCTCTGATCTCCTGTGTCTAGCCCTCTCTCTGTATTTAGACATTTTCCCTTCATTTCCTCAGAAACTGGTTAGCCTCTGTATCTCACCTCTGCCCACAAGAACTCCTTTCTCTCCACCAGACTTCTGTTCTCCACTCCCTTCGTTGCAATCTCTCTTCTCTTTCCAGCCTAGCCAGGTTACCTCCTTTACCTTTTCATTCTTTCAGAGAAGCAACAAGGACACAGCACACACCAAAATTTGCTTCCACAGAGCTGAGCCATGAAACTGAGTTTGCGTATGCAAATGAGGTTTTCCAAATAGATATTAAAAAACCATGTCCTTCTATGGTGAAGACTAACATAGGTCCATCCATCATGTTGTTTAGTTCCTCTGACAGAATACTTGCTGGAAAAAAACTTGCCAACAAGAGTTTTGGCAAGGTGAGTTCCTGTAGGAAAAATATCGCTCCGGCATGTGTGTGTACATACACCACATGCATATGTTACATCTTTTCTAAAGCCCTCTTCATCAGCTTTTTAGGCATCAATAAAAGCGTGCACATGCTTCATTGCTGACTCAGTTACAACATTTTCTGCACAACATGAAGTGGTGAGTTGAACTTCTATTTTATAGTCTGGTATGTCTGCAGCAGAGAAATGGAGTTTGTACTCACAACACACTCAACAGTATTAATGTAATCTTACAATCTGTATAAATTTCCACGAGCTTGTGGTATTTTTTAAAACTTCTAAGGCTCAAAAGTGTGTATCATTTCAGTCAAACTGAAATTACAAAGATACAGATGTACTTCATCAGTCAACCCAACACTTCAGTCCATGGAGAGCTTGGTGAAATGAATACAAAACCACTTAGTGCTATCCCTCTCATCAAATGCAATTAATCTACCTGGAACTACATCCAAAGCCAGACAATAAGATTTACAAATACTTCCAAGTGGCATTCCATGCAGATGGAAAACATAATAAAGCTGGAACAGCAACAAATTCAGGGTGTATATTCCCCTTACCATGCTTTTAATCAAATTGATAATTTTGAAGTCCTGAATCAAGCACAGGTTGATCCACTGTATTAGTTTGTAAGCACATGATCTTTCATATTAAACACCATCCTACTTCTATTACTCTACTCAAAGCCACCTTGTTCTTTGTATGATATCTTTATCTATTTCTAGAGAAATAATACCTCCTAATTTCTTACCATCAGCAAGTTTCATTACTGTAATCCTATTTTTTCATTCAATAGTAAAGATATTTACTAAGACTAATTCTTCAGAAATTAGCTGTCACTACCTTTCACACTAATAGCATAATCTTTCAGCATGACCTGCTGCACCTCTTCAGTTCCTGACCTGCTAATAGAATTTTTACACTAGAATGCAGTTTAAGTAATAAATTTCCACTGCTGTATCATATCAAATGCTTTATTTAGAAAAAAAAAATTAGATCCATTTTCTTTGTCAGAAAACCAAAAATCAATTAGATAATTAGAGAGCATTATTAACTTAGTCTGACATGATATACCACAATATTGCATTTTATCCAATTTTCCACTTAGTTTCAAGTCTACAATTTTTCTTTCCTTCAAGTATTGTTCATATGGCTCTGAAATTAGACTATAAGGTCTCTGTTTGTCCCATTCATTTTTATCCTTTCTTGAATAGCATTGATGTGTTTGCTATAGTACAACAATACACCTGACAGACTCACAGAATGACAGGAATTACCCTACCCTTAAAATACATGTTCTTTCAGCTTTCTAAGATGGAAATTATTGCACCGTCTTATTTGCACAGATTAAGCGCTTTGATTCTTGTCTTCATTTTGAATTTGGTTATTTCCCTGCCATCTCCTCCTTTTCTAACAGCCAGCCACCCCATCACAAATGCAGTCTGAAATTTTTGGATCCAAACTGAAAAAGATCATTTATCTTGACCAGTTCTTTCTGCATGGCAGACCCACTCTTTCTTTGTTTCCATCTTACTTCTAAAGCTAAAGAAATTTTTACTATTAGCTACTATGCTTCACTCTTGTATTTTCTGAGGTCCAAACGTATAGTCTTCTTGGTTGTTTTTTTCCTGTCCTTTTTAAATATTTCATCTTGCTTCTATTAAATATTCTTGATTCTTTATTTCCTAAACGACAATTGGGAAGTACATATAGACAGATCAACCTAAACAGAAATATATTTCACCTATTCCTTTCTAATTCTATCTTGATCAGAACCACTTTTAAATAAAAATTGTTCTAATTTTTCAGCAACACAATTCTTTGACGATTTGCAAAGGGTTGGGGTTTTTTCAGCTGAACTAAAGAAGTTGCTGTTTACCTGCTTAAAAATAGTGTAAGACGGTGGGTTTTAATTTTTAATCACAATAGAAGCTGATATCCCTCCTAGGGGGGTATGTTCTATGTATTCCTAATCAGCATGAGAACACTGCAGATGATTACCTTGATTAGATTTTCTCTCTCTGAGTAATAATAGACTATTAAGGAAGACTACTACATTCCTTTTGCAGCACAATCCCCATATGAGAATTTTCTACACATAAAGATCTATATTTAGCAGCTTTCTATGCTTCATATGGACAGATAAGGGAAGGGAAAGTCATAGAAAATTCATTGGCCCTCTGGGAAAGCAGGAATTTGCAGTAAAATTAAACGGAAAACTAACAGCCATATTCATGTCAGACAGCCCACATACATGGTTCCCCACAAAATCCTTCCAGAAATTCTGCAATTTTTATCCCACCACAGATGTGGTCCACAGACTTCTGGGCACCATTCAAGAGCACTATCAACAACTGGCAGGGAGAGAAAGAATTAAGGTTCTAAGAAGAAAAATTAACCAAGAATTGCTGAGAAATGTAAACTCTTAATGAAACTAAGCAAATCATCTCCCATTTCAGGGCTCAATGAAAAAACACTCAATAAAAAAAAGTTCTGTTTCGGTATTATTTTTTAATCAGAAACGCAATTTAAACAGCCTTTCACACTAATTTTCCAGAAATAAAATAATCCAACATCGAATACTCATTCTCAAAATAAACTGTTCACTGATAGTTAGAATATGTAAAAGTTCTATTGCTCCAAAAGTAATCTCATTCCTTGCTTTAATCTTTTTATGATGCTAGCTTTATCAGTTTCTTGATGATTCAAACAAAATGTGAAGTTTTAAAATTTATTAAAATGGTAAACTAAAATACGAATAAAACCAATGATTTTTAACTCCCATAAATGGTATGTTTAATTTTTTCCCTTGATATTCACTCTGACCTATATTTCATAAATCCAGATGAAAACATTTGGCTCTGGGAAACGACAAATGCTGTTGTAATACTAGCAGTCTAAGGATTAAAATTATGGTTTTATTAAGCTTTATATCCAAAATCTGTTCCTGAGCTTGCTACAGCTTTGAAACCATTCCTCAATACACCAGCAACAAATACTTTAAAATAATTTGTAAGAAGTCATGAAAACACTCACCTTGCTGTCTCCCTCCACTCTGCATCCTCTCCTTCACGCCAACAAATTTCATCAAGTTCAGTGAAGAGATCATGAGGAATGTGTTCCTCATCATCGTCTTCTGTTCCAAGAATAAACTGCACCCTTTGTGATGGGGTATCTGGAGAAAAATAAAAATATCAAGTCCAAAACACCAACTTTTTTGCCCTGAGCAAACGAATACTTAACATTTCATGAGATTATCCAGATTGTTTTGCCTATATCACTTATTGCCACACAAAAAATATTATACTTATGCTGTTAGAACATTCATTTATACATGAATACATTCAGATTGAGACCTCTTCATTTACTGTAATTGTCTACTCTGCTATTTCAAAATCTCATCCAATGACAGAATGTGATGTACAGAAGTAGGCAGCATAGATATAACTGATAAAAGCCTTCTACTCCAGTGTTAAAAAACTACTTTGCAACTTCACAGGTCTAAATCTACAGATCTACCTCAGCTCACAAAGCCAGTATACTAAATGTGAAATCTTTGCTGCACCTGGTAGGAGAAAAAAAGACAAACAAAATCTGTCTAATGCAAGTATACAACTGCAAACATAAAAAGGAATACATGACTTTATCTGCCATCCCATGCCTCTTTGTTAACTGTTTCTACGTGGTTAGGCTGCTTGAGAGGAACAAGTCATTAATCTGTCCCAACTTCTGCATTTTATCCTTCCTGTCTCTGTTTTCCCTTACAATACTATTGTTGGTTATTCTTCTTCATAAGCTTTCAGCACAGTGCACTAAATAGATTTTGGAGACATACTATTCTTTTTTCATATCACTCAAAAAATTTCCAAAGCTCACACAGCATCTTAAACATTCAATGTTCATAGATCAAATGTTGTCTTAAAAACCAAAAATCCTATTTGCTTATTTAAATGCAAATCTCAAATGAATGAACTCTGATGAAACCCAGTCTCTCTAGAAATATATAGCTGCTTTTTCTGTTAATGTATTTTAGATTTCTGAAAGGAACCAAAAGTCCTTTGTGAGAGTGATAGGGGCCAGGCTGCCAGTGAACTGAAAAACTGATCATCCAGCAGAACAGCTCAGCAATTCCTTGAACATTGTCTAAATGAAGTTCTGTTCTATAACCATATTTGTAAGACAACCTAGAGTATTCCATCTAACAGTGAAGAGTATCACTGCATAGGATCCTCAAGCTCTTCGAATTTTGGAAAAACTAAGATGATAGCACCCAATCAATGCTAATTAAAGAGCAAATACAGCACTGTCAGAACAAATTAAACAGGCCACTGACACAGAAAATTAAATTCAGCATTAAAGACATCTTTTTTGGTTGTAGTACTAAACTAGCTATAGCAATGAAACACAAATAATACATGACAGTTTTCACCTGAGGTCTATTTGCTTAAACACAGTGTAACAATATAGTACAGTCAAGCCTATTTACTCCTTCACAAAGCAAGGAAACTAAAATCAAGAAGAAAAAAGGCAGCGGAAGGAGAGAGACATGGGCTCGGGCACTACTAAGCTCTAGAGAATGGAACTGCAGGGGGACAGCTAAGGAGACAGAAATTACTTTTGGTGAATCATTAAAGAACAGCAACAAACTCCTCCACTTGAGCCCTTCTTTGCTTTCTCTTCTCTCTCAGTGTTCAGTTCTCTTTTTTCTTTAAAACCATTCTATCTTTTTTTTTTAATCTGAGACTAGAAAGTACATTCTAGTCAAGAAGTGTGCAACTTTTCAGGACTATTTTCCAGAAGGACAAAATTCAATTATATGTGAACTTACAAAGGACAAGTGCATATGACTAGTAACAGAACATGAAAAACAAGCTACTTTGGTAGAGAGCTGGACTGCAGTGATAATCTGAGAATAAGCATTGCCAGGAACATCCTCTTGATAAAATCAGCACTAGAACTGATTTACAGCAACTGCTATTGTTAAGTAATAAATGAGCAGTGTTGTACAGCAGAGCTGAAGTTTCATGACAGTTATGATACTCATGCAAATACACGCTTTCAGCATGGGAAAGAAAGCAGAGGATCACAAATGGCTTGAAGTCAGGTGAGTAGTAACAAGGAACAACCTTACTGCAGCAATTTGCTCTTACTGGGTTTTCTGTGTAACAAGCTACCTGACAGATAACAGTGAATCACAGAATCTTTTAGGTTGAAAAGATATCTAAAATCATCGAGTCCAACCACTAAACAAGCTTTGTTAAGTTCACCACTAAACCATGCCCCTAAACACCACATCTATAGAAATGACACAATACACACTAAATTATCTTCTTACTTATTAACAAACCAGTAAAGAAGACCACTAGCTATCTGACTACATTTCTTTACTGCTGTAATTCCTATCAGTGTTTGAAACCTGCAAGTCACAGCTTCATTTTGAGACACCAAGCTGGAAGCCAAAAACAAAGTTATCACTTGCTTTATAGTACAATAATTTTATTTCAAGGACAAAACCCTAAGAGAATTAAACAATATGAAAATAATAACAAAAATAACAAATCTGTTCATTCTACTTATAAAACTGAGTTAACAGGACTACTCATGTGAGCAATGCCAGATGGATTTGGCTCCTATTCATAAGAGTAATAAATACCAAATATGTCATTAATATGTTATATAGAAAATTAGTAATATGCGATTCAAAAATAGTATGAAAGTATACTTCAATTGCTGTCAAACTGTGATAACTTAATCCTCAGTCTAGAGGCATAATATTTGCAAACTAGGACACTCAATGTATTCTGCAGTCTAGGAAAACAGAAATTGGCTTGAATATTATTTTTGTCTATTCCTACTTCAATTAGTACAGCCAGCATAAAAAAAAATCCTTCATATTATTATTGCTATTCCTAAAAAGTAATGAAAGCAATCTATATTAATCTTTAAAAAATTAGATGAGTGGGACTAATTTGTTACATTAGTATTTTTATCACTGCAGTTGTTTTATATAAGATTTATCAGAAGCAGCATGAATTTAAAGTTCCACAATAAGCGGCTGATGAATCTCCCAAGTAACAAGTTCATTACCAGTTCAGGAAACCCTCCAGGACAAGCTGGGACTGGGCAGAAAGTCTGGTACACAACAGGAACAGGAGTACTATAAACAACCACTTCTGCTTGGCTAATAAGCCATGTCAGTCAGGAAAAGCTGAAGCACCTTTCTGTTTGCTGTGGCTTCACCAACCCAGGGGAGCCTCCAGCCAGAGTCCATGTTATACATGGGTTTCTCTGGCCTTGTGCTTACATCATCTGTGCAGCCCTCACAGAGACTTCCAAACTACCTCTGATACCTCAAATTCATTATATGTATGGAAATCCTGAGTACACCAGGTTTAAAAATATGGCTAACTCCAGGGCACTATTAAAAGGGTAAAAATTATGACTTGGTGGATAAGTTACTGTTGAAAGCACAAACTCAGAGTGGGACTCAGGGCTGCAGAAAGGGAGTGACCCAGCAGAAACCTGACATAACTGATCCCTACTATAACTCTTTGTAAAGTCATCAACAACCCTAAAACAAACACAAGATGTGGTTATAGACATGTCAAAACATCAGATCTGAAAGCCAGAACTGCTAATAATCCAATTCCCAGAAGACAATACAAAGAGCTGTGCTCCCTGGAATAGCACTGAGTGCAGGTAGTAGCAAACAGTGGTCAACATCACCATCCCACCTTGCAAAACACATGTAGGAAAGAATCATAACTGGCATTTCCCCCATTTAAAACACCCCCAAGTGCAACCACAATTCTGGTTTAGGACTGCTCCCTCTTGCATAAGGGAACACGGTAAAATAAAGAACTTGGCTGGGGTCACAAAGGAGGACCACTCTCAGTCCCTCCACATAAATTCAGCCCAGTGAACATTCTGCTCCACTACATCAGTCAGAATAATACACATCTCCTCCTCAGAGAGTGCCAGGATTTCTTTTGGGATAAACTGCCCTGCCATCAGCCAGAAATGCACACAATTCACCCAGGTGATATCACATGCAGAAATACAGCACTGAGTACATATAAAATGTATCTAAATTCTGTCTTCTGCTCTTGATAAACTTAGAAAGGGTGCAAAAATGGATTTCCGGTAACCCTCTTAGCTCACTTTTCAGAACAGGTTTCGGTACTTCCAAGCCTGTTCAACCTGTGTTTAAGGGCAGTATTAGCAGGCCAGTACTTCTTACTGGGGTTAGTAGATATAGGAGTGAAAGATTACTTTTTCAACATTAGAAAACATGCTAAATGTTAAAATAAAACTTTCATTGTAGAAGTTCATGTAAGGTAGTGAACATCATATACAAGATTTAATCCATGCCTCATGTTCTTGTACGTTCACATTAAAGTAATATTAAATATACAAACTTTTTTTTTTTTTAATTACTCACTGAATAGGACAGACTGCAGACAGGGAGCTAACAGGTGTAACACTGACATCCATAACAATCTTACAAGCCAAGGGGAAATGGTGTGAAAAAGTCACAGGATCAGAGAAAAGAAAGGATCATTCAAACACGTTCCTCCTGCTTGCACTCATCACAGAAGTGGTAGATGGGGGCTCTCTCCCCACCTCCTTCCTCTGCAGATTGGACACTTAGCTCAGCAATCAGTAAAGGTAGGGACCACAAATTCTTTTTATTAGAAAATATGGTAAAAATTAAAACAAAGTTTGCATTACTGAAGTCCACATAAAATAGCAAACAGGATACTTCTGAAAATCTTTCACAGACCTTAGAAATCATGTGTTAGGCTGGGAGAAAGTATTCCCTTGCTTGCTCTTCCGGCACTTTATCTTGCTTCAGGAAGCCATCCCTGCATTTCCTTTACAGGAATTGTTTCCATCAATACAGGACTATGACAAATAATTACATCTTTTGGATCTGACAGTATGGACAATTCCCAAGCTTCGATTCTCTTCTTTTTGCTAGACTCTTAAAACTACAGCTATGGTACATTATTTTAATCCAGATTTGCAGCAATCTGTTCCACAGCTATGCAGAGATTTAAATTTCCAAGTTCATCCCTTAGCATACAAAGCCTATAGTCAAGAGTAGGTGAATTCTCTTAACAGCCATACTCTTTACAAATAATTAAATGTACCCCACTAATAACCCGTCAACATTTGAGATTAGGTACCAAATATAGACAGCTGAGTTCTTTCATTATACTTTCTTCAAGCCCTTCTACTAATCAAGAGAAGTTCCCCTTCGCAATCCATTTTTTTGCTTGCATTACCTTCAGGGAGTCTTTCCTGAACCACACATGCAGTCCTCTGTCAGGCTTACCTCCAGGGCTGCTCTTGTGGTCTCTCCACATCCAATATCATGAATTACAAATTTAAGCCTCTTTAAAACTAGGGATTACTAAAGCCAGATTTCTTAAAAGAACAAACCAAACCTTCCACAAGTCCTAATAGTGTCCAGTTCTACAAGATACATGAGGCTGCAATCAAACTCCAGTCCTCACAGTTACATTCACTTTAACCCTCAACAAAACCTGTCCTTAAAGATACCCTTTCCAGAGCTAAAATCTTCATATTTCACCACGTTTTTAAAACAGCAACGTAAATATCTTTAACTCATGAGACAAAAGAGCTGTTTTGCTGGTTACAGGCAAACAACAGACATCAAAAAAGCCACTGGATACTGCCACTAAAATCCACATGCATACCAAGTAAGCACAACTCTATCAGCCAAAGTTGGAAATCTGCACCAGGTTTCAGTGCCACCACAACCCACAGAGCTGATGGAACGTGTGGCCCTGCAGCTCGCAGGCGCCAGCACCCATCACTCTCCCAGCAAGCAGCATCAAGGAGATGCTCCAAGCATAAGCAGCTTTTTTTGACAAATTAGTTTTAATTTGCATCAATTCCCTAATTTAATTCACAGAGCAGCCACAATACTTGCCCCACAAGAAAAGCTGTGGACAAGGGGAGCTTAAACCGGGGCCTTAATTACAACAGCAGCATTTCAGCTGGGAACAGTGAACCTCTCCAATAAAGCAAATAGCACTACTGCATTTTTAACTAGAGTGGATAATTTCACTGAATGTCTCCTTCAAAAAAATTAAGAAGCAAGATGGTAAAAATCCAGACCTTGAAATCACTTAGCTTACAATTTTTACTACCCAAAAAAAGCCTCTACACAAGCAAGCCATTTAATCTGCAAATTGTGCAATTCACAGGCACCTCATTATGGCAAAACAGAAACACCTTTTAGAACCTCATGTCACCAAGAGACAACAGATAGACAGTGAGAATCAGGTGTAGGGAAAACAAAACCCATACCTGAGTAACTGATCTGCGCCTCCAAAAGAAAGGACTCTTTTTTTATTTCACTAACTACATATTCTACATATTATTTGTCTACTCTGGAGTTATCTCTGAATCTGCACACTGAGAACATTTGGGTTATTTTTGAAAAGTAATAGTAGGAGATTAAAAAAAAAAAAAGCTTATGAGCTGATGTAAGAATGTTGTAAAAAATCTATTCTTCAGAAACTTTCCCTCGAAAAGTAGCTGCTACGGATTTCCCAGCCAGGATTCAAAGGAATTATGAGAAAGCTTACAGCTATTGGCATTACATTGACTACAGGTGTTTTCTAGACATGTTGATACAAAGAAAACAGTTTAAGAAATTGTTTTTTACTGGATATGAACCCTGTGGCACCTGTCCACTCTGCATGGGGCCTGCACAGCCCCACAGCACATCGTGCACTGTACAGCTCCCTGAAGCAGTGAGAGCAGAGCAAGATCTGCACCTGATGGTACTAAACAGATTAAGTTATAAATTGCACAGTTAAAAATTGTGACAAAAAGTAATGCTTTATCCCATGCTTGGTTAATGGAGCAGTCTGGAGCATTTCATGTCTGAATATTTCAGGTCTTTACTTGTTCCAGAATCTCTGTTATTCAGTTGTTGCATCTTTTGCTTTTATTATACTCCTTTCATACTTCAATGCTTCAAAACACTGCTAATTTATTCTCTTGTATCATAAAAATCCTTGTGTATTTTTCTGACTTACTTCAAAGCACTGCTTTCTATCAGTTGGTCTCACAGTGCTTATTTTCTCTATCTTTCTTCTTGCACCTGCTCATCAAAACGTTTTTTTCTTTCCCCTCCTGCCTTCCAGTTCCCCAGCATACAGCCTTCTCCTATTCAGCAGAGATGCATTAAAAGGTGTCTATAGAGAGATGGAGCTAAGCAATCCTAGGTGCTCAATTAAATCCAAATGCTTCATAAATTAAGGGACTAGTTTGGATCTACTCTCTCAGGTTATACAGCCCCTCATATTGAGTTATGCTTCAAGAGAAGGAAGTGCATTTGTCTTTCTTCCAACTTTCTTCAGCCTCTGGTTACTGTTATAACCTTTTGGTCATGGGGAACGAGAGCTAAGAAGCATTACTGAGGTTTAGTGGATTCAGATTTAGTGTGGGAAGTATCTGTTTTTCTCTCTATGCAAATAAAGGATAAAAAAAAAACTATGTTTATATTCTCTCTACAGGCAAAGCTTCTCCCCAGGCAGCACAACAACCTGCCTGAAACTCCTATAAGGAAAAATCATAGCAAAAGCAAGGATGTGAATATACACTAAGATTAATCTCTGTATTATTTTGTCTGCCAGATCTGTATATAACTCCACCATCACTGCAGAATTTTAGAATTTGCCTTCATTAAGCAAATCCCTTTCACTCTTGTCTATATAATGTCACATTTCTGCCTGGATGGACAGACGCCAAGGCTCGGTCAAAGTCTGGTTCACTGGCCAAAGTTCCAGGAGTCAGATAGACTAGGGGAAAAACCCTCAAATTTTACTATTTAGATATTGATTCAGGGTGAAAATTTTGGATAATTCCAGATCTGTAGTTCTGTCTTTGGATTCTTTCAATTGTTATCAACCAAGCACTTTGAAGAGTATCTTCAGCATTCTGAATCCAGAAAAGACTTGTATGTTTCTAGACTATAACTTATCTGTCAGGTGGCATAACTTACACACATCCTTTAACTGGTAATTATAATACCTTTACAAGTGAAAACGTGACTTATAAAACTGCAGACTTGTAGTTGTTTTCATGAAGTTCACCTCAGGAAAAGTGCACCGAACATGAAGTTACAAACGCGCTTCAAAACTATCTTTTTTCATATTACTGATGCTACACTTCAGAGATCCTTTGAACATACGCTGATATACACTTAACACAGAATAGTGCTGAACACTGCATTTTATTGTATGCACAACTCCCAAAGACTATTAAGGACAGATTCAGACAATTAATTTCTTTTTTATTTTTTCTTTTTTACTTTTGACATTAAGAAGGACACAAGCCTAGGTCTCCAGAAGTTGAAAGAACAGAGCTAAATTCTCAGCCAGAATGTGTCACATACTGGCACTTAAATAAAACCAGATGACTCAACAGAAGACACTGCTTCATAGTTCAAGATATCTCACTTCTTGGCTAATGTAACTTTCAATTGTTTCTTTTTAATCTGACTTTATATGTATATATGCATATTCTTTTTGAAAACTATTTTAATAATTTATGAACTTTGTTGTTTTCCAAGAAACTGGTTTCAAAGTAGTATTGGGTCTTTGTACATTTGAAATCCATTCCAGACAGGACCCCCACAGCCAATTTTTTCTTCACTATTTAGTCTTCAAAACATAACTCATATCTGCTAAGTTTGAAAAAGTCTTGACTTCTATTCGCAAGATAATAAACCATTGTGCAAGATTTGAGTATTTCATGCTCTAACCATCAGCACTTATACTTGCTTGAAAGCTTTCTACATATGTAATACAAATTTCTAGTTTAAAGAAACTCTTTTAATTACTAGTCTGTAACCTGGAATTACATTGGCACATTTCTCTAATGATTTAAAAACACACTAGCAAACTGTTTTTATACATGCTTCCATTATATTTTCAACACTACAGCCCTGGACATTTCAGCACATGCACTTTTTATTTTTGAACAGCAAATAATATTCTCATGTGTTTTGAGACAAAGCTTGACTCATTTATTAAGGACTACCTTTTTCTGTTCTCTGTAATGTTTTTTAATTTAAAATTTTGAGAATTTTAAGAGTTTAATATTAGGTTCGTTTATTGAAGGGTATTTTTCCTGTTTCCTCTCAAGTCCTCAGTTAGAAGACACATCTCACAATGGCACATTTACAGTGTCATGTAAGGAAAAAGGCAAACACAATCTAGATCACAGTTTGAATCTGATAAAATGCTGCAGGTTCAGTAACATTAACATTATTACAAAACTAATTGTAAAGAACCACAACTCCTCTATGTTATGTTTTAGGGGCAAATACTCCAGAGCCTTCACTGAGGGCAGCTGGTGCCATGAAGTGCTTACCCCTTTCAGTGGTGGTGGCCATCTACCTTTCCTTGAGCACTTACAGACAGTCTCCTATAGTGCTCCTTTAGTGCTCGAAATTACTGAGATTTCTCATGTATTGACAGCCACCAGCTGCTGCCCTTCAGTGGATTTGCTCAAAGGAATGAATTGTCTGCAGAGACTGAGAGGTTCTGGTGGATTCCCCAAAACCTAATCACATCCAACTGGTAACAGGACATATGCATAATCATACTGATGTTTATTATTAAAAGACCTATCCAAAAATAAAATTTGTCTTACCAAAAGAAGGAGATTCTCTCCCATCTTCTAGTCCTGAATCTCGCTCTCTGTCTCTCTTTCTGTGTTTATGTCCACGGTGCCGATGGCGCCGGTGACTTTTTCTTCCACCCAGTGGCACATGAACTCCAATGAACAATGTTCGATGGCCTGTAAGTAAAAGAAAGGTACCTTTTAAAAAGGGGCCATGGCAACATAACAATATTACTAACTGTAATAGCATTAATGGTATAATAATTATTATAATTCTGTAATTATATCATAAGGATTATTCTAATATTAATAGTCAGAACAATATTGATTACAATACTGATGATTGAGCATCACAGATATACAACCCTCTGACACAGAACAAAATCTCAGCACCAAAGTTCTTATGATGCAGTGCCAGATTTATATATTTTTCCTTCAAATCTGCATCTCTGTGTGTGAACTTTCATTAAAGCCAGACAGGTGTTCTGTAAAATGTCTTCCAGAACAGTAACATGAAGAGACACATGGATCTCTTTGGATTGAACATTTGGTAAAGTTGCTGTTTGCTTTGTGTGTACAAGAACTTTACCAAACTCATTTCTATTTATGAGCCAAAACCTTGACAGAATTCTTGTGGGAAATTCATTGAAGGGAAAATGAAAAAAAAAAAAAGAGAGAGACTAAAAAAACCCAATAAAACACTATGTAAGCTCGACTGCACTTATATATGCAGCTAGACTGCACCTATATGATTTTATGCGCTCACATCATAAATACATTGCCGGTAGCTTAGAGTGCTTTCATTTCTTCTATTTTATTTTTTTTTTAATATATAAGAAGGTACACATTGCATGCCTGCTGCCTTCAAGCCTGAGAAATTTTATGTTGCTATCAAGCCCAAAAGATTTAGCTCTCTTAGCTATGTGGGCTAACAGGATCAGAGCACAGTAAAGCATTTAGAAGGGGGAGAGCACAGCACAAATCTGCAGAAAGAACCACAAAATGGAATAAATGGGAAATGAATCGTGACTCACTACAGGCAGGTCTCCTATGTTTACTCAGCAGAAAGACATAGTCCAGATTACTCATCTCAAACAACATTTATGTTCTCCTTGAAATGAACGTAACACAGCTCATGGATAATTGCTGCTTTGCTGTAATCATTCAGCAATGTCAATCATCTGAAAAGGCTCAAGAACATTAAGCTAAGGTAGCACATGATCTTTAATCCTATGGAGACTCAAGTGGGGACAGAAAACACAGCAAGGCAGTGCGTGTCACAAAACATCAAAGAAATTCAAGGCTGACAGAAACTCAACACAGAGGCAGAGCTAAAAAATCTGGAGAAAAGACTCTGGACACCACACTAATTACTTTCTCAACTTTGATCCATGTAGAGAAGACTAGAAAGTAGAGGCATCGATTTTTGAGAGACTATTCTTGTAGAGTCGGGAGATTTTTCTAAAGCAATGGCCACAAGTTGAAAATTATGTATTTATTTATTTGTTAAATACCTCTTTCTTCTTGCTTATTACATTTAACCCAAGAAATTACTTAAAGAGAACTACTGCCTTTGGTGTATTTCAAATGCATTGCAATCAGTGGGGCATGAAACAAGGAAAAATGCATTAAGTAAAAAGAATTCATTAAAAATATACGGAAGGACAGCAGTAATGTAGTACTTAACACTTCCTTGTCCCATTCCTTCAGGAGAAAAAAAACAAAAAAACATTTTTAAAGGCATGAGATTACTCTTCCTAAGACTTCAGTAACTTCCAGAAGTACAAATAGATCGCTTTTTTAATTTAGTAACTTAATAAATTCCTGCTGCTTTGTGATAGAAGTGGGCATGCTTATCCTGGTTTTGTGCCACTTCAATGATCAGATTGTACCTGCATCAGGAAATGCACATTGAGACTCACATTTCAATTAATTTCCAGGGCTGAAACCAGGACTTGAATCCAGATTGTTTTTTATTCAGTAAACTGGGAAACAGTGCCAGAACATTTGTGTGTGCTTGTCTGAATGTCACAACTATTCTCACAATCAGTGCACACTGAAAAGAAAACAGGAACCTGGAAATTGAAATAGATAACCAGGAAAAATCAAAATGGATTTCACTCTCTCTGTGTGAACCTTCTGAGACCAACAGTCCTACCAAGGCATAGTTTCAATAAATGTAGGGAGGAATCTCAGTCCTTGTAACAAGGTTCAGTCAAATAAGAGGAAAAGAAACTGCCAGGGGAAAAGCAATAGTTTCCTAGAAAACAGGGACAGAGCAAAAAGCAAAAAATCTGAGAGATGAGAAGTTCTGGTTTATGAAAAGAGCACAACTGTGGAGCAAAAAAAGACCTGTTGGGAACAAAAGAAACAGTAATGAATTCTAAATAGCTGACAAAATGACAATGAATGATGGGAGGGGGGGAAAGAGGAAATATAAAAGAAATCCAATGATTTCATTACCTTACTTCGAGTAACCTTTTGATGATAGATATTATGAACTAGAGCCCAGAATGTAATGTACACTTTTCTTGTACAAGGTGTCCATGCCATTTTTAAATAAGAGTTTCCAGCAAGCTCTGTAAATTTCTGAAGACCAGAATGCCAATCACAAGGTTGCCCTGCAGTCTCCAAATCAGAGCAGGGCAGATCTCAGTAAAACTGACTAAATTTTCCAAAAAAAAGAGCATCTATAATTGGGTGGAGTCAATATCCAACACGATATCCACTATCCAGGATAGCCTTATAGTTTATAACTAATTGTATAAGGGCACTTATTTCATTTATCTTTAAGAGCTTTTATGTGTGTTTTATTATTTACTTCATTAGGATGCCAACTAAAAATTACTGAATATTGCTTAAATATTGTAAAATAATTCTGCTCTGCCATACGTTTCCACAGTGCCCAGCTCAATTAGATCATAATTTCTCATTCTTTTGGCAAGACTACGAAGACACTAAAGTATGGCAAATAGTAACAACTGTAAATTACATCAGAGTACATACTATTGACATCAGGTACAATCTAACAACCATTCTCACACAGAATTTAGACATGAATTAAGAGGTGAGCATAACAGGGTGTTCTTCCTACAAAAAGAGTGTATTTACTGTGTTAAAATTGTGTTTGGAAGAATGTGAGGCACTGGGGCAAAAATGTCTGTACTCCTAGCATTCCATTAAAAATATCTTAATTCCATTAAATTAAGAGAAACATTTACAAATACTTTCTATCCATCTCCATTTTTCCTTGAAATGTCACATCCACTCAAATAATTGTAACGGGATTTCCAGAAGTACCTAAGTCAAGTCATCAGGCACCATCAGTTATAACGGGGTATGTGTTTTCAGAGCTTTAGAGATCCCACTAGATTTCTTTTTTCTTTCCATTTATTTAATGCATAAGATAGATGGCTAGGATAAGCTGTTTATAAAGACCCACAATGTCAGGTTCTAAAAACCATTTCTAGATGCTACCTCTGTCATTTTCAAGGGATATGCAGAAAACGCTCGCTATTCGGAGCTTGCCTTTTTAGATGATTTTTGCTATTGGGTTCTTAAAATAAATTTAGGCGTAAGGAATAATTTCTTCTTTGGAACACAGCAACCCCAAACAACCCTTCTACTTAGATTTTATTCTGAGAAATGTCTCTGCAAGACGTATTCATATTAATAATGTATATTTCAAATCTGTCTTTTCTAGGGCAATGAATTCATACCTCCACAAACTGAAGATATTTACAGCACAATACATTTTCTCTTCAAAAGTTTTGGGGAAATCCTGATTTTTACATATGGTTATATATACTTTCATCTGTCTCAAAATTAATTATAATTAACAGGATCCGTTTTAAATATTTTATAATATAATTTGGATTTAATGTAATCCTGTAAACATTAAAAAGAATACTTTATAACAAGGGTCATTGTTTCTTTAATCCTTAAAATACTTAAACTCAAGGAGTGTTTTAATGCTTTGAAGGTAAACCACAAGCTTCTTATGCTGCAATAATAATGCATAGATTTGAACTAAATTTATATTCTGTTACCCAGCTATGTGCAATGTGATTCAGAATGGCCTTTTTTAAAAAACAATCTTTATACAATTTAACAGTACATGTATACTGTTGTATAATGGCAACATTGTAGAGCAGATCAATTCAGTGCATTGCATTTCTTTAATAAGCTTTCAGATTGTAAATAATCTTTGTGTATTACTGTCTTTTCTCAGAGGTTCTGTTTTTAAAAATTATTTGCTCCTAAATTCTAATGCTGAAAATATTTATGCATGTGTTCGTGTTTAGCTTTCCAAGTAACACATCTGGAATAAATCAACATTTTAGTTCAGAGTGTGTTTTTGCAAGAATAGTCATAGCCTTTCTATGACAAAACACTATTGATGCTAGTGTAAGGTTAGCTGAAAAAGCTCAGGAAGAGCAGATAAATCCTACAGCTCAAGTATCTAAATTAATTCTGATTTTTAAAATAGTAACATAAATTAAACATAACATAAACCACGGAGAGGAGTAAACCTCTTTCAGCATGGAAATTCTTTCAGGCCTCCATGTTAGACCAGGCATGTGGGACTCAAGTGGGTCCTTTAGGAGCTCCTTAGTGAACCAGTCAAGTTGGTTGATACTGTATAAAAAATGACTCAGTGCCTTGAAGCCTCTTTTATGTATTACCAGCTAGAGCTGACCCAAATGCAATTTTCCATCCTCTCAAAAATGAACAGTGAGGTAGAGACAGAAAACCAGCAGTCCATGTAGTGTTAAAAAAATTGCCTTCTTCCTTATAGGAGAAAAAGTGATTATGGTGAATTGTGTAGGAGTAGAGAGTACATGACTCATGATTCATTATTGTAGTGCAGCAGGGAGGCAGAGCTGAAGAGAAAGCAGAAAGGACAAAAGCAATCCTTCCTAAATCAACAGTTTACATTGCTGTTTGCAGTTATGGTTTGCCCAATAGACATTTTTCACCTTTTTGCCACGCTAAAATTTGGAGGAACTGACAAGAAAACTTTCACAATTTTGTTCTAGGGTAGATTACAACAGAAATTATATAGAAAAAAAAAAAACAATATCCCTGGCCCAAGACAGCATTAAGGACATATTGAACATGGAGGATAAGAGCATTTCACTGAAGTCATTTAAGTCAAGGATCTTTTAAAGAGCCACAATCAATCACTTCTCTCCCAGCAAATATTGCCTCTTAACAAGAAGACTTTTCCAGGTTGTGGCTGGGCTAAAAAGTCTTTATAACAGCACTTATGTTCACTACCAATTTTCCCACATTTCCCAGAGGAGTACAGAGGTGGTGTGCGAATGGTCCTATAAGGTCTCAGACTTTGCCAGACAAAAGAAAAAAAGTCAGCAGACACAGAATGTAAAAGGACCTGCTCAGACACAGAAGCTCTTTCCACGGGTGGAAAGTGAAGCTGTGGTTATTGAAGGGAAAAATTTGACCTATATTTCTAAATTAGCAACAAGCAAAAAAAAAAAAAAAAAAAAAAAAGGCAAACTCGGTACTAGTACAACTGTATGTTAAAAATGGAATGTTTCTGTCCTCTGATGCTGCAATTTTGCAGCTTTCACCAATAATGGCAAATTGGTTTATGTCAGTTTCATCTCTCAGGACTTCACAAGGTGAAATATTTGGAAATATTAGTCCCTAAAAATATGGAAAACACTTCCTGTCTGTGAAGCTCAGAGCAAAGTCAAACTTCACAAGCACAGCTTATGATCAACAAAAGACTGTGGTGTTCAACCAACACCGTGACACCTGTTTGCTTTCATTATTTCATTACTCTTCAAGTGAACTTTCAAATAGATTTTGTGAACATAACCTTCAAGGTGAACCACCTTCCCACAAACACAGAACCTCCTGGGAAGGGACAAGAGACCCACACAAAGGGACCAAGGTGACTGCCAAGACAAGAGTGCAAGAACAGCTCAGGAGAAAAGTGAGATGTCAAGGAATATTGAACTACATAGGAAAAAAGGAAACAAAAGATGTGTCCTAGAAATCACAAATTGTACAAGCTCAAGTATTTAATACCTGGTAGGCAACAAAATGAAAGAATTCTGTACTTGTAAAGCCAACAGTACAAACACAGACCAAGCTGAATCTCTCTGCAACTCTACTTCCACAACTTCTATTATAGCACTCCAAGCCTAATGCTGCAAGGAGCATGAGCTAGGTCAGAGTGAACATCAGGATGAAGAGGGCACCCAAGGGAAGCAGAGGCAAGGAATCTTGGAGCAGAGGATCTTTACTGACACAGTTACGAATTATTTGCAAAAGGCTGTAATATCCTGGGAGCCAAAGGGAAGGGAGATCTTGGCCGATGTTCCTGTCTGACCAAGCAGAACTCATATCTGACTCACTTCTGCATGGGGGCATGGGTGAATCAAGGCTAGGAGGTTAGTAAAATTTATGTTCTTTCACTTCTATGAGCTGCTAGGTCCTACTAATTTTCAGGTAAATAATGTCAGTGGCAGACAGGTCTACTATGATGTTATTTCTACAAAAAATGTCCAGTCTCTGAGAATAAAAGCCTACTTAGATATCTGCAGCCACTCTGATTTTTACTAATATATGGAGATTAGAGTTCAATAACAATGAGTTTTTTACATATTAATCCTAACTGTATTTAATCAAAATTTCATGAAAATAATTTTCAAATTATTGTCACAAGCCAGAACAAATCTAAAAAGAAATAATTACTACTATAACAGCTTTGGAAATTAATTATTATTAATTAAACATTATTTAATTATTATTAAATAATAATTTAATTATCAAATTATTTGATAATATTTAATTATTCTTTATAAGTAATTATTAAATATTTCACCTTTTTTGATCAGCAGGACATCTACTATCAGAATTAATCTTCATACATGTTGTTAAATACAAAACATCTCTACTACATTTCAAAATAATTTTTGGTTTATTAATTTTAAAGCCTCAGCTTCTGTACCATATTCTGTGTTGCACTAGTGATGTTTATATTCTAATTTAGCTTGCAGGTTTTTTTGACTTTCAGTAAGCAATCCATGTAATCAGAATTTTGTCAGAAGTGTCAGAATGCATATTCAGATGTACAGTGATTCATCTACTGGATACAGTGATTTAGGTGTCCTGAGAGACATGAAAGACGGCAAACTTGATTTCCCATGAGACAAATTTGTCTCACACCACTTAGGCAGATTAAATGTATGAAACATAACAAGCTTAAGCAAAATCTTGACCGAATCAATGACCATTTTGTAATTTTCTCCAACAGAGACAGAATTCACTCCTGATTCATGCTTGACCTCCATCTAACAATCCCATCTCTAGCCATCTCACTGTTGAAGCTGCTTCTCAAATCAGGCCACAGTAATACCCACAGAAGCTCTGAAATCCTGCCACAAAAATCCATGATCTGCAGATGACCACCTCCATCAAGGACAGCCATAGAACAGTCATTTTCCTACTCAGCTAATATGGTGGGCATAAGGAAAAGACCTCAGAATGCATTTAGTGTCAACCCCTTTGCATATCTATATAGTCCAAAAGTCTCAGCACGTGACCTGACAGAATCTGAGCTCTCCAGACACATATAGAGCAATCCAAATATTATTTATCTATGAGATAAAAAGTACATATATTCATTTTGACAGAAAACTGCTTTTACTGAACATACATTGAAGCAATGGCAGACAGCCAGAGACAACAACACAGAGTAAGCTGAGTGCAACTGTTGATATGCACACCTGTTCATGAAAACTTGCCTACCTGCTCACAGTACAGGTACATGTACAACCTGTCCTTTTGCAATTAAGTACTTTAGTATTCAGAATCAGTGCCCAATTCTCATTTAGGAATTCCACTACTGATAAAAATAAGAGCATATTTATTTCAGTAGGAATTTTGGCTGTATACACATTGAAAGATAACATGCAAAATACGTGATTATAACCAGGGGAGATAAGCTTCTTGTTTTGCTATTAGAAATGCTTTCCTGTCCCTCCATTAACACAACAGTCAGACAAATGACCTATTCAATATTAGTGACTGATCCTGACCTTGCAACTCAGGAAAAATTAATTACGTGGAAAAATCATTCATGCTGAAAATTTGAATGCCAAAGCTCTGCAAACAATTTACCTCTGAAGCACTACAAAGCTTAAGTAAAAAGATACTATTTTCAGTACTTACTGCAAGGATCATCACTGGTGCTAAGATGAGCACCACACCTCTTCTGTTCCCATAAGATCTGCAGTTCCTGTCTTATCTCCCCAGATTTTTATATACTGCTCAGGGAAGGAAAACATTTATCTAAGGGAAACTGAGGCAAAATTCTGGTCTTGTGGCTGTTCTTGCAGACAGCATTAATCACCATGATACCTTCATGCTTTCAGCAAGAAATGTACTTGCAATATACTTGCAAAATGGCTGCCCAAAATATGCAAATCCAAATATTTACTGGGCCAAGAAATTTCAGTAGTACACATTTAAATCAGTATTTCTAACATTTAAATGTTGATAGTGTAAAATTTAAAAAAAGCAAAATACTTACAATTTTAAGATTTAATAAGAAGAAATTGAATACTGATTTTCAGATTTAAACAACCTTCAGTTCTTCATATAAATTGCAATTTTTTTAATGTTGCTTACATGCTGCTATTGAAACTTAAACCCTGGCAAAACTAGTCTTTCCCAGAATATTCAGTAACTAGCTATTTACATTTTTAAAACATAAACTAAATTAAATGTCTGTCAAAAAGCTAATTACATAATACATATTAATAGTCTAATTATATGATTTTTCTAAGCTACGCAATTGCCACCTGATTATTTAATTTAATATTTTATAGTTGTTATGTCATTAGGAAAAGGTAAGTTTTTCATCAGAACCCAACACGATGTACAGTGAATAAGGCAGATATTTGTAAGTCACTGTTTCCAGATGGAGAAAGGCCTAGATGTACTGGAAAACAAATGGACATGCTATTAACAGCAACTGGATATTAAAATTTGCAATCTCTTCAAAACTTTTTATGTCAATTGGTATTTTTGAATGTAGTGATTATATATTTAAAGACCTACCAATCTGAACTTAAAGCGGACATGAAATTTATCTGAGAAAGCTAACTGCATTATGAAGGATTGATTCCACACTGAAAAATTGTTTTCCTGGAACATGTGAAGCAGTGCTGATTTTATTTTTAATAAAAGCAGATTCACTGGCTAACTACAGAATTTTTCAATGTTCTAAACAATTTAAATTGATGGAAAAATTGTTGGGGTGTCACTGCCATGTTCCAAGGTCCATGGATAACATCCTAGAAGCAGATTTTTTAAATAATATTTTCACTGATATTTCACAGGAGGATGATGAGGAAAAATAATAATTAAATACAGTTCTTAAATTAAGTTCCATGTAGTCACATGTGGAACATCATTATAATTCTGACTGCCTTAATGCTTGAGTCTACTCATGTGACTGAGCTTTCCCCAGAAAGCTAAAATGCCACCTTACCATCATCAATAAAATGACTTAGCAAATGGACGTTTCTGTGGGTAGACTCAAGGCACAAAAACCTCTGTGCATCAGTTTCATGGAGAAAGGAAGACAGGGAGCCTGCATTCTCTTATTGGGTGTTTCTCCAAGAACACCAGATACAGTGGTTTCACTTTGTTCAAGGATGTGATTAAGGGACTGAAGACCACAGAAGATTAAATGTGAGATTCAAAAACAGAGCTTGTCTGCCTAAATCCAAAACTGTCATTGCCAGCCTGACCCACTGGTAGACACTTAACCTTTGGAGACACCAAAATTCCAAATGCCACCCTGGAAACATCTTACCCGACATCTATCCTTGCATATGCTCAGATTTTCCCCAGACTGAGCAGAGAGCTACCTACCTCATACATGTCATACACTGCATGACATTTTCCACCCTTCTGTGAGAGATTACCTCATACGGACACAGCCAGGAACCTTTCAAAATGTAGCTACATTTGCTTTTTGAGGCACTGCTTAAGGAAGCAGTAACAGAGAGTTGCTGTGTAACACGGCATTTCCATGAAATCATCAATATGGCCATCATGCAGCAGAGAACACAAAATTCATACAGATGGAGAGAAAAGGAAAAAAAAAAACATGATGATGATGAGATTGATGATAATGATGAAGTAATCAAGG
Source organism: Pipra filicauda (assembly GCF_003945595.2). Lineage (NCBI taxonomy): Eukaryota > Metazoa > Chordata > Aves > Passeriformes > Pipridae > Pipra > Pipra filicauda. The sequence continues at coordinate 888,532 of NW_024104369.1, read as the reverse complement.
GTAGGCATTTAGAAAGCTCAGGTTTATGCACAGATGGAGACACCTCTCTTTAGACCTGAAGGTAACTTTTCAGATGTAGCATGTTCAAATACACCCCAGATTTTAGCATTTGGTTTTGGCTAGTTCATGTGGATCTGTGTGACAAAGACAAGAGCCTCCATGTCCCACTACAAAAAGCTAACAAAATCAGCAAGTTGCGATCTCAGGAAAGGGATATCACATGCACAACAGAAACTCAGTCTCATCCAATAACTATGACTAGGAGAGGTGTCACACGATACAAGAGTAAGCAGTAACGAGAGTAAGTTTGGGATCCACTAAACAAACTGAAATGCAACTAAATCATTAGGCCAATATTGTAAGACAGTTCTCACAGCTTCTCACTTTCTTCTATATAGTCAAGTTAGGTGGTTTCTGCAGTTTATATTATCAAAAATCTGTCTAATCTCTGACACTCCAGAATGATTTTTTTCAGCTGAAGATGTGGCTAGGTGACTACATGAGGACTGTAATGCAAATGTAGAAGCCATTTTAAATACTAAATCAGCAGTCCTGCTTGCATCTACATACTTGGAAACTTAAAGGTAAAATGACTTATCTAAAGTCACACATGCATATTTACAGGACTTGATTACAGATCACTGAAAACTAGCAAACACCTTCCACCATAATCTGTGTCTGAACAGCACTTTCAGAAGAAAGTAACATTTCTCTTTTTAAAATAAACTACGAGACTGATTAAGAGATTACTTTCATCTCTTTGCATTCCTGCTCAAATCAATAAATGTACACATTAAAATTACATTTCAGTACTTTTGGAAGAAAGACATAGTGTAAAGCACAGAAAAATCATCTCTCACCTTCCAGATCTTCCTTTTCAAAATGTGTTTTTAAAATGGAGCGAGTTCCACCCCTATCCACAACAGCTTCTTCATCATTTCTCTGCAAAACAGAAAAAAGGACAGGTAAGCTGCTTCTCATTCGGAAACTATTGGCAAGATTGTACAGTACTATAAAACAAAGATGCTTTTAATATTTAATTGCTGACTCTTCCAACTAAGGAACTAAAAAGTTTTAAGAATTTCATTTTTGTTATTAAAATCTATTTCTTATGCATCAGTTTTACTGAGGTATGATTACAGCTAACTTTGATGTGAAGAACTTCTGTTAAAACCTGCAAGATGATGAGTAAGCACTGGTTACTGAGAACTAAAAAAGCCATGAGTCAATAGGACAATGAAAGAGATGAGAGAAGACATGTCTGACCTGGGCAGCTTTATTCTTGTACTCCTGAAGAAAGGGGTTGCACATATATTTTTGTCTTTAGACCAGGATTCTGAGCTACGTCCAGAATTCCCAAATTATAGCACTAACACTCCTTTTACTTTGGCAAAGCTAGAGGATAATACTTTGGTAAGAAATAAAATTAACACCATGAAAACAACTGGCTTCATTTACTGGTGAATTGCAAAGCTCTTGCTTTTCTTTACAAACACTAAGCTGAATTTACTATAAAGGTAGGTAGCATGCACTAATAGCAGAAAACAGAAAAGCTCTTCTTCCTGAGGAACACCTATTTCATGTTTAATTTTATCCCATAGCACTCATGTGATTCATTAGTGTATTGTGCTCAGGCTAGAAAAGCTACAAAAACTGGTGATTTTGCACTTCTGACATGAAAAAAAAAGCAACACATTTCCCTAAATAGAGAAATTTTTGGGGGGAGTTCAGCAACAAGACACTGGATGCTGTGCTAAAGTATTTGCTTCACTATGAGTTTGACATCACTACTTGTGAAAAAATCTAGCTGCTAAATACAGCCTGTATTTCACAACATGATTTAGAGTGGTTTCCATTAAATTATTATTAAGAAAAAAAGGATGAATTATACAAAAGTATCAATTAATATATCATGAATATATATTTATTTGTCATTAGTGGAGGGTTTTTAGTAAGTGATATTAGAACTAGTATGGCTTAATTTCAATATATAAAATTGGTATCTTAATGGAAGCGTGAAGCAAGGGGATTTGAATACCAGTGCCTGTGATAAATATATATCTATATATAGAATGCAATAAGAAGAAATTAAATTCTCTGAGCACCTCTCCTTAAAGAGGAGATGCCCCAGGCAAAACGATTCACATCTACAGCTGCATATGGCACATTCTGGATATGAGTTTTTGTTTCAAGCTCCTCTCTTTTTTAAAAACAGCTGTCATGCTGTAGCTATCTTACACAGAAAAATCCTATGAATGTGTCAGCACCAAGCATCTGGGCTGTTAAAGAAAGAAAGGAAGACCAAGCATTACCATGTCTTTATTGGAGCTTTCCACAGACCATAGTATGTAACTAAAATGTGACAATAAGAGAAGGCCTTCTATTGAAAAAGTCTTGTCTTTTAATAATTTATAATTAGTTAATAACCTATTAAGATGTACTCAGCAGTGCAACTTTGCAACAACCATTTGATCATCTTAGTAAAATGAAATTTAAAGCAGTTAGACATAACTGGGCATGCTTGTCATGCTGGTACAATGCCATGCACCTGGGTAAACGATTAGGCAGGATGTCAAAGGCCAAGTATTACAGCCATATCAGAAGTAGTGCTATTCTAGCAGAAGACATCGGCATCAGTATTTTACTGATGCTTAAAAGGACATTTGGAAGCAATATTAGGGGAAATTTACAATGGGGGAAATACTAAATTGCTGGACAGCTTAAAGCCTTTACAGATTATCTAAGAAAACTAAATACAAATTAATTCATTAATATTTATCAAAATATGCTCATACACTTTGACTTCTCCTTCCCCATGTGTTCAATTTTCAGCTTCTGGCAATCTTTCTCTTCCCTGCCTCCTTTTCCTGTAATGTCACAGCAAGTCTCAGCCTTGTCTCATTCTCAGAAGTGGGTTTATTCCATTAATATTACAAGGAAAAACAGCTTAATTGGGAGTATCATGTTGTTGCCAATTCACTTGTCAAACTCTGAGCAAAGTCCAATTAAACAGGCCTTGCACTGAACACACTGGCTTCCCAGGGAGCAGTATCAAAGCCACCTTGCATCTACCAGTACAAGAGTTACACTGCATTTATTCTAGAGGTAATTTCTGTGATTCCTGTACTGCGCCCTTGGAGGAGGGGAGAGGTGAGGGAAAGGTGCTTGTAGTTTAGTGCAATTAGGTCTTAACCTCATTGGAAGATAAGCACTATTGAAATACCAGTAAAAACAGCAGCAGATCCGCTCTACTTTCTCCTGATGATTAGAGACTGGAAACTTAATTTCAGTTGGTAATGACTTGCTTCTTATTAGAATGTCAGGAAAACTACAAACTTGTTATTTTTAAATGCTGCAACAAATGAGAGTTTGACACTGAAAGTACAGGTAAGACTAACGGTAAAACAGTCATGGAAGATAGAATTCATGCCAACCAGACTCCATACTAACATCCTCAAAACCATGAATCCAGTGCAGTTTTGCCCATCAGTTTCAGCAGGATCAGAATAAGGCATGAAAACTAAATGCTTCTCACTGCCATGCCACGTTTATGTCAGAATTCTACCACTTCTTCCTTTCACCCCATTTGAAGATGATGAAGGTAAGAAGTTTTACACAGGACACAAATCTGCAAGGACTAGAGTATTCAAATCATACTGTCATATTGCAGCAGTCTGCAAACAAATGTGTGGACACACTGACCAGGTACAAGTCCTTGGAACTGTCCATTATTGCAATGAGTTGCTTGCTGAGTCCCGTGAACACTGTGGTCTACTGCTTAAAGCATGGGAGAGGGATCCAGGAAGTCCCCGAGCGCTAATCCTGGATCTGCCACTGACTTGCTGTGTGGCCTTGGGAAAGTCACTTAATCTCTGTGCCTCAGCTTCCCCATCTGTAAAATAGGGATAATAATACTTACTCATCTACCTTCCTCACCGGGCTGCTCTGTGCCATAATTAATATTCACACAGCATTTCAGAACTGTAAAGCGCTACAGAAGTGCCAAGTCATTCAATTTAAGAAAGTTTACCCATGTGAAGAAATAATGATGGGAAACAACAAATTCATAAAAAACATTTAGGCATAATTTTTTTTACATGAAACAAATGTATATTAATACCTTCTAATCATTTTACGTTGCACATCTTTGACAAAGTTTACATTGAGAATAAATATACTGGGCTCATTTTCTGTTGGCCTAATTCAAGAGCAACACTACAGGAGCCACTGGAATTACATTTCAGCAAAGCTATAATCACAGTGCAATAAACTCGTCATAAACAATCTAACATTTTACTCCCCTTTTCATTATATTTGTTAATATTTTATGGTTCTATACAGTAATCATACAATATTTATATATAAAATTTAGGCACAAAATTATTTCCCTAAAGCAATGAAATACCAGCAAACACACAGTAGAAGAAATAATGTGTCTGGGATAAAAGGGCAAGAAAAAGCCAAGGGTTTTACATGGAAACCACAAGCTCTTTATAGACTAGGGCTCAGCAAGTCTACTCAGTTCATGATTTCACCTCTTACGTTTTCCAAATGAGTGCCAAAATGACGTTCACCATGCAGCAGCATCAGCTGCACATATTTCACAGGAAAAATCTATTTTAATGAAAGACACTTATAAATACAGTTCTATTTTCGTCTCTTCATACTAAAAGTTTAAACACAGTGGTGAGTACAGAAAAGCAGACAGTAGAGTCATCTTCTGCATCCTTCACAGTGCAATTCCATGTTTAAATATTTCAGTACTTACACTGAAATATGTATTTGAAGTTGAACAAAATAAAAAGAAATAAACCACCTTCAAAAACATTTGACTTATACTTCTTACTAAGCTGTCCTAAGGGAAGAAGGTCACCAGGAGTCCTGGAGTATGAATTTTCAACCCTTAGATCAACGACCTGCTTATCAGAGCATAAAGTGAGGCTATAGCTATTGCCAAGAATTTTAAGTGTGTTGGTCAGAATGAATAAAAAGGCCCGTGGCTTAGAAACCAAAAACAAATGCCTTAGGTGCCCTTTCCACCAACGTATTGATAAAGCTCACTACCCAAGACATTCCAAAGCTATATAAATGACCTCGTGGAAAGCTTCTCAAAGTGACTCTCTTTAGCTGTGATACAGCCATAACTACAACTCAACATGTTGCAAAGAGGTTGATCCTTAACCTGCCACCTCCCAGAACTGTGCACTGCCCTTCCACACCTCAGATCAATTTAATTAATGTACACTTTTAGAAAAGCTGAGAAGCATTATTTTATGACAGATGTTTTGCTGTGTTTTTAGTTACAGTTCTTATAAACTGTCTATGCTTTTATCACATTGGAGATGACTGAGTGGAAAGAAAAAGGAAATTAAGTGTTTTCAAAGGTGGATCTGTACAAAGGCACGACACACATTTTTAAATATGTATGTGCTAACGTAGACACATACACTTGTAGAACTTCAGTACATTTCCAGATGATGTAATTAGGACATATTCCTCATGTTCTGTATGACAAGAAGGCAGATTGAAGTCCAGGTGACAATACATAAATTTGAAGTTATCTATACAGTTTTTATATGTATTTACTAAAACAGGAAAACCAATACCTTATCTTAAAAGACACTGTTCCATATATTATAAAAGCCACCTGAATACTGGACAAACATTTACTGAAGATCATCTGTGCTGATCATGGCAGTAAATGAAATAATAATATAATTATTATTATTAGGAAATGGGAAATTGTTAGGACAACAGGAAATTTTTTAATGGTTGCAATGAGTATGTCTCATTGTCTTTCCCTTACTCTGCTCCACTACTATGATATTTTTGATATATATTTTGAATAGACAAGTCAAAATGTATAACACAGAAATTTTCATGTTACATGGAAAACTACAAATTATTTCTTTTCTAATTTCTTATTATTTCTTTTCTAATTATTTCTTATCTAATTTCCCTCATACTTGGTTTCTTTTATTTACTGTCCTGTATATGTTCAGTGTTTTCAATAAACTGGATGATTGCTTTCCTTTGAAATACAATGCAAAAACCAGCTACAAAGAGTATTAATATTCCAGGCAATTTTTTCACAGTTTTTAAGTCTCTAAATAGAATCCTTTCACTTTTTAAATACATTCGTAATATACCCACAGCATAAATCATAACAACATAACCAAAAGATTCTTTTTTCGGCATCTTCTTTTCTGTAAAATATGTAACAGAGCAGAAGCCATTTTGATTTTTTTATGCACTAGAAATTATGCATGACACACCTGCTGACTCATACAGCAAATAATCATGGCATTAATTACTTTTCCGTATAAGCCACTTATTGATGATTAGACAACCTACATAATTCTCAAATGCCATCTGGAACTCAGGAATGGCTGTCAGCATAAAATATTAAATACTGCCTTCCTATAAACAGTATAAAGTTGTAATATTGTGCTGATCTTGACTGGGGTAGAGTTAACTTTCTTTACAGTGTCTGGTATGGGGCTGTGTTTTGGATTTGGGCTGAACACAGGACTGATAATACAGAGATGGTTTTGTTATTGCTGAGCAGAGCTTACACAGAGCCAAGGCCTTTTCTGCCTTTTGTACTGCTACGCTGGCCTGGAAATCAGGGGTGCATGGGAGGTGACCCCAACTATCCACAGAGATATTGCAGACCATATGACATCATGCTCAGTATACAAAGCCGGGGGGAAGAAGGAGGAAGGGGGGGGACCTTTGGAGGGACAGCATTTGTCTTCCCCAGTAACTGCTACCCATAATGGGGCCCTGCTCTCCTAGAGATGGCTGAACACCTGCCCATGGGAAGAAGTGAATTAATTCCTTGTTTTACTTTGCTTGTATGTGCAGCTTTTGCTTTCGCTATTAAACTGTCTTTATCTCAACCCACGAGTTTTAAAGCCTTTACCATTCTGATTCTCTCCCCAGTGCCACTGGTGGGGGCATGAGCAAGTGGCTGCATGGGGCTGGGTTGCTGGCTCCGGTTAAATCACGACAAATATATAATTTAGTTATTTTATATTGCCAATAATTACATATACTTAAAAGATGGAACTCTAATATATTCATTTCAGTTTATATGTATTATCATAAAGTTAGTGGTAAAAACCTCGGGTATTCACCTTTCAAATGGACTATAATGAATTTCTAAACATTTATCCAGACACCACACACAACTGCCTTTTCAATCTGAAGATATTTCAGCATTACTGCTTTGTGTTATATTCATTTTACAAACCCATTACAGAATATTTGTATTCTTAAGGTCATTTTGGTCAAGTTCAGCTTGACAATGCATAAAGACGACATTACTAAAGATATAGAAAACTGAGTTATTCAAACTCAGGAGCTGCCAAGTGCATATTGGAATATCTTCCAAAGACAATTAACCTAAATGGCTAAAAAGCTGCTGTATGTAGATGGATGCCTCCCTGTTGTAGGAGGCAAATCACTGGTGACTGCCATGTTCAGCCTTGTCCTTTAAACTGTCCTTGAGCAGATATGCTCACACGAAACTGATTTAATGCAAAATGTGTATACCCACAATTTAGATGCTACAATTCTTTTCTCTTTTTCAAGACAAACACAGGGGTAAAAAAAAAAAAAAACCAAACCTTTTTGAATGTTATTCTGCTTAATTGCTTATATTACGTATAACAACATTTAGCAATCTTCTGAGGTGCAAAATACAGTGAATTTTATCTTTCTGATGAAATATAATTGCTTTTCCATTCCACTAGCTACATTATCATCCTTTTCCCCTCTATCCACCTATCAAGGAAGACCCATCAAAACACATTTAGAATGCAATAACGTCTGTTCTGTAAGCTCTGAAGAATTATTTTTAAAAGTGTCCCTTTAATGATACTGTTTTTGCAGTAATCACTACTAGTTAACATAAAGCACATATTCCTTTTGGTCAGCTCTACATAGTTCAGGCTATGCAACAAAGTAAAAAGCAATTACTTTTCATTTCAGATTTGCATCTTCCCCAGGGCTCCATGTCATATGCATAAAAGCATCCTTCTGTGTCTTCTTTCTTTCTCTTTTCTCTTTTTATAGCAGAAGCCAAGATAATGTTTAGCATGACTCAATAACGAAATACCAAGTTCTGCAATGCTGCTAAAAAATGCATTAATCAGCACTGGCTCCAAAGAACTGCTTTGCTACTGACCAGAGACAGAACACATCTTTAATGTAATAATACAATTTTTTAACATATAAACATAGATAATCATTGCAGACATTAACTCTAAGCACATACTACTGTTATAGATTCAATGAGACAAAACACAAGGAGAATATACACACATGAATAAAACAAAGCAGTTTTACAGAGAATTAAATGCTCACTAATACTTGTAAATTCCTATGTTTATCTGCATTGAAGCATCCTGTGCTGGTCATATATCATTATGCACAATACAGCAGCTATGAACTGATGCATAAATGAATGCATAATCACCAAAATATTTCCTTAACATTTGATAAAGAATCTTCTATCTTAGAAATGCCACTTTAGGTAGAAACAATACATTCCTTACATTTGCAAAGCAAACATGATAAGCTCTTTATCTATTCTCCATACACCTATCCAACTGAAGACAACATTTCTATTTAAATAAGATAAAACAATATTAAGGCAAAATACTAACTTAACTTGTTGCAATGGCTAGGTGCCCCACTTTCTCTGTCTAACAGGGCCAGTGGGGTTGCAGACAATGACACAGGATAGGACACAGACCAAACAACGAACCTTCCCACCTAAAAGGCTTGATAAACCTGTTAGAGCATTGGATGAAATTATTAGAGCAATAACGAAATAATGAACTGTTATATTCTTTCTGGATTCTGGTACCTGTTTTAAGCACCTGCAATTAATTGCAGCTGAGTTTACCATGCTTTGTATGTCTTTGACTAAAATTATCAGGACTGTTAAATAACGCAACCACCTTACACTTCTGTGTTCCTTTGAACATTTTCAGGTTTTTTCAGCCTCATAACTTCTCCCTTTCTTTCTATCCTATCACATGTGCCAGATTTGCAAGCTAATCTTTATTCAATTGCTAGTTGCAGCCAGACCTCTGAATAAATAAAAGACAGCATTACTTGCTGCTATGTAGATGTAGAATTAGGGTCATATCTGCATGACTGAGATTTTATTGCCTTTACTTCTTTTTTTTTTTACTACAACATAAAATACTTAGAAGTTATAGAGGTGAGAACAGCAGAGATGGTTATTTTCTCCTTTTTGGTTATTATTCAAAAGTCTTACGTCATCCTAGTGCAGTCCCATCAGCTGAAACCCTGTTTTCTCATTTCATAGCAATGGTTATGTCAACTACTAGAGAAAAGTCCAATAGCAGAAGATGTATGTGAAGATTTTATCCAAAGCCCAAATGAGATTTACTTTTAGCTTGTCTGGGCTGTTTCTTGGCCCAGTGCCAGATGAGGATAGATCCAGGATAACAGCATTATTTAGGTGTAGTTAGAAGTTAAATATTCAGAGTTTAGCCCACTATGCAATAGGATATTAGCTGCTGGGCAGCAAATGGAAAAAAGAGTATTAACTCCTAGTTTCTTAATCAGGAGTAAAATATGTTGGGTTTTAAGTTGGATACACTTCCCATTTCAAAGGATCTGCCTTCAGCCTCGGAAAAAAATGATGTGTTTTCAGATTTCTTTACCTCAAAATAGGGTCAGGGAGAAGAATCATAGAAGGCAGCCTTCTTGAAGCAGCTACTCATGTGGAAATAGTAAGTGCAAAGAAGAGAAAGGGTCACAACCAACTCAGTAGAACCTGTTTTAACAACAGCTACAACACCACAGAGAGGACTTTTTGTCTACTTTTACAACCAGCCACAAAAATTATGTAGTATGGCAACTGCATCCTTTAGACGCAAATCTATGCAAACCACAGTTCAAAACAACACCTTTTTTTGACATTCCAAGCCAGCATGACCAATAATAAATTAAATCCCTCTCTCAGAAACACTGATATAATGTTCAGCAATTCTTCTGCTTCTCAGACAATTTTCAATTATATTTGACAAACACTTTCTACAAGCACAATACAAGGATTAATCAAGGCAGCAGGAATGATTCTCATGCTAAGCTTCCAAATCAGTTTGCCAACACTAGAAATATTGTTGCTTTTCTAGAAATGAAAGGTAGCCTGACTGAACCAAATCTAACTGAAGTGTTAAAAAATAGTATTGCCCTTTAGTCATCCATTTTCAGGGAAAATTAACATCAAATACCATATAATTTTCTGTTACAAGCCCAAAGATTAAATTGGACTCCTTGTGGTCCTTCAGAGTTGCCTTCTATATGATCTATTATCTTCCAGAAGAGAAAACAAGATTGTGTTTGCTTTGTTTGGCTTTTTTAAAACTGGAACTTGTATATAACTTCCTTGAAGACAACTGACACGCCCTTTTTGACCAAAAAGTATAAATTCAAATGTAGTCTGAAGAGTTCCCAAGCCATCTATATTTTCAGGGAGTAACTTCAGCAGAAAATCCAGAACTGATGACCCAGTGTTTCTCCTCTCCAAAGATTTAGGTTGGTCTATGTGATTTTGTTGTCATGGGTGAATTTTTTATCAACACAACTGTAATTGATGTGACTGAAAAACACAGATTTGTATCACCCTGAAATGTTCTGCTGCATGCAAATGAACAGCTGCCGTAATGGAAAAGAAGAGACCTTTTGCACTGTCTATACAGTCAGAGTATCAGAAAAGAAAAACTCTTCATCTTGTAATTAGACAATGACATTCTGATTATCTTTGCTCTCACTCTTCATCTGTCTCAGGTCATCAGTGAGCCATGGTGATCAGGGTGAGTAATGCCAGAGAAAACAGTTAGGAGCCACTCTGTTCACAAAGAACATAAAAAAATAATTAAATCTTCCAAGCCACCTATAATATAATCTACTATCTGAAAGTTCAGGTAGTCTAGTTAATTCACACAGGCATTAAAAAAAAAGCAGTAAAAAATGCAGAAGGGGGGGGGGGAGCAGAAGAGAAATAAGTGAGATAAAGAAATTGATAATATATTCTGAGAAATAACAGGGCAAATCAACAAATTTCAGATGCCAAGTTTGAAGTCACTTGTGCATCACTTCTGCCCAGGCAATGAAACATTGCACTGGAAGGAAAATTTTTGTATTGAAGACTCACTCAAAATACATTGGGAAAATGATCGTGACAGCGGATTAGATAACCAGGGATTTGTATGGCTTAAAACTTTACACAGCACAAATGGAAGACACATATTCAGGAATCTGTGCTGCCAAAGAATCAAATATGAATTAAACAGCAGTTCAACTGGTCTTCCTACCTCACAGAGATCTAAGAATTAGACTTGTACAAATTGCTCATCTGCTGTAATCTGGAAGCTTTACAATCATCACTTCCATGACCTTGTTGTTCTAGACTAGTTAAGACACTCAAAAATAAAAACAAGCTAAAAATTAAAAACAACTGATAAGACTTTAACAGTGTGTTTAATATTGAAATTTCAGAACATAAGTTTTGGAAAGGAAAAGGGACAAGGATTACTATAGAGTAGAAAATAAATGTGAACATGGCATTTCATGTTTCATCAGTGGTTCTATTCAAAAGTATTTTATTGTTAGAACAGACTGCTATTATTTTCATTGACAAGCTTCTCACAATGCCACTAAATTGATAGACCCATGTGCAAATGTAGAGAACAGTAAGGGAGGACATGATGTCCATCAGACACAGCTTTGAAGGCTATTAATCTAAATGTTCCCAGTGTTCAGTCTTTTAGGAAAATGGCAGAATGCACTAGATATCAAGTTTTACTGGCACATCACAGGTAATGCCATTTTTGAATTATGTATCATTACTTGTATCTCATTATACTGCTCTAAAGTGAAAACAATTACAAGCACAGTGACAACAAATAATATCCAACAGATGCCCTTCATACCCTTCCTTGACAAGACAACACCATCTCCTTTTATTAAAGAATGGATTGCTTTAAAGAAGAAAATGCTTATATCTTAAACATGATGCCACAAGCTACTTGGATTAGTCTTTCATTTACTACAAATTTGTACCAGGCTTATCATAGAATCATTAAGGTTGGAAAAGATCCCCAAGTTCATCAAGTCCAACTTTTGACTTAATATCACCATGTCCACTAAACTATATTACGAAGTTTTTGAATACCCACTCATTTTTTGAACATCCACCCATTTATTGAACACTTCCAAGGATGGTGACTCCACCACTTCCCTGAGGAGTTTGTTTCAATGCTTAACCACTCTTTCAGGTTTAGTGCAACAGGCTCCTTCTCTTCTGGCAATATCTCGATGTAGGTACTAAACAAATAATAGTAATCTGCTGATCTGTATATAGTCCTACAAGCATCCCTCCTCATGCCTGCAAATTCTGCCTACCTTTTCTTTGACTAGCATTGCTATTAAACATGTATGTGTATGCATATGTGGAGAAAGAAAAATAGTGTTTTGACATACGTGATGTAAATATATGCACAATGAGCTATTCAAATAAATTATTGATTTATAACTATTTCATTAGTCACATAATTTAAAGGACACACAGTAAATAGCCTTGGGTTAAGAATACTTGGCAACCTAAGTATAATAAAATGAACACAACTAGTACTTCTGCCCAGTCACTAACAGGTTATACTTCATCTTATAGACTATGGAAAGAGTTTTGTGGAGGAGTTTCGAAGATCACGCAGCATAACACCAAGTGCACTAATAACTGCAAGATGAATAGCAATTGGAAAATCAAAACTGATATTGCCAATAGAACAAACAATAGAACAATTCAACCTTGTGCTAGAATCTCTCTCTTGGAGGGAAAGGAAAAGGCAAGCTGTAAAGCTTCTAAAAGAAAGACTAGAAGTTTTTATTTGAGAAGATGAGTAAATAGACCTTAAATAGCAAGTGATGTAGGCAGAGTGATAAGCGAAGATGATATTAACACCAGTAATCAAGTGAAGCAAAGCTGTAAGTATTAACGTCAGCCAGACAGATGAGATCATAATAGCCATGGTGCTGAGGTGAGCAAGACTTCAATCTGATTTATGGCTACAGGAACAAACAGGAACTGTCAGGTCCCAGAGCAACATAGAGCAAGAATATATCAGGAAAGAAAAGAAAACTCAAGAATTTTTCTGACATGATTATATTCAGGAAACCACTGAAGACCAAGAAAATTTTCTGAGCTAGGTAGAGTTTAACTGGAGTAGGGGAAGACCACTAAAAATAAAGCAGTGGCACCTTCATAAAGGTCATGCTTATGGCTACATTATCTGAAGAAAGGTGTGGAGGAGGATGTAAAAAGCTGAGGATGAATTCCTGAGAGATCTAAACACATACCTATATACAGAAAGAGGAGGGGGAGAGGAGACCCATCAAGTAAGAAACCGAGTTTGAAAAGAGAAACAATCAACAAGGACAAAATAACAAATGCCTAAGAACAACAAAATTTAGCGAAGACTACAACATAGCATCATAAAGAGATGACAGATGGAGTGGAGGAGAACGAAGGACTAGCCTGGAATTCCTCCAGGAAGAAGTCAAATGGAACATTAGTGACATAAATTTCAGTGCAAATGACAGAAACCAGAAGTGAGCAGTTCTAGAAAGGCACTAGAAGACAAGAAATTATGACAAGTGTACAAAGCATACTAATGGAGAAAGGGGCAGGAGATGAAGGACATCAAGGGATAGGACATTAATCTGGTGAATACAAACTTCTGAAGTTGAGGGTTGGTTTGTGTTGTTGGGGTTTTTTTAATATGAAGAGATTCAGGCATATTTGTTGTATATGGGAAGGAATTCAAGGAGAGAAATAGAAATTTAAAAAAATAAAAAAAAATAAAATTAAAAAAAAAAAAGAAGATCAGATGGTGGATAGGGACAGGAAAAAGTTCACTGGAACAGGTTCAAAGACTACAAAACAAAAAGTCTGTTTCAGTAAACAAGGAGGAAGCTTCAATTTTGACCTTAGTTGGTTAGTTTTAAGAAGTTCATATGGAGAGGGGGGGAATAGATAAGATGAATGGAGGCCTATATGACTAATAAAAATACATAACAGGCAAAACTGCAAGCAAAAATACTCATAACAGATGACAGAAATCCCAGAGATTAAGAAATACAGAGAGTCAGCAGAATCAAAAGATTTTCACCAGAGATAGCAGTATCTCCAAGGCATTGCAAATGGCATTAGGAACTGAGAAAATGGATACTGGGAGTCAGCCAGGACCACGAATTGTCAGAAGGGTTTGGAACTGTATGAGAAGAACAAAAAATAGCGCTTAAAGGGAACTGATAAGCTGATGGAAGAAAGTAGAAAGGAATAAAGGAAGTAAGGGCAGAAAAAAAGTCCCCAAGATTAACAAAATAGAAGTTTTACAAAGTCCTATTCCTGGAGAGAGGGAACAAAAATGTTTAAAAAGTTCAAATACTTACCACAGAAAAGGAACTTGGATAACACAGTGCATAGAGAGACCAATTCAGTTCTGTAGCTGATCTGGCACATGATATACAGTTCAAATGAGAAACTGCACCAGGGTAGCTAAGAGTTGGATGATTATCCATATGGAAACTGAAAGGTGAGAAGTTATGAATGGAAGAAAGTTGCAAGTCAAAGGCAGACAGAGAGATGGGAATAGGTAGAGCTGTATGCATGCAGACCATAACAATATTAGAAAGACAGGTGGAAGGAAATTCTTTCGTTAAATAAATAAATAAATAAATAAATAAATAGGAACAGGAAGAACACAGAACACAACAGCACAGAAGCACCAAATTCTTTGACCCAAATTCAAAACAGATATTGTTGGAGGTAACAGTCTCCACAGAAAGGACCAGAGATGAGGCAGTATTAATAAACAAGGGAATAAAGCTCTGTGGGCTGGAGGGAACAGCAGAAGGTAAAAAGACAACCTCTAGGCACTTTGAGACTGGTAACCAGAAACATCAAGAAAATAAAAGGAAGACCAAATAATGGAGGAGATGAGAAGTTTTGCACCTGAAGGAAAAAGAGAAGTGACAGGAATGACACAAATTGAACCAAAGGCAGATGTAATTTAAGGGATGAATTAAAGGACATTACACCAAAGTGTAATTCAGACATAGGTTGATATAAGAACATGAAAAGCATCAGAAAACAGAGATATAAACAAGCACCAATAAAGCAATCAAAAATCACAAGAGATTCATATATCCTGAAACTTCTGTTACCTGAAGCTGTTAGACATATACTCTCTCTGACATATATTAACAAACTACATTGATAAGGATGATTTGGTCTGACATAGTTATACTAGGAAAGATTTAATCCCCCGAAGCTTATACTGCATGCCAAGTCCATATAAGCTGTACTGGTCAAGATATTTTATATTTGTACACTCTGTAACTATACTAAAATTTCATGTCAACATACACTAATAAATCTTTGTAATGTAGAACTGGACTAATCTGAGTCCTATTCTCCCAGGAATTTTAATCATATTTATGGATCGTTTGCCAGAATAGCATACTGATTGCTTAATTCTTCTCAAGATACAGTGCACAAGGGAGTAAATAACATCAGTGGTCAAGTGTTCTTATGCATCCTTGGATATAGAGAGGCCTGGGTTCTTGCAGAGGAGTGTTAGAGGTTTTTTTAAGAAGCCTGTTTTGTTATTTTAAGATGACTTATTCTTTTCCAAGCCCAACATCACACACGAGTATGTGTGATATTTAACTTTACCAACAATTATTTTCAAGTAGATTTCTGAAGGTAAAGGACTGTAAACAGAATGAGGCTAGCTATTGTATTCTAAACCAGGCATATCCCTTAACTAATTTACTTTACAGGATCCCTGCTGCCCAGCTCTGTACAGAAGCAGCTGCCATAAGTGTCCAAAGCCAGAGAGTTTGAATCTTGTTTGCTGCGACTTGAATAAACAGCATAACAGATTCATCAGTTCACCTGGAAAAGAAAGGTGCTATTCTTTACATTCCTCTATTAAATTAGAGATTTACAGGTGTGTACAGTGTGGCCAAGCAAAGACAAGAAAATTAAAAGGAAATTAAACTAGAAATTGATAATGACACTTTTATGAACATAAAAGGAGGCCCATGAGGGAAATAAAGTCTTAGCAATTACCAGGGAAATTTGTTTATAGCTGATGATACAGACGTTGCTTAAAACGTATATTTAATCCTTGTCTCTGCAATTGCAAATGATACTAAAAAGGAAACACTTTAACAGTTCTAATCTGCTGAAGCAGGCAAGAAACGGACTCAGAGCATGTCTCACTTCTGTGCCAAGGTTGCTGTTACTGTAGATGTTCAGGACACAAGGCAGTGCTAGTAACTACTTTTGACAGCACAAATTACATCTTTCACTGACTTCCACAGCAAATATGCGTGTTTGCATTAGAAGTTAGACTGCTGAGAAATTTCAGCACATCTTTATCCTACAAAATAGAAAACCACTCAGGAAAGAGGAGGAGGACAGCAGAAGGCAGACTGGGCAATAACCAAGCCCAATGAGTCACTGCAAGACTCACTAGCAGCAATAAGAAATTCATTGATGACTATGTGCAGAAGGACTGGTGACAGTACACTGAGATCTAGCAGAGGATCAAGTCTGCCCAAGGCAACAAGGCAACTACATTCCCAGAGAAAGAGGTCTTCACTTCCTTCTGGAAGAAAAGAATGCCAGCACAGCTTTTCATTGTCACATGGTTCACATTTCATACGTTAGGTAAACTTTACTGGCAATATCCAGACACTGCCACTAAATCCTGTGCCCTGATAATCTAAGACATGGTATTTTTGCCATGTATTAGCACAACTACCATAATGTGTATTCTAAAGACAAGATCGAGTCACAGTTATCACTACTCACAGCTAGGCCTATACTTGTCACGTGGAATCTAAGCACCTAGGAATAATCTTCAGCAACACAGTAAAAAATCACTGTATTACTGTCACTGTTATTAAACTATCATTTTGTATTTTTCAGATGTACTAGATCTTTCTATTGATCATTCAATGTACTTCATTAAAAATAATACATAGCAGGCAACACTGAGGTAACACCAACCAACCTCAACTTTCTTATATACTAACAGTTGTCTAAACTTAAATTTCAGGTTGTGATGTGCACAATCACAGTTTAAGGTACACATACATGAATGAAGTCTAGAATTCTATATTTACCAAAATTTATTCCTGAAACAGGACTACAAAAGTTAGAGAAACAATGGGAAGGAAAAACGGGAAAGAGAAGTCTGATTGTTATTTTCCAAGTTTAAAGTATTTCAGATAACCTTAGAAGAAAAATAGGAAATAAACGCTTAAATATATTTTAAAAATTAACTAAAGTGTGACATCAGGTGGTATAACTGACCTGCATGGCTAACTCTCAAACAGAAACCCCCTTAGAGTATAACTCATCCCCTCACATTATAAGCTTGACATCAAGTCTCCACCATGCCAATTCCTATCTCCAAACAGACTCCACACCTGAATGGACTTGCTCAATTGCAGCTCCCCTTACTAACACAAGGACAAGGTATTTCTCAATTGTTCCACTTGCAGGATTCAGACAAATGTGACACTGCCTTTCCTGGAAAATTTTAATCACAGGATTGGGATACAAAACTGATACTGCTTTTGTTAGAATACTTTTAATTGCGTTAAATGTGGATACAAACCATATGGGTATGATTTCTTGCACGTATTTTAATGACTCTGTGTGCCTGCATAAAATCTTTAATAAAGAGAATTTAAACCAGTGAACTCATTATGCCATCAGGAGAGAAATGGATGAATTTTAAATCACTGCAGGCTCCTATATACATTTTTGTTTCATTTAAGCAGCCTGGAGAAAAGAGGGAAGCTATTATAAAAATGAACAAGTTTTTACAATACCTCAAGACTCCCTCATGTTGCTTAATGTCTGTTTTACATTTTCAATTCAATGCACCAAATTGAATATTTTTTATCACTTGATCATTGCTGCATTACTTGAGAACATTTGAGAGTTCCAAATTTCCACTAGAAATTAACAAATTGTTTTTCACAAGTTGACTAAAAACACAACCCTTGAATCACTAGAGTTCTTGTTCAATTTAGTTTACTCTTTTTTCAATTATTTATATCATACCAGATGATCTTCTTTTATTCAGTTGCTTTAAAATTTGCTTAGCTCAAAATATTAGTCTAACCTTTCCTTTAGGATTTATTCTCTGCTTATATCAATTGGTATCGGGGGATGTATATTCCATATAAGACATTCCCAAACAACATGAAGTTTCATCACTAAAACAACTGCTATGAATTAAGCAAAGCTATTTTCAAAGCTTTTCTTCTCCATAAGATTACCAACAAACATTAGTATTTATAATTTTCTGTACATTCAGTCCTCATTTTTCAAGGATTCCTGTCCATATTTTTCCATAAATAACTGACTAGTTAATAGACAATCCAAATTTCCTTACCAGATAATGTGATTCTGCCCCCCTACTCAGCCCTGTTGTAACATAACCGGAGAGCTGTGGGCAGTTCTGGATTCCCTTCTTACATGCATAACACTGACATACCAGAGTAAGCCCAATAAACGGCCACAAAGGTCACAGAAGGAGAGGCTGAGAGTGCTGGGACTGTTCTAGCCTAGAAAAGAGAAGGCTCAGAAGTGTCTTAACAGAACATACAAATTACTTCACTGGGGACAATGCAGAGAAGGCTTAGCCAGACTTTTCTTAGTGGTTCCCAGAGACAGGGCAAGACCAAATGGGCACAAATTAAAATATGAGAAGTATCACTTAAACATAAGAAAACACTTGGTCCCCTCAATAATAAGGGAATAGCTGTATTTCCCCACCTTATCATCAGTCACATCTTGTAATCTCTTGCTAGTATATACATTGCTCAAATGATTCAGGAAAGCGGTTTTAGGGTCACACTGAAATCACTATGGCACAATGAAAAGCAGGATGTAGTTTACTCTGTGGTTTATATTGATTCTACTAATGAAGCAATCTATTAGAATGTACCAGAATTATGGTTCAGCTTCTACTTCTAATGACAGGAAAGCCACTGACCACAACAGTGTAACAGCACTCACGTTAATGGGTTTTTTTTAATTAATAATATTTTTTGAAAAGTTAAGTAAAGTAAAATAAATATGGTTTGCAAGGAAACAAAAAACAACATGAACAAGCCAATTTATTTATAAGGTTCATTACAGGCTAGGGGGGTGAGAAGAGAATGATGCAGGGGGAGAGACAGAGAATGAGCCACAGCTGAGATTGTTTCTTCTCTTAAAAAGGGTACTCTAAGTAATACATAGTCATTCTCTTTCACTGCATTAATACCATCAACTTCCCTACTACTTTCTCTCACGTAGTTCCACCTCCACAGGAATTGACTGGGACTAATTGTGACTCTTCTAAATTTTTTTAACAGATTACTGTGGCATTATTGCTGTGATTTGTTCATATTTTCATACTGCATCTTGGAAAAACTTATTTAAATAATCTTCATTCAGAATGACTGCATGGTGATATTCTTGGAACACCAAATAGAGTGGAACATTCTTGGAATTATGTATTTTGTGACCATGCAGTTAGTTGTGACCATGTAGTTTGGTCATGATCTCCCATTTGTCCTAGTGTTGCCATTTCCTTAAAAACTGGCACTATAACTGGCACTATAACCTACCAAAAAAGGTCAGTAGTGTGGAATCAGAATGGCAATCAGTAACAAGTAAAAGCACTACCCAAGTGTGTATGTGCATGAGTGTGAGCACTCATGTTTAGAATTGGTAAATGACACGAGTATTTGGCTTCTTGCCCAACTTGTTAGTTAACACTGTTCCTAAAACAGTGTTTCTGTATAAGATCTTTATCATAGAGTCCCGTAAATAGCAATGTTTAAAGATAGCAAAACACATACTCATGGATGTGTACTCGTTGTGCTCAGTCAAGGGAAAAGAATTCTTTAGTTAGAGAGATCCTTCCTTACGCAGCATTCTTTAAATACTGACAGTAGCAATCAACTTGAAGAGGGATGATACAGTTTTAAAGAAGGCACAAAAAAGTCTTCCTGTTAAGTTGATACTAACACACTGCCACTGCATTCAATGGCTCCAAACTTGTGCAATATGTCCAAGTATCTGTGAGTATATTTTAAACATGTCTTTTTTGGGGGGTGGGAGGTGAGAGTTAAACAAGCAAAATAGTTCATAGTTTTACATTTTCAGGTCACTTCAGTCCAATCCCCTGCTCTCATGTGTCCATCTTGCTGCAATTTCTTTTCTTACAAAAGAACTTCACTCCCTTAACACATTCTTTTGGGGTAGTCCATCCAAATGAACAAGGGCTTATAATGGGACTATGTTCTTTGAACGAAAAAACACATTCAAACTCACTTGTGATAGTCAGTAACAGTGTTGTTTCAAAATAGAATGACCTAAACACAAATCTCCTCAAGCAAGCATTTTTCATCAATTCATTTTCCTCTGTAGATACAGTTTCTATCATCAACAGCCTGCAATGGATGTCTACTACACTACTGGAGATTATTATCAATGATACATTTCAAAGCCATCCACAGAATGCAGTTTGCAGAACTAAAATAAACTGTTAAACAGAGTCCAGGATAAGCACAACCTACTGCTGTAGCTTCCTGATGCAAAATTCCACAGAGATCTAATCATTTCAAATAAACAAAGAGGGAACAACTTCAAAATACAGCTAAGTCAAGATTTTAAATTGAATAAGGAAAACAAATAAGCTGGGGGGAGGGTTGGTCCTTTTAAAAGGTCCAGAAATACCCTGCAAAGCACCAAAATACCATGAAACCAATACTTTCAGGAATTTAATTCCAATGCCAAGAAACAGAATGTACTCACTGTGACTAATACATTAAAATACTGAAAATAAATTCTAAGGGATTAAAAGGATCTTGTAGCAAGTGAAAGGTATAGTTAAATCATTCCAAACTTAATCAAGCTTAAGAGCAGGGCAGTCTTTACCCATTATTAATAAGAATGTAAGATGGATAAAGTAGACTGGGAAACTGTAAATTATGGCCAGTACAAGTAATACAACATTTTTTACAAATATGTTTTCAATTAAAATTAAAAGCTATTTTTACTGAAGAAATTTGCTGCACATTCTTGATTTTCATCTCCTGTGGTCTCCCACACTCATATGGTTCCAGCAAAACGTTATTAAATGGGGGTAGAACCAGAATATAGTTCTAAATGCAAAATCAAATCCATGATTACATGGATTTCTAGATGGATATATGAAAATATTTTCAAAGCTTGATCTCTAATCCTGTGCTTTGGGGTTAGAAAATATTGCTCACCCCTGCCAATCTGCTGTCCAGTTACATGTGAAAATTGTTGTTCCATAAGGGTAAAGCAAGTGACAGAAAAATTGCACACTACTTCCAGGCTTCAGCTGAGCTTTTAAAACACATGGCCAAACATGTTGCCATGGAAATGTTCTGCAAATACATGTAGAATTTCTTAAGATGGAGCTGAATATCTTTTTTTAAAATAAATTCTCCTACAATTTCAAATAGAATTTTTCTATGATGTATTCCCTTGAATACATCATACTATCTAATATCCCTTGAATACATCCACTATCTAATGTTTATAACACCTAAAGTGGTAACAGTATCTCCAGATCCATTTTGTGTTCTATACATGAAATTAGGCCACTACCTTCCTATGTGAAATACCCATATATGTGTTTTCTTTTATGTACTCTGACTTTCCTATCCATCACCACTATACATTAGCAGATCCACAAGTATCAGCCTTGCAATGAAGTTGGCAACAGTTAAAAACAAAAAGGATGAGACATGCTTCAGTAAAATGAATTCAGGTTTAAACAACATTCTAAATTTTTAAGTTATTAATCTTCTCTTTTACAACCCTTTAGTATTAGTATGCGTCACTGAGTGTAATAATTAAAAAGAGGAGAGTTATCTTGCCGAAGTTTCACTGTTATGTTCAGTGAGCTATTTTTAAAACTGATTTGAAATGAAGCAAAAAGAAAAAATCTACTGCTGCAAAATGAAGCAAGATCTGTGCCTGCAGAATAGCTCAGTCCTGTTACACAATGTGATACGTTGTTTTAAATAACCTGCTCTGTAGGTAAACACTTGCCTTATACTGCATTTCATATGACAAACAAACACATTCACAATAGCTTTTGTGTGCCATGTAAAGATAAAGCAAAATCAAAATGGAATACAATCTTGTCATTTTACTTTACAGCAAAGGTATAACCCTTTAACATGAATCAGTTAAAAGAAAACACATTCAGAATAAAAACAGGTTGAAAATGTATATGGTATAAATTTACATTGTTCAAATAGGAATTAACAACACATTAGAATTCCAAGATATACATTGCTCTGCTTATGTAAACAGTCTACCCTATAAATCCTGCAGCAAATCCAACATGAAGCAATTACACAGACAAAGAGATTGCAAATGACCTAAAACTGTAAAACAAAGCCTATGTTAGAAATATTAGTATAAACTATGAGGTCATACCTGATGGCTTAGGGACTGTAATGTCTCACCGGTTCCAAGCTGCATGACCTTTCTATTTCCAGAGACCCCCAAAAATTGCATTTCCTGTCTTACAAAAGTACATCACAGACCCATCTATCTTTCAAAATCTTCTGGGCTAGTGAAGAAAGCATTAACAGCCATTCTGTCCATCAGTAAGTGCTGGAGTCATTACCCTCAAGATATCAGATCTTAAATATAGTTTCCTCCGTGCGATTACAGACATCCAGTAGTCAAGGAGGCTGACACAGCTATATCACTGATGCTGCTAATGCCATCTGAAAACAGTAAGCTTACTGCTTAAAGCAATCCTGCATCATCCAAACAGAACAAGCCACATCCTTCAACTCCTCACTTGCGTTTTTTATAAAACCTAGCACTGCCATTATAGATTTAGTTTTTGTCTGTGGTCAGCTAAAGGAGAAATTAGATATTATGCAACCAGCTTTGCATTAACAAAAGAAAAACGGCAGATGAAGTGACATATCGAGGTTATCAAATTTTGCTTGCATGACCACTCCTCAGCAAGCACTGTCACCATTCAGAAGAAGTATCACAATCTGATTCAAAGGAAAATCAACAGAAATAAATTATAAACAATTCACAGGCAGCAAGGTATTTTAATACCTCTGCAGTACTGAAACAGCTATTTTATGCAGCTTCATGAATCCTAGTCCCTATTAAATTAAAAACATAGCTTGCCTAAGTATTTTTAGTGTTTATTTTCAATAAATTGCATGATCACTGCATTGTTTCCATTACTCCCTGCTAGCAGCCAGAAAACAGCATGACTTGAAAACGTGCCAGTATTATGACAGCAAAAATGTGGTTTGATATCAAACAAAACAATCATGCATGGATTTCTTCTGATATGAGAGACCTTTCAAGCTAACAAATGTACAGTATAGTCCTTAATAATATTTAAATTAAGACTAAAAATTAAAACCTGAAATTTTTATTAAAACATATATGATAAAAGTGAAAATTATTGTTATAAATCATTACTTGTATTTACCATTGCTAATATTATGGCAAAAAACTTACGCAAACAAAACAATCACTTCACAGAACTAAGATGAAACAGTATCACCAAACTGGTAAAAGTCATCATTTAGTAATTCCTCCAAATTCCAGACCCACAGAAAAATTACTTGTGTTCACATAGTGAAAAAGTAATGTTGAAATCCATATCCTTAAATATACAGGAACTTTCCCTCAACACATATTGAAATACCTTGCTACCAATTGAATTTTACTGATACGTAAAACCTGGAGGAAAAAACTCTTCCCTAATTTAACTTCAGCTTGCTCCAAGTGTTATTCAAATGAATTTGGATATCCCTCTTTACTTAGAAACATACACTGAAGCAGAAAGCAGAAGAAAATTATTCTAAATTAATTCACCCAGATCCTATCCTGTTAGTTTAAAATTATTATTATTACACAGTTGCAGTAACTGTCCCTTTGTGTAACTGAAGAGTTAATCACATTTAGCTTATAGTCATTCACATTATGGCACTGGCAAAAGCAAACTGGTCTCATCCATGAATACCACATATTTCCCTTTAGGAGGAGACACTACCTGCTAATAGATTTTAACTGAGTTCACTTTATACAGTGTGTAGTTGCTTCAACATAAGGATGTTACATCTACAGAGAAAGGGAACTCTGTCAGCCACACATTGGTACAGAGTTTCCAGCAAATGTCCGGTAGCAGAGCTAGTCAGAGAAATCTAGGAGGCTTTAAAGTGCAGCAGAGAACTAGATCAGGCCTGATTTGATGCTGCTTTTTATATTTTCCACAAGATTTAATCCTGATGTCCAACAACCTGACACTGTCTTTTTACTGCTGCTGACAGTGGCAGTCAGGGAGCCACTTTCGAACATTTTGAATGTTCTTGAAAGCTGCCACTTTTGAACTAGTTCCTGATTAACTCATTAATTCACTTTCAACCTAGAAACTATAACTAAATCTACGGGCACAAATATAAATACATATGCACAAGGAGACAAAAAGCCCTTCAAAAATCAAAGAAGAGAGCTGCAGCAGTAAATGAAGGAGAAAATAGCATTCCCCACATCAGTATGAAATACGAGTATCTCCAAAGGTAATATTTTTATTTCCAAAGGTAATTTACAAAAGTAATAATAATACAGCAGCCCTAAATACTAAGTTACTTACTCCTGTGCAAATATTCAGTTTTGCAATACATTCTGATCAGTAGCTACTTACGAGGGAAGTAAGGGAATACAACCTCGCATCTCTAAGCTGCTGGCAACCACTTGCAAGTCCCCCAAAGCCACCAAGTTAGGATATGAAGGCCAATAAGATGGTAAGAAGTGATATATCAGAAACGTATGTTGCCAAGCCACCTTTCATAAACACCATGTAGGCTCTCCCTGTACAAATCTTATGCTACATGATGATCTCAAAGAGTGAAAAACACAAAGCTAGGAGCTATAACCACAGCTGTCAGAAACATCACTTAAGAATTTCTGCTCACAAAGAGTACCTCATCTTTCCTCCAGCTGGACATTTGAAGAATTCAAGAACTAGCAAAACACAAGGCAGAAGACTATTGTCCTGAGTTAGGTTAAGATCTCAGTACAAATTGTAAATGCACTCAGAAATATACTATTATTTCTTCATGCATATTATCCCAGCTAGGAATACTTTCACTGAAGTTATTCCATGTTTTTCCTCATGTCAATACAATTACTATTTTGCAGAAGTGAAAACTTCAACATTTCTTTAGCAATGTTAAAAGAGACAGAGTATAAATACAGTACCATTTTTATAAAGTATAGATATTTATTCTGAGATGTTAAAGGAAAAATCTAGTAACCCATTCCCTTTACAGTATCAACAAGTATAACTTTATGCCATACAAAAGTATTGCTCCCTACAGTTTGCTTTTATTTAATTTTTATTCACAGGAAAAAAAGGAAGAATAAAAAAAGATAAAAGCAAATTCAGAGTTCCTGTGAATTATGCAAGGTGAAATAATGGTCATTTTGAATCTATCACAAATCAGCTTCATATCAAATAGAACTGACCTAAGCAGTGAGGGAGCAAACACCTGAAGCTCTGTCAACCAGCTTTTTAAATTAAAGTCATGTTTGCTAGTACTAATGACCAGGAAAGAGAACATTTGAGATTAGTGCAAGGTATTATGGACTGTAAAAGTAAGGTGACATTATGTAGTGCTGTAGCAAAAGAGACGGAAGAATACTAATGCATATTCCTCAGCAGCATTTTGGGAGATTAATTTTACCATATATGTTTTTATAAATGACCAGAGCATAAGTAGTATAAATTATACTCAAAAAATCAGTCTGGGTTGTTCAAAAATTTCTGATATTGGAAAGCACTGCTATTATATGAGGAATGGAACACTACCAGGAAGACATGGACTACCTCTAGGATCACAAAAATAAAACTGAGGTAAAATTTAATAGTGCAAAATGACAATACGTGAACTCATAGATTATTAAGTTTCTTCTGACAATTGAGAGGTCAGCAGTTGAAAAATACAGTGAATGAAACTGTGGGGACAAAGCTGATCAAAAAGTAATTATGAGCTACCAACCTGAAGTCCCTATGGAAACAAAATGAAATTTTAAAATTATTAGGTAATATGTTCCTAGTACACAGACATCAACATTAATGCAATCATAAACACTATTAAAATCATATTGTTCTTGACTCTGATCATCTATTGTCTAAAATAGGAATTGAAACTGCAAGAGAAGAAGAATTCTCCAATGGTCAGGGAAATTTTGAGAAGAAACTGAAAACATTACCTTTCTTAAGCTTAATAAACAAAAGACTAAGGGAGATCTGTGTAGGTGTGTCAAGAAAGAAGCGCCAAGGAAAAAGGAAAAAGAAAAATACCCAAGTAAAAATTTGGAACAAGCACAAATCCATAGTAAGTTATCGTTAATTTGGGGATGGGGGTGTTAACTATCGGGGGGTTGAAGGCCTGCAAGAGCAGGAAATCAAAATCAAAACCCAAAAGTGTATCTTGCACTCCTCTATTTCTACAAGAGATGAAAACAGTGACAAATGAAGAAAAATGCAAAATCTTAGGGTACAGCAGAATTGGTACCAAGAATAGGACCTAAGGAAAATCAGCAGATTGCCATGTGGCTCAGCAATGATTGGAAATTGGTTTAGAAACCTGAATTTAAAAAAGTAAACAAAAAAAAAGATTTGATAACAATTGTTTTTTCCTGTATTGAAGACACCAAATTTTCGTCTTGATACATAGAATGATATTGACAATATAAAAGGCTCAGCAATTTCTCTTAATCAAAATAACTCAATAATTCTAAGTTTTAGCTGATTGCTCAGCTCAACACAGATTAAAAAATATCTTTGTACTTGAGTGGAGTAAGCTGAAAAGTAATTAATGGTAGCTCATTCTCCTTTAATCCTGATGACAGGACTATATCTATTACCTTTCCTTAGTCAACATATGTGTCTCTTATTCAATTCTCCATTATATTACTGTTTTGTTTGGGTTTTGGTTTGGTTTTAGTTTTGGGTTTTTTTGTTAAAAAGTGTTAATATCCTTTAGGCAAAAAGGAAAGTCATTAGGAAACCGAAGTTTAAATTTATTAATTCGGTTAAAACTTGTTATATTTTATGGACCTACTGTGTTCTCTCAGATGAGATACTGTTCTCCTGGGATTATTTCAGCAGGCATTATGTAAGTCTAATCAGTTCATCTGTGGATAACCATGACTGTGGTTAAAGGAAACTCAAAACATTTATAAAACAAAACAGGAAGCAGGCAGAGGCAGACCTGAAAGACAGATGCATAGTCAAAATTTGCAAATTAACTGCTTTGTTCCAATCCTGCCTAGCAGATAATGCAGCTGTATCAAAACCTGCCTTTCCAAACACCCCACTGGTAGTGTTGCTGTATCCTAACTTTAAAATTCAAGCCTGTATCTCAGGCCAGTCCCTGATGATCCAGATCACTACACTAAATATTACTGACAAATTAGAATAAATTTATAATAAACAGTTTGAAAACAAGATTTCTCTCCAGTATCTCACCTTCAAAAACTATTTTAAAATGTCTGGCATCCCATTTCCCAGAAGATAATGTAAGAGAAGGTTGACATCTCCTTTCTCTCAGACTGCTGAGGAGCAATCCTATACTTACAATGTATATAACAGATGGTTGCTCACACTTGTTCTTGGAAAAATACAGAAAATAAAGAGTACAAAAGCTCCTCAAAGCTTGCAATCGTGCATTTATTTTCTTAGCAAAATTATATTTACATAAACCACGTGTTCCAGAAAAGTATTTGTAAAATCAGATTGAAATGGTAAATTTTAAATGTGCATCTATAAAGTGAATAGGTTCTATTTAAAATAACCATGTGTCTTTTTCTGACTTGAAGGAAAGCAAAGCTGTTCACCTTTTTAAGCACCTCAACAGTGCAGTAACTTGTGGGTAGCCTGGGAAAACCTTTCTACTTTTATTAACTGACTAAGGACACGGCTGACTAAGGGCTTAACTTGCAGCCACAGAAATTTATTTTCCTGATAACAAAGAGATCATTTAATCAAAAAGGCTGGAACCCATTAGCAAAGCAAGTTCTAACAGCTTTTCCACAGAAGGAGCAGCAGGACAGGTGATGTTGCTCTAGGTGTCTCCCAAATATTACACAATACTGAAGCTGCAGCCTAGTTATATATTGCACAGCTCATACCTTCCTTTCTTCGATCTTTGTTCATCTCTTCCTTGTCCCTGAAGAGGAAGAAAAACCCCTTTTTCTTAAGAAAAATTTGTCAGCTCACTAATTCTAGCTTCTTATATGCCTCAGAATAGATCTGACTTTATTCTAAATATTTTGCATTAAAAAAGTTCTCTTTCAAAGAAGAGAAATGTTAAATTTTGACATATAATTACCATTATCCTCTCTGCTAGCAGAAAATGATGGCAAAACGCCAACTTGCTTGTCTGCTACAGATAAGACATTTCCAAGCTTCCATCCTTCCCTTCAGAGAAAACAGAAGGGGAAGACCAGCCAGGAGAAAGCCTACCCTGTCAGCTGATCCTCTAAGAAATAAAATTAATATTCTCCTAGCAGAAATCATTTTCCTCTGAGCCTGAGGTAAATGATATGCCTTACCATATGTTACGATGGTCCTTTCAAGAATGACAAATTTGATGAATTTTTCCTGGATGGTCTTTCTCTCATCCAATCTCTTCTCATCACCTCCAGCTTCTGCTGCAGGCAAACTCTCAAGAGGCATAAATCAGCATAGCATCACCAAATTATATAACTTCTATCCACTGGGGATTTAGCCCCTTCTATTTCAGCCTTAGCACAAAAAAATGCCTGTGCATTCTTCAATAATCTTTTTGATCTGTGTAGAGCTTTGGAGAATTACCCTGACACACTGCTGAGCTTCGACACCATAGTGAGCAGAGAATCCAGACATTTTTCTTAAACGAAGAACTCTATAAAGGTTTTGTCCAATTACAACATATACAGAACTAGCTCTAAATCAGAAAAAACTCTGCTTCAGTTCAAACGGGGAAAAAAGACACAAAGGTTCAGGCAAGTTTCTTCACTGTATATAAAAATACTGGCATACTTTGAATACAAACTCAGCTATGCACTCCTCATTAGTTCACCTATACTTCTAGACAATCAAAATGTCTGAATACCTTTGAAAAACCACAGATACTAGACTATTTGTACATCATTTGTACATCATGGTCCTTTGAAAGTTTTAATTTATCAATAAAATATAGATACAAATACAGACATTTTAAAAATCTATCTACTAATACATACACTTCAAATTTTCTCATCTGCTGTAAAATATGTTGATTCTAAACAAGAATGACAATAGAGATCAATTTTAGACAATATTTGTCGGTCAAAGCTCATCCAAAAAGAAAACTGCTGGACAGATCAGTTGCCCCAAAATTTTCCAGGCTGTTTTAACTGTTTATTTCAGCGATGTAAAACAAGAGAATTTGTAAGCTTAAATATTAGAGTACAAACATAAAACTGCTCCTATGCAAAATACCCTTTAGAGTCTTAGAAGACAGTAATGTGGGATGAGAATTGCAAAAGTTGGGAGGCAAAGTCACTGCTTTGAAGAGAGGCAATGGGAGAAAAGAGCTATTACTAGAGTATAATTCAGGATTAGGTTAGTCTTGACAAAAAACATACGACAGGAAGAATGCAAGACAGTAAGAAGTGCTTTATAAATGCAATTTATCACATCAATATGTAATATATCAGACAGATTACTATCTAATTTTATCACCCCTACAGCTACAAAAATAAATAATAAATATAATTATTGAGTAGTTTATTCCAAAATCAATTTCAAAACGTGAGCCCTGAAACAAACATTTGCTTTCTTTCAAAGTTAACGAAACAGTCCGCATGGAAAGCAAACAGGCTAAGATTAACTGCACCAGCTCTATCTTGCCATCTTTTCTCTGGGAGGGGACACAGAAAAGGTTTTCAAGCAGAACACGCTTCACTAATAGCTAAACTTCTTATTTATGGCTGTGCAAGGTGAGGTATCCATAGCCTAAACAAGCACTGGGCTGGGGGTAGCCCTCCTCAGGCTTATGTAGAAAAAATAAAGAAGGGAGAAGAAAGAAAAGCCCCCTCCAAACTAGGAGCAGGCCACAAAGCTGATGTTGGGATATTCTGGATTAAATTATAAAATCAGAGATATAAACTAGACAATCTCATAGATATTTACAGATAAAAGTGGGGGAAAAGGTAAAATTTCCCAGAATAATTCAAAATGCTTTGAAAATCCAATTGCCTGCATACTTTTTTAAATATTTAAAACAGAATTTTGCATTCAATAATGCAAGGACATAGATAAAAATGTTAAGATCTCAAGAAAGAAATAGCCAATGATTCCTTCAAAGACAGAAAACTGGGACAAAATGCTCATTGGAACATACAGAGTCTCCCATAGGAGCTTCAAAAGTCAGACACTGCCTGCTTTTATATTTAAACTGCCTTTTAGCTACTTCCTTCAGTAGAAGACACTTGCGAAAGAGTAAAGGTGTAAAGGACAATGAAAGATAAAAGAACACTGAAATGAAGAAAATTTAACACTTAGACACATTCCTGGGGACTTTCCTGGTTTTGAAGTTGTTGGTGTTGATGGTTTTATACATGCTTCTATTATAATGATAAGCAACAGTTAAAACAAAACAAAAAGGTCCACTCTTGTGAATACTAGTTTTATTAAACACTGTTTCCTACTTTAAGTAAAGAGCACGTTGCAAACACCACAGTGAAATTACAATATGTGGAGTGCAATAGCAGGTCTTCTGGATTAGCCCCATTGTAAAGACTCTCTACCCTTAAATAAAAATATTGACTGTTGTGTTGTGTAACTGTGAAGTTGGGGGGTTGGGTTTTTTTCCCCCTAAAGTGCAGAGATCTTTATTTCCATGATTCTTCATAGGCATCTGCTCTTAGGTGTATATACATACACCACACATACAGATGTGAGGAAAGCGTATCACTTGTCACCCTAAACTATTGCCTGAACTTGGACTGCCTAACAAAATAGAACTATCATCTGACAGTCTAAAACCTAAATGATCAGAACTATCATGGGTAAATATACCCAGGCTAATAAACCTCTCCATTCGTACTAAAAGTCAGCAGCAGCTAATTTCACCTTTTTCCTCTCCTTACAACAGTGAGAAATACAGTGCTGGGAGCACCTCCCCAGAGAGTAACGATGGCAGACACAAGGTTCCCGAATTAGACAATTTCTTCCCTGCTCTCATCTCCCTCCAGTGACCATCAGTGGAACCACCACACATCCACCACCAGCACAGGCCTTCTTCAGGTCTTCCTGCTCTCTTAAAGACTTACTGTTTTGGAAGTTGGTGAGAAAAAAAAACAGATGAGTCTGGAAGCAAATCCAAGGCTAGGTAAGAAAAAAAGAAAAGATGTCAATCTGAATCTGCAAGCAAGCAGTCATTCCATTCCCTCATAATCTCCTCTGCTCCAAACCCTTTTTTAAAATTCCTCTTAGGTTAGAGCTGTGAGCTATTTCCACACAAATTTCAGAGAAAAGGGTTACTATAAAGCAACAGCATTCTCATTACAAAACAGTTGTCTAGCAGTCTCATGATACTCCTCAGAGGGTGTATGGCTTCAGCCTGTGCTACCTCCAATGCTTTGAAAGACATCACCATACATTCTTGAACTAAAACCTGATCGCTCAGTTCTCTGATCAGACTCAGGAACTCAATGAAGGTCTGTAGAAACACTGAAGTTGTATTGATAAAAAGAAATTACATCAATCCGTCAGAGAAATTCATTAATAAGTGAATGCTCTCACTATCCAGAAAAATGTTTCCAAATTTGATACAAAACCATTATGCTACTTTCTCTTTGTTAGAAGAAAATATTAAGATTCAATACCATAGCATTCACAAAAGTACATGTTAAAAACTGACTTTGAACTATGTCACCAGTATAACAATCTTATATGAGACATGGTGCTACCTTTGCTATCTGGCCATTTCAAAACTCAGATGGATAAAATGCTGTAAATCTCCTGCACAAAGTAATCTTTTGTTATCAATGCCCTAAAAAAATCTACTTAGTGCCACACTTCATGGCTTCTTTAGCAGTACCATGTCGTACACTGAAGTCTCAAATATCACATAACTTAATACCTCATGTGAATATGAGATCACATCCTTCCAACTCAGCATATTCTGTTAACACCATCAACCTAGATAACTTTTAAAGTTATTTTGGTACTTGGATTGGCTTAAGGTGAAAAGTTTTTTAGGTAAAAATAATAAATGCCGCTTACTATAAAAAAACTTTTAGCAAACTGCTAAAAGTTGTAACTGCTGGCTGTTTGCAAGTTTGCAAGGAGATAACACCACGAAGACATTAGTCACAGTAGCACTGAATATTGTAATTTTGAAGCTTGATTTAAGTTATTTGAATTCTAACAGATGATCTCCAAGTTTTGGATTCACTTCTACTTTTATTATGTAAAAACAAAAGGTAATGTTTTTATATAATAATGTTAAAGAACACATTCATTAATTTGAAGAATTTTCAGATAAATTATTAAAAGTTAGGGTTTTCAGAAGTGAAGCAGAAGAAATAAAAACCATGAAAACTTGAGCTAGTTTTAAATAACTG
The DNA here is from genome assembly GCF_003945595.2 of Pipra filicauda. Taxonomy (NCBI): domain Eukaryota; kingdom Metazoa; phylum Chordata; class Aves; order Passeriformes; family Pipridae; genus Pipra; species Pipra filicauda. Next base: position 855,717 of record NW_024104369.1, on the reverse strand, counting down.
AAATTACAATTTCATTAAGTCCACGTAAGGAATATTTTTATATTATTTTTATTAGTTCCCCCAAAATCTATTTTTCAGCAAATTTTCAAAATGTCCTTAACCACAAATTCTACCTCAGATATAATCCAAGAACACCTGTGTTATTTCAATAGTCTGATTATTCTCAAATTCGTATATAGTACTTATCTTTTATAGTACTACCATTATGCATAATGATTCTTGATTGAATCACCAACTCAATTTTTGTCTTTAAGGATGAATTCTACATTTTAACATGTTGTGTTGTGTGCAAACTCAAAGGAGAATAGTATGCAAAGGGAGAAACATGAAAAGAATCATTCAAATGTGGCACCAGACACACACTACTAATAAAAGTTTTGAATATTTCAACTACCTACAGTATTTTCCAATTGCTGCCCAGAGACAATGTAAATCTCAAATGCAGCCTTCTCTCTACTCTAAAAAAAAATAAACTTACTTTGAAAAAAAAACATACAGCAGTCAGCACCCACTTGGTAGCAAGGTGACCAGAGACTTCTATCTATTATTTCATAAATTCTTCCCAATATTAAAGTTGTTATTCATACAACTCATACAAAAGCCAGTTTACCGTAAATCATTTTAAATATCACAGCTATAATATGAATCCCTATAAATAACTCACTCAAGAAATTAATTAGCAACAAAAGATTACAAAATTCACTTGATAGTAAGAGAAGTATTTAAAATAAATGCAATAGAAATAATTCATACTAATGTAAAAGACAGTACTGAGCATTATAAGCCAAGAAAAGCAGTTCAGACCATATCATAAAAAGAAAATTCTCATAAATGTTTCATTTCTTTTAAATTACTTTCTTACCTCACCTAGCCTCCAGCAGTCAATAGACCACAGGCTTATAGATAGTCTATTCTAACTTCAGAAACAACTTTCTCACTTGCCAAGGAAGACAGAAAAGTGACTAGGGAAACCAAATCAGAGCTTGAATTTAAGGTAGTATTGTATCTGGGCCTGTTGCCTCTTTCTCACCTTGAAAACCAAAAAAATGCATTCCGCTATCAGGAAAAACAGAATTACTTTACCTCAAAGAAATTAATTCTCTATTCAAACAGATGCTCCATATACTCACTCTATTACTTCTCCCAAGAGCACAACGCCTAAAAACGCACTGTAGGTAAAAATCTGAATCTCTAATTCCTAGCACCTTCATAATCCATTTCAAGAAAAATGCTTTGCTCTCCCTCCCTTACGCTCTCAAGCCCCTCTACCAACATGACATTCTTAAGTCTAAGCCTATTTTCCAGGTCATCAGTATGACCTTGTGCAAAGCATTACAGCCAGTGGGGTTTATAGCTAGATGGCATTATACCCACATGGAAACTTATACTTTCTATCATTTTTGTATTAGTGAGGTAAGCAAATACTTTGGTTCTTCTAAAAAGAAGCTTTTGGCAATTTCAATCTTATCTTCGTGTGTCTTAATCATAGAGGACAGTTTGGAGAGTTGGGCACTCCCAGACAGTGCACAAGGCAATGCCAAAGGCTGACCACCAGACCCTCAGATGCTCAAGAAGCTAAAAATTCTCATATGCTACCAAAGCACAACAGGCCATGCTAGTCACAGAAAACACTTTGACATTACAAGAGAAAGACTTATTTCCAGCTCAAACTCTTTAGAAAAGTTTCGTAATTTTTCTGGTACATAATTTAATTTCTCATAACCCAAGACATACTGAAGTTAAGGCAGCTATCACAAGTATTAAAATAGTAGGTTATTTGTAAAATTAATTTTTCAAGCAGCTTAAAAATTAGTATTCAACAGTTATCTTACATTTTAATAGCTCAAGTGCAAGGTTTTTTTTAAGAAATACATGTACTGCACTTTATACTAATTATCATCATCAACATTAGCAGTAGTAGTAATATTAAGAACTTTTGATTTGAACCAGTGCTACCAGCAAAGCAATGAAAGGAGGTGAAAGGCACAAAAAGCAGAAGTCAGAGCCAAGGACTTCTTTTGCTTTGTTCTAGCAGGGAACCCTGGACAGGCTCAGGGACACCTGGCATTAGCAAGGTCCTGATTTCTGTTCAGGTTCATCCTTTCTTTTATCCCCAGGTAGAACCCTCAAAGGAGGCTCCTCCTGCTCCTCTCCCAGCAGACTGCTCCTGACCCCCCCCATTCAGCACCATCCCTCTACCCAGTCTGTCAAGCTAGTCTGTATACTAAAATAATAAATACAGACTGTATTAATTATTCATACAGTCCAATCTGACACGTTATATTGAATGTCACAGTTAGCCTGAAGGTAGAAAATGTTGTTTTACATAACATTCATTAAATGTAGTGAACTAAAGTATGTTAATTGGGTAATAGACAAAAAGAACTTAGTATTTGGTAGAGACTGGTCACTGTTAATACAGTGTGTATTGTATTGCGTTAATACCTTGGCTGTAATTTTATGCTTAATGAGCAAAAGAAAAAGCTGATTATTCAGAAAGCAGAAAAAAAAATCACATGTGTTACGTGTTGGAAAAATAGCCTCAGGTGACAGAAGAAATACATACCAAAGGAACCTGAACTCTAACAAAGAAAGTACCATTTCAAAACCCTGAAACAACATGCTGTCACTGGAAATTTTACATATTCAGATTCTAGGAAGCAATACTTAATTGTTGATGTCAATAAAATGGCAAAAATATGATTTTATTTGCACAAGTTATCTGTTCTCCCTATACTATGTAAACATTTATCCTAGTTTTTTTTATATTTCCATTTACTTTATGGCAATTCAGATTAAGGCCTCCATATCAAATAATTTAATTAGGAAAAAAAATTAAAAGTACGAATTTATTAATTAAACTCCTACTCACACCAGGCAAATGTTGGTGGGAAATACATGTGCATATGTCTGGCACTGGAAATAAAGCCCATGCAATTAAAACATACTCTGGCCTTATGTTAAAACAGTTTTTTTCTCATTCCATATCTTATCTCCCCACTTTCCACCTGACTTGAAAAGGCTTGACCAAAACTAGGAAGCATTTTGATGCACGCTATTAGAAAGAAAAAAAAACCCAGTTAGCATCCTCAGTAAAACAAAGGCCTTTACTGTCTTCAGAAGACAACTGGAATAATGACAGTAACAAAGAGAACAGATGATGATCATAAACTACTCAGGATAAAAGCAAAATACTTAATTTCTTTCTTAAGATCAGCAGCATACATTTTGGGTATCATTACTCAAGTCATTAAAAAGTGAATCCTAGTATAAAAGACTAAGCAAGAAAAATTAAGAAAAGGAACCTCCTACTCACAATGTAATTTAGATAGAATTAAGATAAATTCAAAGCAAGTGTTAAGCTTAAACAAAAAACACACCACACACAAACTTACAAACAGAACCAAACCTTCCAGAAAGATTAGCAGCCACCTGGCCTAGAAGCTGTGCTGTTTGGGTTTTTTTAATATTAAAGTTTCATTAAGGGCTAAAACTCTGCTGTGAGACACCTCAGTCTCCAGAGAGCCAAAGAACTCGATGCCTCACCAGCACCTAACACCAGTCAGGGCCTGAGCTCAGGTGCTGCTCTCACCTCACATCTGTCCGCTCAACTTTCTCTGTTGTTCTCTGAAAAACACATGTCCAACGTCAGCTAAAACACAGAGATGGCCACTGCTTTGTTTTCTAGCAATAGTGTAACACCATACACCCTTGTTTGTTCCACTGTAATATGGGAGATATAGGTCTGCTCCTCCTCTCCACCTGAAAGAATTCAGGCACTGTCTTCCCACGCCTCTCAAAAATAGCCCTGTTGGGAAGGCAAGCGAGAGTTGCTTCACAGTTTCAACACTCTTCAGGGACAACAGAAAACAGAAAGCAAAAGGAGTTAAACCCATGTCTCATGTCCAGCATAATTACATTAATCACTGAACCACTGACACACTGGCCACCATTTCCCCAGAGAGAAAGTCAGGGAGAAGTGGTAGCAGGTCAACACCCAGGCATCTTGTCGAGGCACCTAACCCAGACTCTCATACTGAGCACCAAGTTCAGGAGCCTCCACTTGAAAATGAGAACGAATGAAAATAAGGCCAAACCCTTCATAAATGCCCAGGAAACTTAGAAGCTTTAGCCCTGTCAAACGTCAGACACCTGGGTGATTTCAGGTGAGCTGGTGCAAATGGCACGGTACAGCATCAGCTGCCAGCTCAGAAGGAGCATGTATGTCCTAGACAGAAAGAGCCAGCAGAAGCACAGTACCATGCTGTTGTGGCAAAGCTGCCTCCAGTTCTGGATTTATTTCATCCAAAAATGGTCAAAAACATGTGAACTAAATTTGCGAATGTTGCCATAGTGCAGAAAATTTTTCCACATCAAGATGGCAGCCGTGTTTCAGGCCAGGCCTTAAGGGAACTGCTGGAACCAGCTCAAACTCACGGTGAGCCACAAGATTCACAAACATCATTATCCCTAATGCTCACCGCTTAACTCTAAGCTCATTAAAAACAACTTCTGAGCACTCAGTTGCAAGGTCTTTCACCTCTACCTAGTTATGACCCCTGTGAGAAAGTTTGGTCTCAAGTAAAGTTCCTTCAGGAACAAACAATGCCACTGCCCAGCACTAACAAATACCTACTTAGAGGGGATAACACACTAAGTATGCAGGGCAGACCATATTAACACAAGTTGCAACCAAATTCACAAGAACCACAACCATTGTGTAAAGTTTCTTACCCTAAAAATTAACTGAGGTGCCTAAAGAAATAGCTTTTTTTTTGGATATGGTTTCTCTTCCAGAAGAATTCACAGCATTGGAACCACAGAGCTTTTGTCAGGAGAAAGTTGAAACATTTCCTGCAACACATGAATGGCATCAAATGCAATTAACTGCTCTAAGAAGAGTTCATGTATCTCTACTAGCTGAGTATTTCCCTTAGCACATGCACCCTTTCCAGTCCTCCTTCTCTGTGTTTCACATAGTTACCTGCAAAGGATTTATTATAAGTGAGTGCAATTATGCAAAGCATATAGTTATTTCTAAACAAGGATGTCGATTTAATGAAGCCCCGTAGAATTACAATAGGCAAGGAGTCTGTCATCATCACATCACATAGAGTTCTCTCTGTAATAAGTTAAATAGATGAAAGAACAATGCTGGTCCTGCTTTTGAGAGATGTAACATCACCCTTCCTAGGGTGTTAAGAGCTCAGGCACTTAGACAATAAGCACCACAATAAGTCTTAAAAAAATTAAAAACATAGCAAATAATCTTTCAGGGAACGGATGAATCATTCCCAACTTCATTTCTGTTCATGTTTTACCAATACCTGTGCTTTGACAGCTAACTGCTTTCCAACTGTCCTAAGAGCATTTTAGAAAACTGAATCATTTAGATTGTACACCAGGATTTAATTTCTTAAAATGCATCTTTTGAGTTTGACTTGAAGAGCCTAATCAGGTAAAGAGAGGTGTATTCAAATGTTCCCAAAAGATTCATGAAATCCATACAATAAAGTGGTCAACAAATTTGTTCATTTAAAAAAGAAGAGATGAAGAACATAAAGTTTAAATGGTTTAAGAAGATAACAAGGTACCATTTAAACTGTGGGTTGAGGAGAATGATTTAGGATGGTTTAGGCATACATAATTCAAAAGAACATGAATAAGTTTTCCATTGTAAAATTCCAGTGAAACTTCAGTAAGATCTTTTAAACAACAGGATTATTAAAGTCTGTAGAACTCAACAATTTAAATGAAATTAAAACTCCAGCTTTCCAGACACCCAGAAGTGCTAGACTGAAAAAAATATAAGGTAAGAGCTGACTCTTTCCTAGTACAATTGCTAGAAATAATAAAGAAATTCTTCGTATTGTCACTACATAAATATCTTTACTAATCCTCTCCAGTTCTCAGTAATGGCTCACAGCTGAATTAGCTTTTAATTGTAAAGGGTAAGAACATTTCTGGCCTAAAGGAATCAGGTACAGAGACATAATCAAATAATCAAGCAGACAGTTCTTTGTTCCTTCCTTAGCAGCAGATTAGTACATAAGGAGAGAAAAATCTTCTTGATAGGTGACATGACTTAGAAAACCAACCTAATCTTGACAGCAAGACAAGAAAATGAAAATTGTAAAGAATTGCTGCAAGGATTTATATGAGGCTTTACAACTTCAGGAAGAAAATTAAATTTGGAAGTATTTTTGAAAGAACATAAATAACATTGAAAAATAAAGGGATAAAGTTACATATTCAAGAGATTTTTCAGATGGCAATAAAACCCAATGATCATCAAAATTACTTAGGCAACATTAGAGAAACCTCCATCTTCATATTTAATCATCTAAATTTTATATTGGGGTGCTGGGAAATACGCCCAAAGCTGTTACTAGTGTATCAGAACTATCACTGCTGTGATTCTTCGACCAAAAAATTATTACAACTGTGATATTTATAACACAGAGACTAAATATAAGTAAGCCTCCAAGCAAAAATACATTATTCAGATGATAAATGACTTTCACTACATTTTTTGTCATTTATTCTAATAACAGTTGCCCTATTTTCAGAAACTTTATATCATTCAGCCTTAACAAGTCTTTTCCAGAGGGAGAAAAAGACTATTAAATCCATTTTTCAATCATAACTAGTTGGAGAAAATTCTATCTCCTTAAGTGAACACAATCATGTTCAGTATGTGAAGATTTTTTTCCTTGAAAGTCTTAGCATTTCTGCTAGGAAAATGACCATATTTTCCCTATGTAAATGATAATGTTTCATTCCTATTTTGAAACAACAGTCAATAAACTGGTATCAAATTATGAACAGCAAGAAAAAAAACAGTTAAAAAGATAAACTTATGAACACGTTAAGCATGGAAAAAGTGTATACTGATAACTTGGAAATTCTGCCCTTTCCATTTCAAAATTTGACTAGAGTCAAAGTATTAAATTTCCTCCATCTAGGTAGGCTACTGTAATTTAATGCAATTGGTGATGCATGGGTGCGACATCCCTTTTTTGCCAGCCATCTCTGGTTATCCTCATTTAGGCCATCCTGAGCATGCCCAGCCCATGATCCAGTTCTTCAAAATATTTACAGTCCACTCTAAGTGAAGACTGTGAACCTTATCAAATCAAGTACATGTACAATGAAGATGGAACGGTTGTCTATGAACAGCGTGAAGGCTTCACTGTGCTCTCCTAATGCAGGGTACAAAGTATTTGAGAAAAGAGTATAAAAATAATTGTGGCTAGAGAGAAATCTGGTGCTAGAATGAAGTCTATAGTAGATCAGCCAAATCATGCACTATTATGAAATTCTGCAGAGTGCTCTTGTTTAACTAGACTCTCTATTCAAAAAGTATACACCATATTCCCTCACGTAATAAAAACCTGCCCACAAGAAAATACCAAAAAACTATTAAAACTATTTGAAACAAAAAGGAAAAAAACCACAACATGTAACAAACCTTACAGATTGATAAATATATATATAAAGCACTCGATTATGCTGTAAGACTTCAGTGAAAAAAGATTCCATGAAATACATCATAGGAACTGAATGAAGTTCCATGAATTAAAAAGAAACTAATAAGTAAATTAACAAGAAAAGAATCTCAACCTTCATGTAATCTATTATGCAACTTTTTCAATACAGTATGCAACAGCATGAAACCTCTGCAATGCAACAGTAATCCCCATCTTCTGCATGGTACTTGATAGGTCCACTAGGAGGTCCAGCTGCAATTCACTGGGGTGGATCAGTTATTCACCTTGGAATTGGGAGATTCTTTAAGGGAATACTGTGATATAAAAAAAAAAAGAGTCCCTTTATTTTTTTTCCTGTTTGTTCTATAATTCCCCAAAATAAGACATTTTGGAAACTAGTACAAATTATAGCAGCAATTCAGATATTATATTTCAGCATATGACCTGAAAATTCCATACACTCTGTAAAGAATCAGAATTATGAAATACAGATGCTAACTACCTATAATTTAAAGTGTATCATATTAGTCTGTTCATGCTATAGTGATCCAGAAGATGTTCTCAAGCCATAAATGGACCACTGAGAGTGCAATCCTATTTTAGTCTGTGTTCATCTTTAAGATACAAGGAAGTAAATGAGGGAGCAATCTTTTTTTTTTCCTCCTCCAAAAGAAAACCAGTATCAGAAAGCATCCCATTAGAGGGATCACAAAGAAAACAGAGTTTGAGAACAGCCTCATCATTGCTGAAGGGGATGAAAGCTAAAAGGTACCTAGAGAAATAAACAACTTTAAGCATTCGACTAACCAAATGTACAGCAGACTTTGCCACCGGCATCTCGCCTGCGTAGCTCTCTCTCTCCAGGTTCTGCCCTTTTGTACCATGCCCTAAGCAAAGCAGATCAATTTAAAACAAAATTGATACAAACATTATTTAAATGAGCTTGTAGGTCATTTTAATTAAACAGTCTACGTTAATCTTGGTTTATAGTTAGATTTTTAGATTTTTTTCAAAAAAGAGATCTATTGTCTTTCATTAGTATAACACTGCAAGTATATTGAAGTGGAAAACAAGATATATTACATCTAGTGACTGTATATTCACAACATACTGATCAGTATCAATTTTGCATTATTTCATAAGAAAATTACAGCATTTAATTGCTACTGGAGGGTATTTTATTGTTTTGGGGTTTTTTAATAAGATAAGTTGTCCAAGAGTCTAGTTCAGTGAAAATACTACACCAAACCTAGTTACACATCTTTTTTGAAATCTCAGTAGGAACTTCCATGTATTTCTGATGTTTAAATTTCTTTGAAATTTTGTACACATCCTTTAAATTTCAAGAGTTAGATGCCATCTTCTCCAGTATATTCCACATACTATGTGGAAGAAAGGCTTTCTTGCTTTTTCAACTCCCAGCTGGGTTCTCAGCTTTGAATGAATCCTGAATTGACCCATCCATCTGCTCTATCACACTTACACATCTGCAAGTAATACAGACTTAGTTTAGCTGGCTGAAAGTGCAGACAGCTGAAGCAGCACAAAACCCATTTATTAGGATCCTGAGTCTCTAAGTTAATTTCAGGTTGCTGCCACTGTAGCTCTCAGCTGCCAGGATTAGAAAACCAGTATTATAATCTACTCCTCATGGTGGGGCACAATGGACAGAGAGAATCAAAGAAATGGAGAAAAACAGAAAACAAAAGGAAAAGAACGAAGATGAAAAGAAGATGCTAATACATGTTTGTGTAGACTGTAAAACTACTACAGAAATACCCTGAGAAATCCCATTTCTAGCTTTTAATATTAATCTCAAGCAACTCCATTAGTTTCAATCAAATTACAATGTGTTGCACCTCCCTAAATAAAATACTGAAGCACCAAAACTAGAGGGGACCTTCAAAACTAACAAATTTTCTAATGCACAGAAAAGCTACAATGTTGGTTTCACATCTCAACAGTCACATGCTGTCACCATGCAGGCAATGTGCTCTCTTCACTTGCCAAAGCAAAGCACACAATGAAGATGCAAGAAAGTGCACAGGGCAGCAGCACAGACAAACTAGACACCATCTAGGGCCCATCAGCTGAATTACACACAGCTGGTCACAGCTAAATCCAGTATCATAGCCTGTCTTTAATACAATTAAAGTGAAAGCTCTTGGCATCCACCTTCAGCAAGTCTTCCTGGCTCAGTGTCAGGCTTGTGCCCTCCTTTGAGGATCATAATCGAATGTGTAAAAGAATATACAATTATTTGCCCATTGTAAAAAGCAAGTATTTGGCATGTCCTGCCCTAGCTGTAGCCTATAAATTTCTGAGCAGCACACTCACAATGATCACCGAACCTTCTTGAAAGCAACCTAGATTTAAAAAAATTAGATCTGTGATGACAAGCAGAGCTATGACTTTAATAAAACTCCCAAAATTCAGCAAAAGGAAGTGCTTTGGGGAAGGACAGCGGCTCACAAGCCTTTGAAGACATCCACATATAGATGTCTCCTTTGCTTGTATGAAAATGAGAATGTATGAGCAGAGAAGAACGGTGTTCCTCTTCCTTTGTTACTGAATTCAGCAAGAACACAGTGCGACAGACCTCTCCCAGGGCCCTTCTGCCCACTGCTAAAACAGCAAACATTTGACAGGTGCCGCATCTTCCTAGGTTTGGGACCTCTCAATCAGGAATATCTTTCTCCTGAAATATCCAACCTAAGAAAAAATGTTACTGATCAGAAAGGAAGTGAATTCTTTTGGCACCAGAAAGTAAAGACTCATTTCAGATGCTATTTTTAAATTATCTCATCTACAGGTGAACAAGTCCTTGGTTAGACCAAAAAGAACTATTTCTCTTTCCACAGAGCCATCTGAGGAATAACCCATCCCTGCAAAGTTAACAATGACAAACCCTATTTCATGGACCCCAGGAAGGAAAGCAAAAGCAGAACTGCAGAAATCTTTGAAATCCAGTGTCTCAAGCTGCCTCATCATTTGGTTGTGATAGAACAAGACAAAAAAGGAACTATCAAATGGTCTTTTCCTCTGGTACTTAGTCCCACTTTCTGGTGATCAGCAGTTTAAAGTTCTCCTAAGCTGCTGATTCCATCTGTTGAATTAGGATCATTGTACTTACTTACCTAATTCCTTTTTAACCTATTTACACTTATGGCCTCCACAATACCCCACATCGCTGTAATTTTTGCACTTGAACTCTATACTTTGTGGGAGAAGTGGAAAAGTTTCTCTCATTTTGAACTTAGTAATTAATAATTTTATTGAAATTCACTATTTCTGCTATAATGAAATAGTTGGGATTTATTCTGTATTCATTTTTTCTTTATTTTTCACAGTATCACATCCTTTGTCTCCTGAATTGCCTCATTTCCAAAACAACTCCTAATCTACACAGCTTCAATTTGAACAGAATCTATTTCCCCACTAGTCAAGAAATCCTGAATGACGTAATATCAAGATATGATCTAACTTTACAGTCCTGAAATTGAAAGCTCAGGGAAAGCCCAGTCTCAGGTTGCCAGTCCTCAGGTTCGCATCAATGACAATATCTGAGACCATGGCAGATGGTGGCTGTCACTACCCCATGACCTGTGGACAGGTCAGATAACACCCAGTATCCCAAATTTATTTTTTCTTGAAGAAATAAAAAAATAATGTGCTGAAGGCTCTCTGAAACATCTTTTTATATTGTATCCCCATCAGCAGCCACTTAACTCTCACGAGCCCTTAAACACAGGCAAACACTTGTGTGAAGCACAAGAAACAGAAGCGCAGGAAAAAACGCTCAAGTAGAACACAGCACTGAAAAGGAGCACAACCTGGACAACAAGCATCCTAGGTAGTGGAGAGAAAACCACTGAGAGCCAGCAGTAGCACCTAAAAATCAAGATGTTGCCTGAAAAAAATGAGATATAGAAAGAAGCACACAAAGGATTATTTTTGTCTTCTGGATTATCAAGACTGATACTGATGTTTTCACATTTTCCATCTCTACCATGAGAACCAAATCTTGCCTATTTTTTTTTTTAACTTTTAAATAAAGATCTAGAATATAGGTGTTTTCTTGGTGTTGAAGCTACAAGATTGCAAGATTACAGCAGAAACATAAAAGTTAAGAATAATGGTTTGATACTATATTTCCTTTATAATTTCTTGCTTTTGTCATTATACTCACAATTCATATGGATGTCTTGCACTGCTCATGTTCCTAACACATATGCAATTTAGCACTCTGAAATGACAGAAACTTTCCTATCACTGTTTTCATATCACTACCAATCAAGATATCTAAAATGAAACACTTGAAAATTGAGACTTTGTAAAGGAATCACGCTGCTGACTATGGATTGAGACATCTTCCCATTCCAAATAAAGTAAAAAGACATACTTTTTTTTTTACTTTTTTTTTTTTCTTCTTAACATTACAACCATTTCTAACACTTGTTGGAAGCTCTTTTAAGGCTTAGAATATTGTAATAAATCTCAATATGATTTTAGTGTCTTGAAGAAGTTTGGTCAACAGGAAATGCTGAGCACCTGTCAACTCAAAGCAAAGCCTGGGTTTAGATAATTCCATGATTCTATGTGAGGAACTTGAACAGGTTGCCCAGAGAAGCTGTGGATGCCCCAATTCCTGGCAGTGTTCAGGGCCAGGCTGGATGAGGCTTTGAGCAACCTGGTCTAGTGGCAGGTGTCCCAGCACAAGGCAGGGGGGTTGGAACGAGATGATCTTTAAGGTCCCTTCCAACCCAAACCACTCTACAATTCTGTGAAATGGAGTACAACTAGTACTAAAACACAGTACTAATAACAAATTTTAAGGCAAATTTACTTAGTCTTGTATTTCTTGAAAGCTGAAACCATTAAATTGAAGGGCATATTTGCCGCCAGTAAGAAATTTTAAAAATTATTGCCATTAGAATTAAATGTATTTTCATATTTGCATATGCAGACACAGAAAACACACCCTTTCTAAACACACAAGAAAAGAAGAATGAGTTATTAAAACCTGTACTATAACTGTAAAGCATTAACAATACCCTATTACAGCTTGCAGAGACCATTTATCAATTCATTTGTTTTTGCTCAAGACAATCTTCCCAGACTTATTTTAATTACTTTTTTACTTCTTAATAAATATGCATAATGGAAGTACTATATCAACAGTTATTTCTGCAATCACTGTGAAATGAAAAATTTGAGACTCAAAGATAAAAGCATAGCAGATAGTAGAATAAAAGTCTCTGGGTTACAGCATTTGAACAAGATAAATCATAATCCTCTAGAATTTTTTAAATTTCATATCCATAAAAAAAGCAATTCCCCTAATCCATAAAATTTGCTATTAGTTGCGTCATGAAAATTAGAAGTTTTCTTCTTCTAAACAAAAAAAAAGTACAAACTGAGAGGTATTTTTAATTCTGTCCATTCACAATTTATAACTATCATTATTTGCACTCTTACAGCAGACACTTAATGTGATTACAGTCAAAAGGGTTGTGCTGCAATAGCTCAGTAATTTTCATGAGCAGTCACAAGAGTAACTTCGAGAAAATAAGTAGATTTCTGCACTCCCAGAAATCTATTTGTTTGCAATCATGCTAATAAACAGGCTTATTACTCATATGTGTACTGTCCTAGCTCCTGAATAGGCCAGTCATGGACCAGGCCCACTGTGTGACAGATCCCGCATCCACCCAGAATGAAATCACAGTCCTCATCCCAAAACGTTCACACAATTGTTTTCCTAACTAAATAAACAGAAAATACAACCCCCTAAACTTGGTGGCTCATTTACAGCATCTTATCAATGCTTTCATATTCTTTATTCTGACTGTGTTTATTCCTATGTGATGCCAAGCATGGAGCATATTAGCTCAATTTTATCAAGGGTAAAACCTACCTTGCATTTATGCAAGGTCAGTGCACGCAACTAAGGTATTTGAAGAGAAGACTCTGATTCTGTCTACCTTGACTACCTTGCAGCAGTTTTTTTTACAGCCATCCTTTGTATGTAATCTAAGGGAGAACAGATAGACATAAAGAAATAAACATGAAATAATTAATTACTTCTGATGAGTGTCATAGTTAGGAATTTTAGTAGCCTAAGAGTCACAAAGAACTGGTTTTGCAGAGATTTCCTATTTCTAACACTGTCATTGAAACACTACTCATAATTTTTATATGATGAGCTGATCTAAATATCAGACCACTTTTTGAAAGTTTTCAATACTTTAGGATCAAAAAAAAATTGTTTCAGAGCAGTAGCACTACTTTCCTAGCAGACTTTCTCAGATCCTGCATCGGGCGCTTCATTGAAACCTACATTCTTTGCGTTGAACTGCCTAAGACATGTAAGTGACATGAATGTTCACAAGATTGGATTGTGTAAGTCTGAGTTGCTCACAGAAGAATAAACAAAAAATTTTAGACAAGTTTTACACATTTGCACTTTTACATGTTTTGATAATAACTTTCATTAGATGTCTTCAATATTTCCATATTTTTCTTCGAAATACTCTTTAGTGAAGTTCCATTTGCTCCCTCTAGCTTAACTTTTTTCATAGACATACATACGTTAACAAGTTTCATATTTATGGAGAAATTTGGGGGAAGAAAGCATGGTAAGGTAGCTTTGGGATTCGGGGTTGTTTGGCTGTAATGTACTGGGGTTTGCAAGCTATAATCCTGTTACTATGTACAGTCTCATTCTATCTGCTAATGGGAACAGTTCCTGGGGCAGTCCAAGGCAAATACCTCATCATGAGTACAGTGGTACAGTGGAGATGCCCAGTTCTCCAAAACAATTCTTTTCCTCCACAAACCTGCTTCTGTCCACAGCACACCTTGTTAATGCATGCTCAGTCTTCAGTGACTTGATATTTTTCAAGGCAAAAAGGTTTCTGCTGCTTCTGTTATTTTTGCCCAAATTTGGCCAATGTAGAACTACTGGACAGAAAAGTGAAAAAAAAAATTACAGTTCACAAATATTCAGTGGAGAGTTACTCATTTTTTGCATATTTTAAGTTTCTTTTCAACTGGTCTTCTCCACTCCAGAGGCAACTGAAGTTCCGTTGCCCTGGGCAATACTGGCTAACATTTAGAAACCTCTCACCTACCCATAGTTATGGCTGGGCAAATGGAAAAAAATGTTCAAGTATTTGCTGGCCAAAGTAAATCAATCCAGATACAGAAGACACAGAGTCCTGAACTTTTAGGCAAGACCAAGTGCAATGAACACAATCAAACTACACAAACTATAGATCACTGAAAAACGTTTCATCTTTTCTAAAACTGATTGTGGTGTTTTCTTTAAAATCTTTAACGTTTTCCTCCTATGCCTTTTTTTTGAGAGAAGTATCTGAATAATTCCAGATTAGGTGAACATGCAGCTACAAAAAAACCTCCTTTTTATGAAATGGGGGAGGATAAGCACAAGGGCTTCTGCACTGCTTAATGCTATTTTTGAAAGCATGTTCACCTAATCTGGAATCATTCAGATACTTCTCTCAAGAATAGACATGAAATTCACCTATTATTAGAATTTTCACATGAGAAGATTCTAGGATGAGTATGAAACACAGTTTTATGAGTGCTTTTACAGCTCATTACCACATTTAATTTCAAAAGCTATTATAAGGCTGCTGTAAAAACAGGTGGACATAGTTAAGTATTTCACTATAACACAATCATTAAGAGGAAAAACATAATAAAGTGGAAGCTTTCTAAAAGATAATTATATAATCAATCAAGTCATATGTTTGAGCATTTCTATCTTCTCTTCAAATAAAGGGAAAGGATAGCAGTAATTGAAGAAGATGCATAACATGGGTTACAATCTAAGTTATAAAATTTTCTGAAAAAAAGTAAAGTATGTTAAGATCTCAGAACACAGCAGACTTGCAGACATTGCATGAACATTTGTATTGGTGATGATACTTTTGAAATATATATGAGTCTCAAATGAGGTAGCAGTAGTCTCAAAAGAACTGGAAACTAAGATGTTTCTGAGGAACAGCATTAAGATGGCTGGCAGCAGCTGCTGCACAGATTTGGGAGTGAGGGGGTGGAAGGGAATACTAATTTTATTCTATGAATTCTTTTAAAACACTAACATGTATAATATCCCTTCTGCTGGAACGATAATGCACTGTTCTGGGACACTCTGGCTCTATTTTGGTACCTACTTAAATAGGTCACAAAAATGATTAAAAGAAACTGTTTTTCTGAAAGTGGATACAGGTTATTCCCATCTTCACCAATTCAAAGGTAGACAAATGCCCATTTTTCCATTGGCAATATAAAATGATAATTTTTTTAACATTCTTCATGCTATAGAGTATACCAGGAGAATATATCCTCTTCCTTATGAATTTTCAGTTCATAAACTTGCAATCTTTTTAATTTTGCATTATTATAACTGAGATGCTGGTAGCACAATCTCATTTCTGCATTCTTAGTAGATGATATCGAACTTTATCCGTTACCCATTCGGGCAGAACAGGTGAGAAATTTTTTCTTAATAAGGACTGTAGTGGTTCAACCACTTCTGCATGGCTACTTAGCAGCCCTTGGGAACAGTATATCTACAAGCTCAACCTTGAATCCTAAGGTAAAGGATAAATCTCCAGAGCAAATGAGTGATTAATACATGCCATTCCAATTCTCATCATTATCATCACTTAGCTGCAATCCAAATGAAAAATATCAACTTCCTACTTTTAACAGAACATCTAATTTATTGATTTAGCTAAAAGCTCAAGGTTCTTTTATTTTACAGTTGTTGTAACAGGCTTTGTCTTATGAGATAAGCAAACTAAATAACTAAACAAGACTGAGAATGATGTCTTCAATTCTACAGAGTTGGGCCTTGAAAAAAGATTTACATTTCTAGATCTGCTGTTAGACTTTATTTATCGTCACACAGGAATTTTGACAACTTACTTAAGCAGATTTTAGACATCATTATGCTGCTTAATTCCAAATAGAAAACTCTCATACTTTTCTGTACATTTTCAGTCTACATTTCCAAATTTAAAAAAAAAAAAAATCTACATCTTACTTTGTGAGAAAATTTGACAACATGACTGATAGGGTTGCTCTTTAGCTCCAAAGATATGGATAAATAGATGGATAGATGGATAGAGGTCGAAAGCAAAATCCACTTTTTAGAAAGACACTCTAGCTCAAATTTACTAATTGCATCATTGGTCCAACCAGATCTAGGAGATCTTATCTGGGAATTACATTTTGGTTTCTGCTTCATTTTACAGCAGAAATATAGCTTTACAGAATTAAACAGTTTCACTTACTATTCAGAAGCTTGTTGTCCACCAACAAAACACAAAATTTAAAATTCTACTGACTCTTATAAACACTGAGAATATCAATATAATGCAGCCCTTTTTAATTCCTAATTTGCATTCTATAACCATAAATCCAACTATTCAAATTTACCAGCGGCATTTTCCTGAACCCCAAAATTAAAATGCTTAAGAGGAAAGAACAATCGTGAAGATTTTACTCTGCTGTGGATGCTATTCTTTGATTTTATAAAGAAAAAAATGAAAATTACTAGTCAGTACCAATGAAAAAAAAAATCTAAAGCACTTAAAATTTACACACAATCTCCGCGATTGTGTCTTTATTTTCTATTCATGTTTACAACACTACGAACATCCTTAATACCACATAATCTCCAAAAAGTTTTCAGTGGGAAAGATTGGACATGAAATCACCTCCTTGCTTATAGATGCTCACTTCTAAAGTAAAACCCCTATACACATTCATATGTTGAAATGGAAGATTACATGTACTTATCATCTTCTCGAGAAAAGACATGGCATTTTACTATTCTATTTAATGACATGACTTTAGTTTGCCAGACTAATTACAGTTTAAGTATCTATTTTCTATTCTTGCCAGGATCTAATAGCACAGTTTGGTCCTTTTTCCATCCTTACACAGTTTCAGTGACCAAGAATGCCTCTAGAGAGAATCTAGTGCAATTGTTAGTGAGTGATATCTGGAACTACTCTCCAGAACAGTGGCTTCAGATCAGTGGTTTTTTTTAATTTACAGCATTTTGACTACTCTTATTAAAAGTCTCCAGAAAAAGGTGCAAAATTATCCAATCTCTCTTCAAAAAGCAACATTAATGTGCAATACTTTCTGGCATTTTTGAGCGTGACAGCTACAAAGTGATTGCTTCCATTGAAACTTGTCCTGGATCTCCTTGCAGCCCCACCAATGCACATAGACTCCTAAAAAGTCAAGAGGATTCCACAAAGGCTTAAAAACCTACATTTAAGATTTAGCATTTTACAGATACAAATTCATAAATAATGTTGCATTTTATATTTTTGTGTGGTTTTAAAACCTTCTTGTTACAAAATGGATCAACAGTAGGCATCTATCTTTTTAAGATACTCTTTTTAATGTGTTTATAGTAAATGTAAGTATTTATAGTAAATTCAGGATTCAGGTGGATCTAAATGAGGGTATCAAAATTTATAATCCAGATAAACTGCTTCTTTCTCCTCAGATTGCACATAACCTATCATCCACCTATAACACACTTGTCTCAAAAAGACAAAGGCGAGTCCTTTTCACAGAATGATAGGATTGGAGGAGATCTCATAAGGTCTTCTAGCCCATCACTCAGCTCTAAAGCAGCAATAATTGTCTTACTTATTCTTACAGACAGTTAATACAGATTACACAAATATATTAGACAATTTGTTCCACTGTTACATTACTCCTAGCATTAGACAGCTTTTCTTAACTTCCTTCTAATATTGTCCCATAATATTTTCCTTGTTTCAGTACAGATATAAGAAAGAAACTAGTCCTTTTTGCAGCAGCAGCCTTTTACATAGCAAATGTGTGTGTCTTCACCCTCAGGAATCCCAGTTCCTTCAAATCTTCTTTCATATTTTTAGGCCCATGCTGATCTTTGTTGTTCTTCTTGAATTGCTCTACATTTGCTACGCATTTCTCAAAACACACACATAGTACTGTACTAATCAGCTAATACTTTTCAAATGCCAAATATTAGTTCATGTACCTTGAAGACTTAATTTCTCCTAAACACGTTACTGTGCCAGGTTTTTTGCAGCAAGTTCCTAGTTTGATTAAAATTGAGAATTTGCAAATCTTGGCCTTATCTTTCACATCTCTACTGAATTTCAGTATTTATTTATTAACAACTTTGCAATGTCTCATAAATAGCTGATTAAACAAAGTGAAAAGGCTCTAAGTAGGTGAACAGGGAAATCGGCAAAGACACAGAAGACTCAGGATTCAAGATACTGTTTTGCCCCAGCTGCACAAGGCCATAAGCTGGATTTCCTGCTTCTGTCCCTGTATTCTTTACCCATGAAACTTAATCAGTTCCTCCTTTCCTTTCATACCAGTCAGCCATAATGTCCTCGATTCTCCAAGTCTGCACAAATCTCCACTCTCTCAGTTTTACCCTCATTTCACTCTGCAACTTCTTTTTGTCCCCCAAGACATTTCCTCTATTTTTAGCAATAGCCTTTGTCATCTATTCCAACTTTCACCTTGCCTATCCTAATAAACAACCTTGTAGAACCAGGGTGCATTTTAATCCTCTTTAAATACACTACACTTATTTTTCATTTCATGAGGATAACTTTTAAACTTTACCAACATTGAAAATTATGTTGAACGTATTCAGTCCTCCATCAATTTGTATGACATAAAAATGGCATTATTATTACAAAGGGAGTCACATGGGTATGATCTTCAATAGTTTGTTTTTTCAAGGCAGATCTGAACATATGAAAGGAACATGCAGTGCCTGTGGCTTTCTCTTCTCACATCTGACACATAACTAATTGTCCAAGATGCTTTACAGAGGATTAAGTACTCCCTCACCTGCTTAAGCTCTCTCATCCACTGAAGCTGTAAACATTACTTATTTAAGAAGTATTAAAAGATGTCACTGGAAGTATTTTGTTTTAGAATTGATTCTGTATTTTTTCCAAAGGAAAAAGTAGAAGATGCTCTATTATTAGCAGTGGAAATTGAAAGCATATATTTAACAAGTAGAATTTGTAGGAAGAACTCAAACCAGACATAGATGCATTGAAGTGGGATGATTTCCACACAGTATTCATACTTTTTCTTATTTTTGCACAAATATGTATCAGGCTGCCAATTATTCTTAAAGAGTAACACCACAGCATACTATATTTTTTAATTATGACACTGGCAAATATAAGGAGGGGGAAAGGGGAACTTAAATAAATATTTTGTTATTATTATTTGATTGTTGTTATTATCTGATTGTTACTTCATTTCATTCTAGCATTTTCCTGGAAAAAGTTTTCTTTCTTTTCACTCACAACTTGAAATCAGGCAGTAAAAGAGAAAATACCCAAAGCAGCAATTCAATCCTAAATTTATACCTACAATTAGGTTTTAGGGTTTTATATTCAATGATGCCATTTTCTTGAGGATGTAATATGCCTCTGTGTTTTTCCAAAAGAATCACAACATTCCTGTAGTCTCTATAAACTTGCCTTAACTGTTGCTATAATGCTACATTTTGGTGAAGTGAACTAGGAATTAGTACTGTTATACAAACTGTGGGGTCAGGCTCTGCCATCTCTTCTGACAATGAGCAATACATTTCATCTTCAAGTCTTATCAGAGGTCCCACTCAGCACTAACAAAAGCAAAAGAATTTGGCCTGTTAGTGTGAGCAGCTTCCCACACTCACCTGCTACATTAAAAATAGTTACTACCCAAGATCTTGCTACACCATTCTCCCACATACGGAGTTCCTAAGTAGCAATAACTGTGTGCCATTTGCAGCAGCAAGAGTACTCTTGATACAAACCGACCTTACCTAGAGCATACATACCATATCATACTATAGCACAAGCATATACAGTATCTATATATAGCTCAGCAATGTCATGCTTTAAGGCCATTTATCTACCAGATTTGAAAATTAAATAAACAAATAAATACAATTAAACAGCTTTTGAATTTTAAGACTGAATGAGGAGGGTGAGAGAATATGGAAAAGTCAATTACACTTTCCATACGTGGGGTTTACTGTTGCCTTCAGAAAACACAGGAAAACAACACACCAAACACAAATATAGTTAGCAAAAATATTCGCACTTTATCTATATATCTTCCTTATATCTGAAATATCAAACCTCTGTCAGATAACAACCCTGTTGAGAAATCCAATTTTGACTTGCCTACAAGAGATCCAGAATGTACAGAACAAATACAAACACCTTGTGCTATGAATAAATTGCCAATAAAGTCACAATAAAGTGACAACTTGCAACATAATTTACATTCAATCCAGGTATACACGTACACAAACAAACTAGCAATATCTGGTTCTTTAAAAGGAAATCAATAGAAGATCTTTGTAGAGACCTGCACATTGTTTCTCCTGTTCAGCAAACAAATGATGACTCCTCAGCAATCTTTCAATTACTCACAACTATTTTAAAGCACTCTGAATAATCACTGAAAAAATATACTTGATGACTGATAAATAAATCATTAGATGATACCGAAAGCATGTAAGTCTGCATTTTGTTACCAAATTAGTATATGTCCTGAACAGTACAAATTAAGACTCTATTTGCATTTTTAAGAGCAGTTTTAAAAAAATTGTATCCAGGTGAACAATTTCCTTTTTCATTTTTTTCTACAATATTGCACTTACAGATAACTTGCAATAGATTTCTAAAAATTTCCATCAAAATTTGTCCACACTGCAAAAAAAAAAATTGGCACAACTGCTAACAAAGGTGCTGTTGCTGCATAAGACCTGTTTTCAAAAGGAGTGACAGGAAACTGACAAGTATATTATTTAACTCCCCAAAACCACCAGCAACAATGTATTTTATTAGTCTGCAAACTGCTAGGGATTGGGGGTTTTAATTAAAAGATAACATCATAAATCAGAAACAACTTGTGATTAACACTAGAATAAAAATAGTTTCCACTTGGTACAGACT
Source organism: Pipra filicauda (assembly GCF_003945595.2). Taxonomy (NCBI): domain Eukaryota; kingdom Metazoa; phylum Chordata; class Aves; order Passeriformes; family Pipridae; genus Pipra; species Pipra filicauda. Next base: position 834,197 of record NW_024104369.1, on the reverse strand, counting down.
GTGGGATTTTGGTGGGCTTCACAATCTCTGAGCACCATTAGAGGATAAAATTAATCAAGGACTACATTCATTATCTTTTTACTACAAATAACAATTAAAACATATCATGTGTTACAGTTTCGCCAAAGATAAAAATTAAATCTATTGCATACACCAAAGCCCTTAGACTAACCCTTGAAGGAAACAAGCTCTGCTAGGAGCCTTTTTCTTCATGCCCAGAGTCCACTGAACCAGGACAACACCTGGGAACAGACCTGTATTCGTTTTACAGCTTGCATTTCTGTTCTGTTTCCAGTCAAGATGAGGATTGATCCCCAAACAGAAGGCCTCTAAAGGTATGTCACAACATTACTTCCCAGACTAACAGTGCTGAAGTTAGCACCAATTCCTGTTCCTTAAACTCTGCCCTGTCTCTAGGTAAAAGACTCCCATCATGTGAAAGCCATTTCTGCCTTACCACATGCAGGGCGCTAGACATAGACAGGCTGAGCCTGCCTGTCTATATTGCTTGATGCACAGAGAAAACGCCACTAGGACCAAGAAATCTTGAAGACTGAAGGAGCTGTGCCTTTACCATCATTGCGGCAGGAAAACAATGTTGCTTTTTTGAGCCGCACAGGCCCTCTCAGACGCAGAAGAGTAAGAGACAACTGAGGAAGACAACATGCCACAACATATACTGGATGGAGAAGTCTCCCTTCCCTACTTGAAGCAAACAAAGCTGAACTAGTCAGCTGTAGTAAATGGAGGTGGGAACCAGGACACAAACTTAATCAACAGCACTGATCTGCAGCTCTACTGACAAGGACCTGCAGCTCTGCAGAGAGGTACTGCATCAGGGCAGGGCTCTGCCAGTCAGGGCTGCAGAGGGAACAAGGGACAATTCCCCCCTCATCGGCACACAAGAAATACTATCTTCTTTGCTTCTCTCAACAACAGCAACAGCCTTTTTTATTGGGCACAGCCCTGGAGAAACAAAACTTAAAGCCAGACAGCACAAGGCAATCCTGTATGTTGTGCCTCCTGACAGCTGATTCTGACTCCCAGCACAGTGGCCATTGCACAGAGACAACACACATTGACAAAGCGAGAACAGCACACAGACTAGCAAGGTATGAGCAAGAGTGAGACTGCTACTGACTGCAAACTACTGCACTGGTGTGAAACACTGAGGACTAAGCCTTCCATGGAATCACAATCATGAACTACAGATGGAAATTGGGTTTACACTTAATTGTCTCTCTAAAGAAAGGAACTCGGCAGCCAGTCTGTCAGTGAAAGCAACAGGACACTCCAGTGTCAGAAACTGAGAGAGCAGCAAGTACTAGGAATTAGGATTCATAAAAGGGATCCAGAGAGCAATGGGGAAAACTGTCCCTGCCACAAGGAGAAAGAAGATGCCAGAGATAACCTCACACTGTGTAGCAACCTGCCACCAGATTGCAAAATGGACCATGTCAACAGATGATGGGAACAGACCCCATGAAAAATGGGCTTGCCATGACTGCATCTCATCAACCTGCAGCAGCTGAGACTTGTCTCTTTCAAGCTTCATCAATGTTGTGCAGCTCGTTGTGCTAACACACAGCCATTTCAGGAGCAGCAAAGCCTCTACAGACCTATGCAGTGTGTTGACAGGGATGTGTACGCGCAGTCAGACACTTGTGTATGTACATGAGAGACTTTTCCCTGCCCCAGACAGATTTCCTGTGTAAGGCAGGAACCACCATTCACAAACAGAATCTCAGGATGAGATCAAGATCAACACCCACATTGAAAACCTTCTGTGTGTCTGCAACCCTCTGTTTGGGAGAGGCCTGGCAGGCAAGAGGGTCCCTACTGATCTAGCAGTGTAAAAAGTCCCCCATCAACTGACCCCTTTCCTACTTGCAAGGGAAAAGCTGCCCAGGCGTAGACGTGCAGTCGCACCGTGCTCTGAGGCGAGGGTGCACCGCGTAGTCCGCAGACGTCAATAACCCCATAGATCACCAGCTCCACGACTAAGCACCAGAAACTGCGACACGGCAGCACGAAGCAGAGCCCGGGATCCGGCGGGAAGCAGACCCTGTCGTGTCAGTGCCAGCCCTCAGCAGATTTTTCTGAGGTCTGCAAACGAGGAGGGCCAGGGACCTTCAGATACAGCCCCAGCCCCGTCCCCGTAACGAGATTTCCACGGGGCAGCCCACAGGTGCTCGCTCCCCTGCGCCGCCCCACTGCCGGGGGGGCAAGGACAACCTGAGAAAGGAGATGTCGGAGGCAGGGGGATGCGGAGAAAGCGGGTACCGAGGGAAAGGAGATGCCTGAGGCGGGGGTCCGGAGGGCAGGTGCTTGCCCCGGCGGGACACGCGCGCACAAACACACGCCGTTCCATCCCCGAGCGTCCTGGCGTCCAGACACTCCCGCCGCCGCAGCATCACCCGGCACCGGAGCGAGCCAACCTGCTTCCCCACGCACCGAGAAATCGGCTGCGATGCCCGGCACAGGCGGGCGGGCAGACGGTCCCCTGCGCCCCCCTCCCCGGCTGCCTTCCCGCGGGGCGCGTCGCTCCCCCCCGGCCGGGGCCGCGCTGCGGCAGCCGTACCGTGGGCAGCAGCGGCTCCATCTGCGCCCCTTGGTCCTGTGTCTCCATGCGGCGGCGGCGCGGCCGCGCCGGCGCCCCCTCCCCGCCGCCCGCCGCGCTCCCGGCGCGCTGCGGGAGCTGCTGGGCTGCGCCGGGCTCCGCGCTCCGGCCGCGCTCCCGCCGCAGATCAGGATCAGGATCGGGATCGGGATCGGGATCGGGATCGGGCGGCGCGGAGGCAGGAAGCGCGCGCCAGTCACATGGCCGCGCGCACCGCCGGCCCCAGCGCGGGGGGGCAGCAGCCGGATCCACCTGCGGGATGCGGGGAGCCGGGATGCGGCGAGCCGGGATGCGGCCGCGTCCTGCCGCCCCCGGCGGGGCTTTGAAGCCGAGCGGGCCTCGCCCCGCACACAGGCGCCCGAGCGCGCCGGTGCCGTGAGCTCCTCCAGGGGCGCTAGAAGGGGAGCTGGCTGCGTGTCCACAGAGGAAGGAGAGAGTAGCGGAGGGACCGGGCCCCACTGAACCCCGGGTGACACTATCGCAAACATCGAGACAAGGCTCAGAAGTTTACCACTGTACACCAGGCTTCAGCCACAGGCTCCCCAAGGCTGCTGCTTCAGTGCAGTCTTGGGCCAAGATTCATTTTGATGTAGCCAGCACCAGAAGAGCACTGGAAAATAGTGGCACTTCACACAGTCCTGCCCGACTTTGACCCTTAGTTACAGACAGCACCTTCAAAACGGAGGTCTGTCCCACTCTCCACAAAGATAACCCCACCATCTTCTTTGACCTGCAAATCACAGACATAGCAGACTACCATATTCTTCTGTACACAGTTAACAGGAGTCTTACCCTCTTATTCACCCAATTTTATCATGCAAGCCTGATACACATTTAGCTTCTCCTAGTCTGTCTGGCTCTGCAACTCAGTAGTTACATTCAGCTGTACAAAAACCCCAACAGGCTACACAAACGATTGTTGAAGCCTAAATTTGCTATCCAAGTGAGAATACGTTGAGTCCCCACGGTACTTGCATTGCTAAGAACACAAGCACAGTGCTGCCTACCATCACAGCTGAGCTAGAGAAGTTCTCATTTTCATCACTTTCCAGTGCATCTCCCCAAAAAACGTACCCATCCAAACCTGTGTGCATAAGAATCAAAATGGACAGGGACCTGGCTAGGCAAAATAAGCTAGCAAGTAAACCTCTATCTCCCTGTTAACACTGATCTCCTTGCCAAAGCAGCAGGCCATGCCCTACATTTTGGATATCATTTGCAGTCTAAAAGTAGATCAAAAATAGCTTCGCTAATTCTAATTTAATTTCCTCTGCCGTGGGACATGTTCTTCAAGTCTCCCAGAGATCTTCCAGGTTGGATTATTCGTGCATCCGCCAAGTGAGACACAGAGCTGGGGAAGCAATATAAAGGAAAGGGGAGTCAAAGTCTGTTCTTACAAAAGAAGGGGGCTATTTTTCTGAGTCAAAACTGAGAATTTGGTCTTTGTACAAAGTGACACATACATGTAACCCTGTACAGAAAGACAGACAACACTATGGTCCAGATTCCAGGACAAAAGCCAGATGTGTATTTTCATAACACGATTACAGATCTGCAGTAATTAACATTGGAGGGCATTCGGGTCACTAGAGGTAAGGCTGTGTCAGCATTTGCACAGTAAAACCCTATTTGTAGGAGCTTATAATTAAGCTGTAAAAGTCATGATGAAGCTGGGAAAGAATGTTTTAAAAGTGATTCTCCTTCTTTAAAGAAAAGAGATTTAAAATGAATATACCACTTGTGAAACCAGGAAGACCAAAAACTGTTTCAGTCTACAGGCAGTTATTTCAATGAATTTTAGTATAAGCACCTTGGTCTTCTCTGCCTAAATATCTCAAGCTTGTCCAAGTGTTTTTTTTAGTAGGTACTGCAATTCTTCAAGCTTAATGGCATTTACACATCTTTCACTCCCCAATATATTTTCTCAAAATTCACTCATCCACACAGACACATCTAATAAAAGTAAAACCCACAAACAACTCAGATATTGTGGATATGACACTATTTTCCCACATTTCACAGTGAGAAACAAGATAAAGACCACAAGTACCATGCACAGGATCTAAAAGTGAATTACTGAATGGGCCATCAAAAGAGAGTTAGGACCAGCTATGTAATTGTTTTTGCAAAGGTTCTTTGTCAGAGTGTTTTATAGTCAGGAGTTCACCACTGTGGAATAGATGAGATATGGAAAAACTCCGTTAAATAACAAACCTCCCCAAGTCGTTCTGCATTGCCCTGCTCCGCACACACAAAATTATCACAGACCTCCATAGCTACAAAGCCGCAAACTGGTAAGCCAAAGTCGAAGTGCAAGTCATGGTTTCGGCAGCTGTGACAAACATGCTTTTATACAAAGATCCAAAACATTGAATCCAAAAGCTTCAAAGCCAAGGGCTTTGTACATACAAAAGTGGAGTAACACCAATGACCTAGCTGAAAGTTCTATTTTTCATGAAACCTAAGCATTTTTTTTTTTAGCATTCTAGCAGTATATCACACCAAAAAGAGAATTGAAAATAATATTTATTCTCTAATTACTTTATAATTGATTTTGAATTCTGTTTTCTCTTCTTTGAGTTGGCTTCTTTCAATGTTGCATCTAATATAAGCCATACTTCCAGGCACATCCAGCAGTTTTGTCGTTATTACTCTGTTACAGTAATAGTGCCACTTCTCATCCCAAAAGAATTAGCTTTAAAATCAGGCTTTAATATCCAGTTTAAACTTCTGGTACACAACTGTGTATTATTTTCAAGCTTTTGTACATAAAGGATATGAAAAAAAGTAAGAAGAGGTTCTCAAATGAGCAGTAATTTGAGAAACGTCATCACAAGAAGAGCAGGTGTTGTGAAATCACAACATACAGATACACTTAAGTTTTAAGATATTAAGAATACCTAGGATATGCTGTGGAAATAAATACTTTTGTGACATATTTATGTCAGACTAATTTTTTTCTTATATATATATATATTTCTAGTGCACTACATAAATGAAATAGTGAGTGTTTCTACATTTTACTCTTACAATGATAAAGCTTCTAAAGCAAATGTCAATGCAAAAAAAGGGGAAATATTTTTCTTCTTCAGTAACATTCTGAATTTATGTCAGAAACTGACCTGATCCTTGCCTGGTGTCATCTTTCACAAGAAATTGAAGACAGCAAAATTGACTTTTATTCTTCTCCTTCCTAAAACTCTCTTTTACCCCTTGCCCTGAAGCGAGCCAGGAACTCAGATGTTCCCTTCAGTCATGGTAAATGTGTTAAACCCCATTGAACAGAGGTTTCATTCCTCAAAACCTATTCACAAGAAGTATGTTTTATATATAAGCTGAATTACATTCAAAAGGCTTAGACCATACTCAAAGTACTTTAGAAGCATATAACATAGATTTTGGAGGCATATGGCATATACCTGTCTATCTGGGTTTGACATAAAAATGGCCAGGGGTGTAAATAATTCCCACTGTCTTGAACATCACTGACATAGCTCTGTATGTACAAAAATAGATATGTGATAAGAAGCAGCTCCAAAATTAAGACCTAAAAATCAGAGTTCAAGCTTATGAGAAGTCTTGCAATACTTCTTCTATTAAGTCTTTTTAATAAAAATACTGGTTTTCTAACTAAGGAGTACTTCCTAATTATTTAGAGTGACAGGTACTTCCTCCACCTAAGTCCCAAGAAGGTATTCTGCTATAATAAGTGATGCTATATGTATATTTTTATATATGCATAAAAGCTGTTACAGAGTCCTAGTATCACTGGCCCAGTACCGTTCATATTTTAACTGTCGTACCTTTCTGTCAGTTTTCATTTTGTGATCAATATATAACTATAATTTAAAAGAAATGCTTTATTTAAAACATTTCTCTGAATACAATTCCTGTTCTAGGAAGACATCCTGGAAGTATTGGCTTGTCTCCCAGTTTAGCCATAAAATATGTCACTCTACCAGGATGGAGGGGGGCGGGAATTGCTACTAAGCAAGAGTGAACACCACATAGCTGTTAGTTACAAAACTGAACATGAGAACTATTTACTTTAAAATGTCCCCATAGTAAAAATATGCTTGAAACCTAATTCACTCATTTACATCTATGTCCAATACTCTCACCATGTTCTTAATTCCAAAAAGAACCTGCACTCTGTCAGACCTAACATGGTTGCCAGTAGATTTTAGCAACATAGTGAACAATTTCACACAATATTCAAAATCAGAAAGGACTAGGGGTTAGATCAGTTTACCCTCTCTTGATTCCTGCCTAAGCTGAAGCCTCAAATACACTGGTAAATAAAATGCATACACAATACACATTAGTTTGAATGCTCATACTGTGCATATCTATCATAAACATATTTCTTTAATGAAGGGAAACATTTTTTAAAATTGCAGATTATTTTCAACTTGTTACAGGTTATTTCGATTTCAACTAAAACAGCAAATTAATTTTTATCTTCAGAGGAAAAGAAATCACTACCAAGCAGCCAAAATCCTTTTCATTCTATTTTGGTCTTGTTGATCATAGAACATGAAATAGTAATGGGTGAACCTCTCAAATTGCATTTCATGCTAATAAAAAAGAAAAGAAGTGAACTACCTTTATATATCAAAAGGAACATCCCATCAGTATAATCTATTCCTAAGAAATTTTTTTCCTTATAATTAGGGAAACTATTCTGACAAGAGGTAAAAAGGGGGAGGAGAAAAACAAATTCTGGCAGCAGTGTCTCCTCTCTCTATTCTTCCTCCCTATCTGAAGATAAATAACCATCTGGATCATTGTACTGCCTTTGTGACAGGTGGTACTCAGTTATGTTTCTCATTTGATTGGAAAGTGGTAATGGCTCTTTAACAACTCTTTCTTTGCTGATATAGTCTGCCTAAAATTATTTGACTCTAAGTTAATTCATTTGAAATATGATCCAAAAAGGTTCAGTGCTGATTGGGATGTATTCTTCAATTGCAACATAATCTCTTTCTTCCTACTGGCATCAGAACTGGAAAAAAGTATTCTCATAATTGTCTCACTAATATAACTTCTCACATCATTCAGCCAAAAAAAGTAATGCCAATGAAATACGTCTGTGTCCACAGCCTAATCCTACAACTCCTGTGATGGAGTGAGACAATCTGTGTTGGTAAAGAGCACCAAGTATTTGCTACTTTCTTAATTTTCCCCAAAATGTATCCTCTACCAAAGGTCATGAATTTTATGGTATTCTGCTTCTGAGCTGGGCCTTTCATTCCTGCTATAAAGTCAACGTTAGAGAATACTATTTTAAAATCTAAAATAAAATTAAGTGGTGTTAAAGACTCTTAAAATAATACATAAAATTAAACAATACATTAGTTTGCTAATTATTAAGACAGCCACCCTTTCTAGGCTTATTTTTCAAGTGAAAGAAATTCCTCAGACATATCATCCATTTAATCCTACTTTGTAAATAAAATATGTTGAATCAGGCCCTGATTAGTCACTGACCTAAATAATCCTTCAGAAAGATTAAGCAACCTCAATTTAAAACCTGCAAGGGAGGGATAATATACTGTTTCTTGTGCAGTTATTTTAACAGCAAACTGTAACTTCACACGTATCTTACGGATAGTAAGACAACATTTATCTAGATTGAGCTTCAAGTCTTTGGATCTTGCAACGTGTCTTATTTCTAGGCCCAGAAGTCCTCTACCACCTCTTTATATAGGTGGGTACTGTGTTAATACTTCTCTTCCTTTATAGTGCTTCTAATTCTTCTCTGCAAGAGAAGACTTTGCACCATTATTACGGCTCGTCTAAAGTATTCCAATTCGCGTGGGAACACCACAGTATTCTAAAACTTGGCTTAACAATGTAGTGTCAGAAAGCCAGACTATATGCCTCTGACCTCTGGATCATCCCCTGTTTTCCACATCATGAAACATGATTGTTCCCTTAAGCATTGCACCACCAGGAGAGTTCCTAACCAGGGTATCTACAGGGTCAGATGATGTTTATTGGGAGAGATGGATGAGTCTGGCTGTGGTTTTATTGGTTTGCAATATTTGAAATTTGCAAATACATACTGAAGTAAATATTATGAAGTGCATGTACCTACTTTCATCTTTTAAATCCTAATCATATTCTTTGTCTGTCACTTGCCTTAGACTATAATCACTTCAGCAGGGGGTGCATCAGCCTCTATAACAGCCTGCAACTGAGCAAAAGGCACAAAACTTCAGACAGAAGCTTTACCATAGGTATTCATGTCACTATAAAAATAACTCTGCTTTGAGATGTGTACAATTTATGAATAGTAATATTTTGCACATGTACCTAAGACACCGAAGCTATCTGTGTTAATCCCAGGAACAGAAGCACTAAGCTGTGAAAACAAGAGGAATCTGCACACAAGCCCCTGGGTCCTTGTAGCAATGCAGAGTTTGCATTGTGCCACGCCTGAGATGTTTTATTTCAACAGGGAATTTACACAGATATTTGGCTTTGTCTCACTCAGGTAGGAAGTTAAGTTTACATATGAAAGGAATACCAGAACAGGATTAGTTAATGTGGTGTCATAGTCATCAGCACTTCAGGAAATCTCACGGATGGAGTCTTCTCATCCTTTCTAGCACATACACCTATAGGATGATTTGCTTCCTTTATCTTAGCACAGTCCCAGGCCAGGGTCTCCACTATTTGCTCCAATACCAGATTAGCATGGAGTTAACAATAAGATTCACACCAAAGACACAGTTTACAGCTTCTGCACACAAAAGTATACTCTAGTTTTCTACACAGTTTCAGCAAAAAAGGTACCCAAATTAACTCTTGTTCTTGAGATCTAGTTCTCAGAAATTCATCAGACGTTCGAAGCTAAGCTTTCTTAGTTACAAAACTGCATATAAAAACTACTTACATATTTTAAAGTGTGCCTACAGTAGAAATGTTTAAAATCTACCTAATTCAGTCATTTATATGTCTCTGATACCCTCTCCACCTTCATAATTCAAAAATTAAAAGGTTGCCAGCAGATTTTATCAGCAGTGTGAACAATTTCACACAATATTCAAAACTAGACAACGAGAAGACTAGGATTAGTGCAAATTTATCAGAAAAATATTCCTTTAATAAAGAAAAACCTTTAAAAGATGGTTTATTTGCAACCATGATTTTGTATTTGGAGTAAAACCTCAAATTCATTTCCAAGCTTCAGAAACAAGAAAACAAAGGAAGAAAATATTTCTGTAAAATAGACTTATGTTGATGTAACCCAGACAAGCCTAAAATATCAAACGATGAAGTTTTGAATATGGAGTCGATGGTAATTCTGCTATCGACTTTTGTGGCTCACCTCAGAACTTATAAATTTTAACTTTATAAAATTTATAAGTTTGTAATGATTACATATTTCCTGTCACATTTAAAAAATACAGTATGACATGTGCTTTGGTACAGAAAACAAGTAAAACCTTTGCAATACTTATAACCAACAAAATTCACATTTAATCAAAGGGCTGCTGGCAGGATGTTTTTGTAGTCTGGTCATGTATCAAGGAAGGTACTTTTTCACTCAGGTGTAGAAGATGAGACTGAAACTCAGGAAACTTTTGTTTTATTCCTGATTATGCCACTGATGAGCTTAGAACCTCATGTACTAATATGGTATTTCCCCAAATCATTAAATAAGTTCCTCATATATTCCCCCTGTCAGATATTGTACAGTCCCCACTGGAGGGACAGAAATGCTGTACCCATTTTCCTCATTACAACTTGGGTAAGATGCATTTTCCCAACTTCTGGGGTTTTCAACCATGCCTTGAAGTGCAGGCAGCTGAGGGCCTTCTTTGCAACACCACTTAGGCTAAATCAACTACTTCTGGCAGAAAAAGCACCCACCTCCTCCTCCAGTTTTCAGAATACAAAGTTGATTCAACAGAGGTCAAATCTTAAAAGAGAAAAAGAGAAGGAAAAAAAAATCCACAAAAATAATTTCTTATTTACAATTTTGAAAATAAAGCTACAAAAGTTACAAATATTTCAACAAAAATCCCTCTCTAGGTTGCAAATAACACTGAAGTTTCTCAGTAAGTCAAACCAGTGCTACAGGTAATTTACAGAGTTGGCAATCTAGCTCTCTCTCTACCCATCACCTTTGTTTGGAACCCAATCCTAGAATCGTGGAGTTCACTTAGCAGGTAAGACTAGTTTCTCTTCCTCTTGGAGAGTCTCTGAAATATCAAATAAAAGTGAATGAACACTCTTACTGTACTTTCTAATCGTACATTCCTTACAGTCTAAGCAGCCTTCTTGCTATACACAAGATTTTTTTAACATGTTAGAAATTATATCACAGAACAAGTGTTCATTGTAAACATGTTTTACTACTTTCATACTTTGCAGCTCTCTACTAGATTTTCACAAAAACTATATCCACATGTAATACGTTACTGAGAAAGATGACAGTGTTGGCTATAAAAATGTCTCTTTTGTTTCAAAATATCACCTTTGTCAGTTTTGCTGCTCTAACCACTACATACAGGAAAAACATTTACTGTGTTAATACTGACCTACTAGGGAAATAGTAGGTCAGACTTTTTTATTTTTCCACATGCTACATTTCCAGAAAAAAAAAAATCTTACCTGAAATCCAGAAACCAGGATCTTGCACTTTCTTGCACTGGCTTGCACTTTCACAAGACCAGCAGCTGACATAAGCTGGCAGAGCTCCAATAGAGTCAAACAGGGTTTATGAGATGAAAGTGCATTCCTTACTGAAGTAGCCAATTCAAATCAAAAATAGATACTTGAAAGAGAACTATTTGAAAAAAATAGTTACTGAGAAGTAACCATTCATTTAAAGAGAAATACTTTACAGTTGAGCTTTTAAATTCTGCAAAGAGAACAAATTCATCCGTGTTCTCCAATAGGAAGGTAATTAGGGCACAGAAAGTGAAATCTTCATTGAATTACTGGCCTCACTGAAGTCAACTATAACAATTTCTTGATTTTGTAAGAATTTCACCTGATTAGGAAAACACTTTTGGCCCAAATGCTAGTGAGCAGTGGTTCTGTACCTAACTGCAGACAGCTGTAAGTGGTGCTCATCTTCAGTCAGTCAGTTTTGGGACTGATTCTGTGTAATGCTTCAAGTGTTTAACATTGATGATCCACATGATGGAACAGAAAAAGCCCTCCTGAGGTTCATGGAGAGACACCCAGCTGGGGCAAGCAGTTGATACACCAGGCAGCCATTCATGACAATCTCAGCAAACTGGAGGAGTGGGCTGACAGAAACCTTGTGAAGTTTAGCACAAAGTGCAGAGTCCTCTACCTGAGATGAATTAGCAAGATCACAGCCAGCAGGTACAGGAATGTGATTATTCCCCTTGGCACTCACAAAGCCACATATGAAATAACACGGCTCTGGGTTTGGGCCCCCAGTACACAGAGAAAGATTAACAAACTGGAGTCTGTTCAACTTTTATACTTACAGCATTGACAGCCTAAATTTCCATGAGCAATCTTGACTCATTTATATTTTACAGAGAGAAAAAGGCATTTCTCAAACTGTAATTCACATCACCCTGAGGTAAACATTTAAGGTGAATCAAGATCTGGGAGTACTTGTTCCTCTCCAATGACTTCAAAAGGATTTCATACAAATTTCTCAGATACAAATAGCTCCATTTGACTCATCTAACACTGTCACCACCAAGGTGTCTTGCGTTACACCTGAAAAAAGAGAGATTATTTACAGGGTAAATAGCAGCATAATGTCTGAACTCCACTTGTTATCCAGTTTTGAACAAAGGTAAACATAGCAACCACAGAGCTGATCTCAAAATTTATGTTTGGGATAAGAAGCAAATATTAAGTTCAAATACAATTGTACTTTTCTCCTTGAGATGAAAAAACGTATTCAAATTCCAGTTATAAAGAAAAAACTAAGGAGTGCAAACGTAACAATATTCAGGAATTATTTTTGTAACATTAATTACATAGATTAAATTATTTGCATGAACTCTTACCGTGGCAGCAGAGAACTCTTATTAGAGTTCTGAAAAATCTTATCTGCATGTCTATTGATTTCTAAGACAGTGAGTGTAGGGTTTCTGTTTCTCATCTATTTATAGGGTCTTTAAGACCATTAAGAGATTTTTTTAAAAAAGACGCACAAGCCATTTAGTGCATGTAATCTCTTTACCATTTCTGAAAATTCCATGTTGTTTGTAGATTTGTAACTGTGAGGACGCAGCTGCAAATCCTCTCCCTAGCCATTGCATTACACCCAGCAATGTGCTGGGTACTAGTGCTCTAATCTGAGGAATCATTGCCTGTTCTTAAAAATCATGTCCAACACCTTTGGCACAGGTAAAACATGTTACCACCTGCCAGCAGGACCAGAAGTTGCCAAAGCTTCCAGAATTCCTCTATTACTCCCACTGCACACATGAAAACACATTAGAGTGAAAGTGTGAGGTTATCAGGATCACCTGAAGCATCAAACGTAAATATCACACTGACTGAACTGCACTGCTGAAAACGTGGCTGGAGGCACTGCTGCATAATTTGACCTTGGCATCAGGTTGCATGTCTTGAAAACGGGGATGGACTGCTTAAAACTTTGACCAAAACTATGTCATCAACATCTCAGACTGTGGGACACTAATATCTGAACCAGCTAAAGGAACAAAGACAGTTTATAATCTCCCACAGTTCCCACTCTGACATGTCCATATCAAAACAAGACAATTGTACCATTTCTCCCCAAGCGTCCTGGTTCATATGAAAAGGAAACTGTCATGGGGAAGCTGTAGTGCACCGCAGGCAAGAGGAAAGGGACACCAAGAGCGCAGGACTCATCCCAGGTATCTCAAGAAGCACTCAAAACAGAGATGGTAAAGTGCATAGAGGCCAAGATTCATCTCAGGAGAACAAATTGTTCTGCCCTACCCCAAGAACCAACAGTCATCAGGATAATCCTGCAGGTCTCAAGTACAGGATAGTCACATCTCAAATGTCTGGTATCGTACCTGGATCACTTCTGTAAAACCTACATTTTGCTTACAGTTTGCTACCTTTTGCTATACCTAGTGAAAAGACTACAAGTTCAGCAGTAGAGCCATTTTTACCTGCCACACAGAGGTGCTTTCTGTCCATGCAGATTTCAGTTTCTTTCACATCCTCAGACCAAGCTACAACTACACAAGTGGGATATGTTAAGTAACTCAAATCATATTCAGAGTTGGCAGAAAGTTAATCAGTTTGAGGGAAGAGCACTTTTTTTGCATGCCAATGCTCCTAGCATTGGAGATAACATGAAGAAATATAGTAAAATATAAATTATTTCATAGAATGTAGCTACATTTCTATCACTGCAGCACACACAATCACATCTGAGCCATGCCTAAATTACTAAGCTATGATAATGCTGGCAGTGGAACTGCCATAACACCAAGCACGCTGCATGTTTAATAGCCATCCTTCTCTGGAGGAATTAGTAGCATTGGAACTCTAACTTCCATTTGCCTGATAACTACTATGACAGCCTAACAGATGCACAATATGCTGAGCATAAATAAGGAGCAACTCCCTGTAAGATCTTCCAGGATGCTTTATGTTTTGAGATCATTCAAAAGGAGAAACCAAAATGAAGATCACACCAATTTATTTCCATATGAATCTGCAGGTCATCTTCAAAAACTTCAAACGTTACTGAAAGGGGTTTTAACAAATTCAACATGGAAACTTTGACATTTCCCCCATAAGAAAAATTATAAGGATGTGACCATATGTGATTAGTATTGTACTAAATACTAAATTTTGATAACAATATTTAAGCAGATTTTCTAATAAATAAAATGAAAAAAGCTTGTATGTCAAAGGTAAATCTAGCCCAAGATACCCTTGTGAGTACAACTGTCACAGGTTCCACCATTTCTTTTAGTTCACACACAAACCCTTAGGTGTGAGGAGTACATTTTCACTTTAGCTGATTGCTGCTGTTTGTCCAAATCACAAGGCTACCATCAATCAGAAAAGAATATAATTTAATGCCTAGAGGTAGTAAGAAACAATTTAATGGAAGACATTTTTCTTTTCCTTGTGAAATGTCTGTAATAAATTGCCCACTCTGGGCAAAACTATTCATGAATGACAATGTATCACCAGGCTTGCTTCAATATAGGAAAACCTTTCACACTGTGGAATAGTAAATACCTGTTTGGGGATATTAAATAAGATTGTCTAACTACTAGTTTGCTGTCAGGAAATAAAGAATCCAGTATCTAAATTTTGTCTGTAGAAAGAGCATGAAAAACCTCCAAGACACACCATCTATGGTCACGTAACACAATCATGATTGCATCACAAGTACAGCTTGTATGGATTTGCAAAATGTATTTTGCACGGATTTTGGTAACTGTGCAAAGCTACAAGCCTTAGAGCAAAGAGCCTTAGAGACATGTCAAAAGGCAATTCCACATTTGTCTGAAAATCCATATACTGGTGATCTATCTGAAATATGCAAGCTACAAGAATATGTTGGTTGTGTAACCACAGATGGAGGCCTGATGAGTTCAGAACACTTGACAAAGAGGTCCTCGCAGTAACTCTCATCTGCCATGGATACAGTCAAGATTATTTTAATAGCTATTTAAATATATAGAGAGAGAGACATGCAGTCTTCTCTTTCATCCCTGCAAAATGCAACAAAAACATACAATCTTTGCAGTGTACAAATGCAAGGCATCAAATTATTAACTGTTATTCTCCCATGGCATTATTATGGGGTGCTTTCAACAGAAAACATTGGTCACTGGTTGTGCTTATGACATTTGCTAGTTAGTGGCCAGACACCATGAAGGACGTGGTCATTTTGCAGCAGGCCCATTCCTTACTGCTGAAGAAGGTGCAGAATTCTGAAGTCTCACCTTCCCATTACTCTAAGAAAGAGCCAGTGAAAAAGTAAATGCAAACCACAGAGTTGAAAGACCCTTCAGTAGATTGAAGATGATTTACTCTTCCCTGATAAAAATCAACCTAAGACACAGCAGCATTTTATGATTACAATTCCACCTCAAACTGTGCTTAGATGTGAAGTTTTTTTCCTTCTAAGTGTAGGTAGATCATCATGGAAACTGTTACATTTTCCAGATGACACCAGACCTTGTCCAGCTGGCTTAGTTTCTCTTAACTGGAAGAAGTTCTTACCTGCCTCAAAGTGGTGTGAAGAAGCAAGGCAGCACAGCAGTGCACAGATGAAAGGTGGCAAAAAGTAATACATGCCACTAACCACTCCCCCCCCACACTTAAAATTCTTCTGTACCTAACAACCATCTGCCAGCTGTGAAAAGCAAATAGGTACTAGTCCAGTTAGTAATACACAGTCTGATTCGTGACTAAATAATTAGGTATGCCACTTGTATACACAAATCAGTGACGGAAGTAAGTTTGATCAAGGAAGAAAAATAGTAAGATACTGATATTACCATGTATCCTGTCACTTTTCAGACAGGATTAAAAGCCAAAGCCAATTCCACAGGAAACTCAGAAATTGACTTAGTGTACTAACATTAAAAAAGTTTGAATGGTTGCAGTGTCATAGGGAAAGATGGAAAATAAGTAAGAAGAAGAACAGAAGCAATTTCTGTAGTTAGCTTCATTTGCCTCGTGTTTGCTGCGTCTAAGTCACGCCTTGAAACAGGACCACCACTTTATGCCTAAAATTGATGGCTTTCCCCAGAGTTTCACTTTCAAACACATGCTACAACTACACCTCCAGCATTTCAGGTCAGAGCTGGGAGTACAGTCTTGCCCTCAGTGCAGCGATTGAGAGCAATGTGCGAAATCTGGCCCTGATTTGAGTTCCAGTAAAAATTGTCAAACACAAAGTTCAGCTGTCTAAGGACAAGTCCCAGGTGTTTTGTTCAAGTAAAGCGTGGATGATCTTGACCTCTCAAGAAAACTAAATGTAACATTCATATCACAGGTTAGTCACAAAAACAGCATTCCTACCAAAAAAGTAGTAGCTATTTTTTTTGATCAAACTGTACCTATCGAGTAGGTAGGAGCTGGGTCTCAGATAACACTAAATTGTACAAAATTTCCCCAGAACCATGGAGTATTGCAAAATGTGAATTTTTAAGCACAAATAATTTTTAGAAATGACATCATAGATGTTAAATCGGGCATTGGGCATTTCTCCACACTTTCTCTGAGCTAAAAGAACTGAGAAATTGTTTTGAACTTCACATTGATGTAGAACTTCTGGAAAAATTGATTGTTTTTAATATATTGAACCTGCCTGAAGCTATGAATTAAGGTCAACCAATTAAAAAATTTTAAAAGTCAGTATCATGGTCAGAAAAATTCTTCAGCAGATTCAGAATGATCCCTTTAGCAAAGCTTCAGATAAATTCCTCCTCAAAAATAACTGGAGAGGCAACATATCTAAGATAAATAATGCCTGTTACAGGTTTGCATCTATAAAAGTTCCCTTTTTAGCCGTACAAAAAAAACCTTCTTATATGTTACCTAGTTATTTGCATCCTCCTGAGTTAAAGACCTATTTTGGAATACCTTGTGTTGCCAGTGACATGGGCTTTAGTGCCACTCAGTGTTCAAATGACACAACTGCAGGAAGCTGCTGTACCAGGGCACCCAGTAGCATAATATGTGGAGGAATGATACTTTACTAATACGTAGAAAATAGCTGAGTTTTAGAAGAGAGACTGATGTTGATCCATCATTTGATCTCGTCTTCAACCTCAATACTTCTGTTTTGGAAAAGCATAAAAGCCACAGTGGGGTTTTCAGGGGAACTGGATGTTCAGCATGAAGTGACACATGAACAGGTAAACTGTCGTGGTCATAAAAAGTAAAGAAATCATCAGCAGAGAGGAGGGGATAGTGGACATAGGAGAAGAGACCGAGAAAGTGAGAAGAGACTGAGAAAACAAGAAGAGACATTCAGCAAACACATGCAGGCAAGAGGACAAAGTGAACACAAATAGAACAGTGCAATGAAGTGAGCTATTAGGAGCTGTCAGGCAGGCTATCACTGCCTTGTGGCTTACCTGGGCAAAAACTCATCTTCACCAAAATACAAATCCTGAATTCAGCCTAAGGGATAAGAAGCAACCCCATATACTATATTATTTTATTCTGCCTCTTTCTCCTTCCTGGTTCACATTAATTATTTTTGTTATTTGGGGATGGGTCTTTTTTTTTTTTTACCTAAAAAACCCCTCCGAGAATACACTTTTGAAACACCTTGCCAAAATAAAGGTTCTACTATCAAGGTCCTTTCTAAGTGAAAAGCAAATAAACAAATTGCAGAGGACAACAATACATTATCAGTTCTATCAATGGTGATTTCCACAGAGAAATATCTTACAAGAACTTTCCATAACATAAATGGAAGTTATAATCAGACAAAGCAAGATATCCTCCCAGGACAATAAATATCAGAAAATTGAAACCATAAACACAAACTAAATTTGAGTAGGAGATGCTGCTTATTGTGAAGGAAAAACACTGTTTGTCCAAACAGAATAAGATGAAGCTAAGAAATGTACTGAGAATCAAGCAAGCCAAGATGATCATCAAATACCAGAAACAGAAACCACATTTTGCACAGGGATGCTAACACTGTCCACAGTGGGACACTACCACACCAGGTCCTGCCAGCCTCGCCTGGCCTACACAAACACTAATGCTGACAAGTGGTGAAACACCCAAGGGCTGTATTATGAAAACTATCATTTATAACACGCAAAGACAACATTATCACACACAACAGCTAGTATGCGACATCACAATAAAGACAATTCCTTTAGCAGACTAAGCCCTCAAAAAATTACCAATCTCAGAAACACAGAAGACCACAGAGTCCCCCTCGGCCGGCCTGAGGACAACACATGTCTAGCAGAGGAGATGGGTTGTTGCAGTATGGCATCACAAAAGGGTGCTGAAGGAACACAAACTGTTTGAGGCTTGTATTCTCTTTTCTGCTTGAATTTATGTAAAACCTCTAATGAATAGAAGTTAATTAGCTACATTTAAGACTGATATACAACTACAGCCATAGGGAATAAACAGGTTCACCAGCTGCTATATTACTTCAACTACACTGTAAATTGCTGCGTGCTATTAACATGCTCTCCTGGCTTCAATAAAGAAAATCTTATTGAAATCAGTAGCACACATTTCCCATTTCAGTGAGACATTGCAAAATTAAAATGATATGTAGTAAAAACAATATGTGTGAGCCACCTGCTTACTGTATGATAGAATAGATTGGCATAGAATGACAGCTGCTGCACAGCCAACATTTCAGATACTGTACTACCTTGCCAACTGGACTTAAATTCACACACGATTTCCTTGACTAGCACTGAATGAATTTTTGCTGCTATAAATATGCATTGGCAATTGTGATGAATCATCCTGGATACTAAGGGTCACTGTTAATTCAAATACATCAAGAACCGTATCCAGTGCAAAAAGCCACCAGAACAAATATTGATGAGTCCAGACTGTTTTGATGACATACATGTAAAGACCATGTCTTGACCCACAGTAAAGTGTTGCCAATAATGAAGGTAACTCCTGCAGAGCTTGATGGATACTCATTGAGTATCCACAAAATGCTCAAATGTTAAAAGAACTAATAATCAATCTTCACACTAGCCTGGAGTCCATAAGAGTTACCATGATCAAGACCTTACAGCCTTATTTAGGTCCCTAGAGCCAGATTCAGATAGCCTAAACTTCCTAAGTTCTTACATCTATCCTAGGGCTATTCTACATCTGCATTTTGGTTTTAGCAGACTTGAGGCAGGTCTCAGCTTTACTCCAGAGCTGGGCTTTCTGAATCTGTTTTCAGGTTCATGTGGTTCCCAGCATTGCTCAGGCACAGGAGCTTAGTGAAAGGCAGGCTCCTTGATGTTGCTTCTAATTCCCATTGATTTCAATTAGAGCCATGTGTCTAATTACGTTTGCAGATCTGTTTTTGCTGGTTTTATATTAAGGGGATGCCTAGAAACAGTAAATGTTTCTTTTAATCTAACTTTCTATGCTGGCAGCTTATGTCTGAAGTCAGTGCTGACAGGAGTTCTAACAAGGAACCACTGCTTTAGATTTCCCTGATAATAAAATCTTCTTTGCATATATAATAATAAATACTCTGTGTTGGAATGGGAAATAATTTTATAAGGATGAATATGATTTGCAGGTCTTCAACAAGCAACAATACTGTAGTGTTCATAAAAGGCCAGGGGGGTAAAATCAGTAATCTATTTTAACCAATTCAAATGCCAATATCCCATCTGCTAAGTCTCTTTATTTTATATCAGTCTGCCATTTTCTCTTAGTGGTAGCATCAATAAACATTGTTGGTAATCATCTGCTTGTGCTCTAATGTGGCATATTCAGTTTCATTGAACAAAGCCAGGCTGAAGATCCCAGAAGGAAAACAAAAGTGAGTTGTTTAGTTGTGATTCAGACCCACATCTCTGATTTAAGAATGACTCAAGTGGCATCATCACCAAACCTGAACACAAATAGTTTTTATCATATACAAAGCTAAATGCTAATAGCAGCTATGTTTTATTTATTCCAAAGAATTTTTCAATTACATGGGGTTTTTTCCTCATTTTGCCAAGTGCAGTGGAACATTTCAAAAAAGCCATCAATCTGAGGAGTTCGCTAAAAACAGTATTTGTATCTGACGATGTGTAACAGGATTCCAGCTGGAGAACAACACTTTGATTTAAGAACGGGTTTGTTTTGCTTTCTCTACTTTCAGATAGATTTGGAATGCACAGAGATGAAAGGCTGGATAAGTAAGCCTAGATTCAGGCTTCTCTTAGCCAGTATTTGGCATAAAATTCCCAAGTACATCTAGCTCATTCACGGTCTGCAGTCAGAGATAACTTAAAACACTATTACAAAGGCAGGTTTTGCTTCTCTGGCATTGTAAAATTACAGTTACAATAATGTAAGTAATCACAGCCATTCATGGGTAAAATGGGTCTGATAATCGGTGGTGAAGGGAATTACAACAGGTCACTTACTCTGAGAAACTTGGAGATGATATGCCCGGGCTTCCACAGTAACTTCAAAGCCTCACAGTTTTTGAGTTTCCATCAGGATTTTTGGGTTTCTAACAGGAACAAGTCAACAAGAAGCTTGTGTCCTTCAGCCTTAAGAGGCTTATCAGGAAGACAGGGAAGATCTAAAACTGTCCAGTTATGAGATCAACTTGACACACAGGTTAGCATAAAGGTGAAAGCTGGAATACCAGTCTAGAAAGGAATCCTAGGGGAACCAGCTAAGTTTCTTGACATTTCTTGCTTCTTCCAACAAACTACTTTCAAAAAAATCTGCATTCTCTGATACAAAAATGTTCCATTACAGATTACTGTCAGGACGGGCAGCTTGTCTCATGGGTCACCAGTCCCTGAACAGCCCTATGCTCCTGGAGGTGCACTACAGGCAGAGATGGAGGACACAGAACTCAGCACCACTGAGGACCAGGACTGCCAGGGCAGCTGGAGCAGGGCTATAAACCTGCCTGCTCACAGGGAGTCAGTTAGGCTAGTTCTGCCATCAAGATAGACCCTGTAAAAGATAAGATTCTCATTCCTATCAGCTAGTATTGTCCCTGCCCTGGCATTGTAATGAAAACGGCTGTGCTTTCTGAAGACATCATCTTTGACATGAGACATAAAACCACACATGTTTGTCATTTCTATATTTAACATGCCGATGTTGAGTTTGGGGAGGAAACAGTAGCTTCTGCTAACACAGATCAGAAATGTCTTTTTGGAGGTGGCATGTAAAACCATACCCTCAGAAAAGATGTTTAGCTATTAGTGAAGTTCTGATGTTACCATGGCTCTCCCAAGTGACTAGAACCCACTTTTCAAAGGAAAGACCACAAAAGTACAAATATACTAAGTTTACAGATTATATTCTTGTACATTTTTATGGTCATCAATGACAAAAAAAATCTATGACCTCAGCAGAGAGCTGTTGATAAGGTATTAAAATCACCTAAGCAATCGAAAAATATAAATATAAAAATAAATATAATTTATTCTTCAAATAATATTATTTACTGTAACATTTATGTTGTGAATGATGCTTATATGTTAAGCATCTAGTTGTCTAAGATGCTTAGACTTCTATGCACACAAAGATCAAAAAATACCAACCACTGGAAAAAACGGAAATTTACTTGTAATTTTGTGATTAAAATGTTCAAATATTGTTCATATTATGTAATTAATTCTGTAGGCATGGCTTGATCGAATACAACATAACAGATTATTTGGAGAACAGGCACTGGCAAACCTGCTGCAGTCCCAGCTGGCCTTCTGCCTGAGCTATACACTTTTTGTGCAAGAAATAAATTCTGCTTTAAAATGTTAGATGGGTCTGAGATTACTATTTGGCAGTGTCACCTACATTGATGTCCACACACAATGACACAGCTGTAGGAAACACAGGAGCAGGAAGGGTCAGCTGTGGCAGCAATCCCCACTGTAGGGACTGCTACCACCCAGGGAGGCTCCAGGAGCCACCAGAGGGAATGGCAATTCGTGCCAGGAAAACAGCAGTAACACTTTCTCCCCATCCCCTCCCTGGTGAAATGAATAGACCATTAGAAGCCAGAAGAGAAATCTATATTAAGATACTGCTAATGTTCTAACAAAGCGACACAAACAAGTTACACCTCTAACAACTCACCTTCTTCCTACTCTAGGTATTTATAGCAATATCTAGAATTCTACTGATATACCACAGTCTACTAATTGTGCTCTTCCCCCTGCCACTCCCCCCCAAAAAAGCAGGATAAACAAGGGACAAAGTGAAATTTTTAAAATAGAATTTCCTCACCTCGGTTTATTTAAGTTAGATATTTAGGACTGAGCTTATCAAGCCAACTGGTGGGCATCCTGCACATGGCATAGCACCTAGCACCGTCTCCCTGCATGTGCTGAATCATGGCGACTGATTTTACAAGAGCTGGTGATAGAGTCAAATATCAGAGAGCAGAAACAAGCCTTTCATTATGACAGTCTCTTAAATAGAGAGTTGTTAATAAACTAAGTAAAAAACCAATTGACTGACTATTAAATGACCTTAGAATTAAATTTGCTGTTACTATACTTGAGCTAGAACAGCACAAGTAAATATCTCTAAAAGAAAAAGCAAAGTCTTCTGTGACAGAAACCAATTTGATATGGAAATGGGTCAACAGTTGCTTAAGATGTAGCACAGTTTTGATTTGATCTGCTATATTTGGACTCTGTAAGAGGCGCTTCCAGTAACATCGGTATTGCTTATACATGAGACTTTTGCATAATCACTGTATGAAGCATTAGAATTCTTCAAACCGAGAATGATTTTCAAAGCGACTATACATATCTATGTTAATAATGTGGGTACAACAGTATTTGCTGAAGAAAAAGAACAACTGTTTTCTAAAACAATTAGGATTCATAATATATTGCTTGGCAGACTATTGTTCAAAAGCCCACACAGTCCTTACCGAAAAGAAGCCCAAACGCAGCTATGGGCATCAAGTTATGCTTAACGCTGAGCTCAGAATACACACTGGTCAAACAAGGAGAAATGTAAAAATAGTTGAGCATACATTTGTTTTACAAATTAAATCCTGTATTTGTTTTGTATTGCTACTTTTCAGACATGATCACAGTTTGAGGGAAACAACCGGATTCCATTTTAAGATTTTTCTTTCAAGGATATTCTATAACAATTTTTACTTCCACATACCTCAGCTGTTAGCTTTCCAATCCACCTTGTTATTTCTATGGAGTCCCTAGTAATCTTTGTATCACCACAGACATTAATCTAATTTCACTCCTGAAAACTACAAAAGATCATTTCACCATGCTTACCACCATGTTAGGGAACTTCCCCAGCCAGCAAGGAGTGTTCCTTCTCTTTTCTTGCTTGGCCTCCATCACACATGCTACAGATACAATCGTGTTGGTTCTTCTTTACCTTTGCATTCTGTTGTCTGACCTTGGGAAGAAGAACACACATATGTAATATCTTCCTTTAAATGTGTAATAATAATGAATATAAGCATTCACATTCTGAAAGCCAAGTACAAGCATTAAAGATCATCTATTGACTGCTGGTAGCCCTCACAGCACAGAGCCATGATTAGCTGCTGGGCACGAGCAACCTTAAAAACTGAAAATTATAGTGGCCATTTTCAACTGACCTTTGTGTGCTGTTTTACATTGAAAAAAGGACACATTCAGATAATATTATCATAAGACATAACATCTGCATGCTACCTCTGCACAGACACAAACGAGCATTAGCGTATTATCTCTGCAAAGACATAAGTTATTGTAGCCATAGTAAGCCAGAGGTTTGCTGAAATCTAGGGAAGAGGGAATGCTAGGTCTTCACACGGAAAAAAAAAATGATACAAAAACGCACCGGGATATTTGTGATTAATAATAATGTCTCTAAAAGCAACATTAATTATAATTACATGGGTTACTAACCTTTACAGAGTCCACACAAATATTCATTGGATTCCCCTGTCCATTCTATGCCTTATGTGACAATAAAGGTGATATTCTGGGAAAAAAACTCTCTACAATACATATCTTTATCAGGGTAAAGCCCACTCCATTGAAGCATGTTTTAACCTAATAATTCCTATAGCATATTGCAATTATTAGACTAACTGCTATTAATGAAAACCCAACTATTCAGTCCTATGTCTGGCTCTGTAACAGATGTCATACATATTGTTTAACAAGTAGTTCATGTCTCTTGACACTATTTTACCACTTGTAAAATAAGAATGCTATTGAGATCATTGAATAGTAGATATTATAGAAGTAGAAAGCATTGACTATTATTTGTTGTATTATTATTATTTAATGTAACATATGGATGCAAAATTCTGGCTTGTTTGACCAGGAAGACAGCCTTATATGTTTTAAATTAAATTAGCATAGAAAAAAAATTAGGCAAACAGACTATCTCAAACAGGAAATGAAATAAACAGTATGGAGCTCTTTAAATACATAACAAGTAATCAGCAAAAGGGCTGTGAAAGGAACCTGAGTGGGAAGCTTGTGACCAGTGAGGCTGATACTGCTGGAAGCCTGAATGAAAGTTAAAAGGCTCCATGACTAGGCCAGACTATACAGGCAATTAGAAGTGCTGAATGTTGCCAAGGCATCAGGCCAACAAGAATTACAACTCAACAAACTGAATGAAGGAGAGTGGGGGGAGAAAAAAAAAGAAAAAGGGAAAAAAAAAAAAGGCTTTAATTAAATATTTGAGATCTCACAAGGGATGGGGAAAGTGCCAGGTAACTGGAAGATGGTTAACTAAACAGAGGGGGTCTGTTCACTCATTAATGCGTGGGGGAATTTACAAATGTAACTTCTACTACCATTAATTGGAGCTACAGTAAAAGAGTGATGTCAGTGTACACTAGTGGGGAAAGGCTCTTGTTACTTCGTCTGTTCTTACCTCATAAGGGTTCATTGAAGAGTTGTGGGGTGATTTATTAATCTGAATGAAAAAGGTCATGAAGATGGAACTTCTTGAAACAAAAATTTGTACTACTCTAAGTGCAGGATGATCCCAGAATAATGCAATATTTTCCTAAGAACTTTTCTTAGCAGCCTTTTAGAACTGTGCAAAAATTTATTCTGCCCTGCACCTCAGAAATCCCAAAATAACCCTGTGGGACATGTGTCAGATTCAAAGTGGATAAAATAACTTCATTTCTGCAATTGCTTGTCAGGAGGGTCACCAGTTGGGATGATTTGATTGTGCCCGTGCTGGAATGAAAGAGGGAAATGAAACCAGCAGGTCACTCACCCGTGAAGAAAGAGGAGGAAAGAGGAGAACAAGGGTTCTTGTGAAAGAACTCAGCACTGGCAAGGGTAGGCTAAGAACTGCAATTGTACTATGTCACTGGACCCAGTTAGAAACTCTATAGATGCAATTACTTCAGATAAGCTTATATACATTTTTATGCAGCTCTAAATTCCATGGTTTTCCCAACATATATCACATGTCAAACTTTAAATGTGTTTTAGTTATAATACACCATTTTGTTGTGCACTGTTCCTCAATTAAATCTAAAGTTTGTTCAAAACAAAATTTTAAGCTTCATTGTTCCTATAGCTTAAAATGAAGGCAGAAATTACCTACAGGATAAAAAGAGGTTTGTATTTTTTTCAGCCACAATCAGAGAAATTTTGGAATATGTAAAAATATGCAGTATTTTCAGAGTCCATGAATGAAAACCAGAAATAATTTTAGTAATTCTTTCTAGTACATAAAGTAGAGAAATAAGGCCCAGGAAGCTTGTGTCAGGGTCCTGTCTTTGTTATTTTATCACTATTTTTAAGTGACAAGGGGGAACCATCAGAGTTTCAGAGCACGGCATTTAAAAAGGGCAGAATTCAGCATCAGTTCACCACATGATGATATGTTGTGGGGTGGTTTAGAATAAGAAATCTATTAAAAAAACAAACAAACAAACAAAAACAGAAACCAAAGAAAAAAGCCTTCACAGTCTTGAGGCCCCATAGAATCTTTAAAACTAAAACTGCCCTCAGATGTTCAAGAACTAGAAGTCTCAAGTGAAATATGTCTATACTAGCACATTTAAAAAGAATTAGTATTCTCAACTTTTACTAGTGCTTTACCAGAAAAGTGGTCAGGTGGTCACCTCAATAAGCCAAATGTTATTTAAACTTGGACTTGGATTCCTATTTCATTATAGGAATAATACAGTGTATCTTAAAGGGCATTAGAACAACAAATTAAAATTATAACTACAACTAACAGTAAATGAGAGAGATAGCCATTAAAGTATTTACGGTTCCTGAAGATGAATTTTCTGTCACCTTCAGTGTTACCTTTTAAAAAGTAGCTGCCAAGAACTGTTCACTTTTTTCTCTTTCCTACTTTCCTGGAAATATGGACATCTGTAAAGGACAGAAAAGATTCACATCTGCAATTGCTATGAAAGAGAGTTTATTTCAAAAGTACATCCTTTATGGCCATAACAGAATTAAATACTATACGACAATCAATTCAGCTAGTATTTTTATATAGAACTTAAATTCTGACACAAGAGCCAGTCAATGTTACTAGCCAAGTCTGTTAAATTTCTCAAGATTAAGATGGGAAAAAATGGAAAATCTTCACATTAAGGTGGTGGGCTATATTGTAGCTTAATTTATAATTTCCAGGCGTATAAGGCAAGCATAGACAGACCATATGTCTTTTCTTGGCCTTTAAATGCTCCTATTTTCCACTAGACTTGCCTTTTTCTCCATCTATTGGCAACCATACCATTTGCTATTCAGGTGATTGGCTGTAATGAGCCAACTCCTGTTTCCATATGAATAACCACTTTTTTCCCCAATTACTTAAGCTGCCAGCAAGTCACTGGTGTCATGTTCTTTGATGCAAATCTGACTGTCAATAGACTACATAAAGGGAGAATTTATGATGATATCCTTAGCTTAATATTTTTTGTAAATGCTATTCAGTTTAGCTTCCAAGGAACATGGGGAAGGCAGCAATGGTCCACAGTAAGAAGTAAGAATATCTTTAATTGGCTTTGTGCTCCACATGCCCTTGTAATCAGCCTTCCCATATGGTAGTCTGAAATAAATTTATCAATCTCAATTTATGTATTTATGTCACTTTAAAAGGTCCATTTTAGTCAATATCAAAATCTATAAAATGTCGCATTTAATTTTAAGTTTGTAATTAAAAAAGTTAGAACACTGAATACATAGTTTGATATTTGCAATTTTTGGAAATAAGCAGACACACAGAATAGCATGGGAGGGGGGGATTTTCTGAGGCAAATGAACACCAGTTATTAACAATACAAGAACTAAATATATAATTTTAACTCACTTTTTTAAAAGGTCATTTCTTTTTAATCTTTCTTAAGTGGGCTTGGATATTTTTCACTTAAAGGGAAACAGCTTACATTTTGCAAGCAATGAACCCTATTCTTGAAATGCATAAGTGTGATAACGGGGTAAGGGGCAGATTCCTTGCTGGTATTGGCACTCCTGATTGCAAGCACCATGTTTGACAGTAAATAGCTACAGAGTAAACTGTTTTCCATTTACAAAATTGCTATAATAAAATTCTAATGCAAAACAATAAAAACAATGTTAGCCAGTATTCAAGGCTTTGTCTATTTACTGCGTACCTTCAAACCTGTATCATTTCAGGATGCCCCTCCAGGTCTCTATCAAGTAGATTTTCCAAGTGTTGCCCATTTTTTCCAGGTGATTCCGCTTAAATACCATTTTTAAGCCTCTGAGTGATTTTGTAAACATCAGCTTCTGCAATATAGACACCAGCAGCCAATCTAAGGGGAAGGACAAATTCATATTGTACATATTTTAAATGGCTGTTGGTCTTACAAAACTCAGATCCAGTTCTGCATGTTCGCAGGTGCTCTCAATCAGGGCTTTACCTATAAACTAATTAGGTCCTGAACGAAGATCTTTTGTAACAGCAGGCGTCCTTAACAACCACTGCTCTTTTGCTGAAAGAGTTTCTGGGTCTGTTTTTTTATTGTTGAAAACACAATAATAAATTATTGTTTACGTAAGGTTGACAGCACTTTTCTCAGAGCTGAGACAAAACAAGAAGCCAGCAAAAGGAAGACAGGTGAAAAGTGAAAATATTTCTTTAACAATCTGATAAGAGTTATATTATCTTTGATTGTGATCATTTACAAATAGGAAAGGTCCTGCCTAATCTCTGTAAGGAGAAAGAAAAAGTAACTGCTAAACTTGAAATTCATTAGTTAAATATATTTAATACCAAATGAAACAAAACAGTAATGTTAAATTCAGTGGGCTTAATTAACCTGCAAAAATACAAATATCTTTTTAAGCTTAAAGTTGCTGTTTAATGATAGCCTGGGTTTGTTATTATTATTGGGCTAAAAACTGATCTTAGAAGTATACATAAAATCAAAGCAGCTCAAAGGTTTCTCTGCTTACTTGAGACTAGGACTGGATTTGACTCTATACTGATCAGGGTTTTCTCCCCACATGATGCAGTAGCACATAAATAAAGAGAAATGAATGTTGTAATCCATTAAGTTTGGTAGAGAAGTTAATTAGAATTTATACAAATAATCCTCTACAGGTTTTTTCAGCAACACATTTTCAAAAGTGTTCGAAGACTATTGCCCATTATAAAGTATATAGTCAAGCAAAGCTGGCTGCCACAAACTCTAAAGGAGCGTTGCTTATCAGGTACCAGGTCAAGGGCATTTAGACCCTGGAAGGAACAATCTCTGATGGGATTTCCAAAAGTTAAGGTACCTGCCTGCTCTCTAGTTGCCTAAATGCATTCAAGTCTCTTAAATACTAATGGACTAATGCAAGGCACAGACTAGCTGGTGCCTACATTTGAAATCTGCTCTCAAATCTCATTTGCAGATTGGCCAGATGGTCATTAGTGTGGAGGTGTTCTCCAGGCAGACTTGCTTTCAGGGCAGTTTTTTTTAAGTTTTTTGGGGGTTGGGGAAGGAGAAAAGGAAGTCTTTTTCGGTTGTAGGTTTTTAGTGGGGTTTTATGGTGTTTGGGTTTTTTGTTGGTTGTGGTTTGGGGTTTTTTTCAGTTAAGATTAGTAACAGCTAGGAAGGGGTGAATAAAAGCTGAGCTACAACAGAATATTCTCTAGTTTGGTGTATTTAAGAAAGTGCTTGCAATTTAATCCAGAGAGACCAATAAACAGAAGACTAAAATAAAAAGGCAGAAGGCTGCAGTGTCAAAGTGCTGTTAAAGTACATGAGAAAAGCAATCCACTTGGGGTTCACTGTAACACTTCTAATAATGAGCTTCCCATATTTAGACACAAGAGATAGCAAATTCAAACCCCCTGGAAAGAATACAATACAGTTATACAACAACATAGCAAACTGTATTTGTTTTGTTATTACTACCTATGCACCCTATGGTTTCTTTAGGGGAGATGATATGATATCTTTATATTGTAGTGTGTAAAATAGTCTGAAATCTCTTTTTGACACCAGTAATGCACCAAAATCCTTCCTAAATATTGAAAGACCTCCAACTTGATGCTAAGCTTGATCTTACTCATCACTGAAAAAAATAAAATGTTTTGTTACTGTATTTCTCTCTGAGAGGTTTTCAAAATCCTTCCAGTCAGTACATGAGATAGGATACATATTGTCGGGGATAAGTTGTTAAAGTGAATTTGAAATGTGCTTCTCAAAATATCGTTTACACATTTACCAGATGGTAAAATAAACATGTAAATTGTTATCGAGTATACACCAACTTTATACTACAATTTTACCCACTGTAGAAATGGTGTAAAAATGTTGAATATAGTGTTACTTGTTCATTTAATAGTTTATTAACATTTTAAATACATTTGGAGAATAGATTTACTTTCAAAGAAAAAAAATACTTACAAAAGCAGCATTTTAAGCCATTAATCAGGCCAAATTAATGTACTGACTTCTATATTTATCATTCACCTTATCAATAATATGATTAGCATAATTATAGTTGGTTTCTAAGTATTTACATATGTATAGGTGTTACCCATGTTTAATGGTATAGGTTTTAAAAGATAAATTTAAGTTGAAAAAGTGCTAAAAACGTAATTTTAAGAAGTATAGTTACCAACATCTTAGTTAAATGCTGTGATTTTTGGGGTTGTCCAGGATTTGTGGGTCCCCTCCAACTGAGGATATTTTATAATCCTGTGATTCTAAAGTAGCTGCTGTTAGACCAACAGCTCAGTTTGTAACTGGTATTTACTCTTTCAAGAGCCACCCTACACATTCAGAAATATGAAGTTGTGGATAATCTATATATGACAAAGCAGAAGGTGTGTGCTAACAAACCCTTGTATCCAAAGAAAAGAGTAATGCATGCACTGTTTAGCCATATGCAGGAATTAAAATCTCCAAGCTCAAGGAGTAACCCTTGTCCTTCCTTAAAATAAAAGGTCACATGCTTGTAATGACTTGTTAATTATCCTGGTAGAAGAGAACAGATGAAGGATTTTGATGGAAGACTGTTGCTTGTACTACCTATGATTCATCTCTGCTTTTGTAATTCTGTTTCTACCGACCAAGCACATCAATTACACTGTGCTATAGGATTTCCTTTCTCACCTTTCAGACTGTGCCAGCTCCTTTTTTTAAAAAAAATAACTTCATTATTTTGCTGTCTTAGATTTAGGAACTTTCCTCATCTATGAGGACATATATTGACTCAGCGTATTTTCAGTCTTAGGTTCCCAGCAGACTCTGAACTGTTTACTCCTTAGGTATGAGCATATCAACTAGTCTTCAAGTTATCTAAGGAATTCTTTGGTCAATGCACACAATGAGGTCTTGGCTTCTCACATAGGTTTTGTCTGAATTATTTTTTTCGGAGGCTTTTCACAGTATCTAAATTCAGTCTGTCACCAGTCATGAAGCTTCTGTTTACTATTACATTGTGGCTTTACTATCATATGCCCTCAGCAGTAAGGTGTTATCACATAAATACAAAAAATGCATGATTCTCTAGGGCATTAGCACAGAACTAACTTAAAAGATAATTTAACTTCATTAATGAATTCTGGAGGAGCTTGCATATCCAACAAATATCCTCTATTAGCAGGTGCCACAACATAAAAAACTCTTAACCAAAATTATCTTTAAATAATATCGTCCCTATACAGGGAACAAGCAGAAAAGCAACAGATAATAAGCTTTAACAAACCTGTCTGGTTTCTCTGACTCAGACTATCAAAGTCTGTGATTTAAGATTCAGAAGTCCTGCTGAAAAGCAAAGTGTCAAAAGCTGCTCCATACCGGGTGCTTGATCAGGGCTCCAGCAGAATCTTCTAGGGAAAGATGAAAAACAAACCAATTGGATGTGAGGACTTTTAAAATACTTTTAAAATACACTTGGAATTTGCTCCTTTACAGAATCACAGAGTCATCAAGGTTAGAAGAGACCTTCAAGATCAACTACTCCAACCATTCATGCAGCGCCACCATAATCACCCCTCAACAATATCCCAAAGTGCCACGCCCCGACTCCTCTTGGACATTTCCAGAAACAGCTCCAACCACCTCCCTGGGCAACTTATTCAATGCCTAACCAGTCTTTCAGTGATTTTTTTTTCTTTAATATCTAATCTGAATCTCCCCCAGCACAACTTAAGGCCATTTCCTCTCATCCTTTCACCTGGGACATGGTAGAAGGAACTAACCTTGCTACTACAACCTCCTTTCATGTAGTTGTAGAGAGCAACCTACCTTGTGGATTATACTCTTCAGCAGAAATATTTTGAAAAAATACATAGAAATATTTGATAATATTGAAGAGATTGACAGTAATAAGGGTTTCATGTGAGAATAAATGATAGTGTAAATTAATTAAATACCCAGAAATCTCTGGAAAGATCTGGTTTGGAAACCGTTAGGCAGAAATATAAGTTTAAACTTGAAGAAATAGCCTAAGTGGGATATGGGGAAAATTTACGGATGTGCACAGATAGAAGGTGTTCAGTAGCACACCTACAATTACCTCTATTATGAATCACAAAAAAAAAAATATGGGGACGCTTAAAAGTCTGACTACCAAAATCCCTAGTGCATTCAAAGCATGTATTGCCTTTAGTGTACACATGGGTACTATAGATTGAAGCACTAAACGTGAGAGGGAGCTGCTGAAGAAAGAAATGTCTTCAAAGTCTGAGCCATGGAGCACCAAACACCTCTGCCAACTAACTTCGAAGCAGAGCCTGAGCCAACACTTCTGTAAAGACAGGGTGAGCACTGGAAACTTGTAGCATATGCTGCTATTTACATAACTAATTGTAGCATGCACAGTCAAAAAACAGCCTCTAGCTTTAGCATATACATGCAAAATAATTGATTTTATTATGTACAGAAAATTAGAAGCTGTCAGAAACAAAGCCACCACTAACAGCCGCGAGGAAGAATTTCGAAGATTCATCGCCTAGATTGCAGAGGCTAGTCTTCACACAGTTGTGAGGTTTACAGCTAGAATATAAATCTAGACAAGATTCAGTGACAGCTGATACCCTATCCAAGCTTTTGGTAAAACTGACATACACACACCACAGACTGATGGCGGAGACGCTCAAGAAAAATATTCCCAGTCTCAGACTAGCTGTGGTTTGCCATTGCAGGCATTGTAACACAAGATGAAACTTTGCAAAGGATATTGCAAATATAATAATGATCTCATCTTAAACAAAATAAAAAGGAAGAAAAATGTGATGGCATAGATTAAAAGCACTAGCTGAGTTGCTCCTAAATGTCTGATGAAAAATAGAAGGACACCAAGATGTGGGAAAATACAGAAGATAAAAGCTGCATTATACTGGCTACTTTTCTATGGGGAAAAAAAATAATAATGAAAGAAAAAAAAAGCATAACACTCAGTATTTCTCAGACAAAACAATATGTATATGTAACCCAGAAAATATGGATATTACTTCTAGAATGTTCTCCTATTACTGAGAAATAATATTCTTTGAGGTAATATTTAATCCTATAGATTAAATCTGTATTGGCTAGACATGACACACTTGTTCTTGCAATTACAGATTGGAATCAAATTTTTATAAATTAATAAATTTTAAGTGTGTTATTTTAAGATATCCTCTGGCCCTTAATCTTTTTGAAAATGGTGTTAAAATTCTATTTTTTTTTAATTTAAAAGGCTATGAAGAATCAAAGTTAGATCAGCAGAGGCTCCGTAAATTATGATGCAACACCCATAAATCCAAGAGTTCACCTGTTACATGCTGCTGAAGAAAAACCTTAGAAACAGACACCCTGGTTAGACAACTCCAAATGCTAAAAATGTTTACATTGTAGATTCTTATAAAATGTGTCCTATTAAATGTTTTATGTGAGTTAAACCCTTTACAATCACAAGAAATTTTGAGTAAATGTACATTTAAAACTCAGGGTACAAAAGGAAGCAGCCTTCCGTGGATCTCATCCTTTTCATTAATACTGAGCAAGGCTTTCCTTGTTTAGCATCCTCCACAGAAGGAGTTAAAGGAGAAAGCCCTTGCCTGCATGCTCAAGCTCTAAACGGAACAAGCCATGGAAGAGCCAGTGAAGTGCCTCTCAGTAAGGAAAAGGTTGGTGGAGAGAAGGGCAGGGGCTGGAACTCACGGAAAGCTTTGGAGATCTACCAGGGGAAGAGATCAGAGGCTGCCTGGGGACTACAGGTGTACGTTCATCAGATTAGAGCTCTGCTGCTTCATCACTCCGGAATTCAGCGATTTCATGCGTGATCCTAAACACTTGGAGGGCAGGTTTTGGGTCGTAGATAAGCCCATCTCATACCTGTCTGAAAGGGATCACCAGCTTCCTGCTGTCCTGCCCTTGAACCCACCAGCCTGGCAGCCTTTCCCATGCAATAGCACTATCTCCATCCAAGTGATGGATCCAAAAGCTGAACTAACAGGAAAACAACCCTCGTGAAAAGGGTCGAGTACACAGAACTACACTTGAAATCTCCTAGATCCTTATCCTGAGGCAACTGTAAATATAAAAACAAATTCAAAATTAAATATAGTTACTGTTTAGCACATTGTGTATTTAGCACAAGCATTGCCCTTTTCCCTCTATAACTGGAAAACGTGACCGCAGTGACACAACTGCATTTTAATTACCAACGGGAAAAAAAACACCCCAAAACCCACAACTGAAAGCACTGCTAAAGTGATTTGGCAATGACTTATGTGCACATATATGCTAAACATTACACTGCTACAGGACAATTATTTGTGTTGTTTCATCAGTTATAATGTATTTGGAAAATAAGCATACACTGGTAATGGACTACTGTGGGGTCCAGCCTTCCAGGTTACATCTGACTAAATGGCCTTTGGGACAATATAGTCCTGAAGAAATCTTACATCCACATGTTGTAAAAATAAGTTTTATGTTGATTTTTATAGGCCCATATTTTGTTTCTGCCATTACACTTCATATTACTTTAACTAACATCTGCTTATACAAATGAATGTTTGCTATTTAAAAAAAAAACACACAATTTCAAAATAATTTTCATTTATATAAATGATCAGAGATAAGTTATAAGTGAACAATATATGGAAATACAATAACTGAAACACTGAAATATTTAAAAATACAAAACTGAATGTTAACACCAGAGTAGTTTTATGATATTTAACACAAAGAAAAAAAGAGCTACATTAGACAAGACTTCAAAGAAGATAAAAAGGATTTGGGCATTACAAAATACCAGACACTTATAAGAAGAACTGAAAATATCTGGTTAACTCCTTTCCTTTCAATTTTGGAACATTTTTTTTATGTTGAAAGAATATAGTTGGCCTAAATATTGCCCCTAAAAAGTGGCAAATTCTTGTATAACATACACCAAGAAAACTGCTTTTGATTCAATTATTAAGACAATTTAATCATTGAAATCAACAATAAAAAGAAATTAAGCTTCAATTATTTTATAATCTAAACAGAAAGAAACAAAAATGTAAGTACAGTAAGATATGAGTTGTTGTTTTCATAATTATTTTAATGCAGGAGAAACAAATATGTATATTGAATTATTATTTGGTCCTATTCATTTCATCAAACAGCACCTGCTTTGGATAGTATCTAAACCACAAGAGGAGACAATCAGATTGTTTCAGTACAAAGCAGTATTGAACCACTGAAGCCCATGAAATGACATAACTATAAACCAGCTGAGGATTTAATCCATGCTATTCTGACCCTAACTCTGCAACAAATGCCACCCCTCAATGCGTATCTGAAATAACTGCTCGATAACGTGCCCAAGAATAAAACTGTAAAAACTGTGAAAGTCATTTAGAACCACAGGCATTTTAGAACCACTGGAGATTTTTCAGTGAGATTTTCATTATTTCTAGACATGGGTGACTAAACCACTCGGAGATTTTTGAAAAATGCCCCTGCCCCTCATCACTTATACACTGTGGGTTCCGTAGGAAAGTCAGGAACTGACCACAGAATGCAAAACCCTTTACCTCTTCTTCAATACCCTGCATATAATTCAAATTAAATGTTCCCTTCTCCTAATGCAAGAGTAAACTGAGCTACCAGGAGGGAGCTTACACAAGCTTAAAATAATACCTATGTACAAAACCCTCACATTTTAGAAACACAGTGGGGGAATGCAGGGAGAGGGGAGATGCCTCAAGGGTTTGCTGAGAGGGGATGTAGTGTGAGGAGCAGTTGTTTCTCTGTGTTACTGCACCACAGGTCTCATTTAGTAACATGTAGGTACTGATCACAGAGCAAGAGGCAAGAGAGGAGGTGCTCCTGCCAGGCCCTCGACTGGAATTCTCAGACATTGTGAGGTGAACCCCAACTTTGCCCAGGGCCGGAGAGCAGCCACCATATTTCCACAATGTCTCCAGTAGGAGGTCTATGGAAGATGGAAATGTGACAATCTAGTCGTAATCAACTCCACATAAAAAAGCCTCCCCTTCAGCAAACATTTTCACAAAGGTCAATAAGCTGTAATCAGGGTGTTGATCAATCACTAAAAACATTTGTTAACTTACATTTATGATTTCAATTTAATTCTCGGTGGGTAGGTGTCTTCATCTAAACTAGGACACCTTTCAGCAGCATAAAATTTCTCTCAACGCAAAATATCGGTGTTGCTCTCTCACCCTTCAGTCCCAGACCATTATCTGCTTTCTGGATAAACAAAAGCAGCCAACATGTAACTAAATATAATTGAAGAAAGAAACTTACTTACAAAAATTAATTCCTTAGCATGGCCCACAGAAATTAAGATGTGACTTTCAGAAAGTTTAAATTACGTGTCAATACTGTCAGTTAAAAAAAAAAAAAAATTACCCAAGCAAGCCAAAACATTATACTTCAAATGATTGAAATAGGAGCTTGGATGATGTGCTTTGGTAACTCATCAATGCAATGTTTCTGCTATATTAAAAAAAAAATCAAATTATTCAGTGTATCCTAAATCAGTCACTTCAAGGTACAGGAATATCACAATTATAGAAAAAGGCCTTGATCCTGAAAACATTTATGTCTGTGAATTTTTAGACAAGTGAATAGTCTTTGTAGGACTGACCTCTTACTTTATGTTGTTCACACATATGAACTTGTATGCACGATCAGAGACTAAGGCAGAAATACACATTTACAAGCTATCAACATTTTACCTAAAATGTCTCTTAAAACAGATTCAAAATCATTACCAGCTGTTTCTTATTTAAAGCTTCATATCAATCTAATAGTATAGATAGTTTTACACAGAAGCAAGGTAC
This sequence comes from Pipra filicauda, assembly GCF_003945595.2. NCBI lineage: Eukaryota > Metazoa > Chordata > Aves > Passeriformes > Pipridae > Pipra > Pipra filicauda. The sequence continues at coordinate 797,194 of NW_024104369.1, read as the reverse complement.
ATGAAGTTTTCATCCATTTTGCCTCCAGTTCAAAAAAAAAAAAATTAACCTAAAAAGTCAACTTAAAACCAATGAGATCATTCATACCCACATCAACCCCTTTGCGTTAGAAACACTCCAACTATGACAAATCGCAATGATAGCATGAATAAAACATCACAGATTTTATTGTGTAATATATTTTATAAGGTAAAAAGTTATATCTAATCAGTAATGACAGCCTTGGATCCTAATGGATTCATAATTATTCTACATCTAAGAAAGAAAATGTTACATATGCTCAAAAAGTCAAGATTTATATATAAATATATATATATTTCAACCAAGAACTGTTTTTTTCAGATATATATATTTGAACAAATGGGCAGCTTTCAACGGACGACACTCTGAAATAAGCAGTGCTTTTGTTTGCATTTCCAGATTAATATGCATTCTGATAAAAGCAGGAAATGTTATCACTAAGCTGTGCGGCTCTCTAGACCTACCACAAATACACTATCTGGAAAGAACTGGGTACTGAACGCAAACAGTCTGCTGCCTTCCATCTACTTATCACTCTGCTGTTTCAATATTTTTTTTCTTTGACTTTACCCCTGTATCTTAGCAAGTGACACATTCCCCACTAGAAACCACATTCATGACAAGTTTTAATACTTAAAATCAGAACTTGTGTCCATTCTGCACAGAAACAGTACCTGGAAAGCATACATTCATGCAAAATCCTTTTTTTTTTCTGCTTTTTCCAATACACACGTTCTTTTTTTGTATCACGGCGATTTTAAAATTGTTCTATGCAATTTAAATAAGATTTCCAAAAACAGTAACCTTTTACAGGGATAAATCAGAGCCTTTCCAGTTGACAAAGTAATTTGGGAGGGACATGCAAAGCACCTGAAAAAACACACTGCGTAGAAAACCATTTTAACTATAGCAACAGCACTCACTGCATAATGTTATAAGGAAAATTATGCAATTAGGTCTCTTATCAGACTTATGAAAATTCAGATTTATGCCATTTGGGGGAATAAAAAAAGAAAAATCATTGTTCACCATATCTCCCTTGAACACTACCTAGGGGAGGGGAGTGATGACCAGACAGCAAAAATTAAGAAGAACGTGTCCCACCTTACGCCTATTCTGCCAATCTGTCGTGGTTGTTCTTCTAGCTCCATAGGTTTACGTGGGGGTTTTTTCCTAATTTTTTTTCTTTTTCCTTTTTTTTTTCTTTTCCTGACAAGTAATACAAGACAGATTCTTGCCTTCTTAGGATCTTGCAATCTAGTTTAGACATAGCACGTCAAGTGGTGATGAAAGAAGGTTAGGGTGGGTTTGAAAAGATGAGGATTCCAACAGTAAACGATGCAGAGACATCAGTTTGGTAATGTACACATGTTTTGCATGATTCATTGGACCAAAATGGCCAAAGGAACTTAAAAAGCTGTCAAAGGCATCTTTACCTCTGACCTACCTAGTCATCCATCTGCTTCCTCATACTGTCAATCAAAACCCTCCCATCCTTATCACTATTCTATTACACACATTTTCCACGACCATTTCTCCTCCAGCTCTTAAAAAATATCTTAGCAAACATTTCAATCAGTCATTAAAAACCTTGTTAAAATATGCAATGTGTCATCAAATATGCATAGCATACTCGTGCAAAATCTGCAGAGCGTAAATCACTGTATTACATTTGTTATAGTATTAATGTGAAACATCGTAGAAAGTATTACCAATAAGAACTTTAAAATACTTTCTACAGATCAGAGCTGAATTTTGTGTTGTATTAAATAAAGCAAAGAAAGGGCACTTGAATAATTATTTTACACAATAATTGTATTTAAAGCCTGTTCAGCATGCTTAGAATAATAATACTAATTACACTTTACATAAAGTTCATGCAATTAGTTGCTGTTCTAACAAATTCATACATGGGGGTTTGCTTCAACTAAACCGAGCGTACTGCAATTTATACACACCGAGTCAAACCCCCTGTGTTCGGTCCTTGGTGAATGCAAACACTAACGTGTCAGTAAACATGTTTAGCAGATATACAGGTGCACCTCTAAAAATAATAATCTAAAGAATTATAATAGCAATAAAATTACCTACCGACAGGAAATAGTCTTTTTAACTTCTGCAGCCCTTATCTCTTCCACTCTCTCGCAGAAAGAGTTACGGAATTATCCTGTCGAAAAAGTTACGGAATAACATCAACCACTCACGCACGGGAAAGAATTTTGTTCGGACCTGTCACACGTTACGTATTTGTTCCAGACCCGCTGGATAAGCCCCGCTAAACAAGACCTGGCGGACCTCTCCCCGAGGAGCGGTGTGCCCGGGGTGACTCCCCGGCGGGCAGCAGCCGCAGCGGGGAGGCGGGCGGGGAACGCCGCGGTGCCTCGGGCCGCTCCCCTTGTCCGCTCGGGGGGCAGTGCATCGGAACCGGCAGCGGCGGGGGGGAAGGGGGGCCGCTTTTGCCGGCCGAGAGCGAGAAAGGAGAGCCAGGAACATGCCATGATATATTTAGGGTGCGGGAAGCCCCGGGACAGCCGCACTGAAGGGCAGCCGGAGCCCGCGGGAGGCAGAGAGGTGCGGGCGCTGCGCGGGGGAACTCGTGCGGCGCCCCGGCCTCTGCTGCTCGGGGAAGGCGGCCGCGGAAGGGCTCGCACCGCCCGCGCTGCTCCCAGGGCCGCTCCCGAGGGGGCACTGCCCCCACGACCCCTCTCAGCGAGGGGCGTCCCGGGGCAGCACCGTGAGCCCGACGGCACTGCGGGGCAGGCGTCGCCGCCCCAGGTTGGTGGCCGCGGGGCCCCAAGCGGGCGATGTAGGCGGTGGAGGCGCTGGGGGCGCAGGGACTCCACACCTCGGGGGGCGGGGGAGGGGAAATGCAATTGGGCTGCTCAGGTGCCCCCAGTCAATACTGCGACAGGACAAAATGCCCCTGACAACTCCGCACCTGCGCTTACCCACCGCGGAGTCAAGAGTAAACCCGGCCTGTTATCTCCACCCCCCGAGGACTCTGCCCTCGCGGGTACCGGGCTGGCGCCTCTCCTAAAGCCCACAGGTGGGTGACTCTCAAGGGGGCAGCGTCCCGGGGCGGCTAGCACGTGGTGCTGCAGGAGTGGGGGCTCAGATCCCGCGCAGCGGGGCAGGCTGCTCCCCCGAAAGGGCGCCCGCCTTGGGGGCACCACGGGGCTCCGCCAGCGCAGCTCTCGCCCCAGGGAGGTGAGGGCAGGCTGCGGGCGGGCAGCGCTGCGTCCCTCGCCTCTGCTCCGGCAGCAAAGGCACCCCACGCCCCGCACCAGGCACCTCTCCCGCCTGCAAAGTGCTGTAAGGGTTTTTAAGCGACAAACACGGGGATAGTTACAAACCTCTCAAACCTGAGGGGGTTTCATCTCCCTCTTTCTCCGACTGCAAACCTCCACGCTTGGCCACGTCGTGTAAGCACTCTCCGCTACGTTCTTCCCCCCCCCACCAAAAAAAAGGACAAACGCGGGGCAAGCCGACCACCTCGGTCAGGGAGGGCAGCGGCGGGACTCCCGCCCCAGAGCCTCGCGGAGAGCTCCGCCAGCCTCTTCTCCTTAGCCGCACCCGATCTCCTGCTTGCAAAACGGCGAAGTGCTTTTTCCAACACGACGTTAATGTTTTGCCAGGTTTATTTTACTTGTTATACACAGACGATACAAACGGGCAAAAACCGAAACATTTCTCAATGGAGCATGTACTGGTATAAATTATTCAGTTCCACAGACGTAACAGAACAAATATAAAAATCACAACATTCGATTTACAGAAGAGTCAAAAATATACACACGTTTATGACCCTGAATTTCTATTAGGAAATTTCCCCATCGAGTGTAATCTAGACTGAATATTTAGCCTGATGCATATTTCAGTTTGTAATTGGTGTTTTTCCATATAAAAATGTGTTAATTGTATAGATTTGCTACTCAAAATTCGAAGACTTATTCTGCTTCACCGGGGGGGAGTCCTGGAGGGATATTATTTCTCCTTCAATAATGTAATAAGAGGCTTACAGGAAAGATCACTCTTACTTTCGATGTGCATTTGATTCCCCAGGAAGTCAGATCTCGGTCAGCTACTTTATGAAAAAGTCAATTCCAAAACTAAATGCAGTAAAATATACAACTCACAACTCATCTTCACTGGACTACACTATGGTTACCAACAATTCAGTCGTCTATATCTTTTTTCTTCTTTTTTCTTTTTTTTTCCTTTTTTTCTTTTTTTTTCTTTTTTTTTTTTTTTTTTTAGATTATTCATTACAAAGATTTACAGCAATATAAAGAAAGAGGGGGAAACTGCAAAGAAATTTGAAAATAGTTTGTCAGCATATTTGGCACCTGCGGGGACCAGTAATGGATTTGGCACTTGGGGGCGGGGGGGGGGGGGGGATACCACAGAAAATAATATTGCTGATCTCGAGCTATTCCTTTTAAAGAAAAATAAGAGGCAGTTAATTTTGCTTTTGGAAGGCGTCATGCTACTTTAATCGACTTTCCTACGAGATGTATTTCTGTTCTCTTGAAGGGAAAACTGAGCTATTCCTTAGCTGTGTTAGCCCAGGGCACCGCGTAATTATTTCATGCGAGGAATTGGAAAGAAAGTGAGAAACCCATTACTCGCTGCTACAGCTATGGACCACTTATATTTCCAGAGGCATTTAGGAAGAGTGTGTACCTGGGGAGGGGCACGAGGAAGAGGGAGCAAAGTGCGGGCAAGGGGGTAAAGAAATTCAAACAGGATTTAAGTTTTGTTGACTTAACAATGAAAACAAAACAAAAAAATCCAAACAAATAATAAATAAACAGAACCAAAGAAAAGTAATCTGTTACAATAAATTAAATACTATGTACAGGCATTTCACAGGCTCTTTTCCCCACTATTACTGTTTCCCCTAGAATCCATCCGTGGTAAAAGGAAGGAAGCGCTGTACTGTTTGAGAGTCTAAGCATCCTACTGATCAGTGGGTTTCGGATCGGCAGTGCCCCCCACGCCCCCGGGGCGCCGCCGGGCCGGGCCGGGCCGGGCGGGGAGCGGGGCGGGGGGGGCGGCGGCGGCCGCGGCTCAGCCTGCCTGCCTGCCTCCCTGCCGGGCCGGGCCGGGCCGGGGCACGGATGGGGCATCAGGGGCGGGGGTCAGTGCGCTAACGCGGAGGAGTTATTGTGCAAAAGGACGGCGGGCCGGCGGCCGCGCCTAGCTGTGCGAGTAGAAGCCGTAGTAGCCGATGTCCTTGGCGCAGGTCTTTTCGCAGTCCCGCTGGGTAAGCACCTCGCTCTTGAGGGGCGAGGAGCTCTCGGACACCGGGGTGTCCGAGGGGGAGATCCGCCTCCTTTTGGCCTGCTCGTAAATCCCAGAATCAGAGGAGTCGATGGATTTAATGGACGACGGCGTCTCGATCCAGCTGGAGTCGGACAAATCTTTGGGCTTGGAGTCCTCGGCGCCCGGCAAAGGGGACCGCTCGGGGGCCAGGCTCTCCGCCTCCTCCCCCAGGTAGGGATTGCCGGCGGCCATGCGCGCCGCCGCCGCGCTGTTGGGCCAGCAGGAGAGCACGGAGCCCGACTTGCTGCAGTACTGCGGGGGGCTGCGGGCCCCCCAGCCCGAGGGGTCGGCATAGTAGCCCAGCGGCCGCCCGGCGCAGCCGGCCGCCTGCAGCGGCAGCGCCTTGACTCCTGCGGCCGCGTAGGACAGCAGCGTGGCCGCGTTGCCGGCGAAGTCGGTGGCCGTGTCGTAGGCGGAGGCGGCGAAGTCGAGGCGGTTGTTGGCGGGGGCGACGAACCAGCGCTGCGGCGAGGGGGCCCCCGGGTCCTCGGCTTGCTGTGGGGAGAGCAGCCCGTTGGTGTGGGGCACGCTGCGGTCGGCGCCGGGCCCCGGGCCGGCTCCTGCCCCGGGGTGGAAGCGGGACTTGGCGTAGTTACTCACGAACTGGTCCTGGAGGAAGGAGCCGGCCATGGCGTAGCGGGCCCCGGGCACGATCTGCGAGCGGGGCGAGTCGTTGGGGGAAGGCGTCAGCCGGTCCATGTCGCAGCCCGTGTAGATCCTGCCCAAGAGAAGGGGAGAGAGCTGGGTGTCCGCCGCAGCCCGGCGCCCTCCTCGGCGCGGCACCCGGCCGGCCGCAGCCCTCGGGGGACGGACGGGAAGGGACGGCGCCGTCCCAGCGCGCTCCTGCCCGACCCGGGAGCCTGCGCTCCTCTCCGGGCTTTACCTCTGGCACCAGTAGCGCCTATGGCCTTTAACGGGGAAGAGGAAAGAAAGATGGGGGGAAGCACGAAGAGCAAAATCATTCGTAACCTGTTGGCCATTTCTTGACGGGGCCGAGATCCCTCTCTCGGGTCCGAACCCGCATCCCAACGGCGTGAAATCCCGCGCGGTGACACATTGACCGGTCCCGCCACATGCGCAACAGGCAGCCCGGTCATTTACCGCGAACAGCATGAGTGGCAGACTACGGAATTCTATCGGCTGTTTAACACTTATTATTGGGAGTCGCAGACGAACCATCAACATTTTACCCAGTTTAAATCAAGCTAATCTTTAAACACCTACTGTAGGAAATGTAAAGCCAGACACTTCCAGTGTTCCCTGCATGGCCTATATATAATTCTCCCATGCTGGGCTGCAATTTGCGATTATAAAAACTTTAATGGATGAATAACTACTATCTGTATTTACTTCAGGCTAAAACTGTGCTTTAATTAACCCTCCACGCCTCCTGGAATTTCTTATCCAAAATAAACTTGGCCCTTAAACAAATTCAACGTGCTAGACAACATTGAAGCTTCCCCCTCCCCCCGTCTCCTTTCAAGTGACGCCCTATAAAGTTCTTTTCCTATTAAAAAGAGAAAAGCACTTGTGGCTGGGGGCGAAGGCCGCGCAGCCTTTCCAAAGGCTGCACATACTCCTCGCAGAGGTCCCGGAGAGCGGGCAGGCCCGGCTGCCGCCCTCCGTGGCACCAGGGACAGGCCGGCTCCCCTCCACAGCCGCCGCGACCCCCGCCCGTGGAAGACAGCGGCCGCACGACAAGCTGCCCCCTGAGGAGAGTTAGAGCTCGGCCTCGGGCCCCTCTCTCACTAGTTCAGCCCTCGGCGTCGTTTCCACGCTTGTCCTGAAATCCTGCTGCTGGTGGGTGCTAGACTACGGTCCAGCAGAGAGAGGTTGAAGAAGGCGCTGAAGACACGCGCTGAGGCGCTCCAAGGGAGGCCGCTTCCCGCCGCAGTTTAGAAAGGAAAAAGGCTTCCCTTCTCAAAGCCGGGGTCCTGTCCCGCAGACCTGGAGCTTGCAGCGGGGCAGGTCAGTTCCAAAACCGCCCGCCCCCTCGGGCGTGTGAGCCGCCCTGCGCCTTCCACCTCCCGCTTACCCCGAGGCAGGGGAAGCCTTCCGGCAGGCCTGCTAGGCCGGGATATCCCCATTCGAGACCCGAGGGCCGGGAAAGGCGGCGGCGGGGGTCGGGGGTTGACGCCCTCCCGGAGCCTCACTCGGAGCGGCACCAGCCGCATCTGCCGCAGAGGGCATGGCTGGTGGGTCAAACCGTGGGAACGCCTCACAGGCGGACGGGCAGAAGCAGTACAGGGACAAACAACGATTAAAACTTCTGAGGCTTTAGCTCCACCCAGAAGGGAGAGGAGGGCGAAAAAAAAATCCAACCCCGGAGAAGAACAAAACGACATGAAGACATTTCCCTCTGGACACCGGCTCTGCGGCCCCCGGGATGATGCAGACCCGGCGGGTTGCCGTGATGCTCGGGTGCTTTTTTCGGAGCCCTTGTGCGCAAGTGAAACGGAAACTTGGAAAGAGGCGCCAAGATACGTGCCAGGAAAAACCAACAACAAAACCGCCGCAAGTGCCAAAGCGAGATGCGGACTCAGGTGCGGGCAGCGCGGCCCCAGGCGTGGAGGCGGCCGCAGGGCTGAGTGGGGCCCCGCCGCAGGGACAGCCCTTGCGCGGGAGCGGGCGGGTGCCTTGCTCCCGGAGGGCTCTGGAAAAACCTGACATTACACATCTCGGTGTGAAATTAAGCCAGCCCGCATCCTAAAGCTTCCCCCTTTGACATGTGTGAGCAGCCGGTAGAAGGGTAATAAAAATCAGTTTCACTTACGTGTCATAATTGTCTCGGAATCCTTTTGCGAAAGGGTTGTGATCTATTTTCAGTTGTGTGATCTAGAGAAAGAGAGGAACAGAACTGACGTTGTGAAAGCCTGAAAAATATACCCCGCTGCAGCCAACACGTTTTTAAAGGACTAAGGTTTACTCTAATCAATCAAATTGCTTTTATACCGTGAAAAATAAAGATCTGGCGTGCTTATAGACATCACAGTCTAATTTTAAGATTTGCCTTATTGTAAAAAGTACGATAAAATTTAGTATTTAACCCCATGTTTTAAGACGTGTCAGAATTCCTACTGCAGGCGTATGAAGATATTGAAATCCAGAAATGAGGCAAAACGTACGACAGAACGGTATCTAAGAGTTTGCATTTGCATGGAGAAAAATAATTAAGGCGCGAATGTGGACTGAACATATGTCATTTGAAAAGGGGGCACCAGTCTGTAGCAAAGACAGACCACTCCGAAACACATCCAAGGCATTAACGAGCTTTTAATTTGAGGAAGTTTCTCTGTCACCCCCGGCGCAATCAATGAGGATGTTAATTGATCCTTGCAGACTTAAAGCTTAAGCTAACAGCTTAACAGCTAACTGAGCTGTTTCCGACTGGGAGATAAACGCGAAGCAGCGCCCAGCCCCGGGCGGAGGGGCAGGATCGCGCCCGGCCTGGAGGGGAGGGCGATGCCGCTGCGGGAGGGGGCTCCCGGGTTGAAGACGGCGCAAGCGGCTATGGCCGTGCTTGGAACTGGTCAGGGCGGAATGGCACAAAGGGAGAGACAGGGAGGCTCATCTCACGGCGCCGGAGACCCGGGGGAGAGCGCGCAGCCTCCGGGCCGGCCCTGGCGGGGTGTCCTGCGGGGAGCGCGGCGACCGCGAGCGGAATAAACCAGGGAGCTCTTTACATCGGTGTTTTGGTAGGCGGTGACTGCTATGAACTGGGTCTCAGGGAAGGTGAAGGTCTGCACTCTGCCCGGCTGGTTGGTATCCTCTGTCCCATCTTCGTTCACCTCCACCACATGCAAGCGGGGCTGGTACTTGTGGAGGGACTGCAAAACCACCATCTGTCAGGCATGGCAAAAGGAGGGAGGGGGCCGCGGGGAAAAAAAAAAAAAAAGGGAAGAAGAAATTAGAGAGAGAACGACGAGGAGAACGATGTCCGCTGGCCGCCGCCTCCCTGGGACGGCTGCGGGCTCCTCCGGCCGCACCGGGCAGTGGTGCCACCTTGGGCAACGCGCTCGGGGGCGTCGAGGCCCATGGCAAAAAGACGGGAGGACTTTCTCACCACCCCCCCTCTTTTATTTTCACCTAACGACACAATCTAAAAAAATACACGTCCTTTCCGAAACGGCAGGATTTTGCCTGAAGCAATAAAAATAATTCTAGCAGAGCGCCTGCGTTCCCCCACTGACCTGTCCGTTGTTGTTTGATGCTCCTTTATTGTTTGTAAGTTTTAGTTTCCCAAAGGAGATTTCCTGGCGCATCCAGTGGGCTCCCGTGTTGGGGGAGTCGGGGTGCATGTAAACCCGGTTTCCTAAGCAAAACAGCCAAAAACACAACCACATCACAGTTCTCGCGTATACCTCGGGTTCTGCCCCTGAAGCAGCACACGAGGGCGAAGGAGCCCGTTAGGTTACCAATATTTTACTGCCAAAACTGCCTTCATTTTAACCGAAAAGGATTAAAACAGCTCTTTCCGAACACATTTTACTTTCTCCTCCACCCTCCGTATAAAAAAAAAAAAAAAGAAAAACAAAAAAGAAAAAGGCATCGTTGGCTCATTCGCGTTTAAGAATCCGCCAGAGCCAGTTCACGAAGGCATTAATTAATCATTCTCACCTACTATGTGTCGGAAAAAGTGTTAATTGGAGAAACTTGCCTTGTACATTGGTGTCCGCCTTGCCGCAAGGAACCCATTTGCCTCCCTGAAATCTCCAGTGGTTGGGATCCGCCAAAATTACATCCACAAAAATATTGTAGTGAGCCGTGGGGTCGAGACCAGAAATATTAAAGCTTAGGAAAGGGAACATGCGCCTATAAGAAAAAAAAAAAAAAAGGAAAAGAAAAACGAAAGGGAAGAAGGAGAGCAAACCAGCGACAGGCACACGCGAAGGAACCAGCCGTTGTGCTTTATCCTCTCGACTGCCGGTATTGACCGGAAAATAAAAATCAAAAGAAATCCCCTCCCCGGAGAGTCGAGCTTTCCGCGGGGAAGGGATGAGGGCAGCGGGCGCGGGAACTTGGAGGGAGGCAAGGAATGGTGGGGACCGGCACCGACGCTCCCGACGACCAGGGCAGGGACCCCGGTGACGGGCGGACGGCTCCGCCGGGGCGGCGGAGGCTCCGGGCGGCTCCCGCTGCGGAGCCCGCGGCTCAGCCCCGACACCCAGCGAGGGTCCGCGCGGTGGCTTACCTTCCCTGCTTCGTGATGATCATCTCCGTCTGGTGCCGGTGAAATTTCAGCCAGAGTGGCCTGTTGCACAGGTAGACCTGAGCCTTGCCAGGAACCAGCCCCGGCTGGGTGGAGGAGAACTGGTAGAAAGGTGCCCCTTGGTAGGAATGGCCATACTGCTGGGGATACGGGTAGCCCGCCGTGGGGTAGCCTTGCGGAGAAGAGTTGGACAGGAGGCTGTTATAAGCTCCGTTGGTGATCACAGGATGGTGAGCCATGTAGCGGCTGGGGCTGGCGATGGAGAAGGCTGGGTGAGCAGGTCCATGCTGGCTGGGATAAGGGAACATGGTACTAGGAGCAGAGGCAGCAGACTGGGGCTGGCTGGACTGAGAGAGCAGATAGCGATCTGCAGCAGATCCATCGAAACTGTGACGAAGCTCAGAGACCCCGTCCAAGACGGGAGAGAGTTTATTTCTCTGGACGTCCCCTGGTGTGTCCTTGGAGTCAGGAAAATTGTCTGTATCTGACTGATTCGTCATCCCCCTGGTAATTTTTTTCAAAGGTGAACTTCTCTCCAGGTTGTCAGTGGTCGAGATAATGGGATGATCATGCAAGGCAAGCTCAGATCCGCCTGCATGTGGGTAACTGCTGCTCACATTGAGAAATTTCTTGGAGAGCATGATAGAGGGAGAAAGACAATGCTCCAGCTGCATAGCTCTAGCACCACAGTAATAACCCTTCAGTCCCTGGATCTGAAAGGGCTCCTTAGTATCAGAAGCTAGACATCCTGGGACCCTCACTAGGCAGAAAGCACTTCATCCACCAAATGCTTCCCAAACGTTTGATTTACTTTTTTTTTTTTTTTTTTTTTTTTTTTTTTTTTTTTCTCCCTTCCCAGGGAGAAGAGATTGGCCAATTGACACTATGCAGCAATCAGGAAAGACTCACTTTTGATCTTGCTGCTTGTGGAGAGGATGAAACGGCTTCTGCCATTGGTTAACCGCTGACAGTAATTTAATTAGATAGACATTAATTAGGATAATCACCTGGCTCCTGGTCGCGATGATCATGGCAAATTGAAGGAGATGATTTTATTGTGAGATAGAAGGAAGGGAAAGGGGGAAGGGAAGAGTGTGTTTGCTGTGAGAGCTCATTATTATGTGACCTTTCCAGCTTTTTTTTTTTTTTGACTACGGCTGGAAAATAAATCCAAACCCTACGATTCCCCAAATACTGCGCGCGTGTCCTCTACCTTTGTGCGTCAGGATGGAGAGCGGGTCCTGGGGGCTTCAGGGACCGGTTACGAGGGGAGCGCCGGGCTGGGCAGCCGCTGCCCTCAGCTCACTCCCGCGGTTTGTCCCCAGCGGGGCGCAGCCCCTCTCCCCCACCTCTTCTGAGCGACCCCCGGCACAACGCCCCCACCCTTCCCACCCGTGCCTGCTTTGCGGGGGAAAATACACCCTCCATCCCCGCTGACAGCGGCCGCGTATCATCTCTTTTAACTTCTGAAATAATCATAAGCCCCGCAGCCGAAGTGCCCTAATGTATTTGCTGCGATGTTTACGGGTTCTTTAGTAAATAAATATTTTATCTGGGAGCCGTAATGCCGGAGATTATCAGCAAAACAGCGTGGAAGGCGTCCACCTCCCATCCTGCTCCGGATTTCTTTCCACCCGGTGCCTGCTTTCCCCTCCGTGCTCGGTCCCGCGGACAGCCCTCGATTTTTGGCAGCACCCTTGCAGGTTCGGGCGTAGCGGAGAAGCCCAAACCACAGGGTGCTGCGGAAGGAGCCGCCGGCACCCTCTGCCCAGGGGTGTCTCGGCAGAGCCGCGGTCGCGGCCGAGCCCAGGGGAGAGCGGCGGCCGCGGCCCCGGTGACACCCGGGGGGGGCGGGCGAGGCCCGCGCACCTTCGGGGGGCTGCGGAGACCTCCAATTAGCGGAGGGACCGGCCCGTGGGTCCCGCGGTGTTCCAGGTAGAGTCTCGGGCTACTGAAAGCGGGACCATCCAAGGCGTGAAGATGCGCCTGAGTTCAGGGGACCCGCTCGCCACCCCTCCTCTGCCAAGCACCAGTCTCAATTTCCCTTCCTAGAGAAGCTTGAGAGTTTTTAAAAGCACAAGTTTTGTTTTTTCTTGTTTTGTTGATTTTTTTTTTTGGGGGGGGGGGGTTGGATTTTGGGTTTTATTTTTACCCAGGGAGGAGCTCTCCTCTCCTCTTCCATTTTTCTCAGTATTGTCCCCTTAGCGGTTTGGACTTCAGGTATTTTACAGACCCCATCTCTTCCCAAGTGACATCAGCAGCCGGCTTCAAATTCAACTGACAACTAATGCGGTCTGAACCATCACATAATAAGACCAAACAATCGTACAATTGCCTGAAGCCAGGCTGAAACTTTTGCAAACTCAAATCCAGAGAAGACTAGAACCAGGATGACTTGTCAGAATGTGTATTTCAATGCTCTCATCTCGTGGTCATTTACTTTGCTTAACCGTGAGCTACTTCAGTTATTTAGTGTTTCATAAATGCCAACATACACACTCTCTCTGCAAGGAAATGATTCTAATAAGATAAATTATGAAGCAAAAAGCAAGCAGTTCACTGTTCCAGTCACAGTCGGGTGGTACAGTGCATGCAACTTTCCATACGCTACCTTCTCCTTTCAGTGCTAAGAAAATAGTTTTATTATTATCAGTTCTAACTAATGTTTCTGACACTTGTTTCACCATCGTGCTCACCCTTCCCTTTCCCTGCTTGAACCAACAGAAAGGTAATGGACTTATACAGGCAGGAGATGGATCAAAACGCAGATAAACCCTCGGAAACGCTGCCCTGAATTACAGAGCTACACCCATATAGATGCAGAGCTGCAATGAATTCAGTGGTATGCTGCCAATCACATGGAAGTGCTAATATATGCCAAAAATCTTCAGAGCACAACTCCTAAACTGGTATAATAGGGGGATATGCAATGGCAGGTGGTGTTACAGAATCGTCATAGAATGTAGAGAGGTTTGCTAATACAATATGCCCGTCCTTCGCATTGACAGGTGACAAGGGGTCAAGCTGCTAATGAAGGTCTGCTCCATTGCGGCTGGAGGCTCAGAAGGAGGCTGCTTGAAAACCTCTTTCTTCCTCCAAGATGGTATATGGGCTGCTGCTTTTCAGGTTACCGCATACACACACTCTTCCAAATCCTTTGTGTAGCTCTAAAGCACTGGACAAATATAAGGAAAGATGCCCCAAAAAACTACCTTTTTATTATTCATAAAACATCTTGGTAAATGGAAAATTGTGCCTCCAAGTCAAACTGAGGAGCGAACAGAAAGCAGGGTACCACAGCACAAGCTTATACTACAGATCTGCATCTCCAACAGACTCCCTTCAGCTACCCTCTGCAAGATGTACATTTGTCAAAATTAATTTAGAATACGCAAGACTCACTGGTTTGTCTCCCTGCTTACACCAGCCTCTCACGCATGTATACACTGCAGCACTGCGCTAGCTTCTCTTCTGCTCTGCAGTGCCATGTTACCCACGACCTGCCAAACTCTGTCTCCCTCGTGGTGTTACACGTGCGCGTGGGAGTAGAGAGCGGCAAGGATGCAGAGCCCCACTGGCAGAGGAGCCCCAGGGCAGGTCCCCCAATCAGCTCCTGCCCCATCTCACCCCGGGGTGCCCATATCCCACAACAGCAAGGCCCAAATACAGCCTTCCTGAAGGACACGCAGGTTTTCAGCGTAAATCGCCAGAAAGTACTTCAATTTAACTACACTCAGGCAAATGTGGTTTGGTATGTCTCCATTTTCCCAGCCTGATATTCCACTGCCTACTGTGGGGGCAGAGGGAAGGCCATAAGGAGGGCAGCTGCAAAAATCTGCATGTTTCCCTCTGAAGTAAGTGCATGCTAAATATACTTTGAGAGAGAGTTATTCTAAAATAGTAAATTAAAAGGCCTAAATAAGAAATTCCAAACAAAAGAAAAATCTTTGAATGGTAAAGAGTAAGTAAATAGAAAAATATTGGGCATAAACCAGAAAATAAGACAATTTTAGGGTTATTCCTTTAGTATGCAAACAAGAAGTCAAATTTTTAAAAAATCATCTTCAACAAGAGATGTATCTAGTTTTAAAATATTTGCTTGCCACTATTATTGTCATTTATTGAAAAAAAAAAAAAACAGTAAACAGAAAAATAAAACTTCTGCCCAGACACAAGAATCAAATCAGTCTAAGTACCATCCACTAGTTGAAAAAAAACCCCCACCCCAACAAAAAATTCCAACCAGCCCCCTGCCCAAAACCCAGAGCCACTCCCTAAACCCAGTTATTTGGCTTTGTCTGCTTCAAACCAAGCAGCCAACCCACCTGCCCTCCTGTGTTTCCCTCCCCAGTCAGTGGAAATGTCATATTCTAGTTGGGACTCTTTCCATATATTTATATATACGGACATCTCGTGTATGTTCTCTTTCACGGGAGTTCATGTAACCTAAAACAGCCTCTATCACTTTAATGTTTATTCTCAGAATACTGCTATTTATGACACCACTTGTGAGAGTTGTGTGATTCAGTTATCAGCAACTGAATTAATTTTTTTAAGGTCAGTTGTCTTCTGTAGATATTAGGGTTTGAATAATATTCAAAGGGAGCTGATGGGAATTTTCAGCATTTTGGGTTTTGTACATCCTCAGAATTAAGCACTACTACAATTTTTGTGGTTTATTTTCTTTTTTTTTAAATCTCCATGAGAGTATCTGGTAATCAATGGGAGCCAAATTCCATTAGAGAATTTTTGCTGTCCTAGTAATTAATATCTCATTAGTTTTACAGTGGGTAGAAACAAGTCTTTAATAATACTTTTTCTACTCTCTTATTTCCTGCTGTCCTTTTTCAAAAATGATTGCCCAGAACTTAAAACAGGTTTGTAAATGTATTTTTATTAAGTTGCAACAATCAAAATATATATGTATTACTGATTTTCCCCCCAAATATTAAATGAAAACGTAATACATTTTTGCCCACGTGGTGTTCTTGAATACTTTGTAATCTGTGAGGACCCTGACATAAAGAAATTGAAGCAAATGCACAATTAGAGACTGAAAGGTGTTATAGTGATGCGCTTACATTGCAAAAGTCAGATGTCTCTGTTTAATCAAATAGAGCCTCAACAGTCTCTGTCTTGTATTAGAAACAATAAACAAATATACACAGAAAGCATCACAAACGGTAAATTGGTTATTTAAATACAACTGTATCCAACATAGCAGCTAAACACTGGACAATGTTTGAGGTCATCAGCACGTCCACATGCTCTTCTAAATGACGTTTGGGGTCCTGAAATACAAAGGATGCCATGAGAGGAATGACTGAAACACATCTCTGAAGAATTTCATGTATTTCAGGACTACTTAAGATGTCCATGAGTTAATGAACACAGGCCAGTAATGCTCCTACATTTTCCAGTCTAGCAAGACCTACCAAATGACTGAATTTCCATGAAGAAGATTTTATTTGTCCATACTAACAGTTAAGTTGAGGATAGGTTTAGGAAGTAAATTTCTATCCAGCAACTGAAGAGTAACCATGACAGCTGTGAGTTTTAAGGACAACACACAATATGTGAAATTTACTATACATCTCACTAAGGCCAATATTTTAATCTTGGTTCTGGTACATTGCAATTTGTTTTCAGATCTTTGCACAAATGTGTGTTCTAATCCTGTAAAGCCTCAAGCATCATCTAACACAGTCTTTGAATAGTTGTGTTGACTGCAAGAAAATTAGCATATCTATACCCACAAAACATGTACAATGCTCTGTTCAAATGTTCTGAGAAACTGAATGTTAAGCCTGAGCAGTTTTCTGAAAATACACATCCCCACACACCATTACTCAATTGATGTGGGCATTTGTGGGCATCTGCATAGAACAATGAGATTATTCTGGCTGAAAATCATACTCATGCACTTCTTCAATTTCACAATTGATATTGAGTAATTAATCTCCAAATACTGCAAAAATATATTAGGCACATTTAAAAAAAATCTCTAAAATTCATTATAGTATTATTGTAGCATTCTTTTGTGTAAAGAAACTAAAATATGGAAGACAATCATGCATGGGAATTAGAAGTTTTTTTAAAAAAGAATTACTGTCAAAATGTAATGAACCCATCTAAGTTTACATAGAAGTGCGCTAGAAAATCTGTGTGAGCTTTCCTTCTTAAGTAACTCATTTTCAAAGATCACACCAATATTCTTTCTGTTCCTAATAAATCAAGCACCTAATAACATTATATCCCTATTGTGAGAGGCTCTTTGTTTACAAGGTTTTTTTATGTAAGTTCCATCAAAAACCCACTTGAAAATTACTTCACTGAACAATTTTTTAATTTAAAGAAAACTTCAAAATTTTAACAGGAAAAAATTTCTTTGCTTTTTGAAGAACTGTATCAAGACAGATTTTTTTCATGTGTGTGTAACAGCTAGTGAAGCTCAAGTTCTGTTTGAGATGACTTCATAACCCTTAAAATACAACCCTTCTTACATATTTTATATGTATATATTTATGTATGTGTAGGTGTGCATAAACTCCATTGTTCTGAATGCTACAGAAATACACAAGTGACTGAACAATAGTGCAGATGTGTTATGACATTGCTGCTAGAAGCTGACACACAAGAGCAATCCAGAATCCTTTAAATTCTTCTACTGCTACTAGCAATACAATAAATACTGGTTCTTTAAGGACACGCTAGATACTTTAAAAGCTATTTCTTGTTTCCATTGTCCTTCTTGAATTTGAACACAAGCTCTTACAAATTTGCTTTGCTCCCCTCTTGGTCACAAAAGCATATTTCTTCAATCTTTATGTTGAAATCAAATACAGAAATAGTTTTCTGTTGAGTCTTTATCTATAAAGACATTATATCCTGATATTGTAAAGGGATGGAATGAATCGAGTGGGTGTTTTCAGTTTCAGCTATGGTCCTGAAGTGTTTTCCTCAAGCACCAACACAAAGGAACACAGCTTACTTGCCTGTGTGTGGATCAGAGCACAGCACTGACAGTGTGTTCGTGAACTGAGGACTGGGGTGAGCTGGCTCTTTAGCCACGATAATGTATACATAACACTCCCACCTTTGTTTCCATGATTACTACTTTTTAAAAGCCTCCACAGTTTGGGCTTCCCTGACACAGACTTGGATGTCTTTATGCCTCTCAGAAGAAGTTAAAACAAAAGAAGAAGAAAAAAGAAAAAACAAATCTCAACACTGCTCCTCAGCAGGTAATACAAACACATGTAGAACATGGCTTGTAGATATTCTGCCGGTTACCTATAGTCAAAAGCCCAGTTCCTTACCCAACCTTCAACAAAAATAAATTTATTACTTAAAGTGTTGAGAATATCATGCACGTAGAATTAAAATCACCTACGCACATGTAAAAAAATTAGTATTTAGAATGAACGAAGCATATCATTCCACCTCGCTCTAATTCATCACACCTCACCTGCTTGCCAACATTTTTTATTGCCAGCTGTTCAGGTGTCATCTTATCTTCTTCCTCAACAGCCTGTGAAAGAAACACAGAAAAGGTCAGTGTTTCAGATTTCATTTACTTTCTCCCCAAGCCACAGATTCTCAAAATACAATTCTCTTTCTCAAAAAAAAAAAAAAAAAAAAAAAAAAATCAAACAGCAACACATTTCAGAAAGTCAAAAGGAAAAGTACTTCAGTTTTTCAGCAGACGTGGTTTTAATTACCAAGTGTTAGTGCAAAAGATCAAGGCAAATATTCATGAATGGTTTTATTGTCAGATATTCACAAAACTGTTACTGAGCAAAAATCTGAAATGAGTAGTATCAAAAGTTAAAGATAGTTGAACATAGTTAAACCAGTAAAGCAGAACCAAAAGTGAACATAATAAAGAATTTTGGTTTTAAGGACTTCTAAGAAGTTAAAAAACCCAGCACTCATCAAGAATGACTAACACGCTTACTGCTCCTAGAGTGCTCGTTGAGATCAAGTATTTCTAAGAAATATTTCTAAGTGCCAGCATTAAAACAGTAAAAGTAGCTGTGATTCCTCTTCCTTACAACACCAATAACAAATTTCTTATCTAACAAGAACATTGAATTGGGCTCTGGAATGTGTTCTAAATATTTATTATTTATCTATCTACTGGACTGATACAGATAACCTTTACTGTGCTATAGTGATCAAACAGTCCTTGACTGAAGGATTGAAAAATATGATTAACTGATTATTTTGATCTACAGGAATCTTATATTCTCTTCAGTAAGTAAAAATACAAAAATTTCAAAGCAAAATATGTACTTAAACACTTTGACAGCTTAGGGCAAAAAGTCGGGTGGCAAAGCTAATACAGACAACTTCAGACAGAAATTATATGTCGTTGATTACTAAGAACCACAGTCATTCTGAATAAAATTTGCGATGATCAACTCCTTATGAAATGAAGTAAATAATTTTTTCATTTCATAAACACAGCTGCAGTTATACTATGAATACCTTGTTGTAATTCTTAGCTAATTCTAACATCTCCTTCACTACTGTTTCATTGAGTTTGCAATGGTCACTGTAGTCCTGAAGTGTCAAACCTTCCATCCAACTCTTCTTATGCAAATTCAGCAACATCTGCAAAAGAAAACCGCTTTAGAGCATTCATCAGAAAATACTTTCACAATACGATGAAGATCTCTTTGACAGAAACCCAATTTATAATAATAAGAATATAATTTAAAAAAAAATCTTACAATGTCAATGTTTAAATAGAGGAAGTACAATCATCAACTATTCTGCTAGAGTAGATGATAGATTTTGCATACATTTTTCAAGATCAAACTTCTTGAACTCTAAATATGAAAATGAGGCATGGAGACCTGGGCCACATTTACTTTGATAGGAATATGAAGGTTTGCTTTCTGGGATTTTGTATTTTTGCTGAAGGTTGAGAATGCACAACAGCATTGTAGAAGAGCTAACAGAAAGGTGAATACTTTAGCTGCCAAATAAGGAATAGTTAAAGCTTCTGCCCTCTGACAAAACTGAAAAATATTTTAATGTTTGGATTAAATTCATAATAATTCATTCACTACTTATCTGATCTGTATGCATGCAACTGACAGAGTTATGATGAAGTGAACTTTCTAAGCAAGCAAAGCATGACTTCTTGTGTCTTTGTCCTCCTACAAAATAAACAGCCCTAATAACATGATAAAGTGTTGTAGAGTTTTGACAATGGTAAACACAGGCACTATTAGAAATATTTGAAATGCCTTACTTGACACAGATGTCGTTCTTGAAAGAGTGAAGGAATAGCTACAAAGGCAATTTCTGTATTTTCATGAATAAAGAAAGCATATTTTATGGATCTCCTGAATGCTTGAGAACTGCAGCGAGAACCCTTTCAGCAAGAAGTTTCAGTTTACCTTCCATTTGCAAACATTTACTAGACATCTTTGAGAACTGGTAAAACCTGTAACTGCTATCAGCTGAATAAAAGTACCTGTTTCATCCTATGTACAGCTTTCAAAGAAACCTGGCTTCGAAACACATGAACTGAGTTGAAAGTTTGTGTCATAATTTGTATTAGCAAGATCTTAGCTACTGACAGAAGGAGTCGTAGGCAAACTGCATATGGACAGTTTAGCTAGGCTATCTTGATTTTAAAATTATGGTTTGGTGTGATGAGCTCCTAATCTAATACATGAAGTTTGTACTCTTCTTACCACAGATGGAGACAACAGATCACCACCACCACGAGGGGGGTTTGAGATACGTACGAAGCTGCCTTATGAAAGATGTGAGAGAGAGTTGTTGCCTCACAGATTAAAGTCTTCCTAACTCGCTCAAGATTATTCTCCCACTTGCAAAAGCCAATGAAGAAAAATACACACTTGGAACTTCAGAGAAGATTGGATTTGCCATATTGTTGCATTTGAATGGAAACAATAACCCCTGGAAGCTTCACAGATATTTCCTGAGAGAGCTGGTTTTGTTGAATCCATTATTCTTTTCAGTAACAGTGAGGTCTTGAAAGTCTGATACTGCCCCAAAAACAGTTGTGCATCTCACAAATTCTCTCTAACTCCCTGATTTGCACACATATTCTTCCATTATTAATTTTTTTCTTATTATTACTTGTAACTCTCTAAAAGTCCAAATTAAGTGCAAAAACTATTCTGACCATCTTATCATAAACTTCAGCTATGAGATAAATTTATAACCCTAACGAGGCTATAAGCATACACAGGTATAATTGAGGACAGAATCTGGCTTTTCAAGAATTAACTTCTGTATATGATAAATAAACCTTTCTCTTCCTTACTTTCCCCCCATCCCCAGCCCCTGGTTTCTCTTCCTGGTTCTGGTGGCCAGGCTAGATTTTGCTTGAGGCAGTTTGATGCAAAAGTAAAAGACAATATTTGTTGCAAGTCACTTAATAATATTTCTTCTGTAAATGCAGGACATGACTACTTCCTCATATTCAGCAAAGTCTTGGGGAGCTCCATTCATATCAACTTGAAATACCTTCTGTCAAAGTGACTATAGGCAATAAAACCCCAACATCCCTTGGTTATACAATTCCATTTTGGAAAACATGGGCTCCTAGCTTCAGGAATTCCAGCTGAAAGGCAGCTAGTAGGTCTTTCAGCTTCATCACTGAAAACATGAAACTTTGCACAAACCGGTTAAGTGCAGAGAACAGCATAAGGACTCCATAATACATGGACAAAAGTGTTATCAAACTATTTATATGGTTACTAGAATGTGGTTTTGGAAAGTTTCATCATCGTGACTACATATCCAAGTGCTTTCTGCAAGAGAAGCCATCTACTCCAAGAGAGTTAAAACAACTACTGAAAAGTAACAGCAGTTGAAATCAGAATATTGCCAAAAATCTTAAACAGTTTGAATAATGTTCTTTGTCCTCTGAATAAAACCCGAAACAATTACCTTCTGTTCTAGTTCATTCTTCCTGTAGTTGATGGTGATGGAATAGTAATGTCTGTTTAGTCCATGAATTAGTGCCTGTAAAATTCAGGAGAAAAATTTAACCTCCACTGAAATGAAGAAATATTAGAAGGGAAAAAGCTCATTGAAATACAACCACCTTCAAACATGACTCAAATAAAAAACAAACAAACAAACAAATACACAGAGATAACAAGCAGGTATCAAGTAAATATACCTGGACCTATTTCTCTTTTAGTGTTCATTTACTGACAGTTATGCTTTCTATTTCTAAACCACAGATTTTCTTCACACAGTAACAACTATAATAAGAAAAAATGGTAACTGCCTGCAAACATTTGACCGATACATATGCACAAACATATTTCTCTCAAATCCTTCCTCTCTCAATAAATTTGATTATCACTTCTATTGAAATATTGGGCTCTGTTACAAACAAAAGACTATTAGCTATCTATTTATTTAAAACCACTGTCAACATTCCCAGTTCATTCTCAAAGGTACAACACAAAGAGAGAATACCTGAAGTAGTGAGTAAAGACCTCAGTTATCAGTTAGACTATGTGCATCAAATCAACCTTGGATATTACAGCCAATTTTTAACTTTAAATTAAAAAAAAGACTACTTTTTTATTATAACTATGCCCTTTGTGAATTTGTTAAACTTGTACATCACAGCCTGAGCTACTGAGATTAGGTTAAGTGATAGCTGTATGCATTTATCTTCTATTTTGTTTATGTGCATTTTTTTTTATTTTATTTATGACCTAAGGGCGATTTGGATTAATATTTGGGGGGGTTAAAAATTCTATGATAAATCCTCATCACAATTAAAATTGTCTAATTGTCAAATAAAATTTTATAAATCAAGTATACATTTACAAATGAGATATGATAAATCATACATACAATATGCTGAATTAGTGGTAAGTATTTCTTATGTTTCAGGCATTCCACCTATTTATATTTAAATATGTTTTAGAGCTATACAAAATGAATGTGCATTTGCATCTCACGCAACTTAACATTTCAGTGTTCCAATATTACCTGTATGAAAGCTGAAAATGTTCTCACATGCATTTTAAACACATTTCCTTTGCAAACACATATACAAAGATAGAAAACTACTTGAATAGTTATGTTTATGAGAACAGCAGTTAGAGATAACCACTACCACTTATTCCAATTAAAATTGTAACATACAGGTCTTACCACCAATCAACTAATTTATAGTTGAAACTATTAGCAGTAAGTAGTTTCCACTACCATCTTCTTATCTCACTCAAAATGATTGCACGTGAGATTTTGGTGTTTGTGTTTAAACTCAGGTGCATTAGAGATACTTAGGAAGTTTTCTCAAGCTCTTAAAATTTGACAAATATCTTTGCCTTCTCCCACTATCCTTTCCTTTCTTCTCCCTTTTCAAAACCCATTCTTGAAAAGAGTGGACAAATGTAAAAAATAAACAACTGTAAAAAGAGCTGTTGATAAGGGAACACAAGAAAAACACACACACACACACAAAGGAAGGAACAAAGTCAAGGCATGTACTATTCTATTATTCTTATTGCTGAGATTTTAAGGAAATTCCTGCTTCTGGCCTAGCTGAAATATTTAGTTTGCTTCTGTCCTCAACTGGGTCAGAATTCTATTCATGGTCCTAAAATAAAAGCAACACAACACTGTGAGAGCCCTTGCAGTTTTAAGAACAGAGTCATTTAAAACTATGATTTCTAGCTTAACAGTGACACTTGCAACAGCTCACTGCCACCTTGCAAAAAATGAACACAAACAAAAAATACCCACTTCAACAACAGAAACCCCAAACTCCCATGGCCAAAATATGCCATGCTGTAGTGACAGTGATCTTAAAATAATGAAGCTGAACAATACTACAGGGGTTTTCAAGGGAAAGCATTACACATGGTCTAGGAAAGCCCAGTTAGAAAAGCCCTGAAACATGCAAGCATGGGCTTGCCTACATCCAATCAAGACTACTAGTTCCTTATTTCTTATTCATGACTATTTGCAGTTTTAACCAATTAAAAAATAAAAAGTAAAAGAGCCTCCTGAAGTAGACACTTTAATTTAAAGACTTTTTTTTGCTAGCATTTTTTATAAATAAAGGGTTTCAACACATTAATAACAAAAAAACTGCTCTTTTGAAAGACAGGGGTATGGCAGTCTAGTACCTCATAAAGGATGGCCCTCTTACAGCAGAAGTTCAGCCTTTATTTCAGTTCTGCTGTGACTAGTGTATGGTCTTTTTCTTGGACTTTTATTCAGCAAATATTACTTCTATTGTTCAAGTTAACGGAACAAAAAAGCAGGGATTGGGCTTCACGGTTCCAAGTACACATGCTTTTTAGAATAAACAGTAAGGGAGGCAAGTTTTTAAAGGAAAAAACACTGAGGCAGAAGAATGACAGGGATACAAGCATTAACTACTCCAGAGAACTCTTGTTTCAGGATAGGAGCTACTTCTCAAAATAAAGGCTTGCTTTGATGAAGACCAAAACTTTTGTCTTACTAGTGAAAGTCAAGTTTAGAAATCAAACTTTGAATATCTACATTTCACAAATGTGTATTCAAAAGAAACATTACAGCAGAAGCCAATCACGCACTCATTTTATCCACGGAATATCCTCCTCCACCATTTTTCCAACAAATTACTGCATTACATAAAAATCAGAAATTAATTATTTAAGACACAATACAAGGTTTAGTCTAGATTACATAATAAGCAAGAATCTCTAAAAACATACAGTAAAAAGACAAGATGAAGAGGGAACTTCTTCCACAATTTACTTGAGAGTAACTTACCTCTAAGTTACTTATCTTAAAGCTGAGATGTTAATAAGCAGTAGTTTTTAAATTGCAGGGCTGAAAACAGTAACTATCTTGCATCACATATTATGTCATCAATTGTCGCTTTTAAAAGTTTGCATTTCCATAAATCTGTACTTGAATATTTGCTGTACACATTTAATACATTCATTCCCACTTAGGTAGCTAATAGGCTGAATTTTAAACCCCTCACATATATATCTCCACTGATGAATCCCATCAATTATAAAAGCATGGAAAAATGCTATAGAGAACAATAAATAATTTGTAACCTACAGTTTTTAGCTACCTTTCCCCAAAATTAATTAATAAATCTTGAAATTTACAGGACTATCAGCATTGGGTTTACCTGGATAGATGGCTTGTTTAAGTGACCCAGATTTGAAGTTGTTTGTCTTGGTTCATGTCCTAAGACCATCATATTAGCATTGATCAATCTGAAGGCATCAATAACAACCTGTAAAAACAAGATGTCAAGTCAATTCTTTTTATAAAATGCAACTAATAGAGCCAAGCAACAGTGGACAAGGCACAATCAACTCTCATCTGTTTTTGGCCTTTATCCAGAAAATCATTTAATTATAATATTAATAAAAAAGAGCCTCCTGCTGGCTTATGTGATCAGCACACTACACTACCTTGTATTGTAAGGTGACACCAATTATTACCTTTTCCATGGAACTGCAAGTTTTATATACATTATATCATCATATAACATTGAATTTTGTGTACACTTACTCTAAGCTTCAAAGCTATGCATATGTTTGTCACCTAAATCTTATCCAATCAAAATGAATGACAGAGAGAGACTAAAACTGAAAGTGAGCACAAGCTAAGGGACCAAGTCTAAAGCCCAGTCCTGTCACATCAATTATACTACCACAATACTTGAAATGACAACAAAATTATAGCCAGCAAGGAACTTGCCCCATGTATTCCCTTCTAGTCAGATGCTTTTTGCTTCTTGTGACTATGAAAGGGTCTATAAACTGTCTGATGGATTAAAAAGTCCTTGTCAGTGTCATGCTCACGAGTGAAAAACAGAGCAAAAGAAAATCAAGGTCATTTATGATTTAAAGGTACACAGTAGGTAGCATTCAGTGCTATTTCATTACAAATAAAGTAAGCCCATCACTGATTCTTACTCTGTCCTGTGCTGAATTTGTCCGCAAAAATTTTTCGAAACAGAATTTCCCGGTCCCATACAATAATCACCACACCCCCATCCAACACCTACATGAGGTGAAACAGACCTAAGGACGTACAAACAATACACACAAACCCACTCTTACTGGATCCTCACCATTACAGGTTTATAACTGCAAGACAAGAATTCTTGTTTAGGTTTCAGACTTTTACTGTACCAGTGCACGTACAGCCTTGTACCTCCACAAAACAGTACCAGACAGACTTTGCAGGCATCTTGTCTGCATATGTGTGAAGAGTTACTCTAGTTCAATGAACTAAATAATTTAAATCTCCTTTTAACAGCTTTTCTATAATTTTATTCTCTTCATCTTTATACTGTGAGTTGGGCAACAACAGATTCATTTATATGGCTGGTTTGGTATTTCGAGGAATTAGATTTGAACCAAATCTTTTATGTTGTGCAAACAAGAAATCAACCACTGTCACTAAAAGTCTTCAGAGAAAGTGACATCGAGTCTCCTACCTTGTTCCAGCATTTTCCTCTCCATTTACACAAATAATAATAACTACATATGCAGGTTTTAAGATTACAAGATAAATATTGAGGTCATTAATGTGGAAATAAAGTGAATCAGCAACTATTTATAATAAAATAAATTATCAAGTGTAAACTGAAAAAGCCCACCAACTTATCACCTGTTGTATTTACTTCTGAGACCCAGTTGAGACAGTGGTGTTGAGTGACTGGGTGCCACTATGGGCTGTTGCCTGGACTCTCAGCTGCTGGCCAGATCCATCTGCATGTGTCATGTCTTAAAACTGCGTGCAGAAAACCTTCCAAAAATGATCTTATTAAAAATGTTGTGACCCAATTAAAGTGAGTTGACAGTGATATTTTTTTTTCTGGACAAAAAACCTCACAATTCAGATTTAATATGCAGCAGAAGCATGCTATCTGACACCAATGCTAAATAAAAAGGAATTACATTTAAAAGAATTTAATTCTCAAAGATATCTGAAACAGTTTCTATATATCTATACACTCTTTCTCGTAACGTACAAAATAACTCTGTTTTTTTTTTCCTTTTTTAGCACTATCAGATTTTTCTCTATCTCAAAACATTTGTGGATAAGCTTTTGTATATATCTCTGTATTCCATTTTAACCAGACGCTCTAATTTATGAATACCTGGAAATGCCCGACCATAACAAACAGGCAGTATAAATTAAAAAGTCAAGCAAAGCGAAAAAGAAATCCACACAGGTTCTCCCAAGACTAGTTACATAAGGGGAAAAAACCCCCAAGAAAGCAAAAATTTACCCTGAGGAGCAAGAACATGAACTTGGTAGTATACTAGAATGACAAGGAGCTGCTTTATAACTAATGGTCACACTTTTAGATCTCAGTTTAATGAAGAGCTTCACTAGACAATGTTGAGCTTATCCAAAAAGAATGGCATCATCCAGCACGGATTTCTTTTGGGACTTGAGTCATGTAAAACAGAAGGAGAATCCAAAATAAAAAAAAAATTATTTAATTTTGTTTCAATAAGAAAATTCAACATTTCAGTTAGTGTTCTCAAGATTAGTCAAATTTCACATTAAAATATGAGAATGAGTTGCTAAAATATTTCCAAGAGATACTGAATTTTACTCTAGCATCTTAATCCTGACCTGAAGGAACTTCCGATATGTTTCAGGTACTATCTGTTTGGGAAAATACTGTACTTTCTATCTGTCCTCCTGAAGGAATGACATGAAAGTATTTCCAAAGTAGAACAAACAGAAATCTAACAGAATGTGGTATGAAAAATTAAACCCACAAATTGCAAATGTTATGATTTTAAAAGGGATAAAACTGCAATTCCTACAATCTCAGAGGGGTACAAAAAGTATGGGAGCAAATGATATTTTTCATCTCAGTTGCACTGTAATGACCAATGGGAACTAAATACTTTAACTACACTAAGATTAAAGGAATTTGCTGCTATCACTATAGCAACCATCTTAAAGAAACTAACATGCTCAGCAACCTGAAGGCTAAATATAGACCTAATACGCAATAAAAACATAAATACAACAATAAATCTTACATATTCATTTCTATGAAATGCAATTGCTTTTTTCACAGTGAGCATAAATCAGTCCCACCTTTAGCGGATTACATAAAAAAAAATAGACTCATTAATGTCCAGCGTACTAATGAGCAATGGGTGAAGTAGGTGTTAATTATGCCACTGTAAGATCCAAGAAAAAAGCCCCAGTGAGCACTTGGAGGTGTGTACAAGCTGAAGTCTCATCTCTACGTTTGTGTATTTCAAAGTACAGCATGATGCAATCAGATGAC
Source organism: Pipra filicauda (assembly GCF_003945595.2). Taxonomy (NCBI): domain Eukaryota; kingdom Metazoa; phylum Chordata; class Aves; order Passeriformes; family Pipridae; genus Pipra; species Pipra filicauda. The sequence goes on along the minus strand of NW_024104369.1, from coordinate 769,340 downwards.
AGAAACACGGTCACCCCATATTCTACAATGGAAACTTTGACACAGTATTTTGAACAAAGAAATTCTAAGGATTAATTAAAAGCAGTATAACCCCCGACTCAGTTTCTTAGATATTTGCTAGTAAGAAGTCATTATTTCCCAACCAAAAATTTTAAGCTTTCATTGCACTTGAATTACCTAATGCAGCATGTATCTTTTAGTAAAAACTCCAGTTTCCAAGCTTCAAGCTAAATTCCCTCTCTGAAAAGACATTAAAAAGTTGAACAAAAGTCTATGCCACGGGGATGTTTTCCAGAAATATGAAGGTAGATTCTTTTTTTTTTAATGCACTTCCATTGTGCAACTCTTTCACCACTCTGACCATTTAATTTTTCCTTGTGTAAGTGTCTTCAGACTTTTCAGAGGTCATTTCAACAGCAGACAGCTTATAACAAAACCATTAGCAGTTTGGCTAGCTTAAGGAAACCTCTTACTTTCCTTTTTTGTTTATTATCACTGCATGAATCTGCAGCATATGAGAGTTTATAATTTCTCAGGCTTGTTAAATTCATGTTAAAGGTCTGTTTTCTTGTTGAATAAATTTTGTTCATATAATGCTGCCTATTTCATATACTGAGTCTTTAATAGCACCTTTGGTCTATGCGCAACTCACAGATCAAAACAGAGGACTAAAATAGGGGTTGATGATGCTATTTACATGTGTGATTCCTGCTGTCTTCTTGTTAGTAGCTTTAATATAATAGAAGACCTTGTCTGTTTTGTAATTAACACATCTTTACTGGAGAGATATTTGGAAGTGATTGCTGTGAATATACTGGTTAGTAAAATAAACACAATCACACACCACTTTCTGTTATCAGACAAATTTGTGAATTGTACACATTATACTCCAGATCAACAAACTGTGATATAACAGCCAAGTAGAAGACACATTTATATAACCCTTTATTTTTCTGAAAATATGTATTCAATCTGACCTTGCAAATATAATTAGCTTGTGGGATGTGTGGATTTCAGTACCATGGATGCTTTACTAATTGCAGCTCTTGGAAATAGATACTAAATATTTGGAAGCTGCCAATACAAAATAAAAACTGCATCTTTTTGTACATCTGTCTTAGCTTCAAAATGCATAATAATCTAAAAAACAATAACTATACAGTATTTTTTTAGCATTCGCCTGGGATCAACAGTCCCTATAATGTATTTTTAGAAACAAAATTTACAATTATCTTGAGTGTAAATTTCAGCACAGCTATAATTAATATGATTCAAAGTTACTCACAGTCTAAGACAAGCACTGGACTCCTCAACTGCTAACTAGATAAAAATCTGGCCTCTTATAGTCTGCACAGTTATTAAAAATAATGGCTTGATTAAAACTTAAGATGTTTAGTGCCAGACTTCGTTTAGCTTCTAGTGAAAGTGTGAATGTGATATATATATATATTACCACTTTTTCTAAAACAGTCTTCATAATTTCATGGGGTATTTAAAAGAAAAATAAGATTCAAGAGTATTTTACACACTTGATTCTTAAATCCCTCCAATATCAAATCTCTGAACAATACTGAATGAAATAGTCCTGTTTTTCAAGACCCACTATATTTTAATGGTAAACTTCAGTTAGGAATAAGTCAGCCTTTATTGTTTAAATTTAAAAAAATTCTAACATCAATATTTTTCCAGTGAGGAATCTATGGCATATGGTGACTATCTTTAAAAATGCATTGTGTCCTTGAATTCAGATAGTGATGTATTGTTTATGCCATATGTTTATGAACAAACATACCAGCGCTTAAAGACAACTGCAAAGGATATAATGTGGTTATGCCAGGTGTGGAAGAAGAAGTAATGTCCCATCTAAAATCTCTTTTATCACCTGCAACTGACCTGTTATCAACTGCTTAGTTTGTTTCTAGATTCTTTAAAAATGAAATGGAACACGTGACCTGAGAAGTGCAGCTCGGGTTTATGACCATTTCGTTATTTATGCTGCCATGCACTGTTAGACAACTACAAGTGAAGAACATCTTCTGTCCCCTGCAAGCCCACAACATAAAAAATTCAAAGAAATCTTACTTTTTATGCCATTTCCAATGAAAAGCACTAAGAACTGAAACTGACTCATGCCAAATGCATATCACTGAATTGCTGTGATTGTGAGTTTGAAGTTTGCAACATGGAAATTATTTATAAAATGTCAATTTTAGCTCTGGAAAACATATTCCTGGGAGTATGTGCATTTTCCTTCTCTATCCTTAGAGAATTGTTTACTTGTGGTCAAATCTGCAGTACAACTTCAATATCCATACTGGAAGGGGAAGAGAACTCAGTATAATACATTTATCTTGACAAGTGAGGGCATGCATCCATAACTCCCAAGTAGCAGAGCCACAAGTTTTAAAGCTATAAGCCTTAATGAAGATAAATGGACTATTCCACATCCACCACCGCAAAAGGAAATTAAACATTTAATACTTTTCAACAAAGTCTTCTTGGAACTTTCTGTTTTAAGGAAGGGCATGAACTGAAGTAACCTATGTAAATGCTTTAGTAGGTAAACATACATTAGTTAATTACATCATAGCAAGTCCAAAGGACATTGCACAAAAATTTTTAGAACATTAGCATTGATATTAACAATCCTGGTATTCTATTAAAAAATTAGAAAGTAAAACATGCAAAAAATGTTATTCTGAATATGTACAACTATTAAAAAATGCTGGTTTTCAAACTAAACAGTAATAAAACAGTGGTACACTGGTAGTAATAAAACTTCAGTTTATACTGAGGTTTAGAAAAACACACCCTGAACTCAAAACACCAAGTGTAGATGTACTGTAGTGTAGATGTAATTCATCTCTTACAAATGTAATTCGCCAGGAAAACAAACATCAATCTTTACTGAATCAACAGTGATCAAACCCAGATCAAACCCAGTATGTAAGAAAACATACAATTTTCTTACTTTCCAAATCAGACTCCTATTGAAATTTGGTTCCTGTCTAGATCAAACTAAAATGTTTCTGTCCAGTCAATGGTAAGAAATAGCACAGTACTGTGACAGTATCCAAATGTACTATACACTGTGCAAAATGTTCAGTGTACCCTCAATATTTCAATCAAAATTACATATTTATGTTATCTATTTTAGAATTTTTCACTTTACAATAGAAAAGTATTAGCAAATCCAGGTCTAATACTGAAAGTTGTTCCAAGTATAAAATATTCTGACATAAAATTGTAGGTATCAATGTACAAGAAATACATTTTCTTGTAAAATGATATCTGCATAATAATCCACAATAAACAGACACCTCCAAAGCAGTAGTGACAATACAGACAATTTACTGTTTTGTTTGGTTGTTTTAATGAATAATTTCAAGCTGTACCCTAAAGACTGTTGAATTCACTTGTGTCTAGTGAAGATTTAGTACAGTAAAGATCAAGAAAAATGCAAGAAGTGGGAAGGGGGAGTTGGGTATATTTAAAGTTCTCACAAACTTAATTCTTAATGAGCTATTTTGAATTTCAGGCATTACACTGGTGTCCGCACACATCTATCTCATTTTAAGGATTGCTTTTTTTCTGCCTTCTTAAAAAACAAAGTCTCTTTCAATCCTGTGGTCAATTCAAACAACAAAGGGAAAACGACAAGTTCAAAAGAAAAATAATAGCACTCTGATAAAAGAATGGAGGTCTGAAAACACGCAATCTTTCAGAAAACTAGTGTAAGACTTATGTTCAGCTGAAGAAAATCTTGAAGCTAGATCTTAATTCCAACAGTCAGAAAAGTAATTGTTAAATCACTATTGGTTTTACTGTTTTAGACAAGTAGCAAGTAATTACCAAGTTATGAAACCATTCACATACATATTTGTCTTGATAAACTGGGAGGATTTGCAGCACAAAACTGTCTCAGAAAAGGAGTTCAGTCGCCTATCTCCAAGGAAGTCACCAATCTGAGACACTGTAAGGTACAGACAATTTAATCTAAACTGGAAAGTAAAAGTAGCAGAAGAGATTAAAACTACTTGTAAATCACTATTCTTATGATCAGCACTCAACAAAATGATCATCTATTACTTTGAAGAGTTAAAAACTGAAATCAGGTATTAACAAAACCGTAATGCTCATGTACGTGACTAACTACACACAGGTTGTCACATAGATTTACAAGTACCAATGGACAAAAAAGGGGAAGAGGTCGCCAAAACAAGTCATCCAGTTCTCCTCAGGTCTTCATTTGTTTGGAAGGATAAAACCAGCATTTATCTTTCTCTCTCTTCAGATAATAGCTATTTTAGGACAAATAATGCCTTTTTTTTTTTTTTAAACACAAGGTATAACTGTCACTCTTTGGGGCTTCTAGGAGCATGGTAATTTTTTTCCACACTTAAAAAATTAGTAAAAGAACAAATTACAAAGTTCAGCGCATTTGTTACCCCTTTTAGGATAAAATTCTAGAGATCTCATAAACTGAACAAAAGAAAGCAATTTTCAACTTCCAATGCAAAGAAACTGCATGCACAAAATGGTTTTAGATTACAGAACCCCAGAGCAAGGTTCTTCAATGATGTATGTGGCAGGAGACAGCAGTAATAGACCGAAAAGGGGAGCTGCTGACTGCATGCACACAAGGGGAAAAAGCAACTGCAAGAATAATAAAGTATTGGAACAGGTATTGCTATGAGGTTGTTGAATCTCAAGACTCAAGTGGATAAAATCCTAAGTGAGCCGGTCTGAACTGAACGTTGACACTGTGCGCAGCACAAGGTTGGACTAGATGATCTACAGAGATCATTCTCAACTGGAATTATTTTGATTTACTGGGCTACCCAAATGTACCTGTTTTTTCTCCTTTCACTTTGGGACTGAGATTAAGATAAGGATAAAGTACCGTAGCAAAACTCTTTCATCAAAGTGGCAGCATCTGGTTTAAGCACCAGATTAAGATGCATAGAATATTTGGTTTTATATGTCAGAAGGTGACTGAAGTAGAATTTACAAAAAGTTATTGCAAAGATAAATATTTTCCTCAGCAAACAATTAAAAAAAAGAATTTTGCCATAAACCAACAGACCTTCCTACAAATATTTCTGATAGTGTCTTGTTAGGAAAAATTATGCTTTAACAGAAATGAAAGTTTGCTGTATGAATAAGAGATTTTGCTACATATCCTACTAAACACCACAAGTGCCAACAAGCTTCTCAGATATACAAAATGGACTTCTGACAATTTTGGATATTTGACTGATCCTTATGCCAGCAATTATTAATCAAGGGAAACCAATGAACTGCCTCAAAAAAACATTTTAAATGGTGACTTTCTTATAATAAAGATCCAAAGTTTAAAACAGTTCAAAACAGAAAACGTTTTTTAAAAAATTTAATAAGACAAATGCAACATGGTAAGTTAATGCTTTTGGTTTACTTTAGTTATATTTTCCTTAAGAGGTGAAGAACAGCTGCTATGTTAAGGTCCAAAAAACACATTTATTTTTAACATTTGGCAAAGGTATATGGTTCTCCATACAGACATTTCAAAATGTATGTTGGAAATAAATATGAAATGTCAATATTTAGCATTATTCCAGATCTTTAATGAAATTATTACTTCTGTGGAATACTCTAAATATGTATTACAACTTCCATTGCACAGACTGGAAAACTGAAGGGGATAAAAGAAAGGTTTACTACTAAGTATAAGATGAAGCAACAACTAGCCAGGTTGCCCCACTGGCCATATTCCAGCATGTTTACTTTGATTTTGTTCATAGAAATCAATTTTTAAAAAAAGTCAAAATAAAGCTTTTTCTCTCTGGGTTCTGATAACATTGACCTTCAGTTAAAACCACTGATCTGTTGTGAATTTATTTTACAGACAACTAGAACATTATTAGCCTAAATATTGCAATATATGGTACACAGTCACAGTCATGAAAAAACATACTTTCTGTGCAAGAGTATGTAGAATAGTAAGATCAGTATTTAAAATTACTTGTCCTTCACATGTCCCACTATATTAATGTAGAAATATCCGAGTCCTAAACTGGTCATTAAAGCAGTTTGCATTTAATCTACAGATCTCTATAAGAGATTTTATTTTTATACAAGGATTTTCTGTGACTTTTTATTTTTGCTCATTGGCTTTAAGACATAAAATGACTTTTTTTTTTTTTAACTGATGAGAATTACAGGTATTCTTATCTTGAAACTGCAATCATACATCCCTGTCCTACAAGGTATCTGGAACACAGGTATGCAGATGAGGCAGTTAACAAAGAACTTAACAACTTTTCATTTTTTACCAGTAACAGGGCAAACTGCTTTTTAATGTTTTAGCTAGTCAAGGTGAACCTGAGGTTCCTCATCTGAATTCACTGCAATTGCCTGACACATGACAATAACCCAGTTATTCTTCACTAGTGCAACCATGACAGCTTCAGTGACCATAAGCCACACCAATTTACGTGGGCATGGGCCTGCCCCGAGGCAGGTTTAAAAGTAGCTAGTGTGTTATTTTGGACTTTGCTTTCAAATACATCTAATCTCAGTCAAAAAAAAAATTAAAATTCTCTATGCCACACGTTCACTCTAATTTTTTGCCAGATAGACATGCTAGTATAAGGTATAATGAATAATGAACCTGGACTCACGCAGCTAAAGCCACCAGTATGGTGGTTACTATACCAGCAAAATTACCTCTGCAAGTGGTTCTTCTTTTGCTGGCACTAACAAACATAGATAATTCCCTGGAATAGGCTTAGCTCGAGCTGTCTAACATACAAAGAGGCACTGGATGCCATAATAACCTAGACATGCACACAAAACACTCAAACCTGGCCTAAGAAAACCCCTTTAACTTTAATGTAGCTGTTCTTCTCTCGGTTCATCTAAAATCTGAACATAGTTTAATGTAAGTGATCCTGCCAACCAGGATCATATAAGTCATACATATTCCACAGTCTTCCAAATCAAGAAGTTATTTAAAAGTGGTAATCATAATTTGGGGGATTCTTTCTATTTCTAAGCTTTAAAGGATGCACTTGCCAGGAACATGACAGATGTTAATTTTTTGTAATGCAAAACCTGGAATGTAATTTAATCTGACTGTAGCAACTAAAAAATGTGCATGAAAAACAAACATTACAAGACTTCCAGTAATTCCAACTACTGGCAGCAATGCCCTAACAGCAGCTGTAACTGAGAAAAGTTTAGATGGACAAAAATTTATTCACATTCAAAATAAATATGCTAAAGATTACTTTCTTGAAGTGATCAAAGATCTCAAAGACAGACATTTAAGTCAAGCAACAGTGGCAACAAAATTATTTAAAAAAGAAGCACTTAGTGAGCAAGTATGTGACTTACTGGGAGGCTTTTCTTCTTAATGGATTTAATAGCTAATGAGGTCTAAATTAATCACTAGTAATAGTCCTGACTATTATATTTTGACAAAATAAAAAGAATCTTATTTCAATATTTCTATTGGAGTGGGAAAATAAGAAAAAGCAAAGGGAAAAAGTTGTAGGAAAAATAAGTCAGGAATAATTAAACATTCTACTGCATCTTTTTTTTCCCCGGAGTACCTGTATTTTCTTCTACTCTTTATGCAATTTAAAAAGGAACAAAATTGATTCAGATGTCTAATAGCTTCCAAACAAAAAGAAGCTATTAACTTTTCAATTGCCTGTTACATAAACATATTTGCTATAAAAATCAGAATTAAAAAAACCCCAACTGAAAATGCAACTGTAGCTTCAGAACATTCTATTACGAAATTAAGGGAACCCATGGTGTTTAGTAGCTTTAATAGGATCTGCCTCACATGAAATATGATACTATGGCATTATAGAAGACGAACACTTTTAAAATATTTATAAATTTACATGAAAATCATCCATATATACCATGATGCATTTCAATAATTATTCTACAATACAATGGGAGTGCATGCTCAAACAAAACACCTCAGCAGTATTTTAAAGCAGTAAACCACCTAGCCAATTTCTGTACGTTCTGTAGTTTTTCTAATCCACTCTCCCTGTGGTTGAGCAAAATCGAATTGCCTCTCACATTTGCAGACAGCTCTGTGAAGGTGATAATAGAGCTGCTCCCTGCTGTCATGAGGCAGGAAATAGGAAAATGGCATATGGGGCTAGAAAGAAATAAAAAGAGAACTAAACAAGAACAAAAGAGATTTCAACAAAGGACAACTATAACCCAATATGCTTTGCAAGTTAATCTCTTTTCATAATAATTTAACATACTTAATAATTTATCTGCACACTCAAATGCTTGATATCAACTACTCTGTGAAGTTTTATTGCCCAAAATATTTGGAATAGAAATTATACTAAAAACCATCATATGCAACGCCTGTAAATCAATGCCTTCCTACTACTCATGTTAAGGGGCTGAACCTTTTCCAATCTGTTAGTAACTGATCTTAGATTTTGTAGCTAAAATGTAACATATAAAACAATGTATACTTGGATTATTAGTTGCAAACCTGTTGAGTGACACCTGAATAGCAAAATATTAAGAGAGGATTATGATTGGTTATGTGTACTAACAATATCAAAGACTTCCAGCCTGTTTAAGGACTACTGATGTAAGATGAGGAATAAACTAGAAATGATATTTTCATTTACAATGAGGTGGGGTTTTTTAAATTTTTATTTTTTTAACACAGTATAGGCCTCCAAAAATCAAGAACTTACACATATTTACAGTGCTTCTATATTAAATCTTACTGAAGTGCCTTAAAAATAAAAAGCAAGCCTACTATACCTTTCCTTTTACACTCTGAATGGGATCCACCACCACAGCAACAGCTCTTTCTGATAAGGCCTCAAAGCTCTGCTGGGTATTGATATCTACACCAGACAACCAACAGCCAAAGCCAGGATGACTATGATACCAACCAACTACCATCTCAGGTCTGAAACAAAGAGGACATTGAGATTCTTAAAAATATAAACATGTATCACAAGAAGAAATAGGAATATATCAGGGCATAAATTACAATGAGCTGTGAACAAAACACCATTGGTAATATTTAAATTACTCACGATAGTATGGTGAAAACATGGACATGAATAAATGAGACAAAAGAGGGCTATCATTAAGGGATACATATTAGCAGTGGTAGATCATGCTTTCAGTTTTTCACCCTGTTACCACACCTTCCCTGAACCAGTTTTTACCCTTTCAGCACTTGAGTAAATATCTACTCTTTAACTCCTTGGCATCGAAGGTTGAATTTTCATGGCAGAAAGTCCATTTCAGACATGGACAACGGGAACCAACGGTGGGAAAGGATTAAATATCAATTAAACCAGCAGTAGAACTAGGAACTCAGTCAAAAAGCAATTTGCACTGTTCTGTTCAGCTGCTGAGCCTTTTGCTAACATTAATTTTGAAGTTTTTCCCACAGTAAAAGAATTTGAGCAAGCAGACGACAACTGTTGAGAGGTAGGAGTAAAATAAAAATTTGTTTAAATACTAGGGTCTTTTACAAAATTATTTTCCCTTTCTTTTCATTAAAATTGCTCATGAAAAAGCTACATCTTCCTAATTTTTTAAAATCTTATTTAAACGGTTAAATAAAAAAATCAATCTTTTAAGCAGGTACTGTGTAGTAATCACCTACACTAAACTGAGCAGCATTCTAATCTTTCTGCACGATAATCAAAGCTGTAGATTTAACAGGAGTGATAGTCTCCTGACAATTGAAATGCAAGAAAAGAACTGAATTACATGCTACTCACCTAATTTCTGGGCCAATTATTTATTTTTAAACATTATTAATAGCCCCTAGACTACTAGTTTTGCAGAAAGCCAGCTGTTTCTTCTAAAAACCATGCAGGGAGTATTTGTTACCAACAGCCCTCTTTACACTGACTTACCTTCCTGTCTGTTTCAGCATATCCAACATTTTTGCTTGAAATACAGGATCCACTGCTTCCACACTGACACCCTGATTCAAAAGACAGACAAAAATCATAGTAGTTGTACATAAAGCAATATTATCTTTTGACTTGTTACTTTCCACACAAAAAAATATTTATAAGTATCTTTTTAAAAAGGCAACCTGAATATTCCAGTACTACATGACAGAACTCTCTTAAATGCAAAATACAATTTTTAGAAATGTATTTCAATGTGATTCTTAAAATACTGAAAGAAGATTTTGAATTGCTATGTAAGTAATCTCTACAATGAGTAAACATGATTAAATAGGCACAGGAATTTATCTTTTCCCCCTCTGTTTGCTCTGCAAACAGTGGCCTGTTGTTTCTCACAAGTTCAGCTCTACAGGTTTTATTCAAGATTAATATTACATATTGGCTTTATGCAGATTTTTATATTATGCACAGGTATAGAATTAACTTGGGACAAAAGAATTTGAAAATTTAATTGATGTGCAGCTCTGAGTTACAAAGGGATGCCATTGTTTCTTTTAAGAACATTTCATTCTAGTTACACAAAATAAAGCATCATAAATCCCAGTTATGCCCCTTGACTCACCTCTTTAATCTCTTTATAAAATGGATATTCTTACTCAAAATTAAAATACATAATTTTTTCACATCACAAAAATATCATTTAAGAGACATGCCACTAAGATCTGTCAAAGAGAGCGAGTCTGAAGCATATCTAGTTTGAAGTGTATCTATAGCTCCATCACAATTAAGCACATGATATGCTTCTAATCAAACATTTTAAATTTTGAATCCTTCCCCTGGCTCACAGTATATGAGTTCTGAAAGTTATCAATTTATAAATCTTATAAGTCATGTACTACCAATATATTTATACTACATAAGAACATAACATCTGCATATATTGATATACCCACTTAAGTACTAGACTTTGCCAAAAAAAAGTTTCTACTAATTTTTTTCGTTTACTGAAACCTTTAAATCCATTTGACTTGTTTGAACTATAACTCACAGATTATACCTTCAGATTGCATCAGAGGTAAAGCACAAGAAGCTTTCCAAAAATAAATTTACCATAAGGAAAAAAACAAACAAGCAAACAAAACTATCAAGGTCTAGATGCAAAGAACTCACCGTTCCAGACTGTGGCATTGCAAAAACATCAATCACTCTCACAGTATAATCATCAACAAATTCTCCAAGCATCAGACCCATGACTTCCATAGGGACACCAGCACGACCATGCTTCAACATCTGGAATCAAGACCAAATGACACTATATGTTTAACAGGAGATTCAAGTTTGATTTGAGGTAGTTCTTTCAGCCTTTGTTGATCTATAGTTAATTTGCAACTTGTAGCACATTTGGAAACTGTAATGAACTATAAAATAGTAAAAGCAAAGCCAATAAAGCAGAACTAACTGAAGTAAGTTTCTGAGTGTTCCAATCAGCATTAATTTATTTTTAAAATTAGTCTGACCAGCACCTAGGGAACACAAGTCCATAAACTTTGGACAGCTGCCAGGTGCTCTATCTCCAGCACTATACTCAGACACAGTATGCACAGAACACTTACTTTCAGCAGTGCAAGGGAAGAGATATAAACCTGTTCTGCTGTATCAACTGCAGGAGCATCTGTTGGTGGCCCCTATGAAAAGAATAAATAATTATTTTCTCCACCATTGTTATTCTGCAGTTTCAAAACATTTTCTTTTGTTTTCCATATTACAAAACTTACAGAAAAATGCATGTATAATTGCGACTTTGTGGGTTAGATGCAGTTGTTACAAACAAAAAAAAAAAAAAGTACACCCAAACCCCAAACACTTCTTTACAGCACCTTTCTTCACTAACATATTTTGTAAAAGGTCACCTAGCCATCATCCCACCTCCCCCACCCCAAAGTACACAGTCTAAAGAGCAATCTTATCACAATCAGTCAAATATAAAACTGGCAAGTATTGCACTGGGTACAAACCTGTTACAAGCCATTCAGGCTGAGTCAGATAAGTTTCCATTAGTCAGCCTTGCTGCAATGCAAACCTTCGTCAGCTGTAAAATATGGCCACTTCTCCAATTAACTATGTGTTTCTTACAGTGGTGTGAATGTAAATGCTGCTGGGCTAGCATGATTAACTGGCAGCAACACAAACAGCAATTTCCCTTTGCTTCATCAGCTTTCAGCTAAAGAGGACTTGCAGATAAAGGCTATGGGAGTACTTTGCAGATACACCGGTACAGTGAGAGAAAAAATGGACCTCTGATCCCTAGGTGGAAAAGCTGTGAACAAAATACTTTGCTCTTTGCCTTATGAGTAGTTATTCAAAAATTAGCACAACTGTCCCAGGTGTGAATGATTGGTTGAAACAGGTTCTGTGTACTGCTGAAAATGAAAAACACAGGAGGCAGCAGTTTAAATGTCCCTTTCTCAAGGAGCAAAAGAAATGCTGCTGCTGCTCTTATATACAGAATTCCATATCAGCATACCTCATTACAGTCAATTAAGAGCACATTCATTAATTTATTATGAAATTGCGTACAACAAATTTCTGCTGAAAAGACACAGGTTACTTCTGCATGAAGTGATGTAAACTTCGAAAGGCAACAAAACAACACTAGGGAGTATGGTAAATAAAAAAGATACTCCACATTAAGCTTAAAAGAGGAAAACCGGTGCTTTTACACAAACATTTTACAGATTTAGAACTTTGACTCCAGAGTTATAAGCAAAATTGGGGAAAAAAAAGGAGAGGTTTCAAATAAATTCTAGATTTTTCCCTGTAAGAGGAAATTCAGTACAATGTGCATCCACATGACATCAAACAGAAGAAAGCAATCAACGCATGCCATTACCTCCTGAAGATAAAACCAGGTACTTAAGTCATCAAAATATTACATTTGTACAGTAATTGTCTTTTCTGCATACTTTCATTTTTTCATACACAGAAAAACGACATCTAGTCTTCAGAATACAGACAATAAGAAAATTCAGTTTGGGGTTTTTTTCCCTCCCTAACGTCAACGAATACCTTCTCTATTAATTCCAGATCCAACTTTTATATTTTGAATCCAGTCTTTGTATTTTGAAACTTACATACATGCATGGATCTGTGTCAACCGTAACTGCTTCATAATAGCTTCAAACCTTTACTTCCAACTTGGATATTGCTGATCATCACCTCTTGATATGTGCTCTTCCTCACTTCTTACTACTCATTGCTAATTTCTCTGTCACTTTGGCCTTTTCAGCAATCTTCCAGCAGTTTTAACTTTTCACCTTCTATAGTATTCTCACCAAAGGTCTATTTTGCATCAACCCCGCCCCTTCATCAAAAGCCTGGTATAGCCCTAGGCCAACAGTGAGATGCTCCAGTGGAGAAGTGCTCCTCTAGCACTCATGCTGAAAAACTCTATGAGCAGTTCCTCAGAACATTTCACAGAACCAGATGCACAGAGCACCTGAATCACTTATACCAAACTTTCTACAATTAAATTGTTTGACTGGCAAAGCTTCAAATGCCCAATCATTTTCTGATGCTGTTCCTATGTTTTTTCCTCCATAAGAATGTCAGGTTACTTTTTTAACCATCTCTCTCCTGCTTTAAGTCTATTCTAATGATTCACTTTGAAACGTTCACTTAGAATTTGGAAAGCACGAAGACTCAAGTTTCCACAATCACTGCTAAGAATAAAGCCCAGATAAACTGAGTTTTAATTTTAAAAGTAACTTTCCAGTTCGTTAACAACTCCTTTTTTCATACATAAAGCTCTCCCAATTTTCTACCAGTTCTAGACCAGAGATGGTCTGAAGTGAGAGTAAAAATACAAACTCAGTAACCTTCTGCTTTAGGAAGAACAATAATACCCATGCTGTGATCACCATACACATTAAACATTTGTTCCAGATTTTGCTTAACATCTCACCGCAAGCAACTATCCCATTACACCATTCAGTATTTTTTAAAATAGAGAATAGCATAATAGAAAAAATCCCCCAAACTAGCATAAGTAATTTTATGATTTCTGGAAGGCTAATGTTGCTGTTTGATTGAGACTAGCTTCTCAAAAATCAGGAGCTTGAACTGAAGTTTACTCTACAGACTATGGTTCTTGAATAGGTTCTCCTCGATGGAATCTCTAGTGTGTGTTAAGATCACACTGACACCCATCTTGCAGCTGAGGCATTAACCACGTCTCTGTCCCCTGTACAGATGCCCGTGTCACAACCTGTAAGAGCTTATTCTTCATAACTTTTCTGATTTTAAAATCAGTCAGGAGATTCACCACTTATGGGGAGGAAACAAAGACAAACATTAATGCATTTTGTTTCTGTAACATGGCAAATAAATCACCTTTAGTTTAAGTGAAGGTAGGAACTAAAGCAGGGCGTAACACTACTGTATTAATTCCTAATATTTCCTTATGATTTCTATATTCCTTGGAGCTTCCAAATGGTCATTTATCTTGGTGATGGTCCAGAAGAGGGACTTCATCAATTTCTGTATTCAAAATTTATGTTAGAAGTCCTCTTGCCAGTTGCCAGCACTGATAGTCAACTATTTATTTTCAGCATAGGAAATGTTGCTAATTCATAAAAGAATGCTTCATTGGTGTAAATCAACTTGCTTAGCTTCTGTGAGGTCGTTTTGGTTTTTTTTAAGCCATAGTATTCACTGAGAATGATTTTGCACACTAAATGTGTTTAAATATATATATATAAACAACCACGTTAGGAGGTATCAATTGCAAACTTCACTGGTCCACTTTAAACATGTGCCATGAGACAGTAAAAATATTAAAGATCAGCTTTCACTCTTATCATGCAGTTCAACCACTTTACCTGAACTCATAAAAATTAGCTAATGGTGGTATACAGTGCAGGTTTATTAATTCTCAGTCATCTTATAAAAATACAGCACATACTCAGTATGTCCTTGGTCACCGATGTTTCTTTTGTGTGACCTCACTATCTCCTTTCCGTCTGCTCTGCTCTCCTTATAGATTTTAATTACTAGCTAAATTATGGGAAAAGGAAACTCATCATTTCACCACACCAATTATGTGTATTAATTTTCATGTTAATATTCCTTCCTTTGTTTTGAATACAGATTAGAATGAACTGCTCAAAGGAATACCGAAATTATGGAATTTTGAGGAAGAAATGATCCATACATCAAGTTTCGCATTATTTTTCTACCAAAGATAAACTGTCACATAAAATACTATAATTACACATTTGTATTTCTACAGAAAATGATAAAGGCAAAGTTCATCAAATTCTTAACATAAAACCTTTAGAGATTCAATAACTAAAACCAACAGAATAGATCTTGGGTCTTCCAGGTAGTTTACTTTACTTTAGATGATACCATTTGAAAAAACAGATATTTGGAAACTGGAACCAATTTACTGCCATCTCGGATCACCTTCCTTTCCACAAATGGCTGATAATCTAACATAGCCCTGGAGTGACAGCCCAAGCTTCTGCATGTTAGTTACACAGTATGTGGGAGCTAGCTATGAGTTATACGCTTTGAGACTTCTTTGGTCTGTTTCTGCTAGTCTTTCACAGAAGTTTATGCATTTCTTTCATCAAGAAAAGAGGAAGAAAGACTTTATTAGCTAATCTCTACATGGAGGCAAGTATTTTACACTGACCCTCCACAGCATGTGCTACTACCACTGTTCATAAACTTCACTGCCTGCCAACTTTAACAAAGAAGCACCATCCTTATGAAGCAGAGTACCAAATTAAATTAACTGGTGTCAGGAACCCAAACAAGAAAGCATTTATATCTACAATGCAAAAGATCTGCTGGTATTTTTGGTTATAGTATGGTATTCAAAGGACAGAGAGTTACCCCACTAGCACAGTTTTGGAAGACTGTCCATCTCACTGTAAAACAGCAAATGCAGGTTTAATGGATTATTTTCAGGGAACTGGAGAAAAATCAGATTTGGAAACTGCAAGGAATATTGAACATTCTTTTTCCCAAGCATGCCTGTATAAGCTGGATACAGTAATTATTAAAATTAAAAAACTGCTCTTAGAAAATACTGTTATATGCTACTTACTGAAAATGGATGTTTATTCTGAATCAACTATACATGCTGTCAGCCAGTGAAATGAGCTGCCTGATGGCCAGCCATCTCATAAAACCCAACCAACTCTGGGTTTGTTTTTGTTTAGAATGGCAGAATCCCAAGTTCAATAATAATTGATAAAATTAAGTTAGCACTATTCAAATACATTTTTACTTTTTTTTTCAGTACAACTTGTAATGGAAAAAGAATCACATGCAAGTTATGAACAGAAAATTAAACTGTAATATAAATTATGCATGATACTATTTTTGCTTCAAACAGTTAAAGAAATGATCCAATATAAAAAGCAGCCCTTTACTTGGGCAGCCCTTGTTGACTAAGTGTTAAAGGCATTTGCCATTCTAACAGGATAAAAACTAACGCCTTGAAGTGTTATCTACTCAGGCCTTTTAGCAAATTTGTTAACACTTTTAGGTATATTACTTCACCTTTCTCTTAGTGTGAACCGATATCAATTATTTAGCCAATTTTATTATTAAATGTGAACTAAAGTGTCACTTTAGAGCACTGCTCTTTATTTGTACTATTTTACATTTATTCAAATAGGTATAGAAGGTGGACTTGATTAATTACACAAGCAACTGAGAAATAGTCCACAAATTGATACACTTTCCATTGTTTAAATGGATCTTAAACACTGCTCTGGTGTCATGCTAACAGCACAAAAGATGATTTTGAAATACATCACTGCTGTTTCAAAGAAACTCAGTTTTGCAGGGGCAACTGTAATAAAAATCCAAAGGCAGCGAACTAAAGTACCATAGAGCACATCTTAGCTTTAATGCACCAAAAACCATATTACTGCGTAAGATATAAGAACTGCCACAATCTTTACTACTTTTTTCCCAATTTATTTTTGCAATTGGAACAATTTAAACATGAACATAGGACACACAAGCAAACTACGACTGCTATAGTGTTTTCTTTCTTTCCCAGTAAGGTAAAAAAGAACCTTTTAATACTTTAATTTTGTGAGTATTAAACAACTAGTGTGAAAAACAAGCTGCATGTAAACTATTTCTACTGCCTCTGCTTCAATGACTAGCTGAGGCAACCTGTTATAGGAGGTGTTAATTGGCAATAGGAGTACAAGTCAGAATCATGTTCCCCATCGTCCTAACCCAGCAAGGCTAGGTCATTAAAGTGGAAATGAATTCTTTCATGCCGACTTAACCCTTTCAATACGTATTTTCAGCTGTTATATCCAAATACAATTGAGAAAGATTAACTAAAAAAAAAACAAACAAGAAAAAAACCCCCTTGCATTACTTTTGAATTTAAATAAGCATTCACCCCACACTTTTTCTTCATTTCCCTTCTCTACCTCCTCCAGAACAAGTGTTTCAGGTAAAGATGACATTTTATTATGTAGGTAAGGAGGATAAAGGCAACTGAGGTATTAATGCAATGACAATCATTGTAAAATAGTAATTTATCACATTAAAGGATGCATGGAAGGATCAGAACACAAAGAAAGCTTAAAACTACAATTTTATGGAGGTAAATTCAACTGTGTGTGTATAGTTTGGTATGAGGGAAAAAAAACCATTCCAGAATGCTACCTGCAGAGAGGACAGAAGCATGAGCATGAGTGCAGAGGTATTAGTGATAATAAGACCTCAGAAGTTCACCAGAGTACCACTGCTCTTCTCTACTTGCCCTTTGTCACTAAGTGGTACAACCTGGTTATATATTGATATAAATTTTAATAAAAGATGTCTAAGATCAGCATAGTGCTTTTTACACATTGCTAAGCCTAAAAATCTAAACAGAATTTGGATTGTGGAATAATTTTTTCCTGTACTGAGACAATACACTTATAGAAATTACCAACTCCTGTTCCATCAGTAGAAGCAGCAAAGGGAGTAAACCATCCTCCTGGATCTCAATGGTTCTAGCAACTTTGCCATGACAAGCACTAGAAGCCACATATTGCATTTTCTGCAGTACAGGAAGTTAACATGATCAGTCATGACAGACAAAAATTACTGAGGTCATAAAAAAATTAAAAAATCAGAGACTTTATAAAAAAAGGAAAAATACATTGCTTTGCACTGTGAATCACACACTAATTAGTAGTAATTTGAAATTTTATTGCTATTTTCAAGCTAGTACACACGCAACTTTGAAGTTATATCCACATCAACAGGATTAGACTTTGAAACTAGCATTATGCCCAAACAGTTTGTATGTTTAGGTCCATTTTTATACCAATTATAATCAAGCATACATAACAGACCACAAAATACCATAAGCCTCAACAAACAGCCTAGATTTCTCAAAGGATCACATTGTCTTCTTACACCATATGTCAGATGAAATAAAAATTGTAGTAACATGTTTAGTCTCATAGACTCCAAAATGGAGTAAGGATACTAGGGAAGTACTGTGGCATCAACTGTTACTTTAAACTGAAAACCTCTGAAAAAAAAACCATCTTAACAGGCCAGATAAAAACTGTATCAGTATGTTTTACGAATTTCTCTCTCCTAAAAAAAGTTTATCCAGGTTCACATTTACAACAGAACTCCATAAACAGCAATATAGATGGACTTGAAATATGTAACATTTCCAATCTCCCTGTATCTTCAAAAACCAAAATTACAGAACACAGAACTTTGTATAGCTTTGAGCAGTTGGTTTAACGGGTTGGGATCATAAGTTTGCCAACACCTCTTTGGTGCAGAGCCAAGACGTTACTGCTTAGCTTTTCTGCTTGTTTGCAGTTTTAGCTTCTGTGGGGTTTTGAGGTTTTCTTTTGTGTGTGTGTGTGTGTGTGGTGGTTTTTGGGTTGTTTTTTGGTTGTGTTTTTGTTGTTGTTGTTGTTGGAGTTTTTTGTGGTGTTTTTGTTTGTTTTTATTATTTGATTGCTTTTAATTAAGCAGAACTTCAAACATAAATAGTTTCCAGTTTACTGGGACACTAGAAGAACCTGGCCAGAATTTCAGTTAACAGAAGGAAGTCATGAAAGTTTAGCTTATGTTTCTATCCTATCCATCTATTAGTAGTCTCTACTGCACTACTAATAGTTTAATGGAAGAGGTATAGTAATTCACCAGTGCGAGCATATGCAGGATTTCCCACGTGCTCATAGAATGTAACGTGTTTCGCTCATCTAATTGCCAAAAATTGTCAAAATTTTAAAAGGTCTTCTACAAAAAAGCACGTACGTCTGTTTTCCAGCACTACCTTTTGAAAATATTGTCAAAGACAGAGGCTTAGAACTTACTAAGAAAAAAAATATTTACCAGATTTGGCATCAAATGATGTTAATTGAGGTTATTTTGAGGTCCGTTAAGTTTAATTTCACTACAATGTACTTTACATACATTCTATTTAGTCTAATTTTTATTAGAAATAAATATTTATTACCCAGTATTAACATGTATTCACGATATAAAATTATTTACATATATCACCTTGATGCAATTTGCAGTAGTCAGACCTTCTGCAATTTTCCCAACACAATTGGTGCAAGAAATGGCCACTTAAGTGTGATCTTTCCAGGTTCAGTGTTTCCTCTGTCTTTAGCCCACATAAGCTACAAATTCATTGAGACACATATCACAGCAAGGGAAGGTATGCTGCATCACTGCAGTTAATATCCCTTATTATCAAGCACAAGCACAATTTGGACTAGATGACCTTTAAAGGTCCCTTCCAACCCAAACCATTCTGTGATTGTACGATAACGTTATGATTAGCAAAAAGCCATAAGATCAGGGACACAAAAAATCCTCAGTAACACTGTACCATCCTTTTGAAAAGAACTACTATTTTTCACAACCTCAGTCTACTGGAAATAAAAAGAAAATCCAGAGCTCAGTTTCACTCCAGAACAAAACCAGGACTAATCTGTTATCTATTCCTATCAGCATTACAGAAGGTAGTGGGATTTAGAACTGAGCCTCAATGCACATGACGAGTCAGCATTTGTAGATTTTTGTCTACCTCCAGAAGTGTCTAACACAGATTTTTAATTACCTTATTCTAGACACAGAAAGCAAGTACCCATCAGCAGGTGTTACCTGAGATCACCCTGAAGTACACTTTGAACAGCAAAGCAGTTTACTCAATATGTAGAAAAACGCACTGGGTTCCATATGCTTACAGGTTCTCTGTTGTGAAGAGCTGGTCCTGTGTATATGAGCAGGTGAGCTGGAGATTCAGTAGCAATATGTAGGAAGGTTGGTTGCAGCACTTGAAAAACAGTCAACCAACCCTGCCCAAAACCACACCACTGTTAACACAAGAACACTTCAAACTTCCAGGGAAAGCCTAAAGATGACTCTTCTACATGGCAGGAAGCAAACCTTGTTCAAAGGTGCTGGACAGTAGTATTGCAACTTAGCATGGGATTTCAGAAAGAAGATACAACTTCTAAGAGAAAGAAATTAAATCAATCACTGTAAGGCAGCTTACAGAAACGAATATTACAAATGAATAGGTGTAATGCAAAAGGCACAAGGATGTCTCTTCTTGTTTAGTCTTTTTTTCCTCGTGTTCTTTCTCATTATGGCTACACTCATTTCCTTGTCCAAGCTCCTTTGCCTCTTCTGGGGAAAGTCAGTTGAACTACACTGGCAATTAAATCGAGGAGAGAGAGAAGCTAATTGCCTAATTATTAGAAATATGGAAGTTGAAGATCTGAGGGCAAGAGGAGGCAGCTAAAAATGGTATCTAGAGTAAAACAGTAGATCAGAGGAAACTGATAATGCTCAGATGCAACCCACTAGCTTTTTTAGTTTTATGTTTGTTTGTGATTAAAATGTGAGGTGCGAATGTAGTGCAGCCATCTTACTGGAAGACAGCCTTTATAACACAAAATACACCGAGTTTAAGTACAATGATATGACTGCTCCTAAACCAATTCTATCATATTTCTATCTCCCTCTCCCATGAGCCCTTTAGGATATAGACCACATTACAATGAATCAACTCTGCTCAAAGGTAGGCAAAATATACTCTGCCTTTAGCAGTCCCCAACAACTTTCAAATAAGCCTAACTCGACCCATGGAGTTATTGCCTTCAGTGTAAGCAGAACCTGTAAACAGGCCACACCTGTACCCTAAATTTCCTATGAAGCTTTCACTGCACAGCCCTTCACTAAAACACTAATCAATGCAGTAAAATACTCATCCCAGACTATGAAAGAAAAACAGCATATTTACTATATCTAAGGTGGTTATTATCTCCTTAAAACAAAATCATATATTTTGGATATATAAACTGATGCTAAGACTTTCTACAGAAGATAAGGTAGGCAATCGATTAAGTCTTCTTAATTTCTTATGGAAGTTGATGTTGGATGTTTTTAATGGATGAAAAATGTCAGTCACTGATAACATTCTTTTATTCTTTAAATGGGTTGATAGCTTCCAGGGAAAAAAAGTAGAACTGGAATAAACTGCCTAAATTGTACACCATCTCACCTACTGGGAGTTACATTGGAATTCCAGAAATAGTAACATCCTTCATACTTGAGAACTTCGCTGGAAAATGTCTCAGAAGCAATGGCACAGAAATGATGCACAATTTTAAGAGCTCTAATTCAGATTTATTACCCTGGCAGAGTAGTGTCAAAAGGCGTATCTGAAGCATCAAATACATGTGAGAAGCAGACAATAGTGCATCACCACAATTCAAACCACACAAAGAAAGAGACACAGAAAGGAGAAAGTAGTAGAGGTGCAAGAGATACGGAGATACAAGAACACTCTACAGCTTTTCAAGGAAAAAAGCACTTCATTAAAGACAACACATTTGCATCCTTCAAATTAACATACAACCTGTTTCAAGAATCAATAAACCAAAACAATCTTCAATAAGATGTATGCTTTTTTTCCTGGTTGAGTTTTTGGTGTGGATTTTTTTTGGAGAGGAGGGATGGAGGTGTCTGGGTTTGTTTTGGGTTTGAGTTTTTTTATTGTTGGTGGGTTTTTTGTTTACATATGGAAGATGTAAGATGCAAGAACAAGTCATGTACTTCAAGAGACACATCATCTTAACGAAGTAATCCAAGGAAACTTGCATGTAATTCTTAATTGGGAATGATCTACACTGAGCCTGACCCTTCTCTGCCTGCCAGAGCACCAACTCCTATGCAGAAGTCCTGCAGAAGAGTGCACTGTGTTCTTCTTTAATAACCATCCTGCCTAGATCAGCAGATGAAACAGAACTTTAGATTAGCAGCAGGTCTCTCAAGTTCCTATGGTGCCACAGATTTACTAAATAGGATAAGCATGTTCTAAAAAACTCATGATCATACAAGGGGAAAAAGGTTCCACAGCATCAAACAGTGCAATGCTTGAAACCTCATAATCAAAGTGACAGTTTTCAAGTGCCATTTACAATGCCCTAATCTGGAAACATCCCAGCTAACCCATCTGATCAACTATTTCACAGATGGAAGCACTTGATGGCTAATTGGCAAGTCCATGATTCAAATAAAATAGCTATCTGCACTTCTATTTTCTATATTCCAACTCAAGGTGTAAACACTCCTTACAAGATACAGGTCAGTTCTCTGTCTCCCCCTCCCTTCCCATTTGGACTTTTTCCCTTCCCCTCTGTCATCAAATATGTTAATTCAAAAATACAGAACGAGTTTTATTTTTCATCTATTGTACTAGAACAGTTGTCTGCATGAACAGAACAGTGTAAATAAATATTTTCAAAAATCCATCAAGTAATGAAAAATTACTTCAACAGCATTCTTAAGAAGTGTCATTGTTTCACTGCTTCCTATCACATCTGGATTCAACATGTGCTAGCACGGACAAGAACTTGTATTGCTTGGACTGTTGTTCTGAAAGTGTTGGGGAGAGAAAGCTCGGCTAAAAATACACTTAATTTGCTCACACCCTTTAACAATACTCAGTAGGATTGCCTAATAGAGGCATATGTGGAACTGATTTCACTAGCAAACAATAGTTCAGCATACAAAATGAAGAGGAGTATTGCTCCAAATTCCTGCCTGCTACATAAGTAGAATGCTTTTACGTACCCCACAAAGCCTGTTAATTTGTCTGCAGCAAATGTACAATGCAAAGTAAAGTACTAAATCACTAGTGAAATTCTGTGGTAGGCAGTATTCCAGGGGGAAGAACAGGGAGAGATGGAAATGAATCAGGAAAAGAAGATAACTAGAAAAACCCTCAACATGATAAAGGGAAGGAGAAGAAAGAGAGACGACCATACAAGCAAAGAAAAACAAGGGCATTGCCAAAATCTTAATTTCCATTAACTATAGGGGGGGAAGTGAAAGTAATAAGCATTTTCTTTGGGACATCACAACACTTTCAATCTTTTACAGTTTCCCTACATCTTTTTGAAAAAGCTTCCATGATTGGTTCATCTTATGCATTTACCACAAGAGCAGAAATTCAAGACAATAAGAGGTTATTTCCCAGGTGTACAACACCAGCCATGTAAGACAAACAATTTCTGCATAAGAAAGTGTTCCAAAGAAGGTCATATTTTTGGCATCAAGTTCAAAACTAAATACAGGTACCTTCCCATAAAAAGAACACATAGTTAATGACCAAGTGCACTGTCAGAAAATACTATGAATGGCTTATGTAATGCCAAAAGCTATAAGGTTCTCTTCCCCCTTCCTCTCTTGTCCACCTGCTGCCCCACAAAGACAGTCCTTTGTCCATCTATGACTAAAAGAGAAGACATGGCTCAAGATTTCTAAGCCACAAGTCACTGGAGGGAAAGCTTATTGTTGAAATATCACTTGAAGATTACTTCCTTAAAGGTTTGTTTATCAACCATATGATGACAGGCTTAGGGCAGATGCAACTTAGAACTGACCACCTCTGGATAAGTGAAGGCCAATCAGCCACTCAGTAGCATCCTGAAGGAGCAAGTAGTAAGAAAAGAGAAACACAAGTGCAGTGAAAGTAGTTCTAGAGTAGAATACAGTACACAAAAAAATTTGAATAGAATATTGCAAAAACACTAATTCAAAGAGCATTTGGGACAGTATATTTGAGTTTGGAAATGAAGAAAAAAACCCAAAAAACTCTAAACAATATAATAATCAGAAGAGGCACTTTTACCAAGGTGAAAGAGCTGAGAAAGTACTGCTGAAGAAGCTAAAGCAAGTCAATGAGAAAGAATGCCTTGGCAGAGACCAAGAAAGAACTGTGCTGACCAAGCATCTGCTGTTACTTTAACATCAGTTACAGAGAAATCAAACGGACTGACAGCATACCTTATGTGATGCAGTCCTCTTGCTAAGCAGACCCCTAGCTACAAGCAAAAAATAATGCCCAAATTATGTGATAAAACTACTTTGAAAATGCCTCTTCTTCTACCAGACTATACACACAGATGATTCTTATGCCAGCAAGAATGACTCACTCAGATGTTTTTACTATGTTCAACCTTTAAAGCAAGAGCTCAGAACAACTGTGACACAGTAATAAGAAAAACAAAAACCTTTGTACACTCGTTTAAAACACTTTAGTGAAAACAAATAGTGATAACTGTTTACTTTCTAGCACTACAAAGTTTATTCAAGAAGTATCCGCCTTCTCTCTTCTAATTCAAAGACACCTGATTCTCTCTGGACTATCTCAATCTCAATTACTAATCAATTGATACTCAGAACAGAAGTAACCTTTGAAGGTCCATTGAAACACAATACTTTAAGGACATAAAAATATTTTTTTTTAAAGCTTTCCTACTGATTCAATAAACCAAAAGACTATAAAAGTAGTCAAGACATCCAGTGCAAGTAGCAACTTGTATAAAGAGCAGTTCAGTTTTCTGCCTTTTTTTTTTTAATCCAACACATACTCATCAACTCATTTAAGAGCAGCTTTGCAGGCCAAAGCTACCAGAGGAGTTCAAAGCTTCTTCTGGATGTTATATTCTATTGTCTGCCACAATTTTCTAGCAAACTTTAAGATAAGATGAAAAATTCAGAAAACAGTAGAGAGTTAACTGTAAATTTGAAAAACAGCTTTGATATGCGTCAAGTTCAGAGAGGACTAAGAAGTGAAAGCTTGAGAGATTAGACTGCACAGATGTTAAAAAAATGAAGAGTCATGAAGCAGGCTGGCAGCTCAGAGGAACAAGAGAAATAACTGTTTAAGAAAATTAAACTAAAAATAACTGAGGGCGGCTTGAAGATTCACTAAGAGAGCGTGAATAGAATTTTAGCTATAAAAAGGAAAAAAAATTATGCACCAAAAGTTACAGTTTATTTGGCAAAACACCTAGAGTTTGTAAATCAGCTTAGAATATTTCACCAAATGCTTCAGTATTAAACCCTCTTTGTAGTTATACTGGACACAAAGGCTCTACACACAAAGAAGCTCTGGGTTTAGCAATTTCAGTCATCCCAGAAGCAACCTGGCACACACATCCTGAAGTCCAAGACACACAGAACTGATTTCTCCAGAAGAACAAGAGTCTGAATTCTTGATTTAAAACAGAGCCCTGGAGGCAGATGAGGAAGGCAGAGAAAGGCCGGCTACTGCAGCCAGCCAAGACCTCAAAGAAAATAACACCGGAGCCCGTTCCTTAGGGAAATAACTCTTCCTACAAACCTCAAACAAAGAAGTTCCTAATTATTTTTTTCCCCTGTATCCACAGTGATCAGCACAATGGAATAAGATCAGCTTGGTTTTATTTTTGAAGACTGCTGGCCATGCCACTTGACCAAGGCAAAAAGCACTAGGACTTGCTGCAGTGGCAGGAGAAGCCATATAATGTGAATAGGTCTCTCACTGAAACAGGACAGCTGGCAGGGAAGCTTTTTTCCTGTGAGTAATGTTACAGCAGTGAGGACAACAGTCAACAAGACACAATAAAACACACATATAGGTGGCTACAAGTACCTACAAGTGATAAATTCGGCTCAAATTACCTCTTGAAATTTACGTATACTTCAGTATCTTATAATGCCCCATCACAAAGTGATCCAAGGACTGAAATACATCATTTATGAAGGAGCAGTGGATACGTTCTGCCATTTAGAACACTCTTCATGTTCTGAAATTCCGTATTATGGTAAATTGATTTTTTAAAAATTTTTATGTGTTTCCAATGCTTTTCAATTCAAACTTTAAAATGTTCAGACACCAAATGAAAGGTTTATAAATGTTATGTAAACTCAGTGCCAAAACAAGAATTCATACTGACAAAAAAAAAATATGTCAGGCTATAACAATGATTTGCATACACATAAACAATTCCTAGAGTCAAAGATCATTACTATGAACTGGGTTTTTTTTTTGATGCTGCTTTTAAATATAAGAAAAGAAATATTCCAGAATTGATTAATATTAAAGATTGACAAGCTATATACTCACCTGTCCGAGCCCAGGCATACCTCCTCCCAGCCGCAGAAGTCTATCCATATTTCTAGAAAAACAGAAACAAAGGAAAAATGTTCCCAAGCTCTGAAATGTTTACTAAATTGCTATCTATATAATTCACCTTCAGTCACTGAGTATGTCAAAAATATTGGTGGTAATTACAACACAACATCAGACTTCCTGTTAATTAACACCACATATTAATTCAAGAAGCTGTCTTCCATGCTAATTAACAGACTTTGTTTTATTGCTTTGGTTTTGGGTTATCCCCAGTTCTGAGGACAAGCATTCTTGTCAAACTTCTGAAAACTTTCCTATCATTCAATTAATTGGGGGATTTTTGTTGGTTATGATCAGCACCTACAGCCAAAAAGTTCCTAAAACTTTATTCCTAAAATTTCCTAAAACAAATTTACTTCAATTTGTTCAAAAATCATGAATAAAAATGTTAAAGTAAGGATTTTAGCATCCTCATTAGTAAGTTCTGTGCTAATTAACTTACAGCTTGTCAGTTATCATCAAAACTACATGTGAAAGACACTAAGCAGATTATGGATCTCTGAATTAGCATCAAAAGCTTTTTTTAATGAACTCATTATACTAAAAGAAATACTGTAAAGTAAACATTTAATGTGTATATAGTTAGAAGACTAGTGACAGTACAGTCACTTAATACATTTCCAGTGTTGCATGTGCCATTGCTTTAGCACAAGATTATTCCAATCAATGCAACTTGTTACTTAAAAAAAGAAAACGCAGTTTTTGTGTCTTGCAAGTTTCAAAGGAGCGATCTCCAGGAATAAGAGCTGTTAAGGTCCCCCAGCTAAAAATATTACAGTGATGTTTCTTTCTCTGCATTTTTTTCACTTTCTATTGTTGAAACGACAACAACTATTTCATTGTGGATACCTAAGTACAGGTTCTGTCCCAGTTTTCACAGAACTTTATCCTGCTTTCTTGTCTTTTTCAACTTCCTAGCTTTATACAACAAAACTCAGAGATGAAAAAAAAACCAAACCCCAAATATTACTTTTTAAACAGCTGTCTTCAGCAAATCAAGCCATTTCCAAGGCGTATAGAAATTAAGAAAATGTTACTGGTTTATTTTATTCGTGAAATAGAAGATACAAAGTAAAGCATCAGAAACTATGATCTTAATTGGACAAGATTTAATACAACACAACAAAGCCTGTTTAGGTGATAAAAGGAAGTATGATGTCTGAAATACATTCATCCTCCAAATGGATGTTACATTACAAATAAGAGGATTATATACATGATTTCAGACTACATTAGCAATACTAATTCAGCAGCCCTCTTTTAAAAAGTAATTATGCAAAAGAACTTGAAAAATAAATTTGCTTTGTGTATTAAAAATAAAAGTCTTCATGTTAAAGGTGCAAATAATCTAAGCTTCTAAGCACACAAAGAAGCAGCATTTTAATTCCTACTTTAATAATTTCATAACAATATCAAAGATACATGAATCAATAATACTTGGTCTATTTGCTAATTTCACTTTCCCAGTCCAATGCATTACCAAGCTATTAGTTTAATTTGATTAACTCCCTTAATTTTGTAGGTACATGTGAACCCAGCAACTGCAGCCTCAACTAACAGTAAGTGCTTTCTTAAAGCTCTATTGGCACTGTATGAATTAAAAAGGAGTTTATTAAAGGGTCAATGGTTATCCTCCTCTTTTTCACAGTCATTGAAACCAAGTTTCTTTATTAGAGGCAAAAGCTGCACACAGTGCATATACTTTTCTATCCTGAACTACAACAAATTCCAAATCAAGTTGTAGGATTTCTTGGGAAAGGTTAAATTGCTGTTTAAAGCTATTATGTAAGCATATGTTAAATGGCTTCAATGAAACAGTCACAATGTTACCATAAATTAACGCCAACTACATTTCATTTTACCCGTGTGGTAGATACTCCTCCATTGAAACACACAATGATTCATCTTCTGTGACACTAATGAGGGCTGAAGAGTAACTGAGAAGTAAATTTAAACTACTAAAATTATTATTTTAATCCATCATGATTGTAAGAAACTCTTGGTCTCTACAACTGATAACCATAAAACTGGGCGTTCCTACAACTACACAACTTCCAAAAACTGATGAGGTGTATTACCTATGTACTTCAAGAAACGATATTGAATAATAAATCTTTTAATGCAAGTGAAAAGCAATAGTTAGTACTAACTAGTTAATATTTTATTTACACAGTTTTTTCCAGTTTCTAACTCAATAGAACAGTACATCATTTATAGAAGCATATTTTGCCATATTAAAGTTGGATTAGACTAATGCATTAAACAAGCTGATTATTTATCAGCAAAACCTTACCAAAAAATCTCATTGCTTTATACAATTGGAGAGATGCAACATTTCCCACCTAACTATCACTGACTAATCACTGAACTGAGATATTCAGATTTTTAAGACAGCGGCACAAACAGAAAGTCTCCAAAAAACAACTCTAGATGCACTGCAAATTGTTTCACTAGCTCCATGAGTTGACTCTGGTTAGAGTTGTGGTAACCACTACTTTACTTGCCTATTTGTAATTGAATATGTTTTAGTAGGTTATAGCATATTTGGACCTAAACGTATTTGTTTACTCTGTATAAATATCTGAATAATTTAGGTTAGCGAACCAAATCAAAACTACTTTTAATTTTTGTCAATCCACTGTATCTAAATATTATTTCAGCCATAAAATCCATTTACGAAACAGTGTTTTTGTAAACCTTAAAACAGTTTAAGCAAAATTTTTAGACCTTAATTAAGATAACTTTAGCCTTTACAAATAAAGCAAATATGCATTTCTAACCTGGTGCTTAGCAGGAGTGATCACAGATCAAATGTGGCAGCAGCTCCCACTTTTTGACTGTAAAGATGACACCAGTAAGTCTCTTTCCTACACAAGGAAATAGAAAGAAGGGGAGAAAACCGGTAAAATTCAGAAACAGTAGCCCACGTAAAAAGAAATGTTACATGGATGACCCCCAAAAGGACAAAGCATCACTGAAGAATAGCCCAAAGAATGTTTGCTGGGTTTTCTTTTTCCTTTTACCATATAATCTCTTGAAGTGGTATATGCCACATCTTGCTCAAGTATCCATAACACTGAAAGAAATTTCCAAGACTCTCAAAATGACATGTAAGAGTATTATAATAATCCATTTATGCAATTTAAAGCTAATCGATTGTTTAAAATGGCGTTAGAAAGTGAAACCATGGTCCTTTTTCACTATTTAGAAGACCTTGTCTAGCTAAGATGACCTAAGCACCAAGGTTAAGAGCAGTCTGCAGGTACAGATAGTTTTGTTTATTTCTGCAGGAGCAGTTTGTGTGACTGGAAAAGTCACAGAGTCTTTTAGGTTTGCCTGAATTCAGGTTGAGAAAGGCTGCTTCACACTCAATTTAGGAATTAAAATTCATGTTATCCTCCTCTCAGAGAACACTGCCCACTAATTGCATCCACTCAATCATTTGTAGAGCAGTGTTTTAAAACAGATCTGTGAAATGATCTGTGGCCATGATTTGATAGACATTTTTTTCAATGTCAGTGTTAACATAAGGAGCAGTGGGGAAGCTGCTGCTGCTTACCAACTTGATGCTGCTTTCTCAGTACTGCCAGGACAGCCATTTGTGCAGCCTTGCAGTAAAACTGATAGGCTAACAAAAATGTTGGTTTTAACCCTGTTCACTTCCCTGAGACGATTCACACTGCATCCCAGAAACAGTTGTCTTGGTGTAACAGAAAAAGAGGTCTTGGAAGAGCTGATTGCTTCTAACACTAATCCAGACTCCAGAAGACATTTTATGTCAAATCATTCTTTAAGCTAAAGCTGCCCAAAGACTATGTGGGTTTGGGGGTTGGTTTTGAAGTTTTTGTTTGGGTGGGGTTTTCTGTTTTGCTTTGTTTATTAGTAATTGAGGTAATTTAACAGAGACCCTTTTGAACCTTATCTCAAAGTAGTACAAGAGCAAAGAAAGATGTGTTCACCTTCCTGGAAAGTTAGAGGAGAAAGAACAAATCAGAGTTTCTCAGTGCTGACAGCTTGGGGTGGAATTCCACTAACAATTCAAATGAAAAGTTACTATACTTCTAACAGCTTTGCAGAAGGAAATGATCCTTTGCAGAAGGAGAGATCACATGAACCAGGACTACAACAGCCAGCAGAATAGGCTACAGCAGAACTGGATCCAGTTCTTCAATTGGGCTTCAGTTATAACCCAATTCACTTTTAAGAGGCTGGCCACCCAGACGACTTGCTTTCCCTTCCCCACTTACTACAAGGGTATTAAAGAAACAGATCTCTGTGAGCTTGGTCTGTTCCCCCGAGAAGCACACAGCACGGTCACCTATACCTGAGAATTTTTCCTCTCCCTCCTACAAAGTGCAAAAAGCTAGTTTTGATTATGCAACTTACCTATTGTTTTTTTCCCTACATTTGCACACACATACACACGCATATAAATAAAAGACAGAAAAGTAAACAAACAGTTTACAGTAAATCTCACCTCCTTTCCTTCCAAAGTCAGCAAAGGTATTTTGATAATGTTTCCTTCAATCTGCAAGGAAGAGTTAACAGTCTCTGTTTAAAGTAAGGCTTTAAGGAAGTGAGTAAACGTATCAAATAGTTCCATATCAGGAAAATGCAAAAGGACAGTTATAATTATAACAAACTTGTATTTTGGTGCAACCAGGATTTGGATGACATACACTCATCACTGAGATTATTATGTTAACTAGTGGCTTTAAAAAATGAATTAAGTAGCTTCTCTGCTTATGAATGTCTATGATTGAAACACTTGCACTAAAAAATCTTGGTCATATATTGGTCATGTATTTAAAAAATCCATGCTTCCATTGTTGTAGTTTTAACTGTCCTGGCCTCAAAAGGGAAAAGTCTGTGGATATTAATAATGCAGTGAAAGTATACACAGAGCATCTCAAAACTGACCTGAAAACAGAAATTTTAAAACCCATGCCTAATATTTGCTCATAATACTACTGCTAGGTAACTGTAATAATTGGAAAGAGCTGCCCATTTGGAGAACTCTGGTTCATCAGTCAGTTGTTCGTTGGTACTTTCAAGTTACTTAAATGGTGACTCTTAATAATGAAAACATTTTTCCTTAGGTAACATAGGGATGAAGTTATATAAAAGGATTATGCACAAATGTATATACACATGTAGGTATAAACCAACAGCTACTGTGTTTATACTTGGCATGTTTCAGCATGTATTTTGAAATCAACTTGAAACACGATCTTAAATTACGGTATCTCTTTGCATGAGAAACATGAGTTTCACACTACAGTGCACTATTTTTATCTAGCATTAACACTCCATGATGCGATCCCTCAATGAAAGACAGTTCTTCTGGGTTGGCAACTTTTGAGTTAGTAAAAAAACAACTATCAAAATCAGCTTCGACATACACAGAAAAGAAAACACTGGCTACTAAACTGCCGTATTAGTGGAGAGAGTATCAGGCTTGACTCAGGTGACAGCAATTTACTTCACAATTTGTACACTGAGGGACTTGATGCAAATCATTTCATCCTCGAAAACTCAGTTTCTCCACCTGAGACTACATAATAATCTTTGTACAAGCACTTCCAGGTCTCCCGTTGAGAAGTTATACATAGTAGATGATCAACAATTTTATTAACAGCAACTAAAAAAGTGGTTTAAGGTTTTTGCTGCAACTGTAACCATTTCAGCTTCACTAGGGATGATAAACAGCTACAAGGGCAAATCAGTTGAGAAATTACATATTGCAGAAAAACATCATTTTGCCAAGAAAAGAACAGGTAAAGTCATCAAACCAGAACAGATACTTCACATATGAAAAGGCAGAGAGGGGGCGGGGCTAGTCTATCTTCCTATACATTCTGTGTGAAAAGAGAAAAAAACAATATTGATGTTACCACCAACTGTCAGTCACCTGTTCATTAAAGCTAAAGATTAATTTCATGAATGAGTGTAGTCTCAGCAGTGCAAGTCCAGAATTACACAACTATTTTGCTTCTATAATGTGCTCAGTTCTATAAATCCAGATCCTATTTCAAGATCACATAGACCTGAATCTCAACAGACATGAACTGGACGAGAAGGTCTGCAGGTTCTAGACTCTGCTTTCTGACTTCTAGAAGTACAGCAAACGTAATTCTACTACGTTCATTGCTGAGCTGGAGTTACTGAAGTAACACAGACTGAAACAAACTACTCTAAAGCTACTAAAGCATATTCACACCAAACTTACAGGTAAGCAAAGATTCATTAACAAGTTGCATCACCACAGAAACCCACAAAATTAATCTTAATTTTATGCTACATATAAAGTAACAGACTTTTCTGAAATCTGCAGAAAGGCAACACACAACTATTGTGGAACCATCCCACCACCAACTCCAACAAATACTCATCATACCAGTTCTCTATTATTCAAGGTATTCTCAATACCTGTCCTTTCCTAAATCATTCTCTTCCATCATCCTAGATGTTACAAGACAGTTGTAGATACTATTAGTATATACCCCATAATGCTTGTCAAGAGTGAATCACTTCCAAGAAAGCTTACAAACTAATTTATATGTTGGTGTTATTTAATGCTAATTTTAAAGCGTTCCCTAGTTTATAATTTTCTAAACCATAGATATCAAATGAATATCACTGACATGGCATGTGTTAACAGGTGATTTTCCATTAAGCTACAGGCTAAACTCAGTTGCTCAAAGTCACACAAAGTGATTCAGAAGCAATTCATATGCAAGCCAGTTTCTGAATTTCTTCAAACACAGATATTTTTCCATGTTTCATTAAGGTCACAAACAGGCAGACAGTACACCTCAGACTCACAGGCTGAAAGCTTTAAGATGAATACAAACCTGTCAGACTTTTCAGCTTGCCTAGTACCATTTCAGTTATATACAGCTTTCAAATACATTTACATAAAACTTCTCTCTAAAAAGTAAATCTCAAGCCCTGTGGTTTTCTGTTTTTCCACAGCACACCTAAACCAAGTGCAACTGCAAGAGATGACACCAGCATATACGCAGATTTGCCCAACTGTTTACAAGTATCCAACTATATTACATAAAGTTGTTCCAAATCCGATACTTAAGTCGGCTGCATCCTAGAAACAGGGCTGTTAAATTTTGTTTATCGCTCCTTTTCTACTTAATTCTGCTTCTTTCTCCTTCGCGTATCCCAGCCAGTGCTTTGCCCTAACTTCCCCTCCCTCTCCGGCTCCAGCTGCAACACTGCCGGGGATCGCGGCACCGCTTCGCTCCGGGAGCAGCAGCGCTGCCGCCCGTGAGGCGTCTGTGTCGCGGCCCAGAGCGCACAGCAACCCCGCTCTCGGCGCTGCCGAACCACGACAGGCCGGGGCGGAGGCGGCCCGGCCGCGGGGCCCGTGCGGCGCCGAGGCCCGGCCGAGACCAGCAGCGGGGCCCCCCTGCGCCGCTCCCCGGCCCCTCCCGCCGCCTTCACCCGCCCGTTCGCAGCCGCCCTGGGGCCGCCGCTGCCCCGAAGCGCCCGGACCTCCCCGGGGCGCAGCCCGCACCAACACGAGCGGGCCCCGCCGACCCCCCCGAGCCGGTGCCG
Organism: Pipra filicauda; assembly: GCF_003945595.2. Classification (NCBI taxonomy): domain Eukaryota; kingdom Metazoa; phylum Chordata; class Aves; order Passeriformes; family Pipridae; genus Pipra; species Pipra filicauda. The sequence continues at coordinate 735,314 of NW_024104369.1, read as the reverse complement.
CTCGCCAGACCCGCCCCGTCTCGCTCCCTCAGCACAGCCCGCGTCCCCGCCCGGCGCCCGGGCCGCCCCCCACTCAGGCCGCGGGCTCCCCGAACACCGCAGAGCGGGGGCGGCCGCCCCGGCGGGCCGGGCCCTCACCTGGGCCGGAGCCGCCCGGGCCGCGGTGAATCAGCCGGATCTCATTCAAACCGAGCCCTTCCCGGTTCACAGGGCACCCGGCGGCGGCTTCCGGCCCCGCGGCCCGCGGGGAGGAGCTTCCGAGAGCGGAGAGCTCGGAGAGGCGAGGGCTGAACCGAAGCGGCCAAAGCTGCTGTGCTGAGAATGCTGTGGGGTCACTTCGTCCGCAGCTCAGGGTCACGCTGCAGCCGAATGTCACTAGTGCTCAAACAACGAGACAATAGGGTGGCAGAAGAACCAACGAATGTGTCATCGAGTCAATAAAAGGATGGGAACAGTGCATGTACTCTCTCAAAAACAGTGTTACAGAAAATAGGAGGATTTAGAGAAGAGCAATGAGAGTGGCCATATGCATAAAACTAGCAGAAGCAGAAATGGGAAAGAGTGAGAGGTTTTGCCAAACTAAGACAACTGGGAGATAGTCAGGCAAAAGCATGCTGATGAATGATGCAAATTTCTCTGATGCAAACAGAGAAGCAAAATGGAATTTCTGTTATCCTCATGTTAAGGGAGGAGCAAAAACTCTTTTGTAAATTAAAAGAGGAAAATACAAGGCCAAGGAAATACTTTTCCTGACGGTATGTGATCAAGTTGTGAATCTCAATGCCTCTTATGAACTTAAGGCTAAAACAATAATTTTTTTTAAAAGTTGATTGATATCTAGTTACTGAAATATTGCAAATATTTTAGGAAGTATTGGAACAACTTAACCTATAAAAGCAATTTATTAGGACTCTATAATGGAGTTTCTGCCATGAATGACCATGAAGAGCCTTGTGGTTTGTTTGACAACTCCTTTAAGAACTGAGAATGTAATATTAGAAGATGATCAGCATTTTCTGCTCACAGACTAACTACATGGAAGCAGGTGACAAGACACTATGTTATAAATTATACAGAAATAACATCAGATACAGATGCGGTCACCACTCCCATGACACTTTAGCAGAAGTGGAAGTTTTAGGGTTTTATATCAGGAAGTATAAAATTAATCAAAAGAAAGGGAATTACCATGATACATACTATTCTGTTTTTTAAGAGGGGCCACCTTTTTGAAAAGCAATATTCTTATAATGGTCTCTTCCATCCCTTTTCAGCTTTACTAGGCTGAGGGAATCACAAGAGTTAAAGTTTCCAAAAGATTCTTAAAAAGCTAAAGGGTTAAAATGTAGTTTACATTTTGGGTCAGTCATTTCTTTTTCATGTTACTAATGCAAAACCTATTAGTGGAGTTTATTGCTGCACCCACAGCCAAATTACTCAGAAACAAAGAGTAAAAAAAAAAAAATCTATGTGTGTCTGTGTGTATGTCTATCTATGTATGTGCCTCAAACAGAAGAAAACTTGCATCCTGCTTCAAACAGACTGTTACGTTCTTTCCTGTTTTAACCTGACAAAACTTAGCTCCTGTCTTGAGGCTGTATTTTGAGACTTGTGCATGTCTTAATGTTCTCAGAAGTCATTATAGTAACTATGTGGTCAAAGATTTTTGTTTTAGATTAAATTATTGAGGTAAAGAATTAATTTAGTGAACTGAAATGCTTTATATATTTTGCTGGTTTGTACCATGATTTTAAGAGCAATCCTATTATTCCTTCATGTTCACTGGAATTCTAACTCCTTAATGAGAAATACTCATTATATTTCAGTTCTCACTCTGCAGTCATGTGTCTTTAAGGAACTCTGCACTTCTGAAAAAAGAAACACAAATATTTATGAAAAGTGAGCATTCCTCTGGGTTAATATGTATAAGAAAGAAAAACAACATAGTTACATCTTTGTATTATGCCTATACCCACTGACTTAAATGAGCAATGTCATTTCAACCCATTTGAAAATTTAGCTCTTCTCCTTTGAAATACAAAGTGTAACAGACTTTCATTGTTATTCCTAATTACATTTCAAATCATAGTATTGACTTTTTTAATATATACATTTATTGAAATTTTATAAATAAGTATAGTTACAGAAGAAGGAAAAAAAGGAGAAAATAGGAGAAATATTTACATTAGAAAGTATAGTGAATTAATTGGATATATAAAGGCAGTATCATGCTTGGTACTTATGACAGATGGTATTTTATATTTTTATATAAAAAAGATATATTCTTAATTGTATATGTCAAAGGAAAGAGACCATATGTTGTTAAACACTTCCAAATTGTCATTTAATCTGAAGGGCACTCACTCGCTCACATGCTACTGAATCCCTTATTGTTTTGGTCTAACCAGCGTTAATCGATAGAAGATTTTATTTATTGTTTTGCAGTAATGTAGTGCTAAATGAAAATGTTCAAGGTTTGTTCCCTTTTTTATTACTTGGATGGCTGTCATAAGTGATAAAAACTTCCTTTGGCTGGACACTTACATTCCTTCTGTTTTCCCCATGCTAACCTATCCTTGCTTGTCGTGAAGTGATCAACAGGGATCAGACTTGATAAGAGATCACACCATTTTTTCCTAACTCCTGGTATATAATTTCCCCTCTAAGTCTGTTTGTGATTGGATTAAAGCAGCAATATTGCTGAAGCTCCATAATTAAATAATTTAATTTTACAAAGCTGAGTGATAAAATTTAAGAGTTGTGTGTAGAACGAGAAGAATGCCTTGAGAGATTGGCCACAATTTTCTTGCAAATCATATATATCGACAAATATAGTCCTAGTTTGTGCTAGGACAGGATGAAATCTCCAGGTCTGAGATATAATATATATTAAAAAAAAAAAAAAAAAAGAAGGAAAAAACCCCAAACCCCCAACAAACCCAACAGAAGATACAGTTTTAGAAAGCCTGGTATTAGAACACAGGATGCACTGTGGATTGGACAAAATATTAGAGTTGTAGGTAGTTTTATTTCTATGTTTAAACATGTAGAACAGAGTATAGGGAATGAATATACATCAGGGAATACAAGATCTGATGTCATTCTTGTGAGAGGATAATAGAGTCAGAAGCACATTTTTTTTGGTTTTTTTTGCTTAGAACTATGTTTGGCTTAGAACTATTACTGAAAAAGTAATGGAGGAATAGTAGCTTCTTGAACTGCAGCCTTTCACCGCAGAAATGGACTGGAGCTCTGTCTTGGCAAACCTGTATATAGGGAAGTGGTTTCTTCTGTTATACTTGGCAAGCACTCACACAGTTAGAAGTGCTGATGGTAACCTCTGTGACATCCCCAACAGCTTGTACAATGCTTGATCAACTCCTTGCTGCATATAGAGTAGTAACAGGTCTTGTCACAAACAATGAATAAAATTTTACAGGATTAGTTAAAGATAGTATATAAGAGTGAGATTACTTTTTTTAGTCTTCTCAGCAGTTCTACAAATCAGCTGCAGAAGGCTGTTAGAGGCTTGAAAGAGGCTTCATTAATCATGAAACATATGATTATTGAAAACCTGCAAACAAAACTATTTGCATCTCTTCCAGAGCACAGACCTGCCCATTAAAGTATGACAAGTAAAAACTCATCTTAATTTGAGTGAGAAGAATGGTAACAATATATTTGGATATAATCCATCCCATTTTAGAAGGGAGAGGATATTAAGGAAGCAAACATTCCCTACAATGAGCCATAAAGACAGCCCCACCCCACCTCCAGTTGGTGCCAGAAGATCTTGTTTATATTGGAAGTTTCAGTATTCACCAGCCAATACAAGTTTCACATACAGTCCTAAAGGAAACTGGACTTTTGTCTTTTTATTTCTATTTAAAGTAATGTCTGAGTTGTGAGAACTAGCTACAAACCATCTGGAGAAGATAAGGCCAAGAAAAAAAATCAGTCTCGCTGGAAATGCTTGTGTTGGGGGTGTCTATGGAAAATTTTTATGAGGAAACAGAAGTGGGTTTGTGTCCCTGGCAATTGCAAAGGTGCTACTCTGTGAGAGACAGTTTATTTAAATAACTGTGTAGAAGACTGTAAATTGAAGACTGTAAATTAAGAGGAAGGTGGTATGCAAAGTGGACGTACTGTGGGTTTTTTCTGGATTACTGTGGGATGGAACACCTAATTACTACACTTAATTTCTTTTTTTTCTTTATTCAGTGAGAGATTTTCCCCTTACTTGCGACACAATAAAAATAATTTTAGACTTCATTTAGTACTTAAGATATTTCTGATATTGGACTGAAACATTGCTTTTAAAAGCACTGTGTAACCAGTATAATGCTTTTCACCAATTTTGGGTAGTGAGGGCCAAGAAATAAAGACAATCTACTCCTGTGGCTTTGTCTGTGTTAGGGAGTAGTACAGACTAGTAGGAACAAATGTGTAGGGCTAAACAGGAAACCATTCCATATTTATTTCAGCATTTTTTACTTTAGATAGCTGTAATTGAGTCTCATAGAGTGAATGCCCATTTGCAACCAAAATGTATTAAGCATGTTTCTGGTTTGCCATTTTTCATATGAGAGAATCCACTTCCAGCACTCACAAATGGCAAATCAAAACACCAAAATGCTTTGATGGTTTCCCTTTAAGGCACACTCTGGATCCTAACTTAAACAATCATGTAGATGCGTGATATGTATCATCTTTTTTTTTGTGACAGGAATTAACCAACAGTACGTAAAGACAAGATGGCAGAAAGCTGGAGAAGAGTGAAATAAAACTGAAGAAGGTGAAGTTGTCCATACTGCTACACATGGCATGCCCAAAGCACTGGGTATATACAATATGTTCTATGGAGGGCCTGAGGGACCTGTAAACTGCTAGATAAAAACCCATTCAGTGAATATTTTGATCCTCACAAGAGTGTCACTTGGGAAAGACACATTTTTTACAAGAAACCAGCTGCCAGATGAGACCATTGACCATTGTTAAGATCTTTAAAATAAAGCCAAGTAATGTGAATTGGAGCAGTTAACAGATGGATGAATTACTTGTGATATAAGTGATAACCAAGTCAAAGCAAGGTGAGAAAAGGACTTGACATTGCAAAGAACAGTGGATATTTGCAGGGCTAGTAAAGACTGCTTCCCAAATAAAAGTGTTAGCTAGTGGTGAAAGAACTGGAGTGTATCTAATTAAAAATGCATACCAAAGCATAAAGAGAGAATACTAGGGTAAACAAATGGCAGGGACCAGACTTGTTTTCAATAGATGTAAAATCAATCACAACATGGTGAAAAGGTCCTACACAAGAGGATCGGTGTCCTGTATACAATGAAAGCAGCCATTTTGCAGAAAATAGATTGCTTTCAATTCAACTTGTAAAGATATGCCTAAGAAAAGCTATCCATGACTATATGCTGCTGGAGGACATAGTGATGATGACAGCAGCGACTACAGTGACTTATTTAAAAGATGGTAGGGATGATACCATTCTATAAAATCAGATTTTCTGCTCAGCCAGAACATTTTCCTTTGAAATTACCTCACAAACAGGGATGCAATTTTTAGATTCTGGAAATTCTCTGATGACACAGAAGTAATGAAAAATTCCTAAATAGCTTCATTCTGCGGAGCTCTATATGAATGAAATAAATCTGTAGAGATTATATTACTCTAATAATCACAGAGATATAGCAGTGAATAAAGTATTTACACTCTTGGTGCCTCTAGAAAACAACGTTCTGTTCATCGTTTGTGATTTACCCTGTTACTCAGAACCTGAAAGAACCTGTACTTTCTAATTAAATAGAAACTGGAGCTGAATACAAAATAATGTATCCAACTCATACATTAAATTTGTGACTTCCACATAGTCTTCAGACTTATGCAAGCTATTGATCAGATCATGTTGACTCATCTCTTTAGGATGGTCTCAGTTCTTGAGGCCCATCAAGATACACTCCATGGCAATTTTTCCTCTTCATTACCCTGACACTTTCTTCCATGTCATCCTTTGTAGAAGTCTCTGCTATAATTATAAACAATAAAGCATGATGTCCTTGTTGTGTTTGGAAATTTTCTGAGGTAACACAAATTATAAATAGCTAGCAAAGATGAACCTGGACATTTCTCCTCTTTGGTTGGTTTAGAAAAATAGCTATTTTGTCAATTAAACACGTACATCATGCTTCAGTCAGCTCAATTTGTAACGTGAGACACTGGTAGAAGGAAAAGGAAACTAAAATATAGCATAATAGTTTCTTGACTGTACACAGTCTTTACAGTTTTGATCATGCCTTGTTCTGTGTTGATCACAGAAAAAATACTAGAAGTACATAGAAAAGGTTAGTTTCATTCTTGTAGTACCTGAATTGTCAGAAATATAATTTTTCAGGATGTTATTACCCTGAATAGGCAAGCTTCTTACAAACATTGAGAGAAATGTAATTTGGGTAGGCAGGGTACTTGCAATTGGCAATAAACTATTCAGGTAAAGCAAGATCCTTATTTTAGCTATATTGGCTATGTGCCATAAATAAATACAGTAGCAATTTATCTCACTAGCTATCTTGATTCAGTTGATTAAAGGCTATAAACTGACTTTAATTATATGTTGTAACAGTTGGTGTTTGGAGACCTAAATATTTGGGTCCATGTGGCAGCAGTTTGAGTCTCCATTGTAGAATGGATCTGAAGAAGCTCTTAGTACTGCCCAGATTTCTAATTTCAACCTTTTTTTTTTTTTCTAAATTCATATGCCTCCAGATTTTTTTCTTCATTTACAGAGCTGTGATTCTTTTAGCTTGACTATTAAACACTTTTTTCTTTTCCTATCTTATTCCATGTCCAGAGTTCAGTACAAGCACCAATTGAACCTAAGCCTTTTCTCTGCTAAGGTAGGATGTAGAAATTGGGATACATTTCAGGTATTTTTTACTAAGATAATGAAACACTAAGGTGTTTTATTTTTATCCTTGCAGAGAAGGTAGATGCAAATATTACACTTACACATGCTATTGTTTTATAAAATGATTTGTGCTTTTTTTTTTTTTTTTTGAGTTCCTGGGAACTAATGAGGCAACCCTCAGTAGCAGGTACTTAAGGCATCATTGGTCTGTTCTTTGAATAGTTTATGATAACTTTCAATTAAATTAATTTTAATTAAATTTAAACTTTATTATTTTATTTTATATTTAGTTACTCTGCTAAGAAGAGTAAATATTACTCCCTTGTCTGTTCTTGTTGTTTAAGTGTTATTCTCCACAGCATCATGTAAGTTATTATATTTTGTTTTGCTGATAAAAATGAGTCTAACTCCAGATAAGAATAATATTCAAGGCAAAAATAAATATCAAAGCTTGTTGTAATTAGCTAAAAAATAGAAACCAGATAATGGAAAATGGATATTCATTAGGTTTTATAAATTGTTGTGTTGCTGGTATTTAACTTGCTGGGTGGTTAAAATGTGATACAATATATGTTCTTTAATTCTGGTTTGGAGCCTTTTGAAGAAAATGGATTTGAATTATTATAGTAGAGAAACATCTTAAATTGTCTTGAGACCACAGATTTTTCTAGCTACCACAGATTTTTCTAGTTAAACCAATGTAACTGGTTTAATACCCTAGATAACTTAATGCACAGATCTAAATGACCAGTTATTGAAGTCCAAGAAAATACTTCAGAGTCTGCTACCTACTTTTGATCATATTCGAACTTGATACTAGCTCAAACCTTAAAGTTTACTTTTGGCTCTTGTTTTATTTCCAACTATTTGTATCAGTATATGGCAGTAGTTTTCAATCTCTTTTGAGCTGTGAAGTCATAAAAAATTTCAGTGGACTAGGAATTGCATTAGAAACATAGTTTAAGGACAAAAAATTAGTCCACAGGTCACAAAGTTAACATCAATGCTTTAAAAATGCATATATAAGTTTAATATATCTGAAATATAATATGATGATTCATATGACATAAAGGCAACAGGAAATTTTGGGTGGAATAAATGCAGTTGTTGATCTCAAGAGACTTTTTCTTACACCAATTATACTCCCTAGAAACTACCTCACCAGAGGCACCAGAGCCTTATAATAGTATTTTTGTGTAATTTAATAGCTTGAAGTTTTTGACTAGTGTTTATATACTTAAACAGTATTCCCCTTCTCAGTATTTGTCCAACAAGCTAATACATTTTTTTCCTCCTTTCAGCTTAGTTTTATGCTCAGTATTGAGAACATTTCCCTTCTTCACAAAACTTGGATATGAAAGTTAATTAAAATACATATTTCCAATTTACCTGAAAAATATGTTTAAGCAAGAGCGATAATATCCTTTAGCTAACAATTGCCTTTTATATTCAACATCCTTCACTTGTTATTTTCAGGAACTGTGGATAGCCTCTAAAAAATCAATCCTTTGTTGCATATTTCTTTATGAGCACAGATGCTTGCAACGTCTATTGAGTGACTGTAAATAACATCATTTTTAATTAGAAATGTGCTGATTTAAAACTGCCTGCTCATCTTAGCTCCATCTTTTAGGTAACTGGAGCTGCTAATTACTTTCAAAAACCCAGGTCAAATGGTCAGTATCTGAATTCATTAACCACTCAGTAAAATATCTCTCTCCCTCTAAAAAAGATGAAAACTTTACAAATATTTTTAAAGGTCAAATTTTGTGCTGCACTCTACCCATTGACTTTGTTCTTGACAATGGAGCTGAGATTTTGTAGTGGTAATAATACACAAAAAGTTAATATTCTTTAAATGAGTGATTGGTAAACTAGCTCTGTTCTTTTGTGTTGGAAGACAGCAAAATATATTCATAACTGTGTACATAAACTGTAACCTTAACGATCTCCATCCCTCTGAAACACATTCAAAACCAGTTCATTCAGATTTTCTCCATACAGTCTTTTATGTTTTTATTTTTCAAGTATGTAAGAGAAAAATAAATATCAGTAATAATCATCTCATGAAGACTACCAATTAATGTGTTCAAATAAGATAAAAATTGGATATAAAGCCCAAGACTTTTAAACCACATCTTCTTTTTGTCTGTGTGGGACATAACTTTTAAGGAATTTTTTTCTGGTTTTAATTTTTGAGAAAACAGTTTGAAGCTATTGTAACTTTTTATCTTGCTGACATTACAGAAGTTGTCCATTTTAGATCTGTATTTTTATGTGATGATATTGTTAGACACAGAAATACTTTAGTAACAATTTTGCAAATGCAAACCACTCTATCTTGAAGCATAAGAATAGGCTGCTCAGTGTGTGAAAAGCAACCATGCTTCTAATTCTTTGACAATACTTTTGATATTGCAGTTAGTTTTCAAACAGCCATTTAAGTTGGCGAGCTATTTACATTATTAACATGGTGTAGGACTTTTAATTTTGTGATACTTCTTTCAACTCTTCTTCATTTCTTGAGCAGTTGTTAAACTTTCTTCACTGCTTACCGTTAAAGTTCTAGCTACTTTTGATACTTCTGTTGTACTTTAAACTTGGTTTCAGATATACTAGGCTGATATGGATTACATTCATAAAAACAATATAAACAATATAAACAATATAAACAATATAAACAATATAAACAATATAAACAATATAAACAATAAAGTAGTGAGAGGTTTTTCCTTACTCTGCTTGTGTGATGCTATAATTACGTGCTGTTTGTAATGTAATTGTTTTGTTCCTAATTGCTTCTAGCATTATGCTTTACTATACAAATAGAAAAAATTCTTAATATCGAGTCTTTCTTATGACAGTAAAAGCAGCAATCCCTTATATTTTTTATATTTTTAAGGAGGAAGAATACACTCTACCTAGATTTGAACGTACAGATATATTGCTTCTTGAGGTCTTTGTCATTTTAGTAGTTAAAGAAACAGGGTGCTTTTTTTTTCAGAAGCTGAGTGCTAAACATGCTCTTTCATAAAACTTACTAAAGAGCAATGGTTTTGTTTTATTTTACATTGACTGATGCCAGTAGGAGGGGAAGGTATGTATTATTATGTAGTATTGCACACAAACTTATTTCATGTTTGCTTGGAGTATATATTTATATTTCTTTAGAAAAAAATGATTCAGATAGCTCTTCAAACACAAGGAAACACTGTGAATAATGCTGTCTTTCCCTTCTGAGTTACAAACATGTTCAATGTGACTCAAGCCATGGTTGCGTAAACCGTTCTACGATGCCCAAGGAACAAGAATCATAGAATCATTTAAGTTGGAGAAGACCCCTAAGATCAAGTCCAGCTGTTAACCTAACACCTTCACCACTAACCCATGTCCTTAAGTGCTACATCAACATGCTTTTTGAACAGTGATTCCACCACTACCTCAGGCATCCTATTTCAATGCTTGACCACACTTTCAGTGAAGACATTTCTCCTAATATTTTCCTAATATTGAATCCAAATCCCCCTGGCATATCATGAGACCAGTGTTTGGTCTTATTGGTCTGTATAGACAATCCAGACTGGCATGATCAGCTCATTTGGCAGTCCTCTTATTTTAGACCAGAACTGCCACTGCATTTCAGCACAGCACATAGTAAAGGTCTTGGCCACAAATGGGCATCAGAATTCTACGATACTTTGTGTTAATAGCCAAATGCTAAATTCTGCTTTAGTTAATTCTTCATCTAGTTGATTATATCGGGGATGTTATAATTCATATGAACTAACAGCAAGAAGGTCTTTTTTGATACATTTTCCTTTTTGTGCATTAAACTATTGCAGATAATGGCTATTGAACAGGTGTGCATCAGAATAACCAAAATCATCCATCTATAGTGCAGTATGTAAAAAAACGAAAGCAATGGACTTTATTTTTGGTTCAGATGAAAAAAAGTTAGATTGCAAATTCATTAGTATTTATTACCATTTATATTAAATATCTATGCTAGCTGCATGTGTTTGTTCTGCAAACGTTGGTGGAAAATAAGGCCATGCATATTCCTACAACAAAGCTGTTCATTGTATAATTTAGTTTTTAGCTGAGTCTGAACTTACTGCAGGTGAAAATAAGATGATCCAGATCTGTCAGCACTGATATACATGTAGGTGGTTCCATTATTATAATTTGTGAAATGCTCACAAGCTGTCTTTGTGAGGATGCTTATATAGAGTAATGTATTAAAAAGAAGCAAGATGTTCTACCTTATGATGGCATTGCAGTTGTGCAGTTTGTGTAAAGTAATCAAATGTTTCTAAAAAAGACATGAAAAGTATTTGAGGAGGAAATTTGGTTAGTATTGTTGTATGGTTTTGTGTGTATGGTAATACTACGTACTTCAAGAAGAAATTTCGTGCTTTTTTTGTGACAGATATTTTTCAATCAAATGAACTGATAAGTATTTATAATCTAGATGCTCTTTTCATGAATTGTGAGTTACTATAACAATAACACCACTATTCTTATAGGGAACACTGGTACTAGTTGCAGAACTGCTCCTCTCTTGAATAAAGAGTTGTTGCATTAATACCAGTAGAATTTCTGGACTTTTTTCACTATTTTGAGAAGACCACTCTGCTTGTTTCAAGCTTTTCTTAAATTGTACTTAAATTGTTTAAATTTTCAGTGATGAGTTTGTATAGTATGTGTAATAGGTGTTAGAACCAGTCTACAACTTATGAAAATTAATTATTTGGGGGAAAAAAAACCAACAAAAAACCACCAAAATTTTACTTCAAATATCTACATCTGATAAGCTTATTAAAAAAAAAGTATAATAATATAGTATAGCTGAATATAATCCAGTGCTTTATAAGCTGAATTTCAGTCTTCTCCTCCCCACCACATTCAGAACCATAGCAAAACTATGTTTATGTTATGAGGTTTTATTGAGAATGGCTGATATACTTAGAAAGAAACAGGTGAGCTTTTTGACTCATGGCCTTTTCATAAGATCATTCTGCTTAATTTACTTCCAAAGAAGCAAAAAGGAAGAAACCCCTGAAATTACACCAAATTAAATATGTGCTCTTGTAACTGTAAAGATATATCATATCTCCTTGAGGTATGTGGTCCGCATATGAATCCGTGTTCAAGACTGAATAATGGAAAATGACCAGCTCCATAATCCAGTAAATTCTTTATGAAAAGAGAATGAGCTGTAGTCACCTAAAATGTGATATAGAACATTCCTAATGTGAAAAAAATTGCTTGATGGGTATCAAAACAAGCAAGGTATTCCTCATTATGTGAAATTAAGGAAGGGCAAAAGTATATTTTATCTATCCCTGAAAACAAAATTCCTGCCCTCAAGCGTAAAAAATATGTAAAAAATAAGGATTGAAAAATAGCCTCCAACTGTACAGCCCTTTTTATCTGTCTGAAGTGTGAGTATTGGAACCATCAAATTTTTGTATAAGTAGCAGCTCTGCTTTTCTCCTCTTTAGTTCTGGCCAGTGTGCCATTTTTGAGATATTCAAACAAAGAAACCACAAACCGCTAGTCACACCACAATACCAGCTTGTGTTTACATTTTCAGCTCTCCAGATCATGATCCTATTGAGTGCACATAGAGCGAGTGCGTGTACACGCGCCCATCCACCATCAGGAGAAACGAAACTGTAAACACAAGCTGGTATTTTGGTGAGGGCACACTAATATGGCGGTTGGTGGGGTCGGAAGGTGGAGGGTGAATTATGGATCCAGAATTTCCTTGTATTTTTAAGTCAGGCTGCTTGCACAGTAGCTGCTTTTCAAAATGAAATGTTCAGTTGTTTTATAAGCCTAGGGCCTAGTTTCATTAATTTTAAACTATGCATTCAGACTTAAAAGATGATGGATGGAAGCACTAATGCTTGACAGACTTAAAGTGGACAATGAATTATAGGGAGTTCTGCTTGCATGAGTGGAGGGTGGGCAAGAATGATCTCACAGTTATTACCATTTATGGAATTCTTTGCTGAACTATCTAGTGAATCATCTTGCTTAATATTAAGCTAAACACTAAAGACATTGTTAAAAATAATATGGTGAGACAAAAGTGACTACCTTTAAATTTGCAGAATCTAAGATACACATTTGAATATAAACTCTTAAAATATAGAGCACTTGATGAGTAGAGTATAGAGATGAAATGTATTTAATTAGACATCTCTAAGAACTTCTTTCTGTTATATGTTGCTTAATTTAAATATGCCTGCAAGTCCCTATACTTTTTTTTGTCAATGAAGCTGGAGTGCCTGAACAAAGCTTTTATCTGGAGGAGACTTGGTTTTGCTGCTTGCAGATCAGCTGTTGCCATTATGCTTTATGGAAATCTCATATTTTTGACTATGTGAAGTTGATAAGTCTTCCTTACTGGCCCTTTGTAGCCATTTCATCCTGCCACCTCCTCCAAGAAGAAGATTATTGCTGAGAGGGAAATTATATTGCTGTTTTGGAAAACAGGACACCAGAATGCATGATCAAGCTATGGCCCAAAGGAGTGGCAGAGAGATAAGAACAAAAGGGAGACTGTCGTCTTCAGAAGGAAAATAGTCTCCCTCTAAAATCAAACCAGTACGATAGCTTTTCCTACGGTGAGAACAGCATGTCTTAGTTTTCAGTCCTGCTATCATATTAGCACGTTGTGTTACAACAGTATTTCTGAGCTCACTCCTTTAGGCGCTATATGCTGTTCTTTCTGACTTAGTAGACATTTTAAAGCACTACTAAATAAATAACAATACTAAAATAGCTTTTCTATAAATTAATTGAAAATGTAAACCTTTAAAATAATAAAATGCAGATGTAATATTTTTTCTCAAAAGCCATAAATCCATTTTTTTAGTTGCAAGTTGGATTACTTAGCACACAATGTTCCTATTTATCTATCCTTAAAAAGAATTTTGTATGTTAGGGGGAGCACAGTACTGAAAAAAACCCAAACCATAGGCTTTGTTGTGAACTGTCTACACTTCATAGACATTACATAACATCTTAGTTCTTAGTACAAGTCTGGTTAAACAGAGTGGAAGAAGGTTGTTTACCTGCACTTAAAAATTTGTGAAATTTGATATGTATATATTTTGAGCATTTGAAATTACTAACTAGAGGGGACTAAATAAAATAATTGCTTATCCTTATAATTAATGTGATGCTTTTGGAACAAAAATATTCAGAAGACTGTAATTCAACCACAAGATCTGAAAAGATACTACAAAGCTTTGAAAAAAGTAAAATATCAGGCTGTTTAATGCAATTAAGTAAGTCTGAAACAGAGATATTTTCATCTGCACCATTAGATAGTTCATAGAACATTAGAGAGGTATTAGAGAAAGAGCCAAAAAGGGATACATTTTCTTAAGGCTGTCACATTTATGATATTAAATCACTGATATTTTTTACGGGTACGTTTTAAGTTATTTGTTTGAAAAAATATGTTTTGATTTGATTTAATAGAAGCTGAGATTCTCAGTGAAATCCATCACACAATATTGAGAAATTTTGTTTGCTAATCATGAGAATTAGCAAACAACTGAAAGCTTAGTGAGTTAAAGCTGTACTAGAATGACTTGGTAGTTGGTGGGAGGTCTCATCTCACACTCTTGTCTAAATAAATGGTTGATAATCTTTTGTTTAAGCAAGTTTCTTTTCTGTCTTTTTGTTTTTTAAGTTTAGATCCCCTTTCTTTCATGCTGGAAGGCAACAAGGTATGCCCCATTTTAGGGGTGACTTCCATGCATCTAGACTCTCTACTTATTTCTGTGGACCTTTAATCTCTCTCTGATCTCTCTATTCCTGACCAGGGAACCCATCCAACAGCAAGAAAGAACTCACCTTTGAAAAAAGTGACCTAGCCTCTAGGGTAAGAGGTTTCTTCTTAGGTAGGGCAGAACAACAGAGGTGCACCAGACAACCCATCAGGACTGCAAGGAGACGTAGTTGTGAGAAATCTGCTCAGCGTTTTTCCCAGAAATTATGAGAAAATTAGTTAGCAAGAAGTGATGACTGCAAATACTGCTAATGTTTCTCTCATACACATGTTTTACAGTAGTAGGTTTTTTACTACATTTTTCTTTAAATTTTGTTACTGTGAAATCTTTTCCATCCAGTCCATAGTATTTTGATTTATGGCTACATAAATTTTATTTACAAAATTCCTCAATTATTATTATGGTGTCATATAAGTGACTAAAACATTAGACTACTAAAATAATAAAGCTAAGTAGTAGCTATAACTGTATCATCATTAGTATTATACAGCTGCAGTCCTGTTTTTTAATATAAATTCCTTCTTTAACACAGAGCAGAAAAAAATTAAATTGAGAAGAGTCTATTTATGAATGCCACATCTGAGGGAATTGGCAGAGATCAGTCACTCTTTAATTCCAGTTTTAAATGCACCAAAGATAAAAAGCCTAATGCTAAACTAATACGGAGAAAATTCCTAGATCTGATATGCAATTGAATGATTGGTGTAAATAGGAATCACGAAGCCAAATCCCACCTGTACAAACTCTTGCCTTCTGCCAACATGCTGCTATGACAGTTTTGCTCTATTTATTAATAAAAAATAACTATTAGCATAATTTTTAACTGTCAAACTGTGGATTGTCTTTCATATTTGCTATGTATATGTTGCATATGTTTTAATGCAATATAAAGAAGAAAACTGTTTCGAAGTTTTATCTCTTTACATAATTTCAGATTTTATATTCAAATTTAGCAGTAGTACTGAAAATATTCACAAAGTATATAAATAGTATATAGTAAACATTTTTGTAATGTATAAACTGATTTTAACATCATAACACCCAATAGAAGATTACTTTCAGAACTATTTAAATGGAAAATTTATTCCAAAAGAGCTATTCTTTTAAAAGGCTTTTACTGACATTTCAAGGTAATGTGATGCATATTTGCACATAGAAAACAGTAAAACATTTTTAAAATTCATAGCTTTGCATTTACAATTAAATGTTTTAAAACTATTCTTTGAAAGATCAGATTAAGTCTTGCGTAGGTAAAACTCAGTTCAGCATCAAATATGATCAGCTGGTAGGCTCACATGAGGTATGCCAAGTGGCTGAAAATACAAAAGATAAAGTAAGTTACTATTACTATTACTATCACTGTAACTGATGTGCTTGGGTTTCTTTTTCTTGGAGGAGGAGTATGGATTGACTTGCCTTATGTTTGTTTTGAGGAAGTTCCTTCAGAATTAGATCTTATTTACAGTAAATCCAAGCCTGTGGTTCCACTGAAGCTGAAGCCAATCTAAATGTTGATTGCTGCAAACCCTACTTTTGGCCATATGTTACCACCGCTTTTCCTTGAGCTCTCTTTACTGTGCTCTTCTCCAGCATTTTCACTGGCACCTTCATTCATCTGACTTTAAACTGAATGTCTTGTGGCTCAATGGCCTATTACTAGTCCAGAGAAGTATATTTTATAGGATTTTTTTTCCTGTCTCTTTGTCTCCTCCATGGGATCAGATCAATACCTATACCAGGGAAGCATGCAACCAGGTTTGGGAACAAAACAGAATAATTTCATTTGATAGGAGTTTGATTTTAGACCAGTCCAGTTGTATTGTCAGGCTGCCCCCTGAACAGTATTCTGCCATGAAACAGCTCATCTCTGTGGTAAGGTGATGGGGCGACAGTGATGTCCAAACACTACTGCTGATGCAAGAGAGAAAGCAGAAACACTTAGCACAAAGCATACTGGCAGCACTGATATAGAGCAGTTCAAAGTGTTATGAAACTGCAGCTTTAACTAATGAAATTGGATAGTTGGCTACATGTTGCTTGGGAATTGTCAGAATATGTTAGCCTTTGATTAAAAACAATGTCATGTTTATAATTAAACAGAAATAGTGTAGTAATGGTTAAATGTGTAATTTAGGATGGCACATTAGAAGAATTTAAAATTAATCTTGTAACTTTTTAAAATTATTGTACAATAACTGTTGATAATTATTATTAATAATGTTTTAAAAATATTTAAGAATGGGAATCTGAACCTTATTTCTTTCACATTCATGACAGTTCTGTTTCTCAGCGCAGTATTAGACATACTCACAAATGCCCTAAAACTCATGAGTGGTGACGTCTTACTATAAAATTGGTCCCTTAGCTATGTGTTATAGCAAGAGACCCCAGCAGATTTTAAACATTTAGATCTGTCTTCCATCAGACTTTCTTCTTATTTAGGAATGTTCTGGTCTTGCACCAATTGTTCCAAGACTAGCAGTACTTCTAAAGTGGTACACAGAACCTTTAAAAAAATTAACATATAAAGACTTACTTCCAAAGTATTTACAAAAAGAAACTCAGTAGCTGAATTTGTATCATATTAGATGTGCAGTATTGCATCGTTTTAATTATCCTGAAACATTGTATCTAAATAGTATTAATGAGGTTAATATCCATAAGAAGACAGATTTAGAATCTCATTGCTAAAACTGGTCAAATAATTCATAATGAATTATTCACCTTGTTTTTTTCATGAACTCTTGGTGAACAGATTGTGATTTTCTCAGAAGCATTAATTATTCAAAGTTATTCACCAAAAACTTAATAATTCTTGGGCTCAGTTTCTTGGTGAGCAATATATTGTGAACATCTGACCAGCTCCAGTATTGCAGATCATACAAAAGCGTGATTTTTTTCTACCGTGACCTTCCCCAATCAGTTCAGGTCTCTCTGAGGTGAAATGTTTATAATACTCTTTTTTTCTCATACCATCTAGGGAACTGCCCCTTTAAATCTGACAGAGACATACAGTAGCAGTCCTACAACTAATACAATATTGTTCTTGCCTTTCAGTTAGTAAGTACTGTATGCTGTATTTACCTAATTTCCCATTACTTACTCTTCAAGAGATGATTGCCAGTTCTGTATGGATGATGTGGCTTTATATGTTGAATTGTACATTCAAAATTTTCTTAGAACTATTGCTGAAAATGTTCTGTGTAATTGAATAATATTGTAAATTGCTTATCTAAACCAAGTGAATTAATTTTAATGTTTTAATATTATCTGTTTACTATTCTGTAGTGATTTATTCGTCTCTCAAATATGGAAGTTATCAATCTCCACTGTGATCTCTTTACTGTCTGCAAAAACATCTTCAGTGAAATGGCTACAGTTGCTGGAATAGCCAAGGATAAACCATATTTTGCAAATATTATCTAGAAATATTGGTTCTGTCCCACCTCAATTTCTCTTTCTTTCTTTCTCTTTCTTTCTTTTCTTTTCTTTCTTCCTTTCTTTCTGTCTTTTTCTTTCTTTCTTTCTTTCCTTTCTTTCTTTCCTTTCTTTCTTTCTTGCTTTCCTTCTTGATCTTTCTTTCTTTCTTTTTCCTTTTTTCTTTTCTTTCCTCCTTTTCTTTCCTTCTTTCCTTCCTCTCTTTCTCTCTCTCTTTCTCTCTCTCTCTCAAAATCCAGTTCTGAAAGTTGACTCTCTCTCACTAAGCAGCAATTCTGTTCTCCAAGGAGGCAATATTCTAAAGAATATTCCTGTGGCTCTTCTTTTATGGAATTCCCCTTTTTTGTTGTTGGTGATGGTGGTTTTGGTTTTCATTTTCATTTTAAATTTGATAGGTAGTTTGGTCTACAGTGGTCAAATCACATCCTTCAAATGCAACAGTATAGTATCACCTTTTAACATTGGGATACTCTATATTACTAAAATGCTTAAACATTTTAAGGAAACAAAAGTAAGAAAACAGTATTTTGCATTGGTCTCTCAAATCAAATG
This sequence comes from Pipra filicauda, assembly GCF_003945595.2. NCBI lineage: Eukaryota > Metazoa > Chordata > Aves > Passeriformes > Pipridae > Pipra > Pipra filicauda. Next base: position 716,597 of record NW_024104369.1, on the reverse strand, counting down.
GAAATAGCCAACATAGGTAGCCTACTGGCACTGTGACTCTTCTTTTACCATCACATTTAACTAATTTCTTTTCTTCTTTAACCTTTGCTGTTCACAGCTTCTCTTTAGTAATGCATGGAGAATGTACTTGTAAAAGTACATTCAATTATCTTCTGCCCCAGTGAACTGCTGTAATAGTTGAAGGATTGATTTCTGCAACGCAACACAAAACTGGTACTGGTTTGGTGGACAAAACTCTGAAATTCACTGTGAATGATTTGTCTTTCTTACCTGTTGTCTCAGGACTATGGCAAAGAGTCCAATAATGAAATATTAGAATACTCAAAGTGAAAAGCAGTTCAATTAACAGTAAAATTGATTTGTTACAGTTCTGCTTCCTGTATCCTCCTACCTACTGCCATCTTCTCAGTATCCCAAGTGATCTGAGGTTACCACTATATCTTAAAACCTTCAAGACATCCTCTGTTCCTCTAATGGGACATCGCCAGGATGTTTTTGGCTTCTCCCCTGACCTTTAGTTTTGAATTCTGGCCAGCTAGGTAAGAGATATCACATAGTGAGACTGGTCCAGGAGCTCATGTAGGTTTTTTGATCAACCAACTGTTGCCAAATAGAGCAAATAATGGTTGACTTCTTTGTGCCTTTCACATAGTATTAGTAGGCTTATTCTTATTTATAAAAATGAGGGGGAAAGTTAGTACCTTAATGTGTATTTTGCAGTCAAATTGATTGAACTTTGCCAACAAATTTTAAAATTATGAGGAGATATGCGTTAAACCCCACTTTTTCTTTATTTTATCTGCAGACCAGAATTTAAAAAAAACACTATGACATTATCTCCTAAAGGGAGATAAATGAACACGTAAAAATGTCTAAGAGAAGAGTACTTAGAAAATAAAAAAATATTGCTCTTTGCACAATTCTGTGTGTACTTATATCTAATGCAAATGTTCCCAGATAACAATTATGTGGAAACCATACCCAAAGTTGAGAGAGGTTGTGTTCTACAAGTCCAGATGTCACTGAACTCTCCAAGCAGTGCATGTAGTTGTATGGCACCACATGCTTCCCAGTACACAGTTTTAATCAAGTGAGCTCAGGATGAAGGCCCAAACCATGTCGTCCTTAATGAAGAAAATAATCCCATTATTTTTGTTCTGAATTTCGTGGATACAGTTGATTTACATGAAATTGTAAACATCAGAATTATTTTTATTAGGTTATGCCTTTCATGATTTGAAATTATATTTTCAATATTATCTAACCCTGTTCTTTACATTTAGCTGATTAAGGAGAATTATGTCATCATTAAAACAGAAGAAGCAAAGGAGTTGTATGAATGCAAAATATTTTATTTATATATACACTTGTATATTCATGAGAAGTCTTGGAGGCCATTCTTTGTCCAAACTAAAACTTGAAAAGCAAATGATTTCATGGGAGAAATGATCAGATCCTATGATATTTTATATAAATTTTGGGATATTGATGTGGGTCAAAAGTACGAAGCTTTAAAACAAACTTAAACTACAGCACTTTTAAATAGTGGCTGTGTTCTACGTGTTTGTGAGGCACTGGAGAAAATAAAAGAGTGGATCAACAAAGGTGTTGCAATCTGGAAAAAGGCATCACAAATGATAATCCAGACAAGCACTGAGATGGAAACCCATCTGAATGTAGATACGCTTGTTGAATATCCTACAAACAGATTTTCCTGTCTGCGTCCAGTTGAATTGATACTTTGGTCAAACTAGTCTTCCTTTTGCTGTAGTCAGCTTCAGGTGAGGATTTGTATCATTCTGCCTTTGGGATCCTGGTATTTCAAGAAAAATTGTCCCTCTCAAAGACTTTTTAAGAATCTGTGAAAATAAACGTGTTTATATTCCAGTTCCAACTGAAAACCAGAACGTATGGATGTTTATATCTCTGCTTTCCCCTAAGTTGTGTGCGATATTGATTTGATAATGGAACAGAACAGAGCAGAATTAGCCTCTGAATCTAAACGTACATTCCTTGCCTGTCGGAATTTTCGAGTGCTGTTTGGAAAGCCGCCGTTGGACTGGGATGGGGAGAGGGGAGGGAGGGGCCGGCCGGGCGCGGGGCTGTCGCGTGTCCGCGCTCCGGGCTGGAGCGGCGGCGGGAGCGGGTCCACCCGCAGCGCCCTCGGAAACAGCGCCCGGTGCCGCCGGAGCGGAGCGGCCAGGCGGGAACACGACGGTGTTCCAACTGAGAGCGCAATTACCGAGTCAGAAAATGGAAGGGGATCTGTACCGGCGTGTACGTGGCCGCGGAAAAAACCGGCAGAAGTGGCGGTGGTCGGAGACAGGTCCGGCCGCACGGCAGGCGCAGCACAAGCCGTGCCACGCAAATCCTTTCCTGAGGCACCTGCCTCTGGAGAGGACCAAACTTTCTGGCCTGACTTGGTGGAGAATCCTAATCCTAAAAACGATTAGATATTTAATTGTGAAAATCAGACTATTAAGAATTCACAGATTATCGAAAACATTAGTTAATCACCCCACGCCTGCCCTAGAAGAGACAGACAGACATTGGGGAAAGCGCTGGGGACGGGCTGGTGTGAAATGCAGCAGCCTTGCAAAGCCTTTCCAGCTCCAGCCTCCTATTAAAAGAAAAGGATCATGTGAGGATCCTTTGAAAGGCAATGTTCTGACTAAAGCAAGCAACTGCATTAATTGGGATTCTTGTATTCATACATGCTGGGCTAAATAAAGCAAGCTGGTTTGCTGCGGCAGGCTGGGGAAAATATATAAACCTAATCCTTTCAATTACTTTGTCGGTGATTAGAGTATCCATAACAAATGCACGGTCCTAAGAGTCCTATTTAGCACGGAACATCTTTTCAGGGAACAGAACAAGCGTCCTAAACAAAAACCAAAATGACCTAATTCTTTTTTTTTTTTTTTCATTTTGTGGGGGGCGGAGGGAAGCGCGAATTGCTACGATTCCTTGCTTTCGAGAGTTGCAGCTACAAGGCATCCCCCTTTTTTTTTAAATCCCCTGAAGTTAACTTTCATGATGGAGACAAACTCGGCAGGAAAACAAAGCTTTGATCTTTGTGTGAAGGAAGACAGTAATAGAGTGAAAGTCTCTCCAGAGGGTAATTATTCTTTGGCCGCTCAGACAAGAAGTTCCCTGTCACTGTTGAGGTTAATATTAAGGTAGGTCTGCTATACTTTCCCATATTAAAAAACAAAAATAAAACAAAACCAAAAACAAACAAACCAACCAAACAAAAAACCCAAACACAAAAAACCAAAACAAAACCCAAACCAAGGGGGAAAAAAAACACCAACCCCCCCCCCCCCAAGACCCCCCAAACAAAACAAACAAATAAACAAAAAACCAAAACACACAAAAAAAACCCAAAACAAAACCCAAACCAAGGGAAAAAAAAAACAAACCAAAAAACCCAAAAAACAAACAAAAACCAAAAAAACCCTCCCCAGAATGTTATACTATTAATTGCCAATTTACATATGTGTGCAGCTGCTGTTTTGGCTCCGATCTTCCATCCGATAAGCTTGCTGGAGGTATCACAGAGCACTTGGCAGCTTTCCTATTTGAAAAGAAAGCCTTCCTAACTACAGAACAGCTGATAGTCTATCAGTGATAGACCCTGATGGCGTGAATTACAATTACACTACTTTTCACACTAAATCTGGGTGATAGCTACTTGGAAAGAAGTTTCATCATTTTTTACCACAAACTGGAAAAAGAATTACATGGTCATGCTGTGCTTTTAAAGGCAGTTTGGTTCACTTTTGTCTATTTAACACCTAATTCCGAGGAGTCCATAGGCATCTGGAGATCTGAACGTCGCGTAATGAATTCACTGTTTAGATGGGAGATTTTTTAAAACTACCTCAAATTACATTTATTAACAAGGCGAGCAGGAAGTGTTAGAGTTGTTAGACGCTTCATTTATTAAATAATTTGTGGATATTTTCAGTTGTCATATCCAGAGTCATGGGGGTTTACTTATTTTTTAATTAGCAATTCCAAAACAATGCTACTGCAATTTAACAATTCATCACATAATCTGGGGCTGTTCAGTTCAGCCACTAATGCTAGATAATTCAGATTGTTATTTTGATCTGTTGATAACTCATTTTGTTGTGATAAGAGAACTGCTGCCTTGAAATTAAATGGCATGATTTCCTATGGACCTTGTTGCGACCTAGAAGCTAACTATATCGTCTTCGTCTACAACTTTATACCTGGTGTAGCAAAGCAATAGCAATTTTAAAATATCACTTATTTGTTTTCTCACTTCATGATTGGTCCTTATTTTGCATTAGTGTGTTTTGATACACCACTGCGGAGGAGGAGGTGGGGAGAAATGCAAGTGTCAAAGTAAATTTAATTGTACGAGTAAGTCACCCACATTGCTGCCGAGGTCACAATGTCTAAACTTTTCCCCTTATATGTCAGAAAGTTAATTTAGCGAGATGCTGCCCTGATAGTTAAATGTAGCTGCTTAAATATCTTAAAAAGGCATGGTGGAAAGCCTGACTCCTGACGTAGCTAACCTAACAGAAAATAGACTTTGTTTTCCTTTTTTAGTTGCTTGCTTTATTAGATTTCTCACTCTCGCAGATTATCCAAAAACTACCCATTGATTGATCGCCCGTAGAGCTGCATTTGGTGTAAAGAAAAACTTCACAGCTTTATTGGCTCCCAGGAGACAAAACAAACATAACAAGATATTCGTATTAATACAAACAATGCAACAAATGAGAAAACCATCACATTTAAATAAGATGGTAAAGTCAGTCCAGTGTACATCCCAGCCTCTGATATAGCAGACATGGCAGTTCAACTACTCACCAGCGCTCTCAGGCATGGGTCCCCATGGGAGTTGCATTATTGCTCACAGCATCTCATCACTGTGAACAGTTAACCTAAGGAAATGCCACCGAATAAAACTTTAAGAACGCAGTTTAACGGTATTTTACTGCAGCTTTGCAACTGCAAATGTAAAGGTTGAGATTAGTCTGTTTCTTAAAATATATTTTGAATGGGGTTTTTTCGTGTGTGTGTATGCTTGGACCTGGAAGGTGTTGCTCATTTTTTCAGGGCATCACACATGTGATCTTAATAAGGTGTTTCTTTTGTGAAGAGAAAACGAGAAGATTTGAACTTTCTGCCATTTCTTCTGAATACAAAAAAGGGGACGTGTCCCCTTAGTCTTCGTTAAAAAAAATCCAAGGAACAGTTTTATTTTTAAAGAAAGAAACTTTCCCTCCCACCACAAACACACCCAGGCACTCCACGAACATTTTGTTTAAAAGAAAGCTAATGCCCTCTTATCTTCGTCTCAGAAATGTAACAAAAACAAAGGTACTGGTTTTGAGGACAGCCAGCTAGCAAGTCCACTCTGTTATTTCTTACAAAGTCTTTAGCAGAAGACACAACCAGCCTGTTACATAGTAACATTTTCTTCACCAGCGTTTTCGTATGATAACCATTTTCTTCACTCTTTAATGGAAAAGTCACTTAGGCCCAGTGGGAAATACAGACCTTCTGAAATGCTGTGAGAGTCTTATAATCCATATAATCTTGCTACCCTCACGGAAATGGCTAGGTAATTGCTCTTCTGCCATTCTGATGATACCTTTTTCTGGTGATCTCTGTGATAGACTGGCTAAATCAAAGTGAAGCTGGATTTGGTGGCCATATGATTCCCTTGAATCCCCTAAGAGATCTGACAAGTCTGAGAATTGCATCACTTTCTAGGTCTTGCATCCATTTTCCACCGGATGGCAAGGTCAAAAAAACACTGAAGGGACTGCCTTTTCTTTCTGTGTTTGTAGTGTCAGCGGGCATTTCTTGGCATCTCCGCTATTCTACATGAAAGAAGGAGCAAGCACACAACTAAGTAGTAATAATTTAAAAAGTAAAACTAAACTAACTTTATAAGAATTTGTAAAGCCTACAGCATTTTCTTCTCTTAGAAGAGGCATTCACAGGTTACTACATATCTTCAAAGAGTTACTCTTGCAATCATGACATATAATGCTAAGTTATCACTACACAAAGTAAATTTTAAAATGACAACTCTTAATACCTTGCTAAGGTGTAGGAAGATATTTCATAATGAACTGATATAACATTTCATATTACTTTCCAGCTATGTATTCTTTGCAAATTTTCTTGCCTGAAATGCATGTGTGTGTACACAAAATTATATGGAATAAAAACTTTGGAGAAATTCAGGGTGTAGTGTGGTCAAGGCGATTTCAGAAGTCATATATAAGAATGGTGGAAGTAAACCTGCTGTTCCTCTTCCCTGGGCAGAAGGGGGCTAAACCTGGTGGCTTTATGCTGGAAGACTTCTATCATTCTTTGAATACTTAGGGACACTAAACTCCCTGAATAAAGAAATCAGATGAATCTGTTCTAATTAGGGATATTCCTGTTGCTAGTGTCTTGTATCACTTGAGGCAACTGGGAATCTATAAGTAACAAGCTTATTTGATCTGTATTAACTGCAGTTAAATGGACACATGGATGAGAACTCTATTAAAAAATCAGTGTATGTGATTTTGGCTGCTGAGCCTCCGTGGGCTTTCACATCTCTGATGGCATGGAGCCCGAGGTTTCTCTCCAGTGATCCTATTGAGCTTGGACGTGGCTTTTACTACGCCCCCACCCTTATGTCCAGAGTTATGTACATGTTTCCACATATTAAAAATGTAGTCTACACTGCACGGATTTACAACACTATCAAAGCCTTTTCAGAGGTATCCATCACCAGGTCTATGCGAGCTCTGAACAGTATCACTCCAACCAGCTGGTTCCACTGGGCCGGTTCCGTGCTGGCAGAGAACTTGCATAAGTCTACAGTGATTTTTTTTCCTGCTCACTTCGCATTCTGTACCTCCTCCTACAATTACTGTAATCCCTTTAACCCCATAGAAACCTCCAGCACTCGACTGTTGATAAATTGGTAGGTCGGATGGCCTTTCACCTGGTTGTCACCGCTGGAAAAAGTGCTAATGGACATTTGTAGATTGGATTGTCACCCGACCAGAGGCTCAGTTTCTGCTGTGCAGGCACGGGCTTGTCACACAATGGCTCGACTCCACACCCCGTCTGTCCGTATACACTTTTGCATGAGCACTGACCCCGGGAGCAGTTGCTGTGTTTTTTCAGGGCAACTGTTATAAGCAGATGTTCTAACAGTCTCACAGTCCGCAATCTCAAGGACTTGTTTCGTTCCATTATCCCGTGTGCGTGGAGTAACCCGTGCACAGGAGGCTTGTGATGGCGAGAAGGGCAGTTGATCTATTAAAACAAACAAGCAAACAAAAACCCCAACAAATCACCCCCCTCCCCAAACAGAAAAAAACCCCCAAAACATCAAACCCCAACCGTTATTTGTCACTCTTTTGCTAGTGGTCAATAATAAAGAGGAAACTTTGAATGACTGCATGTCAGCAATGTCAGGAGGGGCGGCAGTGCAGCTGTACGGGCTGCCTTGTTTCATCCGTCATTACCTAGCAAATGAGCCGACTAGCTCGTGGGCAGGTACAGAAGCACTGGCAGGCAAGCAAGAGAAGAGATTATTTTTGCATATCTTCTGTGAATCTCCAGGGAATTCAGTGGCGTTCCTTATCTGAAGTGCTCGTAATTAAGAGGATGGCATCTTTGGGCTGGAGAATTCCGGAGAAAATCATTTTCACAGCACCTAGAGGGCTTGATGTCGCGCTTGATGACAGATGGGAAACCTTTATGAAGGCTCCGTAACCTTTTGCCCTGAGAGACTGTACTTTTGACACTGCAGAATTGGGAGGATATAGATGTTTTTACTCGGGCGATAGTAGGGTGATTTTTTAAAACAACGAGCCATTTATTAAAGTATTTTAATGAACTGTACAAACAGCGAAAACCTAACAAAGCTTATGTCACTGCTGAAAGTGAAAACATAACTACTAACTCTAGAGTGTTTTGCTTATGGACACTTATATTGCACAGAAATAAGATATAGGAAAAGACTAACAGATAAGATTTCATGTTTCATCTTTTCAACTCGTAACCTCACGAATGTCATGCCCCTTCCATTAATCCTTTTCTCAACTTAAAGATCCCTGTGAATATGAATAAAGTTGTATTTTAAAAACGAAAGAAAGAGAGAAAGAGAAAACAAGACTCATTCACATTCCGAGTCTGCTTTCTGTCTCACACGTATTACATTTCACAAAACAGATAGAAACAATAGAGCTTATTAAGAAAAACTTGTTTTGAATGGCAAATTAAGCATAATGAAAATACACACGTTTTTACAAGTAGTTATTTTTTCACCAATTGAATATTTTAAACCTTTCTAAACTATATACTTGTCTCTGCAAAACGTTTTTCTTTTAGCTTGTTTTCACCATATCACCTTGCTATATGTGTCTATTTAAAATCTTTAATTTGGTCAGCTCAGAGACCTCTATAAGCACAGCACCTTTTCTGTGGCCGGGCAGTAACCAATAGAGGTGATCTACCTACCCCAGCTATTTATGAGTAATATCAGTGTTGGTTTCCAGGCTGAACAGGCTGATGCACAGATCAGTCCGCACTAGGGCTTCTTGGGCAGGAAGAAAAGTTATTATATGCGAGAAGATATCTCGGCACTCATCTTTGATGCAAATACCTTTGCAGTGCAGCATAAATCATCAAAATAGATATAATATTTTGTGGTCAGTTTGGAAAATTATGTGAAAACAAGAAATAATCCAAGAATCTTTTAATAAAAAGTGAACATGACCTAATGAAAACTCACTTCCTCCTTTCATCCTTATGTACAGTTAAAAAAAAATACAGATAACAGCAAATGCAAGTTTTTATCTCCATTCCCCATATCTCTAAATTCAGAAGCACATAAAAAAGGGCACAGAGTTTTTCCTCGAATTTTGCTTTATACTGTAAATCCATTAAATCAGTCTTCCTGATATGCACCAACTTGTGTATCTAGTATATAAAATCTCTTTAAACATAAAGCACTCAAATTTCAAGCATTAAGGTGGACTACATTTTTCCATTTCTTAGGTATTGCAGCGATCTGGGAATTTATTTTTACAGCCTGAGATGTCAGTATGCCACAGAAGCATGAAAATCTTACCATCTGTATGCTCATGGACAATCTCATCAAGTACACTCAACGACAGACTTAGAATAACAAAATTTAAATGCTATTACTACCGCCTAGCCGTACATGCACTCAAATCTATTTTAAATAACATTCAACCTGAGTTATCATGCTGCCTACCTCAGGCCTCAATCAGTTTATTTCCTTTCAGTTTGCTCATCCCTGTGAATCCTGCTATAAACCAGGCACATGCTATTTGAAATAACATTTGTTAAATTAAATGTGGGGTTACACACAGATGCATATAATTTAATTTGGCCCAGTGCTGATCCACAACCCAGTGAAGGTTCAAGAGCTGAGCAATGGCTTCACCTGGCACCTTACCTAATGTGCTGGGCAATGTCCTTCTGGATATGTGTTACTTGTCAGTGCCAGGAAACAAGGATATGTTTCAGTTGGAACTCTGTTATAGCAGACACTACATAGTTTAGATTAACTCCTTTCAGTAGTACAGCATCAATGTGTTATTGCCTTAACATAAAACATACAGATTATGTAAATCTGTAATAAATACTATTTTGAAGTGTATAGTAATCAAAAATCTTTCAGGGCAGGATGGAATGGAAACTGAGAAATATTGGAGAGTAAACATTCCAACGCTCATTCCTCTGCTTCTTCCTGGTAGAGTGGAACACTCGCTGTAGCTGGGCTGCTAATGCTCCAGCCCTAGGGTTTGCCCTGTGAGTCCTGCAAAGCATAGACTTTCTGGGAAAACTAGGGCCAAAATGATCCCACACAAAGCATTTCCACTGTCTCTGCAGACCTTGTTGCACTGTTTGTGAAAAGGAATGATTTTTCCTGGTCTGAGGGAAGGCTAGCCCTTTTTGTACCTCCTCACAAGGTGCACGCTGTGTACGTGAAGGCATTCGGGCTTGCAAGGCCAAGCAATCCAAGAGGCAAAAGGCAGTGGCGGAAGAGAGGCCGTACCACTTGCTTACTACGTGTTTAGCATTTCGGACTCAAGTGCCTGTGCAGAGCTAAGACGGCAACGGAGCCCCTGGACTTCATCAGTAACTGGCACAGCTCTGCAATTCCCTCACCTTTGTGAGCCTGGTCTGGGGTGCGGCAATAGATTGTCTCTTACCGGGCAACCTGCTGCGCTGCCGGCTATCGTCTGTCCTCTGGCGGGGATCAGGGCGCCAGGAGGGCAGCCCGAAGAACCCGCAAGACTTGTACAAAATGCTCCTCGCATCTGCCCGTTGCGGGGACTCAAACTGACGGGCTCCTGGCAGCCTGGGCGCCGAGGGCGAGGTCGGAAATCTGCCACTGATACCCAGCAGCCTGCCAGGTCCCCCGGGTGCCGCCAGCCCCGCTGAGCGGTCCCGCTGGAACTCTCTCTGGGTTACCACCCATGCCGGGTGCGGTGCCGCCTGCTGCGGAGGGGCCGGATCGCGTAGGGCTTGCCACGCGGCCAGCGAGAAGGAGGGATCGCGGCAGGCAGGCAGGCGGAGGGAAGGAAGGAAGGAGGCCGGGCTGATTAGCATGCAGCAGCGCTCGCAAGCCCGGCTCCATTGTTTTAACACCTCCCCTCTCCTCCGCGCCAATCTGTCACCGTTCAGCAGGCGAACGCTGCTGCCTCGAATGCTGCTCTTCTCAAATGAGACGGATAATTAGCTGCCCCGCACGAATGGCGCACTCTTCTCACCCCTGATTGCTATCACCTTCTTGCTCCTGGCAGTTTTGACACCTCGTAATCAGCCTGCTGCTTTTTCTCTTTTCTTTCCCTATTTCTGATTTTTTCTCCCCCTTCCTTTTTTTTTTTTTTTTTTTTTTTTTTTTTTTTTTTTAAATGCAATCCCAGTTGCCATTTGGATTGAGACTCCTCTGTTGAGTTAACCTTGTATGATTGCGGGGGAAAGGGGAATGTACGGTAGGGAGGGAAAGAAATCGCCTCCTCTGAGTCTCATCTGCTGAGTGAACCATGGGTGGGGAGAGAAGCATCTCGGCTTGATCCTCCAGTGCTTTTGTTCGTAAGGGGGAACGGCCTCTCCTGAGCATCCTCTGAATTAATATTATCTCGGATGGGGAAAGACCGTGTGTTGAGCGACTCCTCCACTCAGGCTGGAGAAAAGACTGCATTTCTGTTATCTGGTTAAATACAGCCATATGAGGAAGAAGAGATTTTAGAAGTAGGTTCACAGGCCAGGAAGTTCCCTCTTCCTCCCGGTTAGGCAGGGAAAGAAGGTAACTTCTTGAGCCTCTTAGAGTGAATTCACTGTTTCATGGGAGTTGGAAGAGAGATCTGATTGGAGTGCGAGATGGCAGAGGGAACTACTTCTCTTTTGATTCTAGAAAAATGAGAGATCTCAATTAATGCTCTGGTGATTTCTGCGAGATCTTACAAAACAGAGGACTCGTGGAATCTGTCATAGGAGCGTTTTCCTCTCCTCTAACAAGCACTGACAGTCTAATTACTGCAGCTACGAGCAGCTGTCGAGTTAGCCGGAGAGACAGAGGAGCTACATGTGTTCTACCCGGCCGCCGGCACTGAGCCCTCGCAGCAGGCTGAGGCAGCCGTACTGCCGCAGCATCCCTCAGAGACTTCCCGATAGGAAACGGGAGCGGTTTTTCCTCGCCAGCGCTCGCGCGAACGCTGGCTGTAAGCAGGGGGGGTTCACGCGTCGCGCACCGTCAGCGCGGGGCGGGGTGACAAGTCAACTCGTACGGGAGCCCTGAAACTGCTCCAGCCCCGGGGCTGCCCCGACAGGGGCTCCGCTGGTCCCGAGAGAGGAGGCATTCGGTAGTACACCTTGGCACGAGTTTCCTGCTCTTCCTTTCCTCAAGCTCCTTCCACCATATTTAATATTTTTAATGAAATTCTACTTCCCCTTTGGATTCAACCTCCTCTTGTGTGGAAGAGGGAGCGGAGGGGAGGAATACTGAGCCTCCTCTGGTGAACGTAATAAAGCAGATGTCCGTGCTGGCAGCAACAGCCTCCTCCAGGAAAGCTGTATAAATGGGGCCCACTCAGGGACGGCACTTGCCTCCCACTTCGAGTCGCTCACAACTGCTTAGCGTGAGATTTATTTATTTATTTATTTAAAAACTAGGCTGGTGCCCCTCGCAGTGGTCTGATCGGTGAGCCTATCTGGATGCCCTCAGGCAGCAACAGTTTTACGCACGCAGGATTAAACAGCTTCCTAAGACGCCGCACTAGGCAGGAGCTCTCACAGCGGGAGATGGATTGAGTTCTGCTGGTTGTCGAGACTTTGGTCAACCGTGTTCCCCCCACTTCCTCCCGCCCTCTCCGCTCTGTCCCGGGCTGCAGGGGACCCCAGGCTGCCTCCAGCAACAAAAGCCGTGGCCCCACGCGAGGACTCGGGCTCGGCGCAGGGCTCCCTGCTCTGCCAGCACAAGGGCTCTTGGGGAAAACGCATCCACGCTTGGAGGGCGGGGGAGAAAAATAGATGACTTTATTTTCTTCAAAGGTGATTCGCAGTTTGTTCATCTCTTAATAACGTGAGCTTCTGAGCTCGAATTTCACGGTTGAGAGGACGAGTCAGTGTTGTGTGTCGGGCTGGATGGAGACGTGCGAATCCCCTTCTCTCCTCCCAAGCCTGGAACTTCTGCCTCTCCCGGGAACCACCCCCAGCCGTGCTCTCTGGGGAGGAATTTCACACGCCGCACGGCGAGTCCAGGCCCGAACATCGCCTCTTCACCGCTGGCGACCGGCGGGGGTGTACAGCTCTGAACAGTAACAAACTCTTTCTCCAGGTCATGTAGCAGACATGCACTGTTTATTACAGCACACTCTGTTGACAGCCCATCACAAACATGACATGTTTAAAATAGAGAAAATAATTGCAGAAAAATCCATTTCTAAAAATTATGCAGGTGTTAATTCTTCCAGAAATTTGTCACCTGCGAACGAATCTTTAAAAAGAGAAAATGTTGTGCTTTGCTGCTAGGAAAATCCTAATGCTAATTATCAAATATCAGGACTAAACCCTATATTCAGTTCAAATGCAAAAAGCAAGCACCCTTTAATTTAAAATACTTGGTACTCCCCCTTCTTTTTAATTTGATATCAAGAAATCCAGAAAATGTGCAAACTTTATCAGACTGCAATGTTTCAACTAAACACAAATTTTAATTGCATTGAGAAAGCTGCTAAGCATATTCAGGTTAAAAATGAAGTCACTGAGATTTGGGTGATTAGGTTTTTGCCTTTGCTTTCTAGTCTGTATCAGACTTGAGCGATTCTTTGTAGCAGACCAGAAGAAAAGGCAGATAATCTTTGGTACTATTAATTTTAGGGAAAGTTTAACCTTTCCTATCCTTCATACTAATATAATCTTTTTCCTGAAAGCATTTTTAGTAACTATTAATGCTAGAAAGGTACACAAACAAGTATTTTTTTTAATAACATGTAACAGATATCCATAAAATCATTACTGTTACATTTTGGCAAAAGGATCATTTATGTGCTGTTTTTGATTACTCTCTCTAGTAAACAGTTGTTCTGGGAAAGTCAACCATTCATTTAGGTTACCAGTGAACAAGCCTATTCTAATTTTGGCATACCTGGCATTAGGTTACCGTGATAATTTTATAAGAATCTGAATTAAGAAGTTTGCTAGTTTAAGTTAAATTTGGAAATTTTATAATAGAAATGAAAAATGAGAGCCTGCTTCTCTTCCTGTTTACTTCAAGGAGAATATAATCACATCGTTGGATACTGTGAAAAAAATCCTAGCATTACATCAATTTTGCCAGTCATATTAAGGCATTAATCCTGCAAGTCTACACTCATAAATATAATCATGACTTTGGGCCTATCAGGCAAAGATTAAGTGGGAAAAAAAAGTGTTTGACATCACTCTTGAAGTTAATAGTGAGGTGTAACAAGCAATAATGTGAATTACAGTACTGAGTGACTTAGTTTCATTTTACCTTGTCAAAAGACAACTAAAAATGTGCTTATCTGACAAACAATTTCAGTCATGAGTTCTTGTTACAAGAAGTCTTAATTCTTAAATTCTTAGCGTATCTATTGAATAAAAAAAAAAGTATGCAAAACCAGTGAACCATTGAATTCTCATACATTAAGACTGTACTTTAAAGTGGGAATTCAGATGACGAAGAAAATCTTCCTTAGATGTTGGAGATGGTGGGAAAACTTCTCGACAGAATTCACATATTCTACACTGATTCAGTTCAGAGTCTGCATATGCTTGTGCCAGCAAATCATTGTCTTGAGGCTGCCAAATGATCTAAAAGAAACAGAAAATTATTATTGCTGTAGTTTACAATGTGGTTTACATTATGCTGTAGCTTATATTTATATAAAAAAAACAACCTGTCTCTTTAAACTGGGTATCCTTTACACCTGCCTCACCAGAGACGTTAACTAGAGAGTTCTCATTTAAAAAAAACAAGGCAGAACTTAGGTTTTTTAAGTTCTGTAAACACACTGTCCTTGCAAATACCTAAAATACCTCGGTATCTATTAATAATAAATACTGCTATAAGCAATAGTCTGTAATACCAGTTTGATACATATTAAAGCATTTCTTTAACTCTGCATTTCAGTATTTTACTCTAGAAGTCATAATACCCAATAGCCATTCAACAGAAATAAGAAAATACATTTTTTACCTTAGAATAAACTGTTTCTTGTACAGAGTTAATATCTCCATTCTTATTGGGACGTAACTAGCTTTCAGTTTACTTAAAAAATTATTAGAGCAATATCATGTGGCTTAAGGTACTTATTTGCTCTGACTGTCTTTTACTGTAAATGTGTCTCAAATAATCTGGTTTGGGATTGCTTTGGCCATGACAGCATCAAACTTGCTGGGACCATCTGAATACACACCCATGCATTCAGGCAATTCTGTGAACTATGCTGTATTGGGTTCAGCAGCTGCATTGCTCTTGGTCCCTGAGCTAGTTAGCTTAAAGCTAACTCTGTTTATCCGACATTGGAATTCAAGGCACTTAAGTCTGGAGACTACGTGTGCACTATTTAGAATCATACCAACTAGGAACCAAAAAGTCTTCTATCAGTTTTCAAAGTAAAGTTAAAAATTCAGTTTCATTACTTTAATATTAGCAACACAAGATCAAATAAATAGTTCTGTTATATGGCCAGGGCAATCAGGTTTTGAGTAAATTGAAAACCAAATGCATACTGCTGTGACTGCAAAGTAGACAGAATGGCAGCAAGCTGGTATGAGCTCTATGTGGGGATGGAATCTAGAAGAGAAGAGCACCCTACAGGGTTTTTTTTGGCTCAGTTTTCTTCCCTCTTGCTTCACTAGCACATGGAAAGGCAAGCAAGAATACTTTAGAAAGTAGTTTCTTTAGAAGTTTTAAATTTCTTGCTACTGATACTTACCCAAGATTTTTAATTTTCAGCTCTTCCAATTTCATCATGTCAAATAGTTAGAATCTATTGTTTATTCCTGCCATGGTAACCCACTGTACAACTAACCTGGCTTTCACTGCGGTTAAACCTTCTTTTTAAACAACCCTAAACTTCTTGGGAGTCAATTTCCTGCCTATTTGGTATTTAAACAGTGTTTAGCTTATCACATAGCAATAGCAGATTTACTGTCTTTCATTATGGTCAGCAATCCATATAATTAAATTGACTAATTAGTAATTAAGTGCAATCACACCACTTCTTTTCAGCTCGAAGAGTCTACTCATTGTATATTGCTGGTGTAAATTGCATATTAAATCTATCTAGACACTGACACACTTAAACATAAGTTAACACACTTAAACACACCACATAAATGTGTTTAGAATTACTTTTTTCTGATACCTTATGATGTAAAGCATAATTTGAAAAAGAGATAAACTAATATTGTAAAAATACTATATCTCATCTTGGAAGCACAACAAGGGGAGGTACTCATCCAGCAATCCACAGATGCAGGTACTTAACTTCCATTTCTTTGAGTGCTAAGCATGTACTTAATATTGTTTTCAGAATAGGAGAACTATTTAAGCAGGTGTTCCATTTCAAAAACATCAATATTCAGATTAAGATTAATAGACTGTTGATTTGCTTTTAAAATCATGAACATACTTAGAAATATTTTTGGTGGAAACAACCCCCTCAAACTGCAGATAAATACAGATAAACACGTGCATCTATATGAAAGTCTCAGTTAAATGTAGTCTGTAAAATCCTAGGTTCACTAATATCCATGTTTATTTTAATCTGCTGCTCTTTTCAGTCACGTTTTTTTTTTTAAATTACATCTAAAGAAAACAGTACTGAGTTTTAGATTTAGTATCCACATAGAAGGAAAGAGCTAAATTTATTACACCAACTGAGAGCAGTTCCAAGAACTTACTGTTGCCAAATCTACTGCATTTATGGGGTTTTCCATTTTATAAGTTAACATATGTAGTAAATACTTGAAAGTTTTATCTACGCTAGGGAAAAAGAGCTATGTTATTCCTTCCTATTGGAGCTTCACCACTGGAAGGGATGATAGAAGCTGTATGCAGGATAACTACCCTTAGAAAGGTGGTAAAAATACTAAGAACAAGTTTTTACATAAATTTGCTAAGGTTAACACAACGGAAAGGCACGAATACAACTAACTTCTAAAAAAACATGAGTGTTTTAATCTACATATATATTATTTGTGAATCAACTCATTAGCACAATTAACAGTCAGAAAAAATCTCTAGAGCTGAGTCCAATTCACTGGGAAAAATATTTAAAAACCTATTTTGAATGCTGCTGAATAAAGGTGATGGATCTTTAAATACTGATATACACAGATGTACATTTAATGGATTCTCAAGTAATATTGGCTTCTTTCAAACAAGCTTGTAGATAAGATGTAACATTTTAATCAATGCAGTGCTATTGTAGATATGACTTACAAATACTGAAACAGTTCACCATTAGCTTTCTTTTTCTCTGAGTGTTAGCATTAGTACATTTTTCTCCACAAAGTAGATCATTCACATTTTAAATGATAGCTCCAAATTAATTTCCTTATTTTGCAGAAATACCAATGATCAAAGGCTTATTGCTATTCAACCACTGTTCTGTACTTTTTAAGCTGCCCATTCTCCTATCAATTTATAACCACACACCAGCTGTTTCACTTGCTGTAATGTACAATGCAGGGTGCCATCTATTGAAAAATGAATACACATACTAACTACTAAAAGAACAAGCTGGAGAGGGAATACAGGAAAAGAGGATAGTAACAAGCAATGGAGTGAATGCTTCATAGCTCCACAGCAATTCTGCCGGCAATAAAATAAATGTTTTAATTTGTTTAACTCAGTCACAACTTGAACTGAGGACCCAATGAAAAATAAAGAACAATAAAAGTTGTGATTAATAAGTTAGTATAGAATCGAGATCTCCTATATTACAAATAGATATTTAAAATATCTTTTGAAAAATCAGGCTTATAGTTTAAAATACAATGATGAAGAACAGCAAACTTTCCATGCTTTAAAATTTTCATGCAAAACTTGTTTGTGATAGAAAATTAAACTAGACTGGGTAAATTTTAGGAGAAGAAAACATCAAAGCTATCACGTCCTACAGACACTTTCCACATGCTAGTTTTGCATGTCATGCAGTGACCAAACGGAGATGTAAAGCTCTTCTGCTGCACGTACCTTGTCATTAGAAAAGAACACAAAACGACATAAATGTAAATAGTAAAAATATGTGAAATTTAGGTTCAGAGAATTCCTAAATATCACTACTTGCTTATTCTTGAAAATCTGTTCTTTCACAAGGTGCGAGCAAAGCCACAGAAAAAACCAACCAACCAACCAACCAACCAGATCAGTCTATAAAGCTCCATAATTTTGCCATCTTTCAGATGAGACAGGATGTTACACAAAAGAAGCAAAGTATTCAAGAGTTGTGAGTGTCAGAACCTGCCAAAATACTTTTCTGCATTACAGCAACTGGGCCTTGTTTTCAGAAGCTCCCATGGACTTCAAGCTACAACTGAAATTCAAGCCCAAATTACCTACATAAACCTAAAATAAAGTATTTTAGTGAACTTTCCTTCATTTGAAAAAATGCTTTCCTCCTACGATGAAATAATTTAAGTTTTCTTAGAGAGGAGGAATAGGGTGTTGTTTATACTTCAGATTGAGATAAAAAGTAGCATAGTGGAAGTATTTATCTGTTCAGCTTTTTAATTAGTCCATTTTTCATATTTTCTGCTGTACATGAAAAACAATTAAAACAAATTTGTGCCCTATTCAACTGAGATCAAGGGTAGAAGGAAAGCAATCTAGGGGGCAACTTACGATTAATGACAGCTTTGAAACAGATATAGAAGCAATTAATATCGAGATGAACTGAAATTTGTACAAGCATCCAGTGCCTGTGTCTGCTTAAATTCCTGCCCTTTCACTGGAAAAGTGACTTGTATACGTACACCAGTATTAGGAAGAAGAACTGACAAGAGATATTGTCTTAAAAAAAATACTGATGAATATAGAATATATTAATCCTGTCTCAAAGCTCTTTGCAAAGTTTGTGTCTGAATCATTACCATTTTTTGAAATGTACACTATTTATAGATAGATACCTGATGAGGACCTCTGACGGTTGTTCCAGCAGTTTCTAAAGAAAAAATTGCTTCAGGTACACCCTGGTTTGTGTGCTTAGGTACAAATGTGAAACCACTGTCTGTTGTTTTTAAACACGGTTTGTCATGGATATTTTCTATAGGCACGTTTGCATGATCTGAGGGGTTTGTTTTGTCAACAGTAGTTAAGCTTTGTAAAGCTGAGGTCATTAGATCAATGCCATGAGCTTCAAATGAGTTAGGTTCCAATTTACTGAGGTTAGCAGCACGGTCTCTGTGCTCCAGGTTAAAATGATGATCTTGAAGCATGTTTTCAGCTATACCGGTACAAGAAACTGTTGGTTTTTCCTGAGTGCTCTGCAAGAAAGCAGAGTCATTGTCTGTAGGTGGAAACTTGACATTAAATTTAGAAAGTGATTCTACAGAGTTGTTGTCCTCATCTTGGCCCACTCCTCTTGGTGTGATAGATGTGATGCATGATGCACCTCTATTTATATCCTTTATAACCCGAGGCTTAAAAAGCTCTTCTGCTTGTTCATCAGTTTTATCAGTACACTGTATCGGCATGGAAAACTGTATTTCTGTGAAGAAAGAATGAAGAAAACATTAAATAGTCCATTGAAGTACAATTATTAAAGATAATGGTGTTGGGAGTCTTTTTCCCGTGGGGTTTTTGATCTTCTTTCTTGGCTTTTTTTAATTGTTACTTTTTTCTCTTTAAAATCAGATTGAATTCTCTTTCACAAACATGAGATCTGACACAAAAACTATCAGAACAGAATAAAAGGAAATAATTATGTTCTAGTAATTCTATTTCTGTTTGATTTATGGCTATAAACATTTTCATTTTATTGAAAATTATGTTGTCCCATACTCTTAACACATACTTGCATATATTTACTGAAGTGGCAGAAATAGAAGCTGGAACCCAAACCATTTCACACAGTGCCAAGAACATGCTAGGCACCATGAGCACGATTTTAGAAGGTATTCAGGTACCAAACTCCCACTGGTTTCCAAATTAGTTAAATATTTAAACTGAATAACTATTCAGAAATGGGACCACATTTTCACTTGTTTTGAGAATTCCCCCTTCATTTTCATCACTTTATTAACAAAAATGATAATAATGTACATGGTTAATCCTAATCAGGTAAGATAATAACTTCAGTACACATTGATTGTACAGCACCCTTCTGACATCACTCAGATATTGCAGTAAAGTGGAACACAGAAGTAACAGAAATCAAACAGATTCAATCTATATCATGTATAGCTTTTCACACCGTTGAGTTAGGCACTTCTTTAGGGAAACCAAAACCATTCTGAAGTAAGTTGCCAAACACACATCCTCCAAAATTTCCACCCTCAAATAAGAAAGTTATTAACATATATAGTAATACAGTTCAGACATAGTAATTTGAAACCACAAGATACACATTAGCACTTCATGTAACAAAACTTCAGTAATGGATGACCTAAATTAAAAGAAAGAGCTGAAATCAGCATATTTTGCATCAGCTGTGTGAGTTTGGCAGGTGTTTATTGAAATCACTTAAGAGTCTGATCCTACTATTCGAAAAGCTAGTAGAAAATATCCACACTAGCTTACGTTATATTAAACTTAAGCATTAGGAGAACTGGATATCCAGGATCTCTAACGGCTGCAACAAAATTCAAGCCTTTCTTTTGTTTTCAGGAAGTGTTGGATGAAGCTCTTGTCCCATATAACAAAACAGTATTCAAGAGTCTGCACAAGGAAGTCTAGAAAATAAGTTCTCTGACTTTCCTCAGTCCAGCAGTTTTCCTCTAACAGATATGGGGCCAGAGACATTCATAGCAGACATCTTTTGAACTGACAGCTAAATTAAAAGCAAGCTAGTGCTGTCATTCACACAGTATGATGGGATATCACATGTAGTAAGTGCCTGCCTCTCACTCCAAGGGGCAAAACAATTACAAGAGCCACTGATGTGATGACTGTCTTTTATAGCATGTGATTTGGAGCATTCATCATAGAATGCCAAAACTGGCGGTGCTTTTTCTTGGTGAAATACTGAGCACCATGTGAACAGACTTGAAAAAGGCAGATGGTAAACAGTGGAAATACTTCTATGTATGTGTAATTTGCAGTATTTTCAAATATAAAGCAAAGCTTTCAAACAGTTGAATCACAATAAGAGCTTAAGTATGATATTACCAGTTTCAGGTTCTGGCTTTATCTTAAATTTAATCAGTTGGTCTGTTTGTTCTTCGGCTAGCATACATATTCGATGACACTCTTCTTTCATGTCCTGGAAAATAGTCTCCAGATTCTCTCTGGAAGATCAAATTGTAAATTAAAGAGTCAACCAATTCAGCTTGTTGTGACCTTTAATCTAGTCACACCCAGAAACCAGAGAAAAGCAATACTATAAGCTACTTTTCTTGGAGATCTTGTTCCTCAACATATGTATACATATTTTTGTTCTCCTCATAAAAGCAAGCAGAAAAAGGAAAAGAAAATGGTATCAAAGAGCTGTTTAGTCATATCATACACACATATTTTTGAACTTAACTGACTCTGCAAGGACTGCCCCTAGAAATCCAGCCTTTATATTTCTTTCAGTTCCCTCAGGTATTTTGTGGAACAGTTTATCTTTCCCATGGGTACTGTTTCCACCTCATTCTTGGGAAAATAAGATTCTGCCACTATGAACATTGTTTTCTGTTGTTGTCTGCGCACTTCAGACTTTGCAGAAGAAGGAACACATAAGCCTTTGTTACCGTTCTTTCCATTTCTGTCTACTTCGCATTTTGGAGAGGGGCTTGTGAACTCATTCCCTCTCTGTTTCATACAATATCATATGAATTTTCCTTTTATTTTGAGGGATTTATTTTATTATACATGGGCATCTTATATTTAGTTATCTGCACTGAGAATGGTAAAAATAGTTCATGCTGGAGTGAGTTTATTTGCCCAAAGGCATTATGTTATTCAGTTATTGATGCATCCATAAAATTCCATTGTGAAATTTTGATAAACTTGCTCAGTAATTTACATTTCTAAGCAAAACATAATGGATTTTATAAAATTAACTTCAAGGATGAAAAAGTGAAGTTTGATTTGTGTTCTCTTTTGCATCTTTGTATCAAAAGACCTCAAAAGGGATTTTGCTTTAATCCACTGAATTGTTTTCCTTTTTTATTGCTTATTCGTATAGAAATCGGGCTGTGTTCCTACTTCTGCTGTGCTTCTCTTTTTGAAGAGAATGTCTTACAAATGTCTATTTGTATCTCTTTTGAAAAAAAGATTAGCAGAAGGAGTTAAAGTTGCTACTTTTAACATTCTCATTCTGACAATTTGTTCAGATGTTTTAATACATAACAAATTATAAAAGACTCAAGTCTGTAATCAGAGCTTTAAAATATACATAGTATTAGATGAAGCAATCTTAATTTGCTAGACATTTGTGATACTATAATCTTACTAGTGTAAGATTACCAGTAATCTTACCAATCACATACCTCTTTCCAAGAAAACAGTAAAGTAAGCGAGCTATTTGAGAGCAGGGAGACAGAAGACAAGTAAAGGTTTTTCATTTTTTAGATATAAATCAATAAAGACAAACAAGTCTTTCTCATATCACAGTCTTATTTCCTCTCCTACTTATTCTAAAGGAGTAGTGAGCCAGACTAAAGATCCATGCACTTCACCTAGCCTATGTCTGGGAGTGGTCAAGAGAATGTCGGGGCAAGAGAATAAGGAGACAGCAAGAATTCACCATACTTTCCCTTAACACTCCCCTAACCTCACCTTACAGAATCTTCTACCTAACTTCAGTAAAATTGTTAAAAGTGGCATTACTGCCTCTCCTGTGAAAAATGCAAACCTAAGACTTTGGTCAATACTCTTCTGAAATCACTGGCAGAAGAGGGAATACTTGCTTAGGAAATCTACTGCTTTTGGTCCCTTGGTTATAGCAGGGGCTGACTGGCTTCACTTAACAGATAAACCTAGTTTCAAACTCTCTCATTTAGGATGGATCAGGCCATGAATTATTTCTTCATACTGACTATCAGACTCCCTCCTGATCAGTTAATCCATTATGGTTGTACATTCCTGTCCTGAAGAGTTAATGCAAGGGAGTCAATGCTTATCCAAACTCTAGCATTAACATCCACTGCTGATTCCCAGAGTTTAACCTCCTGCTGAACCAAGTGGCTATTTTTCTTCCTCCCAACTTACCCCTACATACTTGTAAAGCCCCAGTTATGATTCCACATAGTTGCTGGCTTTATTACCTTCCCACATGAGCTCTTTGACCTCTGATGCTCCCCACTTCCCACTTCTCCCCATCCTTTTGTTAAGGTACTGTGTAGAAAAGAGGGCCTTATTTAAAGACAGAAAAGACAAAAGCAAATTTCAGAAATGCTGCAAAAGTATTTACCTTTCAGCCATAGGTGAAATACCAGAGATCCCTAGAGATAATTCAGGGTTATCTGGAACAACTTTCCTACTTTTCACCTTGAAGTAAAATATGAAAATATTGAGCACATGTTAGCATATTAATTTTGCGCTTCACCTTGATATGAATAAAAATGTCATGGGGTCCTTCACCTAAGTCCTGCTGGAAGCTATCAAAATATTCACAAAATGACAAAAACAGTTTTTTAATGTTTGTGTGAAACACAAGTTTAACAGTTTTTAGTTTAATGCAGTATGGCATTCCTCTGCTCATACTCCCTTGAAAGGGAACTGATCCTAAGAATATTGCTTGACTGTAATTCTTTTTCAGTCATGTATAAGGTAAGATTATGTATTTTGTATAAGCTTGTTAGTGAAGTGTCCAGCTATTTTAGCTCTTAAAAATCAATTTATTCACTGAACACATCACAAGCTAATATGTCAGAAGTTCTAGCAGGTTTTTAAATAAGTTATTAACTTTGACTACCACCGTGTGGTTCACTCCAGTATTACATAGTTTTAAATCTGCCAGGCATTAAGGAAAGTTTTTGTAACAACCAGTCATTAAGCTGGAGTTCTGCTAGAGCTGCATTACCAGATGGCCTGGGTAGTTCATATGTGCTCCAAAACAGACATGAACTTGATCACACCTCCCAAATCAGCTGATTTCTAAACTGTATAAGATTAGAAATCTGTACAAGCTGATACAGTGCTTATAACCACAGATCCATAGCCTACAGGTGTGTCTCCCCTTGCACTGAAGGGCAATTGCAGCTCCTGTAGACACATTTGAGCTGCCTTATACTTAGTAACGTGTTTTACAAGTGCTTGCCATAGTAAGTTAAGCAATGCTTGGGAAGTCTAATAGCAACAACTTATGTGTTGCTGTGCTCCCACCCTTACCTGCGTTCACTTTAAATTAGCTAAGTAAAATATGTATACATGGTTAGATTCACATCAATGACTGCACTCTAACTATCCCACAGTAGCACTCTGGATGCTATTCTGTTACAAAAATAGGGTGGCAAAAAAAAAGAAAAAAATCAACTCGGTCTTGGTGAAAACTTCCAACTGAAATTTATAAACCAGAAATTATAATCTGGAGTTTCCACAAATATGAACATTTTAAAGACATAACATAAAATAATTAACATACAAACCAACTAATATGTATTTAATGGTATTCCCTGTGTGCTTTATATACTTTGACAATTTCCTAGTAATTACACAATGCTGAAATTTAAAATGTGCTTAGTAGAATAATTAGTATAAATTCCAAACATTTCCTGTTTGAAAGAAGTAATAATTTACAAATGTTTGTCTTTTTCATCTTATCTCTACTTGGTTTCTTATCTTACCTCCCTTTTATATATTGGCATCTGTATACTCTTTTGTGCTTCATTTAATTCTTTCAATTTGCTTTTCAGATTTCTTATTTTATCTTCTTGGTTGGAAATAACAGATAAAAGCTTCCTTTCCTTTTGATTGCTTTTGTCCTCAAGTTGCTTCAATTTCATGCTCTCACTTTCTAACTGTTCCTAAAAAATAATTTTAGAAACACCAGTACAATTAATAGAACTGAGACTTGTGGACTATCACTATTCAGCAGTCTGGAATAAGCTAAATTAAGGTTTTGCAATATAAGTAAGGATCAGTCCTATTTATTACATTATTACTTTTAAATTAATAGTAAAAACCTTCTACCACTACACACAGATGTAACTTATCATAGATTATTATTCAAAGAACTGTATCTTCTGGATTTCTGAAAGTCATATTAGTGTTTATAAAAAATAAAGACACTTTGTTCAATTACTGTATAATTTACATTAAAAAATCATATCTTTTGCATGTACAATACATAAAATAATATTTCATGAATTTCAATCTTAAACCATTTTGAAGATGGTGATAATTCTGCAGCCACCTTAATTTTTGAGCAAACCCAAGAACTCAATAAGAGAATCACAGAATATCTCAAATTGGAAGGGACCCATAAGGATCAAGTCCAACTCCCAGCTCTTTGCAGGACTACCTAAAACTAAACCATATGACTAAGAGTGTTGTCCAGACACTCTTTGAACTTTGACAGGCTTGGTGCCATGACTGGCTTCCATGGAGAGCCTGTTCCAACAATCAACAATCCTCTCAGTGAAGAACCTTTTCCTAATGTCCAACCTGAACTTCCCCTGATATAACTTCATTCCGTTTCCTTGTGTCCTATTACTGGTCACCAGAAAGAGGAGATCAGCACCTCCCCCATCTGTGGAAGTTGTAGACTGGGGTGAGGTCACCCCTCAGGTTCTCTTTTCCAAGCTCAACAAACAAGTGACATCAGCTGCTCCTTGTAAGTCTTGCCCTTTAAACCTTTCACCATCTTAGTCACCCTCCTCTGGACACACTCTGATAGTCTGATGTCCTTCTTGTTTTGTGGAGCCCAAAACTCACCACAGTGCTCGAGGTGAGGTCACACCAGTGCAGAGTAGAGCAGGACAAACACCTCCCTTGACCAGCTGGTGATGCTTTGCCTGATGCACCCCAGGACACAGCTCACCCTTTTGGCTGCCAGGGCACATTGTTGACTCATATCAACCTGCCCTCAACCCAAATCTCAGATCTCTTTCTGCATGGCTGCTCTCCAGCCTCTCATCCTCCACAAGGATTGTATTGCAAATATTTCAGTCCCATAAAGATTTGTGAAATAAAAAGCACTGGCTGTCCTGACTTTAATGATCCATCTAATAATTAATGGAATTTTTATGTATGTGGGTTTTTTGGTAGAATAACAAAAAATTTTTTTAATATGCTTGAAAATTGCAAAAATTTTCAAGAGCAACCAACAGTTAAAAACTGCTGCTATGAACACCTTATAGTTGTCAGTTTATGAAATCTACAGAAACACTAATCTTGAGCTGTATCAGGTGTCACAAAAAGTGTCCTGAAGCCCCATGATTGTCTCTGCGAGAGAAGTATGCCCAAAAGTTAACTTTTGCAGAAGAATGTCAGTGAAATGCAGTGAGATAGTCTGTAGGCAAGTTGGGCAAGGTTAAGAGGAAAGAAGCAGCTAAGTGCTTTTCCAAGACCATGTTTTATTTTCAAATGGAACCTAAATAGGGTGAGGTTGTGCATTTGGAGATTAGGTAGGTAGGCAGGGCTACTCGACAATGACAGCCGTGCAAGGGTGGGTCCAGAGCTGCTTCACCAAGACACCAGCTTGTTAAGCATGGATGTGTGTACATGTAGCTGACACAAGTGTTTAGCCTCAAAAGGTAATACTATCTGGATTAAAGAAAAAACAAACCACAAACAAAAACCTGCAGAAAAATAGCTTTGAATCATTGGTTTTTAGTCTCAATTGTGACTCTGAATAGTAAACCTACAGTAAGAGCTTCAATGCAACTCCAGACTTGGGTGGTATCTCAAAGATCCAGATTAAGCCTCTTCTGCTCAGTGACTTCAAAACATTACCTAAACATGGCATGTTTCTATCACAGCAAAACTCCTTAATCCTAGCCTTTCTTCCACCCTTTGCATTTCTGGAAATTCCATTTCTCATTTAGAAAAAGCCAGGGGACACAGTTTCTCCTGTATTTTCTTTTCATATTAATGGAAAATCCAAACATGTAGGAAAAAGCTTTCATCAAAGATAACGCCCTTGAAGAACAACTGTATCTTAAGGACAGTAAAAGAACTTTTTCACTGAGCATGTGATACAGCATAATTTATGTTTGAGACTATTACAGCTCTAATTCCCATGTGGGCTTTCAAAAGCCTTTGGATAACTGGAACCACTGCAGCAACGGTCAGTAGTTCTCTTCCATTTCTCCTGTATCTCCTGCAGGAAGTGAGGACAAGATTTAAGTAAGCAGAGAGAAAAGCCACATGAGAAGAACCATTGCAACATGTTGCAATGAGGACATATCAGTACATACTGATGGAAATCATCCTTGTGCCCCATCAAGATACCAGGAAAAGCACTGGAGAAACCTTTTGGGATCTTTCAATAATACAACCGTTCATAGCTTATAATTTCCAATACTGAGTTTGGTGGTTTGCAATGCTTTGATAACACTTATAAACTGGCGGAAGTTTTATAAACTTTATAAGTATGTCACACAGGTCATACCTGCTCAGTTAAGTACTTTGCAACACATTGGATCTTTTAAGCATGCTGGTATTAGCTGCCAGCAAAGTAGTTACATATGTATTGTGAACAGATCAGTATATTTTCTTTTGAAGAGGCTTTATAGGATCAGAGGATAATTGAACTTGGAAAGGACCTCAAGGGTTCTCTAGCTTCTAATCAAATCAGGGTCAGTTACGATGTTTGATCGGGTTACTCAGTTTGGTCTTGAATTCCCCAAAGATGGAGACTGCACAACCTCTCTGGGCAACCTTTTCCATTGTCTGGTTGTCCTCATGGTGAAATATTTTCTCTTATGTCCAGTCTGAACCTTTACTGTTTCAATTACCCATTGTCTCTTATCCTCTTGCCATGCACCATTGTTAAGAGCCTGGGTCCATCTGCCTGCTAACCTCAATATAGGTATTGGAAAACTATTGGCTTTCCCTGAAGTCGTCTCTTCTCCAGGCTGGACAAGTTCAGTTTCTACAGCTTCTTCTCATGGGATATGTACTCAAGCCTCCAGTTATCTCAGTGGAGCCTCTGCTGAACTCTAGTTTGTCCATGTCTTTGTGGTACTAGAGGTCCCCAAACCGGATGTAGTGTTCTAGATGCAGTCCATGAACACTGAATAGAGGGAGGATACTCACTTCCCTGGGTGTGTTAGCTGTGCTCCTGTTAATACAACCCAGGAAGCTGCTGCCCTTCTTTTCTGTCAGGATATGCTGCTGGCTCATGCTCAGCTTGCTGTTTAACAAGATCCCAGCTCCTTTTCAGCAGAGTTGCTTCACAACCACTCAGTCACCAGTACTGCAGTAAAGGAAGGTCCTTTTATTTTTCCCTGAAGTGTGCTATAATGGCCTACTTCAGTGGCTTTCTACAACAAACAAATGGTCATACAGTTTCAAGGGAAACCACTATTCAACTGATGTGAACTGTAAGTGGTCTAAGGGAATATTAAGTGAAAC
This sequence comes from Pipra filicauda, assembly GCF_003945595.2. NCBI lineage: Eukaryota > Metazoa > Chordata > Aves > Passeriformes > Pipridae > Pipra > Pipra filicauda. Next base: position 688,363 of record NW_024104369.1, on the reverse strand, counting down.
TTTTAACAGTTTATCCACAAACTCCTTGTTATTATTGGGTAGAGATAGATTAAACAGATGAAGGAATAGGAGAAAAGGCTACCGATACCAGAATTTTTTATGTCTGGTTGTAGGCTGCTGATACCAGACTTTTTTATGTCTGGTCGCAGGGCCATACTACTGCATACATCATACCAGCAGCAGACAACAGTTAAATGTATAAAATTATCAGCTAGCACAAAATCAAGTACAGCTTTCTTTGCATTAAAGATAGGAAACAAACTGACACCAGAGAAGCTGGTATTAGCTGGAACATGCAACTCTGCAAGACTGCTGCAATAGCTGCTCTTAGTTATGTAAGTCATTTTAGGACCCTAATTTAGAGCATAAAGATGACTACCATACATCTGCCATTCCTCTGTTTATGTCCCGCACAAAAAAGAAGACCTAAACATTTATTGCAGGACGAACAATTTTGTATAACTATGCATCATTCATTCCTGACACACAGTTTCCTCCTCTTTTTCATGGCACAAAACACTCTGATGAACAAATTCCACACAGCGTTTAATATTGAAATTCTTGAACCAGGAAAATGTGATCATGAGCATGTTGTCTTGTCACAGGTGTTGACTTCAGCTTCATGTTTTATTGAATTTATAAGAATTCTGATGTCTGACTGTTCTAAAAAGTAGAAGCTTGACATTGTCTCATCTCTAAGGTTTTCTGTTTGCTGGGCAGCTTTGGCTCTGAGAGAGTAACTGGATCCAAATTCTTCCTGCTGAACAAAGTCTAGCCAGGGTCTCAAAACCAGGCAGCAATATAGGGCCCTTTAGTCTTCTCAGGCAGGTGACTGAAAAAATCTCTTAATCTTGTATATATTTGGTACTGACCAACAAGCTAATCTGGTCCACTCACCTCTTTCAGTGAAGAAAAACGTGAGCAAAAAAATCCTAAAACATTTTACGACATGCAGGCAACAGAACTTGACAACAGCATATAAAATACATAAGTATGACCAACTACTAGAAAATACAGAAAAGACAGTCCCTCCCTCATTTTAAACATCTGAAATTTAAGCTCTAATCATGCACCTATTACAATCAATTCAGGATTCCTATTCATTTTACTGCAGGACAGAATACAATCCACTGAAAAATCCCACTGAACTTAGCAAAAGACAGTTTCAGAAGGTATCTATAAATCCAGGCACCTCCAGCCATGGGAGAGACTCTGAGGAGGCTGTAAAGGACAATGGCTGTAGGTATAATTTATTCAGTTTAGAGCATAATGTGGATGGAGTATGACTAGAAAAATACAGACTTTCAAATAGAATACTTGAACTTCCAAATTTCAATACCTGAAAAAGCCAGTACTTTATTGAATTAGGTATAAGACAACCATATTGGGCCAGTGAGAGCATGATGGATTTTTGAGCTAACAGACGTCAAAATATGATGTCTAGGGGAGAAAAAAGTAAAAGAAAATAGGAGACATTCATGATACATCCTTTAATAAATTCCCAGATCTTCTTAGTAATAGTTTCTTTGTATTTACTAACTCTCAACAGATTTTTTGTGCATGAAGTTGTCCAATTTTCCCTCGAAGCACAAACTTCCACTGGCTGACTACCTGTTCTGGTTTTTTTACTTTTACTTCATTTATTGAGAAAGACAGAGAAATGGGAACTTTTGGGTTTTCCCCAACTTGTTTCACACATTTATTCCATGAAGTTTATCCATCATACATCAAAAGTTCTACATTTAAAAAGCACAAAAATTGGCAGCTGCCACAAAGGCATATAAACAACACAACTAATTTTCCATCATCTTCAACAGGCAGTTGGGGTTATATGGTTCTTCTCCCCTGAGTTTATTCAGTAAAATGAGAACTTGTGTAGAGAGACTGTCGTGTATCTTACTTGTAGCCAGCACATGAATGGCGTGGCCAAGACACAGCCAGAGCCAGTAGAAGCTGTGTGCCTCTGCTGTGCTATCTGGACAACTTTGTATCCTTTTGCCAGCTTAGTGAAAGTTTACTAGACACAATATCAAACATTAGGGTCCTCCTTGCATCAGGAAGATGGTGCAAAGATATCGTGTGTAACTGCAGAAGCCAGCTTTTGTCCAGTCAACATTCTTCCTCAAGCTCCATGCTCTCAACACAGAGTAAGAGAGCTACTACATTCCCCCGAACAGGAACATAGAGTAGGCTGGGTCAACCCAGCTTTGCATGGGTTTGAATCTCTACACATTCCTTCTGAAAAGACCTTATTTATATAGCACTGTGCCTGGGTTTAAATGCAGACAGATGATCTAGTTGATTCTGCATTGAGTTATAGCAGTGATATTTCTGTTCATGGCACAGAAAGAGAAGAATCACGATGAAATACCTATTGCTGAGAGGTAGCTGCAGTAAGTGACTTCACACAAAAATATGCAGATAAAGACAAATAACGTACATTCCATTAAGAAAATAGCTCCTGAAATAATGATTCCATCTTCTCATGCACTGCCTATAATCTCCTGTACAGCTCACATAATCTGTGCTTGCCCATGAGAAAAGGAGATAACACAGCTTCTCCTTTCTCCTACTCATTATATGACCAAGTTACTTAAAACTACTGTTCTTTAGCAAGCATTCAGAAACAAGAGTAAGAAATATTAGACTTGATCAGGTCTTCATGCGCAAGTGTAAGGCATAATTTTTATCCAACTCAAGACAGCGAAATGCAAAAATATGCAAAGATGTTCCATCAAAGAATTAACCCTTCAGCTGTGTTCTAATCCAAATAAATGCAAAGACTAGGAAAGAAATGACATCTTGTGATTACAGATTCTAGTGCAGAAAAATTATATGGAGATTTTTTTAAATAGAAAAGGATTGTATATACAAATATTTTCTAACAGTACATTTAAAATGTTTGCAAAGGCTTAGTCTCAAGTGAGATTCCTTCAGGATAATTAAGCAAGCATCAGCAATCCAGTAAAATTACTTTTCAATTAACATTTCTGATAAAAAATGCATTTCTGTGAATTTAGCATAATTAATTGGTTTCTAGCCCAGGCTTTGGAAATAAATCCTGAAATAGATTCTTTTTAAATATAATGCCTGATTTCACACAAGGGTCTTTTTATGACCCTTACAGGGTCCTGCTATGGAGCTATGGAGATTCATATTCAAAAATATGAGATTTTATGTTACAAGACTGTTCTCGAAAAACTTGAGATGACAGGATAAGAACAACGCAACTTTGTGCATCTCTGTCACTGTCTTTTCTTAATATATAAAATTAAGTCATATTCTGCACTATTGCTTTACTCTTATTCCTGTTACTCTCAATAGGCTGTAGTAAAAATCTCAGTGTTACTTCAGTGAAGAGAGGCAGAAGAGACATTGTCTTAAACCTGGCTATTTAGAAAATCCAAACAAATCAGCAGCATATCCAGAGCAATGTATGGTTCACTTTCTACTCCATCACTTTTTGAGTGCAGATTCTCCATTTCTTGCAAAAATACAGAGACTGGTTGCAATGTGAACTGATGTTGCAAGAAAGAAAAAGCCCTTTTCTGACCACTGATTTTGGCAAATTAAGAAATAAATAAGCAAGTAAGTTCCTACTTTATGATCAAAACTATTCTAGGGAGCTTGATGGGCAAACAGAAATTTCATTGGGAAGGATCAAAGGTAGATGCTTAGTCCATCTAAACAGACCTCAGTGTCACAACACTCGTGCACTTCAGGTGTAGCTCAAATGAACTAGTAAAAATCTCACTTACCTCTTAGGGTCTCATAGTATAATCACAGCACAAATGTGAACTTATGTTAAATATACTGCAGGTAACCGTACCTTTAAGAGTTTTTCTCTTTGCTTTGCTATGTTCAGTTTTTCAGAGAGCTGGCTGAAAGGTAAGTTGAATGTTTCAATGTCTTCATGCATCATAATGTAGGGATGTGCACTACCTTAAATTAAAAAAAAAAAAGGCGACTATCACCGTATTTTTCACAGTCAGTTTATAAATACAAGCAAAATTACATGAAGCATTAACTCCTTTATTTTATTTCAGCAAGCCTTCATATTAAACAAGCAAGAGAAGGCAAATTCAGTGCTTGGAGACAATGCAAGACAAATCAGCAATAAAGGATGTACATGTACCCTAAAAATAAAAGTCAGCCACTTTGCTAGTATTTATGAAAACCAGGAGTGTTAGGCTAGTGTGAATAAATATTTAATGAGCATGGCAGATTAACACATGGTTACTTTGACTCTTTTCTCTTATTTGTGTAATACAGTCAAACAGTGAAAAATTATCCATCAATGACTATTTGATTTGAAAGAGAATTACCTGCTTATAAAATCTGGTTATCCAATAAGATTAGCATCACAAGAGCCATCTAACATAAAAGACATATAGACATAGCACTCACATCTAGAAGAACCTGAGATAAACTTATTAACAGATAAGTGTAAAATTAATATGTAACATATTTTTATAATTCTAGTGAATGATTTGAACCATATTTTCCTAACTTTTATTGGCTTCAGTGTAAGCAGGTTCTACCTCCAAAGAAAATCTCACCATTTCTTGAGGAGGATAAAGAGAGACCCCAGAAGTGTTGCATTTTATAAATAGATCTTGAAATGGCACATTTGTGTTAACTCTCACATTCACAGAAAAGTATGATACTCATTTGAGATATGTATATTGTAAAAACTGAAGAAACAAAGTCAGAACTATTCATCAGAGCAACACAGCATGAAAAGCAATAATGTGCAAACTGGAGTACATACCTCTATTAGCATTCAGAGCAGCCAACTGTGATTTCAGTTTTGCAATAATGCTGTTTTGAAGCTCTATCTTTTCCTGCTGTTCACGTATTTGCTGCATGTAGTTTTCTGTCTGCAAATACAATATAATTAGCATTAATCTTATACTGTTTTGACTAGGGGTCTCCTACTTGGCATATAAAAAGCAGCTCTGATTTTTAAAGATAAGTGTAGTTGTGGTCCTCTGCATGAGAACCTTTGGCAAGTCAATATTTTTTGGGACTGCACTGATTAGAAAAGGTATTATAGGAAATAAATCCTGAGCTTTAGTAACTGTTTCAACCGTGGCAGTGGTAAAGGGTACCTTTTAAGTTAGGATTCTTAAGTCAGGCTTAAAATTAAAATTTTAGTATGCTTCAGAATGCTGGTCAGTTAGTTTAACTATAGAACAGAGTAATTTTCTTCCTCCATATTTGCTAACAAATTAAACAAAAAAAAAGGCTTTTAAAAGGATAGATTTTAAATGCAAAACATCAACATTGCTTATTCCATACAACAGATATTCTGTAAATCATTTTGACTGCTAATGAACAGTTTTGTCCATTTCTTTAAAAATAGTGGATTTGTTTTTCTCCCCTACATGAATGGGACAGGGAGAGAAGGCAAGCAAACAGTCCCATCCTGTATCTCCTATACTCCATCTCCTGCTGTAAACAGGCCATACAGCTTCTAATAATACTGCTCATATTTCACCAAAGTGTATAAATATTGCTAGACAGTCCATTAATTGAACAACTGGCCAGGTGGTAGAAAGATGCTAATATTCAAAACTATTCTTTCATTAGCACATGCCTAATGCTGAAGTTAAAGCAATGCTAAAAACAAGCAAGAAAACTTGCAAAATCCCAACAAGAAAACACTCAGGAATGCACTGATTTTTTTCTGAAATTAAGAATGTGTCAATTACTGAACAGGTCAGCACCTGTCACCGCCTGGGAGAAGACGGGGCATTATTCTCATGTCTTTCATAGTTTATTCATATTGCTGTCTAATTCTCAAATCTCAGCCACATTTAAATTCCATTCTCTCCTACTGTCCAGCGTGTTTGTCTGTAAAGCAGGCAGGAAAAGAATCTAAAAGCAAAATTTATTTTAAAAGGCCAGGTAGTAGTTGTACTATCAGAGTTTATTAAAAGAAAAAAAAAAGTGATCAAAGAGCAGTACACTCCAGCAGCTAGAAGAGACCTCATGAAGCAGAAAAATCACTGAGAACCAAATTGAAAATGTACAACAGCAATGTCTTGTCAACACTTCTGTACAGAGCACAGACATGACAGCTAAAACAGACAGAAGAGAAGATGCTTTTGACAGCCAGTGTGCACAAATTATTCCTTGAGTCAGATGGCAGCAACAAGTTACCAACTAGAAGATCTGCATGACAACCAACCATCCATCTGTATCAAACACCATCTGGCCGAGATGACTCTGGCTTCTGTGTGCTTGACATGGCTCCCAGCTCTAGAGACTGGCAAAACAAGTGGCCTATCGGTAACTTAAGTAGTAAACTGTTAACAACAGCATGGTGGACAATCCAACACTGTGTGGAGGCCACACAAGGAACAGACGAAGTTGCTAGAGTAAAGCACTGTACAAAGGTCATTCAAAAGCCAGGAGTTTTGCTAAAAAAACCCCAAAACAACACAAACAAAAACCCCCCAAGTAATTACAGTATCAATTCTTCTTGAAAAAATACTTTTGTTCTTTTCTGAAGTCACAAAATTCATCTCTTGAAAGTTCGATTAGGACAAAGATTTAAACTGGTAGCAATCCTTTATCAAAGGCTTTAATTTTTAATTTATGAACGAGCAAAAGTGCAGAGAGAAATCTTGCAAGCATTTAGTTCACTTAACACTTATGATCCCACACTTCTCTGGTTTTCTTGCAAAGACTTTAGAAGGGCTATCACATCTCGTACTCGATGTCTTGTTTCTCGAGCAGAAGTTTCTTTCATGTACTGTAGTTGACTCAGTCATCTACAGTTTTGGAGATAGTTAATTATCTTTAATAGTTTTAATTAACAGTTTTAATTAATAGTTTTTCTTCAAATAGTTAATTGTTCATCATATGAGACAGAACTTAAAAGATCCCTTAACATTCTAAAATGTCTTGCCTTTTGTTAAATTAGTTTGCAATTTCAGCACAAAAATCACACTACTTGTGACTGTTATGTATAGAAATCTCTACAGATTTACAGCAGCACTGCTGCAAGACTATGAATAGAGACAGACTGCACAGTGGATGATTGCACACATGACTGACTTGTTACGTGTTCTGCAATGCCTTGGCTAGTTTATTTTGTCATGCAAGGAGATGGCAAGATTGGGCCCAGATATCAGAATACTCTCTAGCAGACCTTTCCCTGCTCCCAGTTTTACTACTGCTTCCATAACTTGACACCGAATATGGTTCATCTGCCCCTGAACAAAGTTCCAGCCTACCAGTTCTAAAAAGTATCAGAAAGTCCTGTAGCACCAAAACCATTCAAGGCTCCCTGTAACAGAGGTTCCATTGCTGGGAAGAATATGAATGATAAAACTACTATGACAAAGCCAACCCTGATAGCTTTGCAATATGTTGTCCTACTTGATGAGAAGTTCAAGAGGAGTTTTGACTGAACTAATCTTTTCTGCAATAGACTAAGTAAAAATTCAAAAGGTGCTCCTTACTGGTCAGAATGCCTCCAGAATATGTTACTTCATAATTACAGAATAATTGTAGAGATTATTATTTTTAAAAATAGAATACTTATTCTAGCAACTTTCAGATACGTTTGCTGTACACATTGCAACACAAAAACTCTGTTGTCCTAATAGCTTGCACAGTGCTTAAAATTTTAGAGTATGTGACCTTTACACCTAGTAATTCATATGGCCTATCTTCCTATTAACAAAAAGTGGTTTAATTTGAGCTATTTACATTAATAATTTAAAAATTAATTTATAAGAATGCAAATTAAATTTCAAAAAGGTACGTAAATTTTATACATATCTTTGCTGTTTACATTAGAAGACTTCATTAATCCTCCAAAACAGACAACAATTTTCCCAACTTTAAAAAAAATTAAATTAATTCAAGGTCAAAACCCAGAACCCACCTACTAAATTCACAGCTTAATGAGTTACTCTGCAGTGTACTGGCCTGGTTTCATAATGGCAATTTCCAACTTTAACAGATGCACTAAAGTGTACATAGCTAAAGTGAAACTGAAATCTACATGTACTACCATCCTCCGTGGGAAGGATGGCTGTAAAGACAGAATTCAGAAACCGACACATACTTTTTGCTGTAGTTCTTTCACAGCATGGTCCCTATCCATGCATGCTTGTCGATAGGCTTCATAAGCTTTGTTAAGCTGCTCTCCAATGTTTTTGTCCATAATTCCCAATGTTGTTTCATCACTGGAAAGATGGTGGAGTTAACAGACCTGAAAAGTAATCAGAAGGAAAAAGAGAGAATGCTAAGAAACAGAAGTACGTGACTAAAAACACAGATAGCATGACTTGTACTAATATCATATTCAAGTAATATGCGCAGTATGTTTGACCATTAACTCACATAATAGCTTGAATTATAGCTCTGCTCACCTCAGCAGTTAATTTTATGTCCATGGATAGTTTTAAACAAAAGCCAAACAAAAGCAGGTTAACTCTGGATCAAATTCTGGATGTACAGAATGTGGAAATATATGTGTAGTTACAGTGGTTAGGACTGAGATATAAAACTGGTGCAGATCACCAGTTACCTGATTTTATGTGATCTCCAAAAATTTAAGGCTTACATAATTGTGAAATAACAGATAGTATTAATAAACAAAACTAAACTCAGCTTTCGGCATTAAGCAATAGAAAGACAAAAGCTCAGTAACATTAGATTACATAAACCTATCCTATTCTATGCAATATTTGAAAATGGCAACACAAGCTACACTACAAGGTGAATTAAAACATCTTTTATCTAAAAATCAGCTATACCAACCAGTAAGAATTAGCAAGACTTGGACCTTTTCACACAAAATTATAAACTTTTTACACATTGTGTACAACTTCAGTAAAACTCCCGAAACTACAGCTCATGAACTTCAACACATAAAACTACAACACTAGTAAACGTCACAGACTCCGATTTCAAGAACTTTGCAAACACAGGCCCTTTGCTTCTATAGTATTATATGACATTAATTTTAAGATCAAAATTTATCATAACATAAGCACAGTAGAGAATAAGTTAGTGAACGCTCAAAAAAAACCCCCCAAAAAACCAAGGTACTAGCATTAAGAAAAAAAAATTAATAATTTCATCCCTCCTGGTATTTAAAGCATGGTTATCTCACAGTAAATGGTGTGCCACTACCATCTCTCACTATCTTCTGGGATTACGCATAAACCACAGATACTGTTAAGGAAAGTGGTGCAGTCAGATGAGGATAAGCCAAGCAAGAAGGGTATGAGGATAATTTGTCTTGGACCCTGGTCTAAATTCTGAGGATTGCAGCTTGAAGATTTTGTTCATGTTTTCTGGCTTTTGAATATCTTCCCTGTCATAGGGCTTGAATACAGAAATGTGGTTTGACTTTCCTAGAAGGTGCAACAGGTTACTGTAGAGATATTGCACTTTTTCATCCTGCAAATTTTAGTTTAATAGTGTACTGCAAAAGCAATTGTATCTCCACTCTGGCATGGCTGTCCTTTAATAGTGGCAAAATGAATTCTTTAACAACTTGGAATCCTTTAGGGATCCTTTGATGTAACAAGCCTTACTGAAATCCAAATTTGTAAGTTTCGCTAAAACGCCTACATTGTTTCATATGAAAGTTCTGTTTGTTTTGACTTGTTGGGGTTTTTGTTTGTTTGTTTTCCTGAACACTAGTACAGTAGTTTATAATCTTGGGTCCCTGCATACTGTCTCAGAGTGTTTTCAGTAACACAGGCTACTTCATCCACCCCCTTTCTCCCCCGAAGGGTATCCCTTCACTAAATGGAATATTCATTCTAATACCTGGGGTACATCTTTAACTAAATAGGTAGGTTTTCTTTCAATTTTAAATGAAGGCCTGTTTTATGTAGTTCAGTGAATAAAATCAGATATTACATCTGCTTTCAAGGACAGGTGCTAACCTGCAGAGGGCATTGTTATGGCTGACAGTGACTGAAAGCGTGCTCTCACTTTCTTTAAAAGCTTGCAAAGTTTGCATCAACGTTGACTTTGTACTTTTCTGAAATTCTCCACTGACACTTGTAACAATTTACCTAGTAAATGGCATGTCTTGTCCATATAAAACATAACTTCAAAAGAGGAGTCCAATGGGATTGAAAACACTGTTCAGACACTAAGAGAGAGAACAGGGCTCAAAGTTCATAGAAAATGAAGGTATTAATTTCATTCATGCAAATTCAAATCTCCATCTGAAAAACAGTATTTAAAATTTATACCTAATTTCCAGTCTTATACTTACTCACTGATTGAAAGTGGGAGCATTGACAAAGAGTTCTGCTGTCATCTGGACTGCTGGTAATTGATCCAACAGGCAGAACTGTAGCACTGCACCTGATTTTCTACTTGGTAGGGAAAAATAAGGAGAATGGTAGCTAATTTACTGGTAGCTCCCTAAAATTCAGACTCCATGCAGTAAGAAAGAGTCAATGAAAGTCATTACTAGCAACACTTTAAGATAGAACTGTAACTAGAAGAATTGGTCCAATATTTGATCCATACCCCCTAGACACTCATTTCTGCTTCCACCTCACCCTTCCCTTTCTTCCAGCATAAGCAACCTTACAGGAAACCGTATCAGCAAACCGATCCAGTTTAAAACTAAATACTAAAGGTGTTTCTGCTGTGTTAGTTTTAATCAGACTAGATCCACAGACCACTTCAAATGACATGATAACACAAGGAATCCTGCACAGGAGCAGAAAACATCAGCAAAAGGCAGACAGAACCCCTGTGTTCGGCAGCAGCATTGGCTTTGAAACTGTAACATGAGGTCACAGTTATGTAACAGTGATGTAAGTCTGTCCTGCCACAGAGAAGAATACCTGGACCTTACCCAATCCCTGGCCATGTATTTTTGCCACTTACTTGTACCAGTATTAGCACTTCTATGCTACACAGCTGAGTATGCCAAAGTAGCTCCCTACTTCCTCAAAAAAGCAACAACAACCCCCCTAAAAAAAACAACTTCGAAATTAAAACTGGAGCTAGCTCACTGCAAGGCTGCTGGAGCACTACTACCAGCATAAGAAGGCAGTGGGAACATGAGACTAGCCGTGGGCAGGACTGCCGCAGTCTAGATTTAGATTGGATTAAACTACTCTGTAGTCACACCCTGGATTGCCTGTTGCTGGAATAAATAACTGCTTCTTATGTTATATATCTCATATCCAGAACTCCTTGCAGTTAAAAAGCTGGCTCCTTTTCCTGCTTCTCCTCCATAGGCATCAATATTTATCAGGGAATTTGCCAACTGTTCCTTGTCATTTACCCTTCTCCCTACATCCAACTAAGAGGAAAAAACCCCTCCAACAACCCTAAAATAAAAAAAAAAAAACAAAACAACCCCCAACCCAAATATCCCCCTATTTTAACCAGCCTTAGTTATGCTATGTTCCAGTCGCTATATTCTATACATAATTCAGCCCCAAACTGACAACCCTGATCTTTAGCAACTGACATTCTAGATATTCATTAGATCCTAAAGACTTCCACAATCATTAACAGCAATATGTAGTCAGCGGAGAAGCAGCAATACAAATTGCTGAACTTATTCTAACAGGGTCAGAATTAGAGGAAGAGATTAGCTCCAGAGCTCAGCCTGCAAATGTGAATACCTGTGAGTGCTGTGTTGCTGAAGCTACGGCAATGAGAACTCAAATTTCATATCTAGGTAAAGACTTGAACACCAGAAAACAACTGAGTATAGTAAACATTGTAAGACAAACTTTTAAGTAAACAAACCAAATAAAAGCTGCAGATTATCTTAAAATACTTTCCTCAAATGAGAAACATTTTGCTGATATAGGTGGGAAAAAAAAGAAACAGCAATATGAATATTCTGAGTCAAATGCCAAAAAAGCTCCAACACAAAGATTAGCAGCATATTGCTGCTGCAATCTCAGCTCCACAGCTCACTAAAGAGGCATATGACTTTTCTTAGTGCCTCAGAAAACACCTTTAATTCTGAAAAAATATTTTAGCTAATCATGTATATATATACACATTAATTTGTAATACACATGCCTACCTCTCATAGGTTCATATGAGAGATGAGAACATAGGTGCCATCCAGCAACAAGTAATTCTTTATATAATTCTGCCTTCAAAACAGCTTTTTCAATGGAAATATTTTGTAAGTTACACTGCCATCATCTTGGGAACTGGAAACCTGTTGAGGTAATCATTTGTGAGAGAATGCGAGCTCACTACACTTTCGTTCGATTTTTTTTTTTTCTTTTTATCCCCCCTTATTTTTTCTTAGTGGACACAGTTCCTGCTTTGCCCGACTGCGGAATGCGTCGGGAACACGGCAGAAGCCCCTCCTGCCACACCAGCGCTACAGCTGGGCCGCCCCTCAGCGCTCAGGGAGCGGGACGGTGATTCCCGGAGCGCGGGGGTTCTCTCCCCCCCGCCGCGCCGCCGCTGCCCGCGGGGACAGCGAGCGCCTCTTCCTGCTCTTGCCATCGCCGCCCGGGCCACGCCGCCCGACACTGATCCCGCTGACCCCGCTACGGCCGCTCCGGGAGCGCCTCCTCGCGCCAGCGCTGCGCCCCCGGCCCCGCTCGCTGAGCCGGGCCGAGGGGGACCCGGCGCTCCCGGGAGCGGGGGGCGGAAGCGCGGCCTGGGAGCGCCCGGCCCGCACCGCGTTCCCGGGCCGAGCGCCCACCGCCCCCCGCGGGACGGCGAGCGGCGCTTCCCGAAGCGACTCAGACTTACGAGCGCCTCGCGGAGCCCGCGGCCGCTCCCGGCACAAGGCGCTCGCTCCTGCCCGAGCGCCTTAACCCAGGAACCAGAACCGACTTCCTGCCGTGCCTCTCCCCGCCCTGTGACGGGGCGCTGCCCGCCGGGTCGGGGCAGGGCAGCGGCTGCCGGAGTTCGCTACCGTGGGAGCACCCAGCTGCCCTCACCTCAAAGATGGGAATATTTCTGCTTCCCTCTGCCTTGCAGTGCCTCCTCTGCTTGGCCGCATCCAAGCACCCGCCTCAAGCAGGGTCTGTGGTGCTCCCGACTTCCACAGTCCTTCCCTATTTCTGTCTTTCTGTGTTTCAGGGTGATTTGTAAATAACAATACTTAGGTTTGTAATATACTTTTCATGCTCAGAGCAGTTTCTGTCTGAAGTGTTTTTTTTTAGGTTACTACGCTGGCATTTTCCCCCTCTGCACTTATTTCATGCAGACAATGAATTTTATACATAAGAATATAATGGAAACATACAGTTTTAATTTTGTTACTGCTACAAGCCCTTCTCTCTTTAGGTCACATGTATAAGTACAACTTTTTTCCCTGAAGGTGTGTAGGAGGGTGGGAGCTGATGGGAAAACTTGAGGCGTTTGTCACATACTTGCCCAGGATAGTCACGGAGCCAGCAGCAGAGAAGCATTACAGATTTTGAATTAATCTCGGCCAGCTCTGAACCCCAGTGAGCATATCCACGCAGCCAGGCTGTAGTGTTTCTTCTGCTAGAGCAGAAGTTTCCTCTTTGGCCCATCACAGATCAGAACCTGCGTTCCAGCTATTGCAACCTTACCTTCCCTGGGTGCATGCACTTGGAAGCCTGAGGACTGAGTTCAAACATAGCCACAGGAAAAGTGGCCAGGTGTTCTTCTCTGTGCTCCTCTGAAGGCTGTTTCTATTGTAATTTACCTTTTCTGATAGATCTGTAACCACTCTTTTATTCTGTTTTGGCCTGTGCTAAAGCTAAAGAGACTTATAGGCAGATGGCTTAATAAGCCTATAAATATACTTCCTATTTGGCCACTTTTAGTAACTTCAGGTGAAGTTCTAATGGACTATTAAGGTGCAGAGAGGGTTTGCTCTGTTAACATATTTCTGAGAAATGGGAATGAAATCTCTTTCAGAGACAGTGTTGGAGACGTCCTAGTTAAGGTTTCTTTCAACCAGGTCTTAGAAAAAAAAAAAGTGGGTGGGTGGGCAAAAAAGATTATGTTTTTGTTTGTTTTTTTTAATTTAATTTCTACATGTTAAATTTTTTTTCAGTTTTGGCAAGTAGTTATACACTTAAAATTGTAATGGGTATCTTGGTAACTGAAATAAAACATGCAATTTTTAAATTCAGATCAATGTATGTAAATATAATTTCACAGACACTATATTTAAACAAGGATAATGTGCAGAAAAGTAAAAGTGGGTGTTATCTGATGATAAACATGTATCAACTAAGTTTATGACTACCTGAATTCAAATAGAACCATAACATATACACCATCATAGCATGTTAGTTGTTAAAGGGAAAAAAATTGTAAATTCTAGAAATGTGCTTAATTTGTTGTGAAGGTCTCAAACTCAGCAAAGCAAAAGTGACAACCATCTACAAACATCACTTTTGGAATCACATGCATTAATCTCTTAGTTCTTTATCAGTAATATTCTTTCACAGTAAAGCACGAGAGAAGGTGGTCTTTCCTCTGTCTTCATTATTTAGTGTCTTCTTTCCCTACGTTTCCTCCCCAAATACAATAAGATGTATGTAACAAGCTTTACAGTAACCCATCTTGATACTCCTAGAGACTTCCAACATTTCAATAAATTGTTAAATAGAAGTAAAGAAAAATACCCATGAAAATAATACAGAACCTCTAATGCATAGCTAACTTGATCTCTAATTTTGATCTTTTAGTGTTTTCTGCTTTACAGTCAATTAGTTTTTTCCTTTTCCTCCTCACCTTGCTTTCTTTTTCTTTGTTTTTCTGCTTCCTCCTCTTCTGTCTCTGTATTTCCTTCTCTACAGCTATTCCAGAAACAACTTTCTATATTTTTGTCCCACATCAATATTTCACACTTTTATGTCATTGTCAAGACAGAATTGCTTTCCTATATGTAGTCTTCACAAGATCGCTGGAAAGAACAAGCTTATATCAGTGTATTTAAAAATGATTTAGGATTTTAGGAATCTACTAATCTTAAAACCAGTTGCAAAACACCTATCTGGAGTTCAGGAGTGGTAGTGAAGAAGTTCTTGTCTTTATTATTTTTGTCTTTGTCTTTAGACTCAGAGGAAGTAATATTTTGACTACTTACACTTAGAAACTTTTTTTATTTGGGGGGGGGGGAACAAGTTGATACTTTTTTCATAGTGAAAATTCAAATTTGCTCTGAGTGGGTCAAGCAACCTATTTAAGTACCTCACATCATCTATATGCAGTTTGCTGTTTGACATTACTTCCGAAATGGTATTTTAGCAGGAATTTTACTTAGTCTGTGCTGGTGTGTTAACAATGTTGGTTACACTGTGCTGAGGTCTTGGAAGGAACTGACTGCTCTCAGCAGAGGCTGGTGGCTGCAGCAGCTGACAAAAGGCTGTAGTTCATCTAAGGTTTCATCTGATTGCTTTATACAACTCTATAAGCTTATAAATACAAATTGGCTACTACCAGAAAGAGGTTAAAATGTTTCTTGCAAGTTGTTAATGTAGCCATTTGTTCAGACACTAGATGGCTCACGTCAGATGTTAAACCTTTTCCAGAATTTATAAACTGTGGTCCCAAAGGAGTGTGCTGGGTGCTGAAGGAATCTCTGCTACTCTATGGTGTTTCTCCATTCTTGCAATCGGTTGTTGTTGTTTTAACAAAATAAAAAGTGTGTTTTGAACCTGAAATGCCTTTCCTGGTCAGAAAAAGAGAATTGTGGCTTAATTTAGACCAAATGTTGTCGTATCATAGTATGAAGGAAGATTGAGGCTGATTTTTTTTTCCCCAACATCAAAAGTTGATGAGCCTGTGGAAACCCTAGTATGTATTTTGCCAATAGGTGGTAAAAGACAAAGCCTGAGTTCCAGAAGCTAACTAAATAATATTAGTCAAAGTGCAGACATACAGATTTGGTGAATTATAAGCAACATAAACATAGTGCTTTATACTTTTTCTATGCATCCCAATGCTGAAGTTGCTAAGTATAATTTACTCATTGTCTTTATGAAGTGTAGGAACCAAAGGTTTGCATTTTCTTTTCTAATCTCTTTGGTAAGAGTACAGAAAATTTTTATGTTGCCTAGGAGGAGTGTCAACAGGATTATGAAATGTGGTTTTGTACTTCAGTACTGCTTATGACTAATATTAGCTGGGAACTTCCACTGAGAAATACCCAACTGAAGAACTTCCTTAAATGTAACTGCAGGCAGACAGTCATTCTCTAAAACGGAGACTTTAGCAGAAACAACCTGCAAACTGGCTTTGGACCCAGTGCAACATTCCTGATTTCCATAATTAAGGTCAATGGGTTCTGGAGGCTCACTACCTTGGAATAAGTTTAGCCTTCATGAAAAGGGAACAGTGCATGAACAGGCAACTCTGCATGCGTGGGAACAGTTAACATACGTAGCAACTGTTGTACCAAATATAATACATGTTTTTTAATGTATTGTGAAGAAAAAGCCAGTGATGATAATGACACCAAAAGAAAGTAGCAACAGCTTTGTAAGACAAATGCTATTTCTCTATATAGAATATAACCTGTGTTACAAATACAGAGAGTACACGATGGAGAGTGAAATACTTCTCTGAGAAGACTAGCCAATGCACTGATTCTTAGTTAAGATCCAAAGAAACTTAATTATGCAAACCCTTGAGTTCTCTTTTAGTTTTATCATAGAATCAGCTGGATTGGAAGGGACCTCCGAGATCGTCAAGTCCATCCCTTGATCCACTACCACTGTGGTTACTAGACCATGGCACTAAGTGCCGCATCCAGTCTCTTCTTAAAAACCTCCAGGGATGGAGAATCCACCACTTCCCTGGGCAGCCCATTCCAATGGCTGATTACCCTCTCTGTAAAGAAATTCTTTCTAATATCTAACCTAAACTTCCCCTGGCACAACTTGAGACCATGCCCTCTTGTCTTGCTGATAGTTGCCTGGGAAAAGAGACCAACCTCCACCTGGCTACAACCTCCTGTCAGGGAGTTGTAGAGAGTGATGAGGTCTCCCCTGAGCCTCCTCTTCTCCAGGCTGAACAGCCCCAGCTCCCTCAGCCTCTCCCTCATAGGACTTGTGCTTGAGTCCCTTCACCAGCCTCGTTGCTCTCCTCTGGACCTGCTCCAGCACCTCAATATCCTTCCTGAACTGAGGGGCCCAGAACTGGACACGGTACTCAAGGTGTGGCCTCACCAGCGCTGAGTCCAGGGCAAGAATCACTTCCTTGGACCTGTTGGCCACACTGTTCCTGATCCAGGTCAGGATGCCATTGGCCCTCTTGGCTACCTGGGCACACTGCTGGCTCATGTTCAGCTTCTTGTCATAGTTGTGTCTTTCCTCCCCTTCCCCCTTGAACCACGGTACAGTGAAACTGAGTTCTGTAGAACAGTGTAGGGAAAACATTTAGCTTGGAAAATTTGTTTTCTCTAGCATGAGTGCCTTTTTGCCAGAGAAACAAATATTCAGAAAATTTAACATATAAACATTAATTCCTTAGATCTGTCAATGTGAAAAAGTGAGATATTTTGATATCAACTACATTACATAGGCCTTCTCCCTCTGTTCCTTGTTAAAATTTCATAAATCTTGGTACCTGATTTAGATAGAACTACAGTATATTCAGTATCTAATTTAAGAAAATAGTTGATATATGGAGCCTTTGCACTATTTATTGAATGTTATTTGATCCTGAACCTCTGTTCAGGTTATCAGTGTGGAGTAAGAGTGGAAGAAGTCAAGGAAGATGTATTTGAAATACCACATTCCATTTCTGGAATCTCTTTTCCTCTTCTGCAAAAAGGGGGGCTATGTTGTGCAGCAAGATCACAGATTCCATGGTATTATTTCTGTTTCTGTAGTATCATAAAACTCCAAAGTTTGGGGAAAAGGAAGAGACAGGTGTTGATGCAAAGTCATTAAGTTAATGGACCTGCTTTAGTATACCTATGAAACTTCTTGTCAAAACTGTTCAGGATGTGAAAATTTTGGATGTGTTCAAGGGGAGATTGGACAAGTAAATACTTGAGAGATTCACTGTGGGAAACTAAAGAGACAGGCAGCATCAGTCTCAGGAAGTTCTCTGACCTGAAAATAGCTGGCAGCTGGGAGAAGACTCTGAGGAAGTATTACATATGCTTGCCCTGTTCTTATTCTTCCCAGGGCATTGATTTTTAGCCACTGCTGAAGACAAGATGGGTCTGAACCAATGTGACGTATGTTCTTATGGTAATGACTTCATGCCGATACAAATGTGTAGGAATTTCTCTACATTAAACAATCTCCTGTAAAAGATAGGATTCTCTAGAAGGATGGGGAACATTACAATTGCAGAAGCTCCAAGAGATATTGCAATCCATTCAGAATTATTTTTTATTATTATAAAATATCCATTTGAAATATAAAACCTTTGAGCAGGTTTATTAAAGATAACCGGTGAGGTTTATCTGGTTTCTCAAAGATGCTGTTTATAGTTTGACTACATTTCTAGTTAAATTGTGATGACCAACAGATCAACTGCATAATATCATTCTAACTGCTCACAAAGCTTAACAGGAGGTACGCCTATGTAAATACACAGCAAGGTGACCTTCTGGATTGGTGGATTGAAAACAGATCTTGAGAAAAAGGCCTCACAAAGAGTAGTAGTTAGAGATATTTTTTCCCATTCTTTAAGTGGAGGCAGCGTCTAACCATTTAATGCAGTTTATTTAGTGCAGGGGGTTTGTGTCTCCATATACACCAGTTAATGTTGTCCTAGTTAAAACTGTACAATGGAATAAACTTCCTAGGTTTCCTCCTAAAGTAAAATTTACAGGAACAGGTAGTAAAATGGTTCATTCATGTTTAATCTTTTAACAAAACCACAAGTGCTCCTTAAGTATTTTTACAAGATAGAGCAACTGAAACCATATCTATAATATCCCTGATACATGGAATTGGTATACATTTCCACATTTTTCTTTCAGCATTATTTGATTGTATGTTATAGCAGCATTTGAAAATAAATAGTTCTGTTTATCTGCACAGCAAGAAAGTATTTTGGAATTATTCATCTATGTCTTGTGATACAGTTGTTCCAACTCCTCATGTTAATTTTTAAATAATTTTATAAATGAAAAGATGGTTTTGTGACTTCAACAAAGTGCTTTTCTTGATTTTTACTCCTAGTCTTCCTATGAGAGTTTGGTGGGTCTAAGCTTGACTAATTAGAGTGGGCAAGACAAAATAAGATGGTCAAATGAGTGTTTCTATAAATCTTAAAATGTATCATTGCAGTGGAGTTCTGTAACCAAGTAAACCAAAAAGATTTGAGTAGTCAGGCTGCTCAGGTTTTAACTAAAATTTCTTGATATCTGCATACACCAAAGATAAATCAGCAGCTGTGCCTGCTGAATTTTATGGTAAATCTTTCCCAACTTTAAGCAAAGAAAGCTTGAAGCCATGTGCTGTGTAGTGGCTCACCGTGTGTTGACACTGTCCTTGGTTGAATACAGCCTCATTGTCTGTGAAGATAAGTGGAGTAAATGACAATAAAAATTCAGACCAGCT
Organism: Pipra filicauda; assembly: GCF_003945595.2. NCBI lineage: Eukaryota > Metazoa > Chordata > Aves > Passeriformes > Pipridae > Pipra > Pipra filicauda. The sequence continues at coordinate 668,867 of NW_024104369.1, read as the reverse complement.
TCTTGCAAATTACATTTGTTCTTACCATGCAGCAAACAGGAACATGTGCACAAAGCATAAAGAAAAAAAAAAAGGATGATTCATTGTATGTTCTCAGTTCTAATACAGAAAATGCATCATTGGTAATAACTCCGACTTTCTGAAAGAGCTGTCACACTTCAAGATTTGTTCCTGGTGAAGTAGAGAGAGAAACACATGATCAATGGGTTTGGGCCTTTTTGCATAATTAGTGGCAAAACACGCGTGCACACACACACACATGCACACACACTCGCTTACTTCGTCTGGCACAGCTTCAGTCTTCTCATTCACCAGCTGCTAAGACATTTTCATATCTATAGCTGCTTCCTCTAAGTGAAAACACACCTGCTCTTCCAGTATTGTATCCATTTATTGTTGGCTTTCTGGAAGAAAAAAGATGCAAGAGAATTTTGGCTTGTATCAGAGATCTGAATAAGAATGGGATAACTCAAAACAATCTTGTAAAAGCTATTATACATTAACTTCTCTGTATTAATTAGCAGTTTACATCAGCAGATACACACCCAGGGTCTGGAATGAAATGTTCTAAGTGACATTTTGCTCTTATTTTCTGCCTCTATGACATTTGGAAATAGTCTTATTTGACCAGGTTTTGACTATTGCCATAGTGTCATCATATAACTGCAATTAAGCGCTCCTTGATTGCACTGCATATGTATTAAATCAAATGGTAGAATTTTAGACAGAACCGAAAAATCATTCCCTGCAACAGTGAGTATCAACTGCATTTTAGATCACAAAAGGAGGTCAGGCAAAAAGAACATAAAAGAAAGGCAACTCTTAATATGAGGAGGAGAACCAAGAAAGATAAAGTCATAGATGTCAGGTTAGTTGGGAGTAAGCAAATGAAGTACCAAAGGCCCTCCTTCCCTAGTACTCGGCTTTACCTTTCCATTCATACCCTGCAGTATGACCAAATTGACATCTGTCTCTAAACCCCTGTTTTAAAGTATTTGATCTAAACTATGGCCTGGAACTAACCGAGGTGATCTTAAATTTTTTCTCCAAATTCTTCAGAGGTAATAGACTAATAAAATACTGTTCTATCAGTCCAATCCCTGATACACTTGTATCTTCCAGCCTATCTCTTCCTACTTTGTTGACAGATGGTAGAGTAGCTAAAGACAAGAATCACAAAAGGCATTTAGGGTTATGGTACCAGTGGCTTCATGGAGGCTGCTACAGCCTCTGGTACAAAACTTTGCTGCACAGAGTAATGGGGCTTGCTGAAGAGAAATGTTTTAAGCATAGCTGCTGTCTCTGGGTAATACTCTCTAGTCCTCAATCCTTTCTAGTCACATCTCCTGGAGATGAAAATTAGATTTTACATGGACTGATTGGGGTAGATAACAGATTACAGTCCTCCAGTCTCATGGCTAATACGATCTTTGTGTTCCAGTCTCCTTCTAACAATATTTACATGTTTTGTGGCATGGTAGGCAGTAGGTCATTCCCACTTTGCTGCTTTTGACAATCAGTTTTACTGATTGGTTTTCTACTTTACTGGTGCCTAGAACAGCCCTCTGAAGATACCATCCTTGCCAAAGGCAGCATCAGCTTTACCTAAACCATTTCGAACATATGTTTGCCTGTTTTGAAGATCTATATTGGTGATAAAGATTTCACAGCCTCCCGAGGGACCTTCTGTTCTTTCTTACAGATTTTTTTTCTAAATCTCTAATTATTCTTCAGTTGAACCACATTTTCCACAAGGTATACTGAACAAACTGGACAATATGATCCAGCTGAGACTTTCCACTGTAGTTTTCAACAAACACATGCCGGCTGTTTTATATCCTTAAAACAGAACAAAACCTTAAGCTTTTAAGCAAACTTGTTCAATTATTTGCTCCAGTATTTTTTTCAGAATGAAAATAAAGAACAGTATGTTATTTCCTGATTTCCTCTGTTCTCTGCTCTTAAAGATAAACATGACATCTGTCCTTTTTCTTTCTTATAGAAGCTTATCTGTTCTTGAAGATTGTTGCTAATGGCTCCAAAACATCTTTATTCTGTTCTCTAAGTATTCCAAAAGGAATTCAAGCTCATCTGGTTTGAAAGCATTTTATCTAAGACTATATTCTGTCCCCTTGCCTCTGATACTAATGATTTTAGCCAGCTGATTGAGGCTGACCCTTCTAGTGAAGAAAAGTAAAAAAGGTATCAGCTTTTTTGATACCATCTCTAATCATACTTTTTCTCCACTGACTAGCAGATCTCTCTTTCCTTTGTCTTTGTCTTGCTACAGATGTATTACCAGAGTAGATATTTATCCCATTTTGACTTTTCTGATTTTGGCATCTTTTTTACATTGTTGCATTATTCTTTTACTCCTCAGTGACTTTGTTAAGCTTAAGGTAGCTAAAAAGGCCTTCCCACTGTTATTTAGCATTTTGGGATTTTTCAAAGCAAATTTCTTATTCTGTCACTAGCAGTGGGGTGGTTTGTGTTATCTCCTCTTTTTCTAAAGGAGATAAAAAATCTCAAAAACTCCATTTTTTTGAGGATCAAAATGATGCCTGCACACTGGATTTAGGACCTAAAATGTCTGTCTAGATCTAGTCCTGACTGACTCATCAGAAGTCAAACTGTATGTTTCTGTTAGAGATGGGTCTGAAGCATAGAAATGTCTTGCTTAATTTTTGATCTGATTAAAGCAGGATTATTTGGTTACTATCTGATTGGTATTTTATGCTAGCAAATTTCCTTACTTACCAGTTCTTCTTTGTATGCCCTTCGTTGTCCCTGATTATTTCCGCATTGTCTTGTGGGAATTAAAAAAGAAGTAACAAATTAAAAAAAAGTTTCAGTATGTATTTTTCCCATCTGGTTAGTCCAGCACTCTTCTTAATTAGTAAAATGCCATCCTGTCAGATTCTCTCCTGCCAGGAAGTCATTCAGCTACGAAATCACTTCTTCACCTCCATTGTATATTTTAACATTTGAAAACAGCAAAACTCTAAGATATGGTATTCTTTCTTACAACAGAAAAAGCAAAATCAACTACAGCATTGCTAATTAAGTGTAGTTTAGGATTAATCTGTATTTAAACAAGGCCTCATGGGATTTCAGAACATGTACCCAGAGTGTCATAAAATGTGTAACAACACTTCTCAATTAATATTCATTCATTTGGGAACAATGCAAAGCAGTCAAATAACTACAACCTCTTCCTTACTCTTTCCCTGAAGTTTATGTGATGTCCAGATTGCTCTCCCAAGTCCAAAGGTCAGCTCCTTCTTATTTTTTGGGCAATACCACTCTATTTCCTTTCTTGAGTATTAAGCCTCTTTTTCCACTATAAAGATACTTAAAGATGATGTATTGTCTATTAAATCATAAGTCTACTGTTTGAATACATCAACTGTGTTGCAAAAACATAATTATTGTGTTTCTTTTCCATTGTGCCAAATGGAATGCCAGCCATTTTAAAATTAGTGTATGGTTGAACTATTTTATTTTTCAAATTGTCATATCAATAAAAATATTTAGATCAGTTCAATACCATCTTACTGATTACAGATGAGAAGCTTAATAAATATTAAAATTAAGTGTTCTTTCAATAAAAAGAGGACAATCTCAAGGAGAAACCTAAACTACATCTGTATTCAGAAAAATTAAACATATAACTAATCATATTTGAACAGTTTGTAGGAAACATAGGAAAAACACAGTTACAAACCTTCATGTACAATTTTACATAGAATTTGCTGTAAAGGAATTAAATAGGAGAGAATTCTGTATATTCATTTACTTTCAAGGTAGGTTTTTTTCTTTCTTTGTTAATTTTTTGGTAAGTGCTACAGAATATATAACAGAAATCTGTTTCTTTTAAGATCTGTAGGAATTTTTACTTTTACATGGAAGTAGTCTGAAAATAAATATTATCAATAATTACATTAACTTTGTATTTCTACCAAAATATTCTGACTCCTCTGTGGTGTGGGCTTTTTTCTATTTTCCGGATGGCTAGAAGGTGTGTTGAGTGAGTTTTAAATAAAATGGAGCAGAAGTAGGAAAGGTGAAGTACACTACTGAGAGAATCTTCTGTGCATAGAATTCACTTCCCTAGGCATCCATTCCTAGTTACTGTTGGGGTCTCTGAATCAATAAGGGCATTTTTATGCGGGAACTTGTACTTCCATGGAAGAAAACAAGGGAAGTCTATGTGACTGTGGCTTAATAAAAGGTACCATCGCTCCTCCAGATGTGACTGGTCCAAGGTGTGAGAAAGCTGGGTGGGATCCTTGTATAGACATATCAGGTTTTAGGTTTTAACACTAGTATCCCAACAAAGAATGAGAGAAATTATGGTTTTTGTTCCGCAGTGTAGCTTGTGAAAAGTGGTGCTAATCAAACGATACAAATTCTCTTCGAGTAAAAGTCATGTCCATTGTGTGGAGCCAGTTGGCCTGGCTCCACACCATGTTATATGAACGAAATGCAAAATCTAATGCTAGTTCAACATAATGCTTATTTTTGCTTCAACCCCAGCTAAAGAAACTGAAGATGCTCAGGCACCACTTTAGTAACTAAGCAAATCTTTCTTCTTGTTTCCAGCAACAGAGCCATGTAAGATATCAGCGTTTCAGCCAGTAGGCAGAGACCCAGTGATTATTCCTTGGTTCCCTGAAGCTCTCCCTAGCATACTTACACTGTTTCCTCATACTGGATTCACTCCAAAAAATAAGTATAGCAAAGCCAGTATTTTAGAACATGGAAACGATCCCCCCCAACAGGTCTTTATTAATCACTGTCTCTTTGGACAGTATTTTGCTTCCCTAAGTGTTTGTCAGATTTGTGCCCCAGGCATGCATACTCAAGAAATAGTGTTTTATTTGGGTATTAAATAACATAATACACCTCATTAGTAATAAGCTGCTTTTTTCTGACAGAACATAAGACTTATTAAACATGACTGTTGGGTTCATTCAATGTCTAAACAGGACCTTGCTGCAAATCCAAATCTACTTGAGTAGACATACAGTAAAATGCCAGGGGTAATATCATATCATTAGAAATAATGATAATAAACAGTGATAATGAATCTCTTGGCCTCTTTTATGTTAAAAGAAATGAGTGTAATGTCTCATACTACAGGAAAAAACCCAGCAGCTGATGAGAGGTTAAGATGGGTATACAGTATAATGAAAAAGGTTAATTATAGAGAGATGTCAGACAGCAATTATTTCATCTATAGTAGTAGTGTTCAGTTACATTATAAATATAACTTTCACTCCTATTCCTACCTTAGGTGACCAACTAATGTGTAAAGCATCCTAGAAAATGCCCTCTATATTTGGAATTTTTTGCCAACAAAGCTGAACAATGCTAGGTAAAGCTTCTTTTCTTTCAGTATGCATTGATATTTCTGTTTGGTCTTTTTCCATTCCTTCTAGGTCCTCCCGTCTTCATCTTCTGCTGCTTATGGCTAAGAGTTTCTCAGTTTTTGCTCTGCTTTTGCCCAGACTCCACCAACCCTCTCTAACTCAGCTACTCCTTCCTATTGTGCTTCTTATACCTTAGAAACCTCCCAGACTTTTAATTCTGTGGCCACCACTACTTTTCCTGGCTAAATACTTCACAATGGCTTGTGTATGTTTCTAGCACATGTACTCTTTCATGACAAACACCAGCCCCATAGACTGGAAGCATTAAGAAGCATTAAGAAGGGTATCAAGGAGGAATATGGAAACATTGCTTGGGTATGCAAGGATGGAATTAGGAAGACCAGAGCTAGATCTGGAGCTGAAACTGAAAGGAATATGAGCAGCAAAAAGCAAACAAACAAACAAAAAAACCGAACAAACTTGTGTGGGTACACTGGCAGCAGATGGAAGACCTGGGAAAATGTTGCCACCTGAAGAACAGGGCAAACAATCTAATAATGAGGATGAAAGCTGACATCAATGATGTCTTTTTTTTGTCTTCATTGGCAAGGTCTGCCCTCAGGCCTTGCAAGTCTCTTTCCAGAAGCAAAGTTCATGGCAAAAAGTTACTATCCACGATAGGCAACTGAGTCAGAATCAGTTTGAGTAGACTGGGCATATGTAAGTCCATGGAACAGGTGGGATTTATCCGGTGTTGCTAATGGACTTAGTTGTTGTCGTCAGTGTGAGGCCTCCCAAAATCTTTTAAAAAGTTGTGATGATTAGGGAAAGTTCCTGCTAACTAGCAAAAGGACAAATACTACCTCTGTCTTCTGAAAAGGCAAGGAGGAGAATCTGGTGAACTACAGACCTGTATTCCTATCCAAAATATAGGAACAAGGTATTTACAAACATGTAATTTCTAAAGTGATAGGATGGTATGTTCTAAACAATAAATGTTCATAAGTCTTTCTTATTGCATTTGTATAAATAGATTTGGGCTCTTGATTTTCTTTCTGTCATAGTTCTTACTGCAAAAATTCCTTTGAAAATATCTCCACATGCCAGCTGGGTTTCACACTGAGTCTTTTCCACAGAATATTGATGGCCAAGGACTACAAACTGAAGACTCGTAGGTGGACATCAGCTTGGATACAACTTGCCCTTGGAACTATGGATTCATCTCCTGGCATTGTTCAGTAATCACTTGCCTGGTCTAGAAGAAAGTTAAACGGTTTAATTTTAGTGTTTGGCTTAATACTAACAAAGCAGTGCTAGCAAGGAGAGAGAGTGGGTTCTATTTTGTTTTTAAATGTTACAGTTTACCTTCTGTTTAAGAGATGACAGGCTCTTGTCTCCTTTATCTCCTTTTCTGCATTCCTCTTTTTCAGCAATGATGGATGGATAGAGCAGCACTTGCAACCTCAGTTTATCTTTCCTTTCTTTTGGCAATAGTCTGTGTGGTTTTTCTTAAGAGCTAAGACAGCCTCAGGCTTGCTAGGGTGCTTTATGGTGAGCTTCACATTATTGAGCTTGATAGTGTCTTAAATTAACATTTTCTATTAAATTTCTTGTACTGGTATTCTAGACTTCTCAAAATCAGGTAGTTCTTACCAAAAGGCTATACTATTGCTCCCTGACTGAAGCAGTGAGCCAGCATTTGAGACCTTGTGTGACTGGTTGTTACATGAAGGTATTAATTAATGTTTGAGAATGTTTTGGAGTTCTTTGTTTTGTTTTCTGGTCAGGTAATACAAAGTCTTCTTTTTAGTGAATTTGAATAAACAACAACAGACAGTTTGCTAACAGCTTCTGCATCTGACTTCTCAGTTACTCCTGCTCCCCTTTGAGTCTCTTCTAAGGTCTAGCACATGACTGTTCCACACTTTGCTGACCCTTTTTTTGCCCTGTTTAAAAACTGCGGCCAGTCCAAAGAGGAACCTTGGCTTATAGCATCACTGTTTATCTGACCTGTGTACGATCTAGTGCAATTTGTTTCCGTGATAGCTTCTAGCTGCCTCATTAAAATGCTTCTTCCAATTAGGATAACCAAGAAACACCTGACTCTAATTAGGTTTCTGTTTGCTTGCAGATCAAACACAGGTTTGATGGCTTTATGATTTCCAGTATAAATATATGCTAAACATTTCTAGCTCCCAGAAATGTACATAGATTCCACTTCCTCACAACTAAAACAGAATTTCTCGATTCCTCTTCACTTTTCCTGGCTTCTTTTTTTTCTACTCCTGTAACTTAATATGCAACTTTAGATGGGTATAATCCGTGTTTTGTACCAGACTCTCTCTTGATGCTTGCTACACTCTCTGCTCTCTTTGCCTATACCCAGTGTACCAGTATTGATGATGATAACTTCTTTTCTTGGGCACACTGTGAAAGGAAGATCTGTAGTTTATTCACAAGGGAATAACAACATTCTGAACATTCTGTTCACTATGTGTCATCTCAAATTTTTGGTCATCTCAAAAATAGGTATTTTTGCCAAGTTCCCCCATCATCACCGTCATCTGACCTGCACCTTTTGTACTAGCAGGGAAACCTTCAGGCAGATCACCAAATCAGGCTATCTGATTTGCTCAGATCTTTTCCCCCTGTACTGGTGAAGCTGCTCAAAAGTTTCCATCAGTGTCCAAGCTCGAATGATTGACTTCACAAGATACCTGAGAAACGTGTAGTAAATTTATTGTATGATAGGTTTGCCTGCTATGTGCAATCTCTTGGTGACTAAGGGGCCTTCTTTGAAAATCTTTCCTTTGCACTCATCAAGCCTCACATTCATCTATTAAATATGAATTTTACTGTAGAAAGAATTCTACATGTCAATTTATAATTTCCCCTCAGTACAGCAACTCATCATATAATTTTATATTTTGACATTTAAAGAACTGCTTTGTTATTTGCAAATACCTTTCTATGCGCATCACAATACAGGCTCTTACTATTACTCCATGACATACCCCTGGATACCGCTATTATTTCTGCTACTTACACTTGAAGCCAAATAAGTTATTTAGAAGCCATGGGATTCTATATTAGTTAAAATATTTAACTTGTTCTGTCAAAGTTCTTGATCCTGTTATCTTTTCCAGGTAAGTAATTTTTATTTACATGGTTAAGCTAAATGTAAAAAAAGGATACTACCTTTACAAATCTGTGATCAATACACACTCATATTTCTTTTAAAAGAGAAAAACACATTGATCACAAAACATATGGTACTCTTTCCTCATCTGCCATTCACTAGATTGTGCTTGTAATGTTAAACATTTTGTACCAGTTTTTCTTCAGCTTCAATGAACTAGAGATTTTTAGGGTCCTCTGTATTAGAGTAGTCATGAAGCATGTGTTACAACTACTTTTGCGTGTTCTAACTCAGAGAACTCTGACATGTATCAGTATTTGAGAGACTGAAGATCTCCTGTCTTGTTTGAAGTCACACTGTTTCCATGAATCTTACTTTTCTGAAGCTTCTGTCCAGCTATAACAATATCCATTTTTCAGGTGCGAAAGTATTATTAGAAAATACTGTTGAGATTTGAGTTGTCTTTCTATATTACGGCCTGAAGTTGTGTCAGGGGAGGTTTAGGTGAAATATTAGAAAATATTTAGGTTAAATCCTAAATCTTCGTTTGTGAAGCCTAGCCATGAATTTAGATTAAGTATTAGAAAACCACTCAGAGGGTGGTTGGGCACTGGAACAAGCTACCCAGAGAAGTGGTCACAGCACCAAGCCTGACAGAGTTCAAGATGCATTTGAACAATACTCTTGGGCACATGGTGTGACTCTTGGGGATGGTCCTGCGCAGGTCTAAGGGTTGGAGTCGATCTTTTTGGGGTCCCTCCCAGCTAGGCATATTCCGTGATTCTATGAACGTCATTAGCATTGCAAAATTACCTTTTTTCAGCACAAGTAACACAGAGGATGAGTGAGTACACTGGGAAGTCAGGGTTGAAGGTGTATGCTGAAAAGAACTTCTACAGGAAGAGGTGTGATAGAAAGAAAACCTATAATCCAAATGTATTTGCACAAAGTTAATAATTAATAGAGAAAGACTCTATTATGAACCATGGATTTTCATAAGAAGCTGACCTATTCCTCTAGAAATGACATGTCTCTAAGTGCCTTTGTTTCTAAACTTTGAATGGAAAAAGAAAGCTAAATCTTGAATACATAGACCCCCAAAGAAACAAACAAAAAAACAAACCAAACAAAAAACCCCAAAACAACAACAAAAAAACCCACCAAAAAAACCCCCAACCCAACAACCAACCAACTAAACAAACAAACAAAAAAACCTGAAAAGCCTCAGAAAGAGCAAAAAGAACTGCAGTCTCATAAGATATAAGAAAGAAAAGAATCCATGTCTGACAAAAGGAGTGAAGAGAAAAAAGTGATACATGCTTTGGTGAAAATCAAGTTTCATATGGTCAGGGTCCCTTTTTTCCCAGTGATGTTCAGGTCATGCCAAAATAGCTACATTTTCTGGCATTTCACCTGGGATAAAAAAACATTACAGGATCTCCCCCCCATTTCTCCCATAGCACACTTACTAGATTAGTCCAAAATCCTTTACTCAAATCTGGTAGTTCTGGCATATGGGCTGCCAGCTGCCCATAAAACAGTGGTTATCATCATTTTACAACAGGAAGAAAGACTTTTTAGTGAAGCATTATACATATATATACATATATATATGTATATAATCAACGTACCTATTTGTATTTGAGTTTCTGTCTTATCGCTCAAAATATCTAGATTTTAGATCATGAGTTTTGAATTGTTTTGAACTAAGCAAAATCAAAATGTCTTTTCAGCAGTGTGCTTCAGCTTAAGATATTGTGTACTGACCTATGAGAGACAAAGGAGAGCATCATACCTATCCCATAGCATTCATCTCAGGCAACCAAGGGATGTTTCTCAAATACTGAGTGAGGAGGGGTAAATTCAGGAAAAGCTGTCTGACCAGAAGTATTGTCAGAAGCTGAAGAATACTGGTTACTGCTATTATTTGCACAATGTTTTAAAACCAGGTAGCCAGGAGAGATTTAAAATTCCAATGTTTTTGCTATTTCTGGCTAGTGTGGTTCTTCTCTGACTTCTTCAGTAGACCATCCACAGAGTCACTCAGAAGACTGTAACATTTCTAGAATATACCAAAAATAATGAATAATTCTAATACATTTTCTTTTTTCTGCGACTGCAGAAATCACTGACTGTGGATATAAAACTGTAGAGCTTTGTTTTCTTTGGTACTGTGATGCTATCATTTGTGCTACTGGATATAAAACTTTTAGTTACATTTCTTGTTCAGAGACTGTTAGAAGTTTCAAAATGGCAGATGGGTAGTTTTTTAGCCTACAATGAGAAGTAAAAAGCAGCAGTACAGCACTCACAGGTTTCTGTATTGTTTTACCGATACAGCAACTATTGAAATATCAGTATCTATTAATCAGATTTATTCATCTGTACCTCCACAGGTCATGGATGTCCTTGGCCTCTTTATTTTTTTTATCAGATGGCAGTCTCAACTGCTTTTTCATCTACTTGTTCTGTATTTATATGTTTTAATCAGATTTTTAAATGGATGTCATGGCCTAGTGTGATCATTCAAAACATATATATCAAAAACATTTTGGCCCCATATGTTAAGAAAGTAGAAATAAAAGATTCTTCCTTAGTTATTGCATTCTTATTTTTTTTCTCTGAAATTCTGTGAGATAGACTTTGCAGGAAATTATTCTCTGGATATCACATCTTTAGAGATACATGGTTTGAAAATCAAGAACAGAAATGAGCGAATTAACTCTCAGGCTCATATTTTCTTCCCTGGGGGTGGGAATATTAACAAAGCAGACCTGGGCAAAAAGATGAGATATGATGAAGAAAAACTATGCACCTCTGTAGCATTATACTTACAATCACAGATTTTTTTTAAGTTGGAAGAGACCTCTGAAGGTCATTTAGCGCAACCTCACGCTGAAAACTGAGTCAACTTCAAAGTTAGATTGAGTTTGCAAGGAACTCATCCATTTGAGTTTCAAATGTGTCTGAGAAGTGGCAATTCCACAGCTTCTTCCAGCAGACTACACTACTTTTTTTTTTTTCCAGTGCTACACTACTTTTCTAAATGTCCTAGCTATGCCCTTGCTAATACAGGCTTTGTCACCACAAATGCACAACTGATGATTCATGTTGAACTTGCTCAGCAGGATCCCAGGTCCTTTTCTACATGGATGCTGTCGAGCCGGTTGTCTCCCGTCCTTTTCTCCCTGCACTCCTGACTTCTCCCTTCCTTTCCCAATAACATTTCACTCATTTGCTTTGTTTTTGCTGTTGTTGTTTTTGTTCTGGTAAGGTCTACTGGTTCTGTAAATATAAACTTATCATGCATGCCTTTTTTTGTTATAAAACTTCCTGTTCAGCCTGTGGGGTTGTGAAGGATTGTAAGGGCTACGCATTTAGTTTTCCCTTTGTGAATCTTCCAAAAGCTGCTGATCTGAAGGATCTCAACCACCTCCCTGGAGATGAAGTGAAGGCCTCATGTCCTCATGAAGAAATACATAAAAGTTCTGCAGGTGTAAAAATTATTTTGGTTTGAGATGCAAGAACTAATTAATTAGATTCTAGAAATAGTCCTTGGTTTCATCTTGCACAATTCATCATGTATGTATTTTGTATAGGTAACTTCTAGAGGTGTTTAGGCGATTCATCTTAGAAACTATGCAGGAAATACATTCAGTATAACCACTAAAACTTTCAAAACAGATTTACTTATGGATAGTATAATGTGGACAGTAAAAACATTATAGGAATAAGAGAGTTTCATGTGCAGTAGTAGCAAAGGAGCAGAAAAGCTATTGAACTAATTGTATAATAAGTTATTAAAAGAACTGCTATGGTGACAGATGGAAATAAACACTGCTACATGAATAATAATCATGTTTTTTCCTAACCAAAGATCAACTCTAGACATTCTGTCTGAATTAATTTTGCTTTAAATTAAGAGAAAAAAACAAACAGAAAACAAAAGAATGAATTAAATCCCTGCATATGTCTCCTCTGTAATACAGTGTATTAACTATGCTTCAAAAACGGAAGCTACCCTTGTGGACAAGACATTTAGAAATATACATGTATATGACACGAAAAACAGGGAGCAATAACATACCTCATTACGTCAATAAGAATTCAGACAATAATTGCAGCTAAAAAACCCTGTCCAAAAAATATATTAAACACAAGAAATAATTAGAAGAAACAGAAGTACCCTCTGTATAGAAATTATGGTCATAGGAAAATAGAGGACACATACCTTTATGTATACTAGTACTTCCCCTCTCTCTGTATAAATAAATGACCCTCACTTTCTTATTCTCTTCCTCTCTTCATATTTTCTTTAAATCAAATTAAATTTTTTATGACACTCAGTGTTGTTTTCTGTGTATTTGTACAGTATATGAACTCTCAAAGTTTGAGACCTCTAGTGTGCTGTCATAGCAGAGATAAGAATTGAAGTAGTAATCATGTAACAGAGCAGGGGGATAATTATGTAATTTTTATGTAAGTGTAATTCACATTGAATTTGAAATAAGTTCTGCCAAAACATTACGAATACAGGATTAGACGAGTGGTACTTCAAATCTTTTCTGTGTCAGTTCTGTTTTCCAGCAGCTAAGGTTTATGTGTTGCCTATTTCAAAGTAGGAATTTTTTTATTTTCCATTTTGTAAGTCACGAAGTATATTCTTTGGCATAAATAAATAATGAGTCCTAAAATAGATATGTCCCCCAGACCCTGGCTCTCAGAAGTATGTACTGGTCTTGTTTTTACTGTCAGATGGTTCAACTCTGATTTGTTGTATTGTTAGGTCTTTAAGTGTGTGGGGTTAAACACCTGAAACTGTTTTAGTTTCTGAATCTTGCAAAGCTAGTCCTATTACAAAGAACAGGTATTTTTTTATACCTAGAGGTCTGAAAAAATTCTATGTCTTTGCAAAGTAATTAGCACGATTTTCCCTAAATGTAGCATATGGCAGGTGTACTTGTAAACATAACTTAAGATGCCCTTTTTATTGCTGAATTCTGAACTGAGCTGTTATTCCTTATACTTATATTATTTTTATATGATAGTCATTACAATTACAGTCATATTTTAATATTACTTATGACAACACCAGCTCTTTTCTCTAAAAGTTTTGTCACAACTATAACTTGCATTCAGCTGTAGGTTCTGAAAGCATAGCAAATACAAGGCTTCCCTGGTCGGTCTGTCCTGGGGTAAAGATTCACATGGGCTCCACTTTCAGGGTCAGTATAGAAAGTGAGTGAGGATCTTTCAGAGATATGGCTGAATAAGAGTCATGTATTAAAGCATGAGAATAGCTCTGGGGGCAGACTAAATGAGAACTGAATCCAGTATGTGTAACTGACCCTCAGGAGAAATTCAGCACTGTGCTGAATCCCAGCTGGGACCGGGGCATGAAACTGTGTAAATTAGGTACTGAATAAATATAAGTTGCTTACTCATCTTACACAAGTCTCCCTCTCTAATGCATGTTTCACTCAGAAAGCAGTAGAGAAGTCTCATACTGCTTTTGTTCATTGCAGGGTTCAAATGCTGTGTTTGTTCCTTGGTAGCTCTTACTTCAGTGAGATTTTTGGAAGAAAAAAGCAGGCTGTCTGTAACAAGATTCAGTTAGGTAGTCCAACAGAGTTTTATGGGTACTTTTTATAGATATTTAGACATGCTAGAGATATAATTTTGAGAAACCAAGAATTTAGATAGTCATACTGTCACCACAGGCTATAAATTATCTCCTTTTTTTTTTTAATAGGAAAAGTCTTCATTACTGTCTAACACCAGAATAAACTTTTCACATGACCCTGTAAAAACTCTTTTTTCCTCTTGATATTCTCCTTCTCTTGATTTTCCTCTGGCTGATGCTTCATGCTTAAGCTCTTAATTTAATTTAGATAGATAATTCTTCAGTACTAAAGAATTGACTCTGTACTGCAATGTTCTTTATACATTTACAGCACATAAAAATGATGAATAATACCATAATCTTTCAATGAATATCAGACTTCTAGTTTGTACACATAGAACAATTAAGCTTTTATCTAGATTTTATGTTAAAATTAAAGGGGAGAAATAGCTACTTTACACAGTAAAGAGAGAAACCTCTTGCACCAGCATTAACTTTAATACAGAAAATGTTCTGGCTTGGCTCCAACTACTGTAAGCAAACCCTTGACTACAACTTTGAATGATGGGAGACCAGTTTGCTTCAGAACTGATGTACTTTGTCTCTCCCTTTGGAAAATCCCAAATTACAATCTTCCTTCAAAATATAATTTAAGAAAAGCGTGTATTTCAAACGTAGTTCTGATAATCTCCAGACACATAGAAATTCAAGAGAAGGTTGAACTTAAAGCAACTAGTCAATTTGTTGGGGTTATTTTGTTTGTTTTATTTTAAGTGTCTGTGAGAGTAAACTCCGTGGGGGAAGAAATCCAGCAGAAAAGAACAATTTAATGACCACCATGATTTCTGTTAAAAAATTATAATCCCTTGACATCATGTAGACACACTTGACACCCACCCATTTTAGGATTATCCCGCATTTAGCACTGCTAGCTTCTGCAGTTTCTTGAGCCTCCAATTGCTATTTTCTGCACAATAAAAAATTGTGTATCTGTAAAGGCGCCGTGACTTGAATGATCCATTTGCAATTAAAGTAGAACTATAATGCAATTTCCCCACCTCCCACATACCTATTTTTACCACTTTCCTTGTTCTGACTCACAGAAGATGTGAAGAGAAGTGCTGAGGCCTTGCCTAACATTCAGTGTCCCAGGAAACCACTGCCCTCCCACTCTGTTTGCCTCTGCACAGGAGGTACTGTGAGAGCAAGCTACTGCCATCGCGTGCTGAGTGCCAGAGTGTGTCTTCACCCAGCATCCAGCTCCTAATAGCAATATTGAGTTCTCAGGACTCAGTATATTACTACTAATTCAGAAATTTATGCTAGTGTATAGTATCTACTAGGTACCTCAATTCTTAGAGAACTCTAGGAATTGGAAACTGGGAGAAACTGTTTTTACCGTATACAGATCTCACAATGGCAATCACAATAGATGGGACACTGTATATTTAGTGAGTAAAATAATGAAGAAAGGGACAGCACACCCACATCAGTGTTAAAGGAGAAAGGCTTTTAAAAATTTGCTTGTCTTTACATTTGAGGTGTTTCCCTCCCACACCATGTTAGAAGTTTAGATACTCAAAATTCCTAAATTTCAAAGTTTCTCAAAGAAACCTTTCTTTCTACCATTCCTTGCCCATCCCAAGAACTTATGCTCTATTTCAGTGTTTTACTGTACAAACAATGAAAAAAGAAGCAGTCCTGTAGATTAGGGACCTATATGCATGTCTCCCTTCTCTGAGAGAAATACTCTTGTCCCTAGTCTCAAGTGAGGTTCCTGCTCATAACTTTCTTTCCTGGCTCCTAGAAACCAACAGTCAGCAGGAACCATGCAGTACCTCCAGTGTCTGTGCTCAAACCTCACAGCTATTCAGTGGAAATGAAAATGGTCTAAAGAAAAACTCCTGGAGAGGAAAACTCACCATATTGGTCCATTTCTGGCTTTATATTTGTCCTTAACCTTCTTAGCTTTGAATCATTGTGTGTGGTTTGTGTCTACCTATCAAATCCAGCCCAGCCCTAACTATGGATATATTCTGAGACTCCACAGCCTGTAACAGGCTAAGTACACAGGATATATAGTGCTGAAGTAGTTCTGTGGACATGGGCAAAAGTGTTTTGTGTTCGTATACCAAGATAGCAAAGACATATGTTCAGGTATATATTTTTGTAACATTGTTATTGTCTTACAAATGCATAAGTCGCTCTTATCAAGCCAATATATAGTCACATTACAATAATTTCAGCCAACTTGAAAAGCATATAAAAAAATATTAACCACTTCAAGCTCATAACACTTTTGAAAACCAACTTCACGGAAATGGAGTGAACTATATCCAAAATACAATTTAAATTGAACCATGAAATAAAAATTGCCATTTCTTTAGCTTAACAGTTAATGTACTGACCTTTCTTTCTAACTGTGATATATCATTAATTCTAATTTAAGTATTTCTTCTCATTTACTGATGTTCATATGTAACGTATGACTATTGACATGATTTTGGACAAGAGCATTTAACTGATTTTCAGATGAGGTGAAGAAGACCACAATGTTGCTTGCATATTAAATGTAATATATGCAAAATACAAAAAAACCCAAACCTAAGAATGCCCTGTATTAGACAATGTCTTTGATCAGCTAAACTATATTATATTTATAATGTGGAAATTTTTTATAAAAATAATTTAAATTAAATGTATTTGCTGATATGTTGCATAAATACTGAACTTCAGTGTATTTATTTTTTTAGCTTTTCTTAATTTTACAATTAAATCTCTTTGATGAAATGTCCATCTTCTGTACTTACAGAGCATAAAATGTACCGAGTATGCAATGTTTTTATCTCACTGAATGAAAAATACTATCACCCGCATTAAGGTGCAAATCTTTTCTGCTACTTGACAAAGTAAACCAGGATCACTGTGTCCCAGTAGTTTCCACTGAAGACTGGAAAAGTCCATATTTTTACAAGTTGAAGCTGGAAAATGATGTGCACTTTTTGGCATAAGGGAATAATATCCTGGAAATAGCTGGTGCAGTAGAGGACTATGTCAACCTATCAGGGCAGATTTTGAAATATATAATTGAGATGTGAAATGAATTATGAATTAGGGCAAGGACTGAGAATTTGACTGAAACTATACTTTTTGGCATAGATTTTGCCATCCCTCTGAAAATTCTTCTGATTCTGGTTTAGTTGTAAGCATTCTGTATTCAAATATTTAAATACACCTTAATCTAGAAATTAAATTGGTTAATTTAGAAATTGTGCTGGTTTAAAGGTAAACTGGCAGGGGAAATGAACCCAACTCAAAAAGAGAGATTATAAGTCAGAATAACAATTTAATAAAATAATACAATAAGTACCATTATACAGACAACAATTGGTTTTAACCCACAAAACCCAAATGTATAACCCAGCACCCTGGGGCATGAACAGAGTGGTGTTCTTTGGGCCCCCTGAGTCCAAAGTAAAGGGAGAGGGGAAAACCTGTTGGTGAGAGTGCTGTTGCAGTCTGGTCAAGAGTGATGACTGCAGTCTGGTTGAAAAGTGGTGGTTGCAGTCCAGTCGAGAGTGGTAGTTGAAGTAGTGATCTGCAGTCTTCCTCTGGATCCCACGCGTGGTTAAAAAAGTTCCAAGACTCCAAGATTATATATCCTCCAGTTCAGGCAGGAATGCCCAGTACTTCCCTCAGGGCGGGGAGTTCCACAATGGGTGTGAGGACAAGAGCACCCTTCTATCTCGCAGGCCTCTTAACACTGAGTTTATAGCCTGAGGAGTCAGGCTGCTCTGGGCAGAGGGTGTAAATGATCTATTGACAACAGTTTCTGGGAAATGGCATGGAAGGCTATAGAATACACAGTTTTAGGTTACACCCATACAGTGATGAACTGGTCCCAGCTGCTCTAACTAGGACAGAAATCAACTGAATCAACTGATTCTGGCATGATGTCTCTTTGTGATGACTGGGCTACCATCCCACACAAAATGACTGTTTATGTTGTAACCCAGTGCACTCGGCCTGCGATGAGCCCACTTTCTTTGTATTTAGTGCAGTCATCTTCCTCTTATGATGTTTTCGGTTCAGATATAACACCTACTATCCTTGTGAATATTAGGGAAGAAAATACTGGATGAAAAACTGAATGAAAAAGGAAGCAACAGCTGGAATAAGTGGACTGGAGAAGGAAATTTAATGACATTAGCAGAAAAGGAAAGCTGAGAGTACTGGATGGGGTGGGAAGTGATTCACAGTAAAGTTGTACACTCAATACTGTGTTTCTTAATGGATATAATGTTCTGTCAAAATTTTTAATCGCAAATCACTTGATTTTCTTCTTTGGGTTTACTTGAGGGGTGAAGGTAACACTGCTTCCACTTCCTGGTTTTGCTGTTCACGTGCATTGATCAAATTCGGTATGAAGTGTTGAAGAGAAATTCAGAGCTTCCTTATACTAAATGCAAGTGGCTGTCTTGTTATGGTGATTGTATAGTTACTGATATCATTCGTTCCTTGAAATTTTTGAGATTGCTAAGGTTCAAATAAACTTTTCTTCTCTGGAATATCAAAGAAATTGGACTGAAATGCTGTTCTAACTTACAAGATTGAAATCCTAATTATTAGTGGACATTTAATTTGTAGAAAGTACAACATACACTTTAAAAATGAAATATTTCAAATAATGCAATTTGCTTATATCTGTCAGGAATTCATGTCCCATGTGCTCCTCCTTAGAATTAATGGTGCGAGAGCTTTATGTACAGTAAAGCACAAAGAGAAATACAATCGCACTTGCACATATTCCTGGCCATTAGAGCCTAAACTTCTTAAAGTTCATTTTATATTAAGAACATGAATCTTATCTTTCCTCAAGGACTTGTTCAGAATTGGAGAACTGGTGAAATGTTGATATCACAGGAGAGTGATGTTAGAACATTAAATGAAAGAATTTTAGTTACATGTTCTTTTTGACCAGAAGGAAAGGATGTCATTTGAATAGTGTAGAGAGTAAGCAAATTTTCTAAGAATTCTTCCAGCAAAATCAAAAAACCAGAAGGTAGAAACACAAGAATTTTTTTTCTCCATGTTTTGTCTTTGACACACACACACACACAAAAAAAAAAAAAAAAAAAAAAAAAAAGAAAAGAGAAAGGGAAAAGAACAAGAATAATTTAAAATGGAGATTATAGTTACAAAAAAATCTGTTCTTGTTTTGTATATTAACAGCCTTTTAAGACTTAGCAAGAGTGACCCTGAGCTTTGAAGTCAGGTTTTAGCAGAAAAATAAATAAATGTAAAATATCCACAAGCACCTAATCTTTCAAAACAGTATGAGGGATATAGCTTTAACATTTTAAATTGCTTCAATCTGAAATGGTTCAAACCCATGACTTCCAAATCAATACAGGAAAGTACAGAGTGCCTTTCTCTTAATTCCCCTCAATTTTGAAGTCTAGTTGTCTAGCTTTATCGATGTAAAGTACATAAGGCAAGGAGAATTTACTGCTCATACTGAAAAAAATTATAAGCACAGAGCCCATCTCTTCATTTGCCAACAGACTGACCTGAGTTTTGCAAAGCTGTCCTACTTGCCTCTGGAATTCAACAAAAATAACTGCAATTAATATTTTTTCTGCCATATGTCATCTTACAGTAGCAGACTATTTTATTATTACCTTGTTTAAAATTAGGTTTTTCAATTGATGAACTTTTATAAAATCAAAGCATTGTTCATGGCTGGCAGGAGGTGTATAAACAAATGTATGAAGACCAGTTGCGTTCAATTTTAAGACTTGGTAAATCAGATAATTATGCAGAACTAATTAATTCAAAATCTGTTTATCAACAGTAGTCTGTAGCTGCAGCATTTCGTCCCAGAGGCATTAACAAAGGCTTGTCACCTGTTTTCTTGATGCATTTTGTCTCAAAGGCAAATCAATAGGCAGAGTATGGAAAAAATGCCATTCCCACAACTAACAGTTTACAAAACTTGCAAGAACTTTTAATATCTGTTACCAATTAGTTTTCTAAGCTTAAATTAAGATAAATTCTAAGTGGAAATGGGATGTGCTAAAACAACATTTCTGCTTCTAATACATAGAAAAGATATGTGAAAATGAAATTTGAAATACAAAGAAATATTTAAAGAATTGTATAAGTATTAGTCAATTGTTGTTGGTAAAATATTCACCATGCACTTTTAAATGTTGCAAGTGAATTAAATATACCCATTGAAGAACTGTGCTGATTCTATTGGGTTTATGACTGTCATTTTTGCTTCACTTCTCTCATTTCACACAATTTTTTTTTTATATTGTGCTTTGTGGCCCAGGTTACATTCACTATTACTTGTACTCATGTAGAAATGTTATACGACAAAAGTAGAGGTATACAAAGTGCTTCCCATGGGTGTCGTTTCACATTTTTGTCCAAGTTTGTTGTATATCTTAATATGAAAATAATTTGATGTCTGGTATTTAGTGTGTGAGGTCTCAAACATTCATCTAAGAAAATGTAGTTCTGAAGTTGAGAGGTTTATATTTCTGTTCATCAGCATATCTAAAGCATTCTGAAAAAAATATATGAATCCATATTTTTATAGATCTAAGCTGCAGAATAGCAAAGTAAGCTGGCTTCAAGGCCTGTTCATGGAGTCTCTTCAGCAAACTCGGTTTCCAGTGCCTTCCTAAATACTGAAGTCTGATTGACCCAATAGCTATGGCTACATAAATACAATAGTTTCTTACAGAATCCATAGAAGACATCCTGTTCCCAGTGAAATCAGTTACACAAAGTGGTTCCAGCATGACTCAGACACCTACAAAAGGTGACTCAAGATTCTGCAGATACTCACATGCTCTATTTACATACATGTAAAATTAGTCATATACATAAATGTTGACAAAGTTTCAATCATTTTCAAAAGGCTACTGTGATAATGATTTTGTTTTAATAATCAAGTCTTTCTCTACTTTTTACACCTGTTGGTTACTATTTGTTAATAATGTCCCCCTTTTTGGAATATACCTCCATTCTAGAGAGATCAGGGCTTATATATATTTATTAACAAAATTGTCGGCTGAGGTACATTTTTATTAATATTGCCAAATCATATCTAAACAAAGTTTTGGAGTAAAATGTAGTTGTTTCGTCAGTGTATTCTAGTCATTGATTAGTAGTGGAGAAGAAAGTCTGGTTCAGGAGACATAAATACATACTAACTGGATTTTACTGCAGGTGTGAAGCACACTCCCTTTTTCACATAAGCCATATTTATTTATATAGGCTATGTTTACTTATATACTAGTCAAAGCTTTAAGATTTATGGAACAAAGCATAGCAAGAACTATGCACTCTGCTCAGTGTAATATAACATACAATGAATTCAGCAACAAAGAAATGAGACACTTCCAAAAGTACATTGTACTGCCTGCTCACAAGAAATTATAGGTAAAGAGAAGTGACAGTCAAGGGTTAAATTACGAAATTTTGCAATTTATTTCTCATCATTTATGAGATTGTTAAATGTCAGAAAGTGGACTTTTTTTTTACTATCAGTATAAAATTGAACATACTGTGAGACATAAGGTAGCAGGTGTCTTGGCTCTAAACTATCAAGTCTGTGGGCATTCTGTTATAACAGGTGCTCCAAAAATTTGAACAGATTTTAACAAGAGCTGTATGGGCTTTTTAATTAGCCTGGTTACTCAGCATGTGGAGAAAGCACTAGGTATGTGCTTAAAACACCATTGTATCTTGCAAACAAATGTTTCTCATACCCATAGTCATTCTTTTGGTTATCTTAAAATTCCTTTCTATCTGAGGCTAGCATTTGATCCTTGTATTCATTTTTCTTATAATATGTCTTACCTGAAAAGACTCATCATACTAAAAAAAAATGTTAAACAGCATATAGTCTCCTCTTTGGAAGAAAGAATTTAGAAACTTGGATTTACCTGATACTTAGCTGTGATTTTACTTGGCATTATAGAACTATGAGAAGGCACACTGAAAAGGAATTCAGTGCTCTGAATCTCTTGGTTTTAACTACAAAATGTCTTCACTTGCAGTTAGGCTTTTCCCATTATTATTAAGTACATCACAAGATTTTTTAGAAGAGATAATGCTACAAATCTTAAAATAAACACAACACAGTAAAAAATGTTTTGATTTTACAATCAGTATGATTGATTAGATGTGATTTTATAGATATGATTTGAGAAATTACTATAAATGCATGACTATAACATGTAACATAAAAATAATGTCAGACAAATTAAATTGTGCTATAATGTTGGTTTAAAAAGAATAAGCCAAAGAATGTCACATTACAGGGAGGAGAAAAAAGAAAAAAGTGATGGTTTACACAACATTTTTGTGGAAACTGTCCTGTGGTGAAAATTAAGATTTTAGTCTATAGTTTTATTTTCATATAAAAATGATTTTAATACTTTTGTCTGTAATACTGACATTAGTGTCTGTTGCCTGTATTTATCTAGAGATCTTTACATCTTTTATTGTTATAAAGTTTAGTATTGCATATCTTAAATTACAGAAATCAGGGTTTTTTTTATCTCAAAAGAGATTGTTGAGAAATTATGTGGAGGATTTCACACTTGAAACATTTGTGTCAAAATATCTTCAACCACTTGGCCTAAGATTAAAAATACCAAGACACGTTTTGATCCATGTAAAATGCACACTTTTTAAAGTGTGCTTAATTTAAAAAATGCTTATATCTGCATTTTTAAAGGAACTTTTCTCTTACATAAATTAATGTAAGAAATGTACATTTTATGATTTCACTGTGAATTCAGTCTCTTTCCTTATGCTATTATTTATTTGCACAGTAGTAAGGAACACAAGTATAGCCAGTCATCATTTATTGCCTGAAGTAATAATTATTCTCTTAATATACCGTGTTTTTAAAATTTAGAAATCTCATCTAATTTACAACCTTGATGGAAAACAAAGATGGGGATATATTTATGCTGTAAATGAAAGGAGTACTTATTACTGTAGATGCTAGTTTGCAGAGGTAACAACAGTGGTGAAAACAGCAGAAAACATGGGTTAGCCATCCAAAATCCCTATAGACTTTATAATCTGTTTTGTGCTGGAGGATGGAACCCTTACCATTGCGTTTCTGTGAGGTTACAAGGATAAGAAATGCCAATTACAGTAGTGTATGTTACCATTGTAGCTGAGACAATGACTTGAGTATTGGTTGCCTTGGGCACAAGACTGCCTTGATTTCTGGCTCCTCCAGTTCCCATCACCAGCTCCGTCTTATGCTCCTGTACTACATAACCATCTCTCAGTTGTGCCAATGCAGTTGATTGTGGATTATAAGGCAAATTTCCCTTTTTTTAGAGAGTGGATATGTTAAGCCAATAATGCTGCTGTCTTTAATGTATTATCAAACTATGGTCTCATTTTGCTGTGAAAATATAACCTACATGCAAATTAAGTTATTAGGACTCTAGAAAATCTGAAAAACATTATATGCATTCTGAAATGACAGATACAGATAAAAATTCTGCCAGGGAGACTTCGAAGGGGTAATAACTCAGAAAAGGTAGACTTCCCCTTTATTACCATATTTTTCCCTCAAATAAATGCCTTCCTTTCACTCTTTCAAGGGCTCATGAAAGAGTGAGCTCTAGCTAGGCTCTAGCCTAGTTTTCTAGATTCGTCTTGTTTTACGAATAATCATGCAAATTAGATTGATTAGAAGTATCACCCCTGCTGGAGGACGATTTGCGTTACTGAAGTGCCATGTAGGAAGTCTGTAATGAGATTCAGGTAGTACTGGGTGAAAAGTACAACAAATTAAACTGAAGCAGGACAGCAATATAGAGCTAGAAATAATAGTAACTATTAGTAATTACTAATAATAATAGTAACTAATGGGGACTATAAAATGAAATATTATGGAATTGCAGCAACCTATTTCTAAATTTGATAGGGCTAGTCACTCAATCAGAACTAGAATAAGCGATTTTTTTAGAAGAATCCTCATTTGTAAAAACTTAGCTATATCTTAATACAATATTTATCTTGCAAATGTGGAAGCTCTAATTGGGTTGACTGGATGTTACATTAATATAGATGCTAAGCACAAGTGATGAGTAAAATGTTGGAAGGTGATGATTACGTTTTTTAAACATTTGTACTTGCTTTCTTATGTTAAGATTGACTTTGTACGAGACAGATGTTTGTATTAGGCATAAATACATAGGTTAAAGTAAATAACGTTAACTATAGGGAATATTAATACTATAGGGAATAGTAATATGTGTAGAATACCGCCAGTGTTAAGAATTTAGTCTGTAAGGCAAGATTTGAGTGAGAAAGGCTTCAGCTTTTATAAGTTATAAGGAATAGACATGGCAGATACAGTTGTGTAATAAACCCCATGGAGCTGCATGCCCCATCTATGTAGCTAGAAATCTAGGTAATCTGTTTGCCAGTATAAATTCTGTGTATGGCAATTCCATTACTGATTATTAAAAATATTACAGCTGTAAAACCTTGTAAAGATTTAGGACCAAGTTGTGAAAATAATTACAATTCTTTGTGATAGTAATAGTTCTATCAGTTTATATGAGCACAGGAGAGCAATATGAAATTAAATTAAGGCATTCATTTAAATAATTGCAGGATTACAGTCTTTGGAGAAGCTTTTGAAAATATAACTAAAACTTAGATTGTTGGGCATGAGCATGCTGTTTTCAAAGAAAAGTAAGTAATTCCATAGATCACTGGAAGAGATATTAAAGGATGTGCTTCAAAGTCATCACTGTTTATTTCCCACTGAATTTCACCATCTCACTGACTGCTCCTTTTCAGGGACACATAATATAGACTTGCTAGCATGTGCCCAGTTTGGGTAAATTTCAGCCTGACAACGGCTCTTAAAGAAAAAGTTGTGATTGCGAAGAGCAGAAAAATTAAATGAAAAATGAAGAGGTAAGACATTAATTACAGTTAACTCTTTTAATATTTAATTTGGCAGTTCTCATCTCTTACTGTACAGTGTATGAGGTCAATTAGGATTCAGTTGATCTTGGAGTCAGTTGACAATGCTGTTTATAATTAGATAGAGGAAAGGGAAAAGGTTGATGTTTTCTCTCTCTTCCTCGTTAGGACTGGCTGACTGAGCCAATTTTATTGCTATCTTAAAGGCAGTTAAAAAGGTCATGTGACTGTTTCCTAAATGAATTGTTTTGCAAAATACTGTTGTCTTTGTAAGGATACTCCATTGTTAGGATGGATAAACTGTTCTTATTAAAATTTTGAAGTATGCAATTCATCACTTTAATAGACAAAGAAAAGCATGAGAATTGTTTTACATTTTGCACTCTTACCTAGGAACTGCAAGGATTCGAATTTTAAACAACTATGTGCAGTTTTGCAGAATCTGAATGAAAGGGTTCACAGAATCAATCCCAAATTTAGTCTTGAATTTTTATCTTTAACAGCTACTAAACAGTACTTTCTATGAAGTAATACGATTGATATGAATAGTGTCAGACCTTTAAAATCTTTGCCCTTTTTTAATAAACATTCATGATAGCATGTGCATAAAAGTATTGAATTAGTGCATAATATTCTAAGATCTGTTAGCAGGTAGAATTGACATACATTTTAACAGCCTTGAAGCTACTTTTTAAATTAGCTCTGCATACTGCTGTGATATAATGTAAATAATCTTAATTCATTAATATTTTTGTAATTTTAGACATAATTCTTCTGTTAATATTGCAATACTTTTTTCATGTTTAGTGCAGCAGTGACTCCACTAATATTAAAGGTAGAATGGATATTATTTTTCAGAACATTTAGTACAACGATGTAATAATGTTTTTACTTTCATAACTCTTTTTTGATAATAGGCAATGCATATGCATTTATATAATGAGTATTGTATCATACATTATAATAACACTAATAGAAGATAAAAGAGAGCAACCTTCTAGTTCAGTAATTTGCAATGAATGTGAACTGACATTTGAGAGCTCTTGATAGAAAAAAAAACCCACAAAAGATAAAAGAAAGAAGAAACTGTAAATGAAACACGAGAGGGAAAGTCCCAACAGTTCTAATTAAAGATATTTCAACATTAGAACTGCAACATCCACCCACATGTCATTCTTGCATGACATGTAACAGAAGATCATCAGTTCTGTCTTCCTTGTACAAAATATTTTTCCTATAATTGTTTATCAATAACAGCAAAAGTGAGAGTTCTGTGTAATCATATTCATAAATGGCACAGAAAAGCAGTCATTATAGTAAATCTGCATGTAACCGAAAAGTGATTCTTAAAGCAACTTTCAAGAAATGCTGCCAGCCGCCTATTATTCAGTATTTTACTGTCTACACTGCTTTCCTTCATCAAGTAGGAGATAAAGGAGCAGCCTGGAGAAGGTAACTAGCTCATTGCATATGTAAAAAAAGTAAAATGCATGTTTCCTTTATTTCAGTCAGAGGACAGAAGTGAAAACAAAAAGCCAAGCATATTCATGACAGTGGCAGATGGTGCCAACCTTGCACAGCTATTTTCTTTGGTTATTGGCTACTTATACTTTTAAAAATGAGAGACAAAGCCAGAAAGCTGTGGTTCTAGAAGAAGATAATGAAGTCTCACTGACATAGGTCATTGTCCTGAATATCATCCAGATTGGTTTTGTTTTTCTATAGAATTTTTCTCGATTTCTCTTACTTTGTATTTTCTCTAGGAAACTGCCTAAACTAAATACAGATCTCATTATATGCACACCAATATTAGACAGAGTTTGAGATAAGGTGCAATAAATTAGCCTGTGCCATTTCAGAAAATATTAAATTATTATATTCTTTAGAACTCCCTTTTTTATTTCAAAGAATAGTATTAAACTGACAGTAGTCAGTATCTCATTAGTTAAACCACTGTCAAACAATGAGTGTGGATTTTGAGTTGTGAATATCCAGTTCTGAGAACTACATTTACTGTGCCGAATCATATGGAACAGCTTTGAAAAAAAATGATCACTGGATTCAGAATAGAGCCATTTTTCCAAGTGTCTAAGCAAACATCAGGAGGTTTTTGAGTACTTTTATTTATTTTCTTTCCTGCCCAGAAGATTCTGTATAGTATGGTCACAGTTTGATGCATGTTTAATGAAAATAAAAACTACAGCCAAGTTAGAATGAAAGAGAAATTCTACCAAGGCCCCATTTATGATTATTGATTCTAACACACTTTCAAACAAGAAAAATCCAACGGAGAAATGAACATCTTTTCAACCAAGTGAATGAATCACACTGCCTTTACAAAGGATCTAGGGAATGGATAGGGGAGTTTAGGGCCACAACACTGAGACCGAATGATGCTTTTCCTAGCCAGTCAGACTCCTATTAAAGACAAAATTTCTTTTGCAGCAGAAGAAGAAAAGTCAAGCAAACACAAATGAATGCTGAGTTCAGAGAGAGCCCTCACTAACAAAGAAAAAGTATCACTGTTGTTTCCAGAGAAGAAAAACATTATATACAAATTTTGTTAGTCTAATAATGAGGGCTAAAGAGATTTTTATTACCATGTAAAGCCACCTGGATTTGTAATTCTTGTGTCTGGAGCAGTGCTCTGCTGCTAACCACATTATAAACCTGTATGCTTATGCTGATGTGACTGTGTTACAAAGGAGACTATTTGCAAAGAGAAACATCAGGTCATAGAACCTATGATCCTTTAACATTTGTTTCAAATAATTATTTTGAAATTGGAAAACTCTGTGAGATGTTTGTATTTTAGTCTTAACCAGTTGCCAGTTTTGATCACTCAGGGTCAAAGAATGAAACAGGGTCTTGTAAGTGATACGGCTTCTCTAAGCTTATACTGTGAGATGCATCATCTTCTAAAAAGTTACAATTCCAGCTTTAATAATCCCATTTTACTTCTTACTATAAGAAATACGTCAATCAGCTTTTAACATATAACAGAGATCCTTGTGCTACTCTCTTTCCTCAAAGTTTCTTTGGACTATATCTAATAGATCCTCAGCATACAAATGTTTCTAGCAAAAATTGTAATCAGGGATTTAGTTTCATATTCTGGGATTCATATTCTGGGACTGTGCTGTAATTTACTATTATGTCCACCTTTCCTCATCTGTTACCACTCTTAGTTATGGGCAGTGCCACCTTCCCAACGTAGGAGCACACAGAGCACAATTTTGTTCAACTTGCCCTTGCTATCCTAGTCCTGCAGCCTGGTCTTTAGGTGTTTGCTAATCTTTGATGGCACAGCAGAGAGAAAGTGTACGAATCCTCTTTACTTTGCAACCTTAGATGTAATAAAGGAACACATGGCTGAACATGCAGTAATGCTGATTCCTGGAGAAACAGAAAAGGTTAGTGGTAGCTATTCATTGGATTTTTTTGTTGCTATATTACATTAGTTGCTACATTACTATAGTCTATTTTATGCAACTCTGTTGAAAATTAACGCATTCATTTTGAAAATTGTTATCCTCCACTAAACAAATGTACACATGCAAAGACACAGTACAGAGAATTATCAGAAAACCTTGACAACAAATCTGCCAGTCTTCCCATCCCAAGCCTAGATAACATATACTTGACTGAGATGGAAAAGGCAAGATAGGTGTCAGTCCAGACAAACAGAACCACAAGTGTATGTTTTAGAAGTAAGCACACATGTAAACCTTAACACTTACAGGAACTTAGCGCATTTTTCTGCAGTTTCTCTAAGTTAGTAATTTCATTCCTGCTTGTTTTTTTTTTTTGCTTTTGCTATATATTTCTTGATTCTATTTTTCGTATGTGACTGTAAAAAGGCCAGTTGAAGACAAAGAAAGCTTTTAAAACATTTTTTATATATAGGGTTAGATGTGGATTATAATGCATTCTTCCTGAGCAAAATTATCAAATAGCTGTCCTTCAGTTATTAAATTTAAAAGCAATGCAGTATTCATAGAGTGACTTGAAACGGAAAATTTAAAATATCAGAGGGAAATAATAATTAACATTAAATTTTACTGAAGGCTTCCAGAAAATGCATTCTGGAGCAGAGGGAATTACTTGGGAGTTCTGCTGATGAAACAATATGTCGACTTAGTATTATTCATATTGAAGAATGTGAGATAGAAAGCATGGTAATCCAAAATTCATGAATAGTGAGGTAGCGAAAATAGATATATTCATGGAATATATATATATATATAAATATTATATATATAATATATTTAGTGAAGATATTATATATTCACTAGCTCTAAATTCATTGAAGAACAATGACTTTATATTAGACAGCACATGATAAAATACACTTGCTGGGCCTGCACTTATATTTTTGAGGCACACAAATTCTAGTTGACTTGCATAAGTAAAAAAACCACAAACTTTGACCCTGCATTTTCCATGACCTTTCGTTCACGTCAACTTTATGGTAATTACCAGTGTCTTTGGATAGGCAAACATATGCAGTCTATCTCCTTGAATCACAGAATTACGGTATTCATTACTACATAGTACCGGATGTTGGATAAACAGTCCCCAGTCCATAACACTGATAATGTCCATATTATTGTTGCTAAAATTAATGAACCTCATCTGAAGAGCCATTTTTTTTCTTTCCAGCAGTATAGTGGATCTGGGCAAAAAATAAAAATTAACAGAAGCTTTTATGTATTAAAAACAGAGCCAGTTGGCTGCCTTGGTTAGGGAGACCAAATGCCAACAAAACCAAAATCTTCATTTGCTTTGAAGACCTCATGCTGAATGAGAAGCTGTTGTTGAGTGAAAGATATTCTTTGCAAGCACATTCATTTTCTTCTTTTTGAACTCTCAAGGGAACAGCAAATTTAAGCAGTAAATTATACCTGTCCCTTTGAGATCAGAAAAGCTCAGAATATGCATACTTTGAAAAGTGAAGTTGATCAAAATGAAGCATTGAAGCTATGAAAATGTAGAGACTTCTGACCCTATGAAATACTGAGTTCATTGAAAACTACACTAGATAGTTCCTGATGCAGAAAGCTAAATGAAATTTGTTTGTATTGAGCTCTGTGCTGTTCAGGAGGTTACTTTGCAAAGTGCTTGATGAGACTGTCACTTGTAGCCCTTGATGTAAAACTCACAAAGCAAGTATTTCTCAACATGCCCTCCAAGCCACTTTTTCCTGAATATGGGTGTTAAGAGGTTCAAATCTAGCCAGCACAGAAAGAGATTTCTTTATTATGCACAACTCTGTCCCTGCGTTGGAATAAAAGAAACAAGAAGTCATTGTTCTTGGTAACTTATGTAAAAATATTGCCAAAATTGTGTATTGTTGCCTGTATGTGTTAACTATAGTTATCTCTCTAAATAGAGCTGTACTTTTTCTGCAACAGGAATTTATTCTAATACTTTTATACTTTTCTCTCCTTAGCAGTATAATAACTACTGTGTCATATATATAGAAATTACTCCCAAGAATGTAGCAAGCAGGATTCACACATTTAAATGATTTTTTTTTAAAAAAGCTGAACTGTTTCCAAATTCTTCTATCCAAGCATCACTTAAGAAACTGTTTGTTCAGTTCAGTTTCATCTCTGCAGCTGCCAAACCACTTCAGTTCTGCCAGCTCTGCTCTCTGATTGCAAAATAAAGGGTGGTCACTTCACAGTGTATGCAAGAAATATTGTAATTTTGTGAAAATTATGACATTTAAGAAATCCTTTCAATAGTAAATTGTTAGGCTATCCTGCTACTTGCCTATTTAGCAAAACCCAAAAAGAATCTTTTATATTCAGTTTTCCATACTTTCCTGTAACATTAGTGAATATAGTATACTGGGTTTGCATTTTGTAAGACTGAAGCACTTTGCTGCAGCTTACATTCAAAAATGTTTTTGGAGCATAATAGTCTGTCAAAACAAATCTGTTTTCCTCATTTTTGTGTGTGCACAATGGTGTCCTGACTGCTTTTTGTCCGTCTCTAACAATATCAATAAGACAATAGTAATTGCAGAAATTAGCAGTTTTCCTTTTTTCTTTTTTTCTATTTCCTTTTTTTTTCTCCCTAAAATCAGAGGATATGTGAAAAAAAATAATCAAATGGTCACTTATTATATGTAAAATGTTGCTACATAAATGCATTAACCATTTTCATAGCTCGTGTCTGAAGATTGGAGTCTCCTGTGTCCATATTTTGTGCAGAAACACAAAGGCATAGTACATAGGAAACCACAACCTGTTTTATTAAAAGGAAATGCAAATAATTGCCTTACTGTAAAACCTTGCCACAAACATATTTTTAATTTTCAGAAAAGTAATCGCAATGGTTCATTAATCTCTAAATAAAAGGTCCCCACTTGATAAAAAGTAAAATACATAAATATATGATATTGCTTTTAACCTGAGATATAACTTAAAGCAAAACAGAGAGGGAAAACCCAGTAAGTTTCTTACTTATAATTTGCTTAAGTTCCAAGCAATTTTCTTCTCAGAAAAATAATTTGTCTTTGCTGAAGAATAAATTAAATTGTGCTTAGAAATAAAAATGGAACAAAATATTTGGGAGGTTTTTTTTTATTTGTTAGAAATAGTAAAATACCAGACTCAAATTTCTGCAATATAGAAGCAAAAAAAGGAGCTTACTGTGATTTTTTTTAATGGAACAAATGTAAAAGTTAGAATTGTTACAGCATTCTGATTTTTCCTGTGACTAGCATTTTATCTTATTCAGGGTATTGTTTCTATCAGATCATGTTCTGTGTTTTCCCCATGCTGACCTGTATTTTGCTCGGTAGGAAATCTCTGCTGAGAGAGATTCACTACGGGGTGAGGAAACATTTCAAGGGCTGCTTTTTGTTCACCTTGCTTTATCACTGTGAAGTGTTAAAACTAACTGTAAGGCAACACTAAATCATAACAGTTGAGTATTGCACCCACTTTCTACTTAATGTGTATTGTAATTTACATTAATTCTGAATTAGAGCTGATATGAATAAAAATTATAGAAATAAGTATTGCACTTTTTCACTAAGATTTGTTTTGAGAGGTACAGTCAGTTTACTTTTCTTCATATTACCCTCATAGACAGTATTTTATATAATTACTAATACTGAGAATCAGAAGAAATACTATCATGCCTCTTATATGGGATATTATGTAAACATTAGCATTTGTTAGTCAAATACTATTTTCTCATATACTTGTGCAGACCCACTGAACTGAATATATGCAGAGATATGTCCTTTAGCAAATTGTTAACCCAGAGAAATATATCCTTTGCAACACAGCTTCATGCCAATCGCCACTTCAGTAAACACTGCCGCATCATGATGACTGTTCTCCAGGAATTAGCAATGAGTTTGTTTATAATCAAGTTTATCAATATTTATAAAGTACTGTACTTAAGGGGATAATATATTGATAAAATACAGTTCTAAAATGCATTACATTTCCACATTATATTTAATGGCTAAAAATACATGTAGTGGGTGTGGAGTAATAGGGGCCATACCCCGCCCCCACAAACAGTTTCTTTATCACCCCATCTGCTACCCCAAATGCTAACTCTCAGGAACACCACTGCTTTGCAGCATGTTTTATTATTCAAGCCTTGGTGGGAGGAGAGCTGCAGAAAGAAAGTGTTAACTGTAGAGAAAGGGAGGGTCAAACCAAGACCCAGAATAAGCTATATTGCTCCACTAATGCCAGGACAGTGGCACAAACTTCCGCTGGACCTGAACTGGCTACTAAGTACCATTAAATTAGATTAAAACCTGCTAGAAAAAAAAGGAACAGTGAGAAGGAGGTCTAAACACATTTGTCAAAGAATTAATAAAGAGGCTAAAGGTATTTACGTAGGCAGGGAACATATGGAAGAGGAACAAGGCAGACTTTGAGAAGAAATTATTTAGCTTCATTAAAAAAAAAAACAAAACAAAAAACCCAGAACAAAGATAAGGCCAGGGAAAAAAATTAAATAGAAAGTTTACACGGTTTTCGTACTGCCTTTCTATTTTTCCAAAAGGAAGCAGGAGGTTGGGGCCTGATGAGACAGAAGTCAAGCAAAGATTCTTTTTGCTTTGGATGGGGTACTTCGGAAATAAAGAAATGCTGCTAAATAAAGATCAAATAGTGATGAGTGTTAATGGGGGTTTAAGAGACAAAGCGTCCAGTTTGAAGCACTTATTGGCGATGTCTACACTATCATCACTTGCCAAAAACATTTCCATCATTGTGCAATGGTTGAGATTTATAGCTGACTTCCAGCATTTTAATCTAACCCAGCTCAGAGCAGGTGAGGAGATAGCTGAATGTAGCTCATAGAAATGATTTTGGGGGTGACAATATTGTTCATAAATGTAAGTTAAATTCAGTAAACAATTTAATTTGAAAAAAAGTTGGGGAAAAGCAAAAGAAAATGAGAACACTGAGAAATAGTCACAATTTTAAAAATGGATTTTTTTAGCTAAGTATTTTCCCTTAAAATTTGATCTATTTCTAATTTAAAACCCTATTAAAATGGAAGAATCCTGAAAGGGAGTAAAATGTTTTGGTTTAGGACAATTGAAATTGTTTAGGACAACACAAAATTAATTATGTTTCTGGTCATGGAATTCACCTGTCAATCTGAAAATTCCATTTTTTATACAGCTCTCAACTAGGTAATACACTTATAGCCAAAATGACTAGCCAATATTCTGCATCTCTTTGGCACATATCTATTAGAATGTGAAGTTGACCATATGAATCTTATTTTCTTTCAAAAAATCCCACTAATTTACAATGATTACATAGAGGTCTTCTTTGAATTCCGTCAGATAAAACAAGATATATTTTTCATATTCCCAGTTGCAAGCCAGATAGTGTTCCCTGAACAGACACTCTATTTCTTGGTTACTGGTTTACCATGAGAAGTTTATTATTTGCCATAGTAAGTTTATTTATTTTGAGGTTTGTTGGTGTTTCGTTTATTTGTTTGTTTTGTGTTGTTGTTGTTGTTTGAGGGGGGATTGCCTGTTTTTGTTTTTGTTTTTTTCTTTCTTTTTTTTGGGGGGGGGGCGTTTTGTGCATTTTTTGTTTGGTTTGGTTTGGTTTTCTTTTGGATTTTTTATTAGTTTTTTTTGTTGGTTGGTTGGGTTTGGCTTTTTTTTTTTTCTTGGTTGCTTTCTCCCGTTTTTAGGTGTTATGTAGGTGTTTATAGACTAGACTGACCTTTGTGCTAAATTGTACAGTATACACCAATATATCCAAAGGTCACTGGTTTACTAAAAGGAAACTAGTTCCTGACCTTGAAGTAATTGTTCATCAGTCTGGGATGGCGAGGAATGAGACCGTCATAGCAGAAGTATTTTCTCACATGTACTTCTCTGCTCCTGTAAAGACTCTGGAGAGTCAGGGAGTCTCAGATGATGAAGAGTCAAGGTAATGGTCTATTTTTATTGCAGTCCAACAGAATTCAAGACAAAATAGACAATCTATATGTAGAAAAACCAGGGGCTGCTATTAGAAAGTATGGAAGTTTGTGTCTTGGTGTTCAACTGAATAGGGTCCTGTTAATTTATACATACTTCAGAGCCTTTTAAATTTTCTGTCACTGGATAATCAAATCCTGGTATAATCAACTCAGTTTTCAAATTTCCGAGCTGAAAGATGCCATGCTGAAAGATACTCAGCAGTGATCCTTTATGAGGTACTATAAAAAGCCAAATTCTGTTTTATCTGTGTGGCCTTTCCTCAAGAAAAATTATGCTCTCTTGCTAGTTAAAATGTGTTAGCTGACACTCTTCTTCACCAGAAATGGCTGTGGACTGAGTCATGATCAAGGATGGGATATCTAATATTGGGATGGCTGCAGTAGCTCCCTACCCACACTGCAGGAACAGTTCAGACTCTGATGTAACAGCTACAGAATTGCAAATAAGAGCTTGGCATTTGTGTAATAAACTTTAGCAGTTCCAACTACTGCTTTGCGAGAAGCAGAGCCAGCTCTGTAGTCAGGGTAGGAATCTCTAAGAGAAGCAAGAAAAAGAGGGATGCAAAACACTGAATCTGCCTGAACTGAAACTATCCCCACTTGTGAATCAGATCCCTATGGTGTCTTGACTGTTGTGGTGGGTATCCAGTAGGACACTTTGTTATGAATGATAAAATAATACAATAATATTCTATTATTACTTGGATGAATTGGAGGTGGCAGAAACAACTATTTAACTTCATACAATGATATTGCACATGTAGCGTGAGATTCAAAGTCCAATGGAAAATAAGTTTGGCATTATAGGGAAAGAGTTCTTGGAGTTACAAAATTAAGGAAAATAATAGCACATTGTCTCAGAGAACAGCAGTATGGTTTTACAGAAAAAGAAATTAATACTACTGGACACAGTCAGGCGCAAATATAGTTTTTCAAAATGTCATTATCGTGCGGCAGAGACATACAACTGCAGACAATGACTAGAAAGAACTAAAGCCTCCCTGGTTACCTGGAATGCTTAAGCATGACATTCCCAGCTCAGTAGGGAAGGACTAAGACTCAACAAATTGTCTGCTATCTAATTGTCTCTTGGCTCAGCTTGGAAAATGCAAATAGAATTAGACTGCAAAAATTGGTTCAAGAAGCCCTAACAGGATATCAAGCACTAAGCAGTATACAGCAGATGGTAAAAAATTTTTGAAAAGCAGTCTTCTTGAAGTTCACAATAGTCTAGGGAATTATAAAATGGCAGGTGGAGCAGGAACTATAACAAGTTATGAATTATCAATAATTTCCTTTTCAGTGGCAATGAAACTGCTCTTGAAATTACCTTTATGTGTAACCAAAAGGTTACAGAGATATAGTGGAAGACAAATACCTCAAGTGAGAATTGCCACAAAGATGCAACAACTGAAACAACTACAGAGTAAGAATGTAATGTTCTGAATTAATATTTACAAGCTAATACAGAATTATTTCTGGTCAAGGTTGAAAATCTTGGACCTAGATGCATTTAAAAGAATGCACAAAAGAAACACAGGCTATAAATCAAGAGAATTAAGCATCTACATACTTAGGACCATACTCAGTAGCAGACCATTATTATCAAAAAAATCAGTGTCCTTCAGTACTGTACAAAGGACACAAAAACTATGCCCCAAGATACTTGAAGTTTACAATCAAAATAGATACTGCAGCACAGAAATACACAGTGTTTGTTGCAGGATGTTACATTTGAAGAATACATATTGGTGCAGAGGGCATGATGTGACACAAACAGTTCTGGAGTTTTACCTGCTCTGGATGAATATTTTATTTACCAGTTACCTCTGCTGACTTCTTCACTCTCTGGTAGAATACTAAGGAAAGTAGAAGCATAACTCTCACTAACGCACTAGTTGTAAAAATAACAATTCCTAACAGCAAATAATAACTGTTAAAACATTGTTGAATTTGCTACTTCCTGTCCCCTTTTCCTCTCACTGTGGCAGGCAACTGTCTACTTCCCCTATGCTTTAAGTCAGGCATCCTGTCTTTGGTAGAACGGACATATTGACAACAGAACTTGAAAAAAGAAAGCGAAATTACTGTTGTCAGGCTGATAAAAAGTGAATGGAGGATGTTGCACAGTTTCAAGGAAATGGAAAAGAAAA
Source organism: Pipra filicauda (assembly GCF_003945595.2). Taxonomy (NCBI): domain Eukaryota; kingdom Metazoa; phylum Chordata; class Aves; order Passeriformes; family Pipridae; genus Pipra; species Pipra filicauda. The sequence continues at coordinate 632,102 of NW_024104369.1, read as the reverse complement.
TTAGAGTATAATTATCTCAGGTAGTCTGCATTTAGATAGCCTGAAACAGTGACATCAAAGAGAGATGTGAATTTTCCCACTCATCTTAATGCAGCACTAACTGCAAAATATAATTATGACAACTTTAATGCTAGTAGTGTTAACTATTCTATTTCTGAATCATATAACAGATACAGTGCCTTATAACACCACTTCATTACTGTTGAGCTTATTTGATAGGTGCTAATGTTTCATTCCTCTTTAATAATTACTTAGAAAAGTACTGCTGGAGCCCGCTGAATGTTCAAAAGCAGAAAGGCACAAGGAACAATCTCAGAGTCAAACGTAAAATTGCTACTTTCAGATCTCATTCCTAGACTTTAAAACACCTCATTGATCTCTGATATCTACTTGTCATAATATTGTTTTTCCACCACAACAGAAGTCTGGTAGCTTCAGACTTCCCTTCCCCATTCTGATCTTCTTATAAGGTCAAAGTATACCAGTTAGAAATTAACTTGAAACTTTAAAAAGAGATCCACCAAAATTGGACTGCTGATAAGGAAGATTTTCTCACAGCCGTAGCCTAGAGAAATAAGCCTGTGAAGAGACCCCAGCCATAAAAAGCTGAGACTCTTGGTGGGATATTAGCTTTTCAGAATGTGTATGTTTGGAACAGTAAGAGTTATGTAGTAACAGACAAAAAATAAATTCTCTCACCTAATCTCCCATAATTGTAACAATAGTAACATGTCAAAACCATTGAATCTTCGTGCTCAGTTAGCTCATATGCAGAAGATAAACAGCTTAGCAACCTCAACATGGCATATAGAGAGGAAAAGCACTAGTTATTTGGAACATTGTAAGAAATCTCACTTATGTTTTCTGGCTGATAACTCAACTCATAGAGAAAAAGATCTTTCTCTTTAGGTAGCAAGGTCTCTGCTGCCCAAAGGATTTGGCAGAGAATAGGTTACAGGCTATGTTAGTGAAGAGAAAATTTTAGGTGATTCCTTTTTAAGTCAGTTGTTTGCTGTCCTTTCCATAATGTGGTGACTTCCTTAAAGATCACTTTTATATATGAGGTATATACGTGTATATATGTATTTATACACACACATGTAAGTACAAGCAAATGTGTACCTCTTAGAGATTCCTTGACTTCTCAAAAATTGCAGAAGAAAACCAAGGTGCTTGAATTTAGTGGGCGGAAAGTGGCTTAGAAATAGGACAGTTTACCAAATTATTGTGGTCCCATCCCACAGAATGTTGTCCTTTCTTTGCAAGCTGTATAAATTCAGCCTTCAGCTACATTTCTAACTTCAATTCCTTGTCACATTTCTCGTTTCTGTCTCTCTGCTTAGCCAATGACAGCAGTGCCAATCCTCCAGTTGTTAAATCTATCTGAAAGCTTCCCCCCTCCTACTTTATATCACCCTCAAAGTGATTTTTGCAGTCTCTCCTCCAGAAAGAGTGAATTTGAACACAAAGACAGAATATTTGAGCCAATGAGAGAAGTAAAAAGAGAATCCTTGAAGTATTTTCTTTAACTCATGTTATCCTATGCACATTACAGGAAGGAGAATGTCCCTTTAAGTAGTTTGGGAGCCCTCTAGTGATTCTTCCCGTCTTTCAATGAAGTGATGAGATCCTTCCTCATGCCAGTGTGCTTCGGGGTGGAGAGGCCTTTCTTCATAGCTGATGGACCCAGTGTTTGCCATCCCATCTTGCCAGTGTTAGTTCCACAAATCCTTTATGTGGCACAGAAAAACTGAATAAAATTCTTTCCCTTCCTCAGTCATCCTTGTTTGTCCATTTTATTCATCATTTATTCATCCTGTTTTTCAACATTGCAAACTCTGGGAGATCAGAGACTTAAATCTTGGCAGCATTTTGTCTTAGTTTGCAAAGGACCTTCAGGGCAGAACCCCAAGTACGTGTATGCCAGTGTGTGCTGCAAACCCTTCCTTCTGAGCTGTCAAGAATTCGAGTGGAAATCATGAGCCTTCAGATTATGGTGAGAGCTGAACCTTTTGCTATTCTGCCATTACAAACCATAAGCTCTTATAAAATATATTTTTAGGAGTCCTATTGAATCGCACAGTATGTAGCATAATGTAATCAATACAAGAAGCTGCATATAAATAATCTGTTTGGATTCTCACACATTTTAAGATGAGAGAGGGCACCATTCCCAGCAGTACTCCCCCCCTCCCTCAGAGTTCACACCTTTTATGGGGGAAAATGATTGTAAAGTATTCATTTAAGCCAATAACCAAAGCTTATGTTATTCATTTCTCGGTGATATACATAGTGCTCTTTTTGTATACTATTAACTGTGGACATATGTTTTTCATTTGACTATGTTACTTACACACACAATTCTTTTAAAAAATATGTAAAATATAACAGCTGCTGTAAAAAAAATATTTTTAGATCTCTGAAGTGCCTAACGAGCTGCAGTGCACAACAAAAATGGTTTGGTCTTTGTAATGTGCCCATAGTAAAATACCAAGGAAGAGCTTGGTCATTTCCCTGGAAGGGGGCAAAGTTACACAGTTATAATATGACAGTTCTTCTGTGGGGTGTATTCGTTGGCTGTAACAGCAAGGTCTTGATCATTCACTGCATCAAAGCAATGATACAAACAATGGATCAGCCAACTTTTGAAACAGCAGTATAAAAGCAATTGTAAAGGCACCAACTGTATCATCTGAGCTCTGCTTTGACATTGCTGTTTTCTGATGGCAAAAATATACCTATTTCCTGCCAGTGTAAGTGAGAGATTAAGGGGTAAATATAGAAAACCTAAAGTTTGCTTTGGATTATAACTTTTTTCTTTATGAATTATTGAATAAATCAAATATCCTTGGTTCTTATCCCAACAGAGTGTGATGATTGCTAGCTTGAAAAAATGTAGCAAGAGCAAACGTTGGCAAGAGTGAAGCATTATAATGTGATGTCTACAGAGATTTAGAGATAGGGAGGATTGTCAGTTACAGTCAATGCTATCAATATTGGTAGAAGACATTTAAACTGTAATTCTACCTAGATTAAGGTACTTTAAAACAGTGTTTGTGGCTTGAAAACAACGTATGCGAGATTCTTTCAAGGAGATAATTGCACCACTAGTTAATACATAGATGTAGATTATTCCATTGCAACACATTTAACTGCTACCATGTGAGGGAATGGCAAGGATGGAAAACTGCCAAAACTGAATGTCTTCTTCCATCTCTTCCAGTTGATAAGACAGAAGAACTAAGATCCTTTTTTTGAAATCATTCATGTAGTATCTGGAGAATAGGATGAGAAAACAAAATCTTCTTTACGAAAATCCCAGTCATACTGTGGTAGAGAATATACTGGGGAGGAGACTGCTATCAGAAGAACCCTGACATTCACAGCAGCAGCTGCAGCGCCATTCTGCAAATTTTCTGCTGCAATCTGATGGAGAGCCATGGTCTTTACTTGCATCAGGCCCTGCCCTGCCAGGTTCTGCTAAAACACCTTGCTAAATGTCTAGACAGAGCTTCTCATTCCTTGGTTTCTCCTACATATTCGTTGCTTTAGTCTCGATGTTTCCGAAGTGTTAAGTCCAATGTATTCAAAGATGTCTGGGGTGTTCAAAGCTATGTAGACAGTGTCACTGAAGCACTTCCATTCTGCTTCAAAGGTGTACAGGGTGCAGAGAAAATTGCAGAGAAAATGTCCTTGAATCACTTACAGTCAGTTTTTATCACAGGAAGTTGCAGTAGTGGTATCCAGCTGGCTTTCCACTGATTTTCAAAATGCTGGTTTTACAACAACAATTTTACAGTATTAACTTTAAAATTTTTGAAATGTAGCTTATTCCAAAACTTTTGCTTAGCTTGATGTGGATGCCAAAATTTCCACAGATCAGACAACTTGACATTTCAATCCTCCTCCCACAGACTGATTCTGATGTTGCCCTAGAAGTGGTGTAATCAATCAATTCTAATTTTTAGAATGGGAATATGTCTTGGGAAATTTGGTTTTACTTGGAATCTGAAGGCTTGTGTACATATTGGGTATATTTCTTTCAAAAGAATGGATCACTGTTTTTGCATTTTTCATACTGCATTTTTCAATATTAGTAGCACCCTCTACAAACTTCCTCAAAACAAACTCTGATGCCTCTGGGATAATGATTATGTTCTTTCATATCTGAAAATTTACATGTTGCATGTCTTCATAAAAGTTGTCTCTTATTTTAGCTATGTTTAAGCAGTATTTAGTCAGTAACAGTGGTGACACAGCATTTCTTGTAAAGTATCAATCATACTGTATAGTCATTTTTGCCATTGGGCAATCTAGTTTATTGATCATTGGAGATGTAGCAGTGATTTCACTGTCAGGTTCTCCATTGTTTCATCAGTAACTAAAGGTCTACAGTATAGGTCCAAGTTTCCTTTAAATTGCTATCCTCCTAAGAAAAATTTCACTTAGTGTTATTATATGAATTTCATATCTGGAGATTGCATAATCAGACAGGGCAGTTCTTCACATTGAATGATTAAGTGGATGTCAGTAAGCATGTGTACAATCCTGCTGTGTTCACAGAGGTAAATTTAAAGGACTGAAAAGAAACCAACCTAAAAGCTGAACAACTGCATTAGTATGACTTTGCACTTCAGTAAAACCTTTGACTCCCAGTAGTAAGCCCTGGTTCCAGCTCAGTGCCGTGGTGATGCAGCCATAATGCTTTTGCTTCCAGAGTAGGAGTTAGATCTGCTGTGCTCTGTTGTGTGGGAGTCGCTGAACTCTGGTATGGTTTGTAGCTGACGGAAAGTCATCTGTGATCCTGGAATTCGTGTGAGCAGATTTTGCAATTGTAACTGCTCTGGAAACTGTACATACAGCTTTGTTGGTTTTTTTGTCATCTCAGAACCCTGAATGGTAGATCAGAATCCTGAATGGTAGATCAATTTGATTTCAGTGCCAAACACACATGCTCTAGTGGTATCACTCAACAAGATACTCTCTCAAAATAGAGACAGAGATGAGGTAAAGTTGATTATAATTTGACTATAATTCCTATGAAATTCCTGTGAAACTTCCATCAGTGATCTAGCGTGTGTACTTAAACTACATGATGGATTTCCTGAACTAAGCTAGAACTGGATGTAATCTGAACTCAAGCTTACACACTTGTCTGCAGGTGTCTATTTGCAACAATAGCTCTTTGGAAGAAGGTTTCAGCTTAACAATGGAGCTGAGGGATTGTGTTTTCTTTTGCAGATTGCAGCTGACTCCTGTGCTAAGGAGGATGATTGCACTGTGCTCAGGGGGATATTACAAAGTGGTTAGATTTTTAAAATTAAATGACAACTGATGTTTTGGGATTTTTGTTTCGTTTTGGGGAAAACAAACTGTCTTTGAACTTTGAGTGGTTTTTAGATTTATGTAAGGGAAGCAGAAAGGTAGAAGAGAAAAACTTGTGTTCATGGGATATTTCTCAATGCTTCCATTTCATGCATACAATATGCATGGAACTTTTTTCTAACATAGAGCAAGACAAAGGGAAGCAAGTAAATATGCTTTATTCTCAGTTTAGCTTAGAGGATATGCAATAAGTGTGAGGGATGAATTGGGGTTTGGGGACTGAGATTGCAGGCTAACACTGCACTAGGGAGCAGGTGGTAACCGCTGTGTTGGATCAGTAACACAGGTACCTCTGCACTCACAGGTTGGCCCAGGAAGTTCCTGTGCTGTGCAGCTTCTCAGGCAAAATTTGTGCTGGCAGAAACTGTTTAGTCAGCGCTGACTCTCCTGAGTAAATACAAGAATGAGAAGGTCTTGCATAGCAATGGAAACACTGCATATGAGACTGGTGGTGAACAACAGGGACACAGAAAGCTGGGACAAAGAAATCTCATCTTAATTTTAGCAGTAATATTGTTCTGACTCCAAGCTTCTTCAAGAGCTGCATTTTAAAGCAAGGTTGTTGATTTTATTTTATTTCATTTCATTCATCTTAAAGCAATTTGTATTTGTTTAGACAGAGTACACTTTTCTAGGGAAGAGGAAAGATGCAATTTAGAGCCTTGTCAAAATAAGCAGAAAAACTACAGTCATCAAACAAACAAGATAATTTTTGAAACATTTCTCTTTTATAAGTTGCTTTATTATAAAGTAATACTAAAGACTGTTGCTTATTGCTCAGCTTTTCTGTCAGCAGAAATGAAATGCCACTTCAGATTTTGAAGTGAACTTACCCAATGCAGGTGAACACTTGGATATAGGCCTGGAATGCAGGTAGGAATAGGAAGTTGTAAATGAACTTCAGATTTGGAGGTTCAGAATTTGCACAGTGGGCACATTTATCTCAAGGAGGGAAGTTAGGTTCCATGATCATTTGGCAGCTCTATGTGTGCTATGATAGCCAATCTGAGTGTTATTTAGGGAAACCATGGTGATTGCGAGTAAATTGTAAGTTTTGGATCATAGTAAGAAATCAGTAGTCCTGTTCAGAGAGGAGTAGAGAACTACTGCATAAACATACTTGAAATCTGCATTGTTTTTAGTTTAGTTTGCAGAACACAGCTTCAGCTCTCAGAAATTAAAATCTTCTTTCCTGTTTTGCCAAATGAAGGAAGCTAAGGCAGGGGATCAAAGTTATGCTTCCCAAGTGTCATAACAAGGAAAACTGGAGTTTTTTGGCAAAGGTAGAGAGAAAAGTTCTAGAAGAAGCAAACATTCCAATAACAAAATGTACACCATAGTGTGGAGCCCTTGCTAGACTAATTCTGTTTGCTTTGCTATATAAAGAAGGAAGAGAGACAAGCTCCTTTAGAATCAGAGAAAGAGCATCACTTCTAAGGGAGTTTTAAAACTTTTCAGTGATTAAAAAGAAAGCCCAGGAAGATCTGACTAGCAAGGGGGAAGTCTGATTCATTATAGCGCAAGTGACTGATTTTTTTACTACCCATTTCTGTAACTTTCCTTCTTTCTTTTCTTCCAGTATCATAGAATCACAAAATGGTTTGTGTTGGAAGGGACCTTAAAGATCATCTAGTTCCAACATCTCTTATAAAAGAGTACATGAAATGCCTGCTGGACTTCCTTAGCAGGTAAATATGCGAAAATTTGTGAACCTCAGTTTTTCCCATGACTTTCTGAGCTTTTAAAACCTCAGAAAGTCATGATAGTTTCCAAACCCACAAGGTCATGATATTTTCACTTTTGAATTGATGTACTCTAGAGAAGAATAGATTTTGTGTCAATTTGTATGATTTATTTTAAAGCAAGGTCCTGATACACCAACGAGGTTTGGAGGTCACCTTAAAGTGAAAAGTAATACATTTTAGCCCTGTGAACCAGTCTTACATATGTACCACATGATCAACACTGTGTATTTTAATTGTAAAGCTGCAAATTATTTACTGCTCATCTCCTTACTTGAGCTATTGCAGTTGTGATCCATGGAGAACATCCTGACTGGAAATTTTCTTGATGGAGTTGGTGGCTGGCAGGGAATTTTGCATCTCTGACATTTAATTTCTTCATATGCTTCTTGAGGTTTCACCCTGTGCATTTGGTTGCCTATGTATTGAAAGAGTTTTTTTATTCCCTCATCTTTGCACATCACTGATGTGCAATTTTGAGCAGTAAAAGTAAAGTAGTGTGTGGGGCTTTGTGTTTGCTGTGTCAGTTATTTAATAGTATATTCTTAAGGCTACCAAGGGCACTTAAAGATTTAGGCAAGTACTTTTATATCACACAGCAGTAAAAATCCCATTCTACCAAGCAAAAATGCAGCAAGAAAACACCCAAAAATATTAGCTGTATAAAGTATGAAAAACTTTAATACCACCCCCAAGGATTGTCTTCTGTCTGTTCAGAGCAGAATCCCGATAATACTTTTCATCTATAGCTCCCCTGTACATTTTTTTCAGACTTATTACACGATATCACCATTTGTAGTACTCATATTTTGAGTACAATTCTAGATCTGCATATTTTAAAACATGAATTTATAGCTAAGTGCCTGCGAGCCTCAGTTACACAAACATTCTCCATGATTTTGTGCCATATCAGCATGCATCAAGAAGATAGTCCCTGCCCTCCAAAGACAAAAGTTCTAGTCAGCAGAGAGAAAGGACAGAATGGGAAAATAAAAAAAAAAAGAAAAAAAAAGAAATAATAAGATGATATTAACAAGCAAGATAGTTTCCAATTTACTGGTGTTGATCTATTTGTGGGCATCAAGACGAAGGAAAGCTTGAAAGTTGTGAAGCTAGTGAGGTCTTTTTATCAGTAAATAATTACAGAGTCATGGAATCATATAATGGTTTTTGTTGGACCTTAAAGATCATTTGTTTCCAACAGATCTGCCATGGGCGGAGACATCTTTTCCACTTGACTAGGTTGCTTAAAGCCCCATCCAACCTTGCCTGGAAAGTTACCAGGAATGGGGCATATGCAGCTTCTCTGGGTTGTTCTAGTGCCTCACCACCCTCACAGTAAAGAATTTCTACTTAATATCTAATATAACCCTGCCCTCTTTCAGCTTAAAGCCATTCCCTCCTGTCCTATCACTGCATGGCCTTGACAAAAGTCCCTCTCCTGCTCTCTTGTAGGCTCCGTTCAGGTACTGAGAGGTGCTCTAAGGCCTCCTTGGAGCCCCCTCTTCCCCATGCTGAACAACCCCAATTCTCTCAGCCTGCCTAATAGAAGAGGTGCTCCAGCCTTCTGAACATCTTTGTGGCCTCTGGACTTGCTCCATCAGTTCCTCGTTCTTCTTATGTTGGGGGCCCCAGAGTTGGCTGCAACACTCCAGATGGGGTCTCACAAGAGCAGAATAGAGGGGGAAAATCAGCTCCCTCAACCTGCTGGCCACATTGCTTTTGATGCAGCCCAGGATGTGATTGGCTTTCTGGGCTGAGAGAATACATTACTGGGTCATGTTGAGCTTCTCTTCAACAAAGAACAACTCTTTCTCAACCAGAGATGACCTAATCTTCATCACTGAAGGAAAGATATGTTGTTGTAAGATTAAGTTTATGGGCCATATTTAAATTTTCTCCCAAAATATTTTGGATATGGTTTCTGATTGAACTTGTTTATGGTAGATTGAGGCCAAATGCAAGCATGAATAACAACTTTTTCAGGCTCTATACAAAGCAGAGCAACAGAATTAGCAGAGCTCTAAGTTTAATCTACTGGACAGTGCCTAACTTGGACTTGGCAATATATCGGCAAAGTCCTGTGGTCTTTGGATCTGACCTGACTCCTTGTTTGCTGTGGAATACAAGTATGCATATGATGCATTTTCTAGATGATAATGAGAACAAATTCTGTTTCTGTTTCGACTCTCCTGCTCAATGCTGTTAGTACGATTCCTCAGTGCTGCCAGTATCATTCTTATTCTTTTTTAATCTATTTTAAAATGTCTTTACTGAAAACTGATCCAAGGAGAAAAGTAATATATAACACCTGTCATATATAAAAGTCATATACAACAAGACACATCTCACACACAATGCAGAAAGAGTTTTCCCAGTCCTGTCCAACTGAGTGAGCAAAAGGCTTGTTCTCATTTATATTGACTGTCATGAATATCTGAGAACTGTTGAAGCATAGCACAAGCCAATAACTATTTTTGTCTCTGTTTCCTGCTGGTGGTGAAAAAAACCCTATGGCATTTTCTGTGCATGTCTCCCTAGGCTGCTTTTAGGTCTTTTGCCCTATTAAAACGATACAGGACATTTCTTACACAAAAATCAGGCCTATTTTGAGCAACTTCTCATACAACATTTATTGATTTATACCAGACCACTCATTAAAGCTTGAATGATGAATATTCCTCCACTTTTTTCCCCATATATTGATGCATTGTAACCAGTGTGAAAGTTCAGCTGGTCAGGTGAAATCTAAAAGTTGTAAGATTTCAAGGTTGCATTAAAAAGCAGAACTTAAACAATTTTAACTGCCAGACATGTCTGATGACTATATTCCAAATATTCATAGATCTATCATAAATATATAATTTCCACATATTTTTAATAAATGAATGAAAATACCTTTTGGGGAATAAAGTGATATGTTTTAAAGGCATTTGTTTACTTTTTCTGTAAGCTCCTGAGATGGCTAACATACTAGTTGTTAATCACACCATCTGTTCAAGCACTGTTTGACTAAATGAATCAATTCATACTTTTTCTTCTTAAAGCAGTTTTTTGCAGAACAATATGTTTGTGTCTATTACCCCATCATTTGGCAATGTGATATGAGATATTTTAATTTTCCTATTTATTGTGCAAGGATCTTCAATCTCCAAATATTTTTTTTTAAATATGCATACAGCACAGAAAAGCTGTGTCTATTGATTTCTGTAGCATCGCAAACAGTGGAAAAATCTGTTCCATTCTGCTGTCAAATTTCAACCATCTGATTATATTTAAATGAGTTATTTCAACATGTTTCATTTGAATGACCGTCGCACAAGCTATTCCTCCTACGTACCGAAGATGGCAGTGGTGCACAACCTACCCACCCGTGGACCTGCCGCCTCGAGGAGGTCGCTCAGATTTTAGGTACCGGTTCCAGGAAACAGCAAATTAGGGGGGAAATGTCCTGCAAATGGGAATGATCACCTTTTGTAGTCTTCCTTGTCTCACTTGTCTCCAGCGAGCTTACATTCACATAATTCCAAACAAAATTCCAGCTAAATATGGGAACTGGAGCTTGAAATAAACATGAACTCGAGTTTAGAAAGATTGTAACCAAGATGTTTTAAAATTTGTGTTCATATGCGCTTCCTAACTTCAGTTGAAACAAAAAATCATCATTTCTGTGCATCAAATCTCGGTCATTCCTAAAACCTCATATAAAAGGCTTTAAGTTTCAAGTGACTATGGGTCATTTCTATCTCCTCAGAACCTTCACACAAATATGCTGAGATATATTCCTGATTCTTAGTTTACCTTAAAACAATGTTTTGTAGATTCAGAAGAGGAATACTGTGCTAAACACCAGGGAGAATCTGAAAATTAGTAAAGCAGTTTCTGAATAAAAATTATGATTCAAGCCACACTGTTAGTACAAACAAATAAAATAAAAATAAGTAACAAAATATTTTCAGTATAATGTAATGAATAATTCTGAAACAAAATTGACTGAATGACTTTCTAATAATTTTTTGTTATCATGGACTAAACATACCTTGACACTACAGTGGCATCAGAGTTAACAATTTTTCCTGAAGGCTATGTCCTATTTACATGGTCACTTCGGAAACGGTAAGTAATTTTATTCACTGTTGTGTTACCAATGTCCAGGGAGTTTGCTTTTCAAGAAAGGTAACTGTGCTCTCAGAGGCAAATATCTATATATTAAAGACAAAAATTGTTCCAAAATTGTTTCTCATTCATATTCTGTTTTTCCACCTGAGTCTTACTTGTGTAAATTCATCTAGAGTTAGGTTACCTGGCCAGACTAGTTTCTAAAGGATCGTATGATAGAATAGAAAAGTGTTTAATAAGAAATGAAGAACGATGCTGAGATGATCTTAGCGGAGTCTTCATCTCCCCTTGGTTTGTCTGGTTTTATTTATTGATGATTTGGGGGTTTTTTTGTTAATAACAGAGAAAGAAAGTAAAAGGGCAAATGTGTCTGTGAATGATGTCTCAAAATTTTCAGGCTGTACATTATAATGAGTATTGTGTTGTGCCGGTGGAATACAAGTGTCTTTCTGGATCATAAATAGAGCTGAAATCTGTCAGTAATGCAGGCATAAAACAGGTGAATATACTGAGGAGTAGATTCACAACCTTGAACTGGCACTAAATGTGAACTGCAAGCCGGTGAAAGGTATGAAATAATACATGTATTGTTTTCTCAAGTGTCCTGATAAGGTGATAAACTGCTTATTTACTTTATAGAAGGTGGAGCTTTTGTATTTCATTTTAATTACCAGCTAACATTAGTCTCTTTGAAAGTATTGCATTAGTCATTGTGAGATGACTCCTCTGAGAAAAAGGATTATTTCTTAGCATCCCAAAGACATATGAAGACATTCTTTCACTCTGAAACTCTTTTTCAAATCTATATATTTAACACTCAGTAAACTTGATCCACTGTGTCGCTCTGAAAGACAAAACTCATTTGATAATGGAGGGGGCCATCCTTTCAGTAAGAGAAAAGACCTCTTTATTAGTCTCATGGCTTCACTTAGGGCTTGCTGAAGTTTCAGGTTGAACCAGCCACTATTCATTCCAGTCCTGGTAGTATTAGTATGTAATGGCATTTAGTTCACGTCACTGATTTATTCTACTGGAGACATGTTATTCTCATGTCATTGACAATGAAGGTGTTTCATGTCTTCACCACTTGTAATGGCTCATCTATAAACACAGAGAAAGGAAGGAGGAAGGGAGGGAGGAGGAGGGATGGCCATATACTTTGTAGGCCTCTGGGGGATGAAGGCAGTTGTCATGGTTCAGTTGTGCTCTTGGGGTCAGCAATACCTTATCAAGTATATTAAAGGCAGCACAGAGGGCAATATTGAGACTGAAGTTTAATTTCCAGTTTTAAAGCCTTAAAGAAACCTTACTGGGAATATCTTCCCTGAATCCTGATCCATCTCCTTCAGAAGTATGTGTAAGCTACATCCAAGTATTTAAATTGGCCTGTGTTACATTTTACTTTTTGATTATCAAAACCTTGATTTTTGAGTTTCCAAGAAACTTTTCAAAACTATGTGTCCTATCCATTTAAGGGGTTATGGAAGCTGACTTTTTACAGTATACTTTTAAATGTGGGTGTGAGGTAAAATTAGTAAGTCATTTGTCACACCAGATCACTGAGAAGCTCAGGTAGAGCTGTGGCATCAGGATGAAACTGCTCCTACACTGCTTTATCTGGTTAATTAAAAAGGATATCTAGGGAGTTCATGTCAACTTGAATAATGATGATGCCTTTCTGTACATATTAGAATCCTTCTTGAAAAATCTAGTAAATAGCATTGCCATGTCCAGATTGTAGATTTTTTTCAGGAGATAGATAATGTCTGCTATTTTGAAAGGGAAAGATATACGGTTTTCTTCAAAACAAAAACAATTCTCCTAAGACAACTAAATTTACCTTCTTTACATTAAATATCTGACAAATTTTACTTCCTTACTATTTGTATCTCTTTTGCAATTTTCTTTTTCATTGGGTGGAGTTGTTCCTTAAGAGTTTAAAATGTTCTTGATCGTTTTGATTAGTCAGTATTTAGAATTATCAAATCTTGAAAGCATAAAATCTTTCATAATGTAACCTGATCTCCTTAATGTTTTTATATGCTGTGAGCTAAATCCGTGCAGTCCTTATTCATATAGTTGATTACTAACTCATCAATAAATCCCAGCAACTTCCGTGGAATCATTTTCTAAGTGTACATGTAGGTTTTTTGTACATTAAAAAAATAATGTGATTACTTTTTTATTGCAGAAGATCTCCTATAGATTTCTTATAGGTTTTTTCTTAAGATTTCACAATAATGATTCATTTTCTCTCTATAATGTTAGTTTTCTTGAGACAGCCATTTTGAGTCCATTAAATTATTTAAAAAACTTTTAAAGATTTTTAATCAATTAAATACAATAATTTTGCTGAAAATTGGATTGTACTAAATGACAATTTAAATTCTTTTACTTTTTACAAATAAAAGCAATTAAAATTAACAAGTTTAAGGGGAAAAAAAAAAGAAACAAGGGCCAAAATGAGATCTTAAAAATTTGTGGACTTTGAATTATTTAATACTGTTACAAGATTATTAGTCTTGGATGCCCGTTACTGTCAAGTTAGGAACTAAACTACATCTGATTATATATGGCAATAATACTCCATTTGTATTAAAGAAATATCTATATAGATAACAATTCTCTTTCAGTATTTTTACTTTCTATTCTGTACTGTAGCTGACTGGGAAGTGGAGAGAAAACTGAAAATACCATCTCACTGCTCCAAATGAAATACAGCCGAACATATCTTTAAAATTTTGAGACTGTGTCTTCATTGAAAGCTAGATTGTTAAAGTCTGTTTCTATTACTCCACTTCCAAATTTCTAAAATTAAAGAGTTTGGAAATCTGTGTAATTTCTTTCCATATTGGTGCAATAGCATGAGATGTAAGGAAAGATGTTTGCTATGAAGCATGTCATAGGACTGATGGAGTGCTTGGTCACAGGAAGAGAATGGAATCAAATTGAAATGTATAATGTTCTTAATGATATTTTGATATTTTAAGCTCTGAAACATAACAAATATGAGTTTAGCCCTGGCTTTCTATCCCATGTGAAGGATGCAATAATTTTTGGTAAAAAAGAACATTATGAGTCACAAAATAAAGACGTAATTTTGTGGAAACCATACTAAATCTGTTTTGGCAAAAAAGTTGCATCCTTGCTATTTTTATGAGTTTTAATATAATTGCTCCTAAGACTCATTTGATATCAGATCCTCTTTAGCAGACACTGTACTCAGGAAATAACTCACAAGTCTGGTGATCTCTAAAACTAGTGTGCTGATGCTATTTGCTAGCATCACGCTGCTAATTCATTACATGTCTTCCACTTACCTTTAACTGGTGCTTAGATGGTAAACTGAAAGTGTTTAAATTATGCTTATGGGAGATTATAGGGAAGTAAGATGAAGAAAAAGAAAGAAAGGAGAAGATGACTGAGACAGTACAACATTACTTTCACGATGAAAGTGCTTTGTCAGTTAGGTCCGTGCAGTGTCTGATTCTCTACCATCTTCAGGCTGTACATACTTTGCTCTTCCCTGAATCACATATTTATTCATTAAATACCATTCTTTGTGCTTTTGCTCTCCCAGTTACTTTCCTCTATGGTGGTGGAAACATTCCAGCAGCTTGACAGTCTCTAACTTCCAGTTTTATCCTATTTTAGAGGACATTCTTGAAGTATGGTGGAAGAGAGAGGATTCAATAAAAAACAAGTATTAATTGCTTGATGCAGTCCTTACAGACACTGTTAAGTCCATAGACTTATTTTCATAATAATAGGGTTATGTAGAGAATATTTTCAGTTGCTTTTTCCTGTATTAGTTTGCATGCAGAATTTTTCCTTCTGTTACAAGACCTTGAAGAATTAAATCTTTTACACATTTTATTTAAACATTGTAAAAATATTCTGTTTACAATTTAAATTGATTACATCTCAAAGAAGAGAATAAAAGGAAATAATGATGGCAGGAAGACTTGTTTAAAAAACACTGCAAATGTGGTGATGCATTATTCAAGGACGAACATTTCCTTCATGCAGTGCAGGAATCTGAAAAGTTCCTGGATACTGTGAAATTACTGCAACAACAGTAATGCAATTGTGGTAGAATTTCACCTTTCTTTGCTGCCCTTTCTTTGGCCTCCTTAATATCTTTCTTTATTCATTAACTTAGAAATGGAGTCTATTGTGGACTTAGCATAACACCTCCCCTTCCATTTTCAGACCGACTTGCCAACAGGTTCTAAGCACTTAAGCAAAACTTGTACAGGAAATGCAGCTGAGGGACTGATCCAGGCTAGGCCAGATAGTAAGACTTATGACCCTTCTAGACTCTTCTACTCTAGACAAGAGTGAACACAAAAATAATGTTTCAGAAGCATAACAAAGAATGACGTTTGGAAACAGGCGTTGCAGTAAAGAGTTGTTACTGTGTGGTTCTGCTAACAAAGACTTTGGTTGGAAAGGTAAGAGGTATGACAATGAAATCATCATTTCTACCAGGATGGAGGCAAACCCAGCTCCAGTAGACTTAAAGGCTCAGTAACACAACTGTTGTGACCACCTGTGGCTGTTGGCTTTTCTGTTATAAAACTGACTGTTATTGTGAAATACAGCATCTCATGACATTTCAGGTAACACTTCAGCATTCACTCTTTTCCTATAAAACCCTGAATAATCTGCTTTTATGTAGAGAATTGAGTGGAGAGAGACTAACGTTTTCCCATGTGCTTACTGAAAGCTACTCCTGTGGGATTTATATGGTCTGTAGAAGATGAACACAATATTCCACTTAGTTATCATTATGCTTCATATGAGCAATATCCTCTAGGTCTTGTTTTAGCCAGACATTTTGATAATCCCTTCCTCTAAGGATAACCTTAGAGGGCGGGTGTACCTATGCTCGGGGAAGCACTGTATTTTCTAGAGTACAATATGCATGTATTATTTATTTGTTCTTTTCTGCTTACTTCAATTATTTTAATAGTAAGTATTTCTAACTGCTTTACAGTACAGAATATAAAATCTATATGAGTTTTAAATGCATGTATTTTTGCTTCTGTTTTTCTCAAAGCAAAAAGTTATGCTAAGTCACTTGTATTATTACATCCTCTCAAGGGACTTGAGTATAAAAAAAATAATCTGTGAACCATTGCATTAAATCACCAGTCAATGAGGCCACTCACAGTACATAAACCTAAATGTGTTCATAAGTCTTTTCTGGGTCAGAGCAAAGAATGTATTCACTTGCCAGTACTGCCTTAAAGACAACCTGGCAAACAAAAGGTTCAAGCACAACAAGAAAAGCATCATTCTTGTGAAGACACTTGACATTCCCTGAAGCATCCACACCCAAAAAAATCAGTCCACACCTGAAAAGCAGACTAAACTAAAACCAGTTTAAATATATTCAAGTAAGAGAAGTTCAATATTTGCAAATATTAAGCAATTGTTCTTTGTACTTCTAATTCATCTGTTTGCATTAAACTTGAATACACAAAGGTCTCTCAGTATCACCGAGAAAACTGAAAACTTGATAAGCTCTGAAACTTGTTGTGTTCACTGAAAATGTGTAACTGTAGGTCTGTAGTGATTCTGAAGATGTTGTTGTCTTTTCATAGTTCAGGTTTCTCATGCTTCATACACAACGTAATTAACCTCCAGTTGAGGACAACCTCTGTTTTTCCTTCAGAACATGAATCCTTTCAGTACAGCTAACATACTAAGCGGATTGTGTTAAGAGTGCTTGTATATTGTTACAAAATGCTATTGTTTTGTACAGGTATTTGTACTACAGATTATATTAATGCAGAAGAGTAATCTATGTATCAACGTTGCCAAGTTATATGTTGAAGTATTAAAGAAACATAAAAAATGGATCTGTAATGGAATGTTGATTCTTTAGAATCAGCTGATTCTTTAGAATCAGCATTAGACTTAAATGACTGCTTCTCTTTGTCATTTAAAAAATAACTACATCTCTAAAATCAATCTGTTTTGAGAAAGTATTCCACACATTCCACATAGTCACTGAAACTTCTTATACTCTGTAGCTGTTTTAACCATTGAGCTTAAGCTTTATGTTCTTGTAGTGCTTAGAATGCTTTTTTTTTGATTGTCTTTAACATTTCCAATCGTGATACTGGAAGACAGATGAAAGAACTGGAAATCAGGATCTCTTGAGTTCTTTTTTTCCATTCTCCAGCTCAGTAAAGTGGCTTCTCTGCAAAGTATTATTTAGTCACCTGAATTTAATAGAACAGTTTAGCAGATACCTAAGCGATGACATAAGTTTTGGGAAGGGTCCGTAAATTACTTTTCAAGACTTACGTGCTAGCTACAGCATTTTAAATGTAAAATATTTATACTAAGTATTGGGAAACATTTTATTGTGGTTTATATACTTTCTGGCACTTAAAGAGCTACTTCTGTTTCTGCTGTGGAAATGCCATGTAAAATCCATTGGATCAAATATAGGTGATATTTTTATAGTTCACCTGTGTAGGGATTTCTTTGATGGCTTCTTTTGTATTTAGATTATGTTTCCACTCGATTCTTTCCCTCCAATTGCCTCCCAATTATTTGTGACACAAGAACTCATGTTTATAGAAAAGTGGTGAGGAGAAGTTTACCTAATGTTCCAGAATCAGTATATGGTTGTGTTCTAGGTTCATCTTTAAAATTCTGCTCTCATGGTTATCTCATGACACAGTAGCCGTTCTGTAGAGCCAAACTCTCAATCCTGTGTCTGCCTATGTGGGGTATGTTGGCAAGCACACACGAACAGAATACATTTGAATAACATTTGAAAAATATCCTTGCAATATTTATACATGCATTGTTGGAGAGATGTTCATGGCTCCAGACCTGTTCCTACATAATTTTTTACATAAAACTATATTTCTCCCTGCAGTATTTCAACATTTTTTGTCTTGAATAAAACAAGATAATTTTTTTTTCTTCTGAGAGGTTAGAATATTCTATTTATCTTTCTTTAAGTTGAAGACAAAAAGAAGAGTGAGATCTCTCAGTCAGAATCTACAATTTAGAGAAAGATGAATGAATGCGTGTTTAAAACTGTATACAGATATGGTCACATATTAGTTAGTTGTTTGTCACTTTCTAATATGAAACTACTTTCTTCTGATGCTGATATGAACAATTCTTTCACTGATGGGCAATGACTGCATAATTTAGCAGGAATATATAAATACCTAAATTAATTTTAAAGCTGTAAATCTGTTCATAACCAGTTCATTTGGGTAGCATGAGAGATAGCCCTGTGAGTACTTCCCTGCCAAAATGCAAGTAGTAGTCAATATATATGCAAAACTGAATTTCCCAGAAGAAGAAACATAACTTTGGCTATAGTCATGGTTTGTTTGGGGAAAAGTAGACTAATTCGTCACTGCTCTTGGGGAATGCTTTAATGGAAACAAGATTAATTTGATCCTTTAAAAGTCATTCAGTTATTAGTTAACACAAGGGCTATCCAGTAATGTAGTATTGATGGTTAGGTTATACATCAGAGCTTCCAGACACTTAATGCCTGGTGTTAGAATGTAATTCCTATCATTTGCTTTCAAAAACAAAGGCCATTTTTTCACTTGAACAGAAGGGGGGTAGTAGATCCAAGGAGACTTTTTCAGGCACAGCTGAGAACATGACAAATTTCGCTCAAAACCATCTACATTTTCATTCCAATACCTGTGAGGAGCAACTACTTTGTTCACAGCTTTTCACCTAAAGTTATTTTGCAGTTGTTCTTCATTGAAAACCAGGAAAGGGTACAATCCTCTCTTAAATTTTGCTATTGATTGTGAATGTTATTCGACTAACGCAGTTTAGTCAACAGCCTAAATATTTTGAAAGAGTATTATTTCAAAATTTGATCTAACACTTTTAAACAGTTGGTTTACACCTTCCAACAATGCACATTCAAGTGAGTTTTACCTTATTTTCCTTCCAAGTGGAATAGATAGTAACTCACATAATTCAGTGTCTCTAACTAATAGATAAATGAGAGTTGTTTAAAATGATACCTG
Organism: Pipra filicauda; assembly: GCF_003945595.2. Classification (NCBI taxonomy): domain Eukaryota; kingdom Metazoa; phylum Chordata; class Aves; order Passeriformes; family Pipridae; genus Pipra; species Pipra filicauda. Next base: position 612,823 of record NW_024104369.1, on the reverse strand, counting down.
AACAGAAACAATAAATTTTATTCTATGAAAAATGGTTGATGATCAAGATGATCAAGATTTATTGTCTTTCTATGAATCAATATTTTAATAACTTCCAAAAGAAGAGGAAAACATAGAAGCTTTCACTAACTTTCATTTAAGGTCTCTTGAGGACTCTTTTGAGAGTGCACCCTCAGCAAGTTTGCAGATGACATCAAGATGAGTGGTGTGGTTGACATGCCTGAAGGACAGGATGCCATCCAGAGGGACCTGGACAAGCTCGAGCAGTGGGCCCATAGGAACCTTATGAGGTTCAACAGGGCCAATTGCAAGGTGCTGCACATAAGTCGGGTCAGCTGCTGCTATCAATACAGGCTGGGAGATAAAGACATTGAGAAGGAGCTGGGGGTATAGGTGGATTAAAGATTGAACATGAGCCATTAATGTGCATTTGCAGCCCAGAAACCCAACTGTATCCTGGGCTGCATCAAAAGCAGAGTGGTCAGAAGGTCAAAAGATGTGATTCTGCCCCTCTACTCTGCTCTGATAAGACCCTGCCTGGAGTACTGCATCCAGCTCCAGGGTCTCTGACAATAAAAAGGACATGGATCTGTTGGAGTGAGTCCAGAGTGGGGCCATGAAGTTGATCAGAGAGCTGGTGCACCTCTCCTGTGAAGACAGGTAGAGAGAGTTAAGGATATTCAGCCTGGAGAAGAGAAGGCTCCATGGAGGCCTTATTGTAGCCTGGAAATATTAAAGGCAATGTTGGATGGGGCTCTGAGCAACCTGATCTGGTTGAAGATGTCCCTGCTCATTGCAGCTGGTTGAAATAGATGACCTGTGAAGGTCCCCTGCAAAAGTGTCCCAGGAAATTCATGGCAAAAAAATTTCCTCTGTTATAGCACATCACTGGAGATTTTAATTCCAAATATCAAAAATTGTGGATAGTTACTGAGTTCCCACTTAACTCATCTCTTGAAAATATTTTTATTAATATTTTCCAAAACTCTGAAAGTAATTTTCTAACATGAGGTGCTTCTGGCATGCGTAAAGGACAAAGAAAACTAGGCTACATTCCTTACGTGGTTTTTTGTTGGTTGGCTCCTTTCCAGTGGTATTCCACAGGGTGAGATAAAGGAGGCCACACAAAATTGACACAGATTAAAGATTTTAGATCATTACAATGATTGTGAGTAACTTTTGTAACATTCTGCACATCTTTTTCTCTTCCTCATTCTTTCTGTTTAAAATCTTACAGAATTCTTGAAATTTACATTAATGAAAACACATTTGTGCTTAAGTAACAATAGCATTGCATCTCCACAACTCACTAGGAAGCAAAAAACCATACATTCAAAATAATGTGCATTTAAAAAAGTTGCATTTAAAACCATATTGCTACATAATTGTCCTGTTTACAGTCTTTTCTACAGCTTTTCTCACAGAAAAATGCAGATTTGGATTCTAACTGGAATAAAAATGCCAGAAAACTTTGGCAAGAGGATCGTTACTGCATACTTAGGGATATTGCATGGAGAAAGAAATGTGTTTGTAATTAGGGAAACACAGAAGAGTTCTGATTACATCTAAGAAAAGCCAAAGAGAGTAACTTTCTGAAGGACAGACCATGTAATCTTGAGTGGATGAAAACCCAGCTTACACTATAGTAGTTAAAGAAAGTACATAGCTTCTCACTGAGTTGCTTTAACAGACCAGCTACTTCAGAGTCTTCTATAACCCGTTCCCAGACTGGTTTTTGAATTAAAATATATACATCATTTGCCCTGCAAGGTTCAAAAACGTTCATGAGTTTTCTCTTAAAATCTCTGAGTAATGGTTACAAAAATTCAGAAAAACATTCTGCTGAAGATAGTAGTAATCTATCTACTGAACTCATTGTTCTAAAAAGACAAAACTGACTATATTGTGCTTTTAAAAGTGTCTAAACACTGCTTGATTCTGAGGAAGATTTAAATTGAAAGTAAAGTGCTGCTGCTGCTTCTTCTCAGTGGAAGATTTTCATATCTACCTGACCCGTGCTATCCAGGCACTTCTAAAAAGCATCACTTTAAAAATACTTTAAACACTCAGTCTGACTAGTTAGTTTTGGACTGTTTGGTCTCATACACTTAAACTTTGAGCCCCCAAAAATTTTACAAGCTAAACTGCTGAACTTGGAGATCCAAAATAACTTAGATCTGCTGAACTAACAGTGGTACAGAAATGTCAGCATAAGCATTATCTCTACAAAACAAGTTCTAATTGAGTGACGTTGATCAATTGCCTTTTATATCTGACCAGCAGACAGGTTGTATGGAACTTGGGACAGCACAGATACCTGCGTTTTGAGGGGGTTTGAGAAAACTAAAGCTTCTGAGCAAGTTCTTTGCAGCATTCTCTACCTTAACATGAGATCATATTTTTATATCACACAGCACTAACAGATGTGGTACTACAGTTTAATTTACTGTGAATAGCCAAGTTTCATCAAAGCACTATTACTCTCTGAAAATTCCCGGAGAATATCAAGCCCTTGACTTTTCAAAATACAGTACTCAGGACTGACCTCTTCCAGTTTCTGCTTTTCTAGTGATCATCTTACATTATGAATTTCAGATCCCTATTCACAAGGGTAGTGACCAAAAAGCTTCTGAGCCCTATGTCCATGGTACCTAAGAGTCTCACTCATTGTTGAATGTGCAAATATGCGAAGTCATTCTTTTTAGAAAGAACAAGTGAGCCAATGGAAAGTGAAGATCCTTCAGTAAAAAAAAAAATAAAAAAATCGTGTATTCTTCAAACAAGTCCGTATCAGCACATGTAACAGCTCTAGAATTTTAGTTCATGTTTATGAGAAAAACAAATCCCATCACCTTTATATAAATGCAGGAGAATCCTTCCAAAGAAAACAGCAACAGAAGAGGAAAGGGAATGAGACTGAAGTTCTCATCTGACATAGATATTTGCTTTATAAGTTTGTTGAAGTCAAATAGATAGCATTTCTGTCCCTGGAACAAACTGTGTCTAAAAAAAAGTCTTGAAACACCTTCTTTTCTTATCTCCTTCAGAACCATAGTGTATTCAATAGCATACCTAAAGGGACACACCAATCCTAGATATTAAATCCCTAAATCCTGTATGCATTCTTGTGTGAACTTCACCTGTGAAAGTCATTCTTACTACAAAATAAGGACTAATACATAGCCATTAGGTACCAAACATGCAATCATGTTTGCTAAGCACAAAAGGAAGCTTTTTCTTCACATGATAAATTTACCATGAATCTCTTGAAGAATGTCATGGTATGTCAGCATATAATTACAAGAAAAAGCTACTATACCTTACGATTACTTCTTTAAAGCTTTCTCCTAGGGTTTTCCTCTTGCACAACATACACTTGTTTCTCATTGCAAATCTATCCAGCATTGCTGGACGTAGAGTGTTCCCAGTTCTCCATCTAGAATGGAGAATCATGGATGAAAGCACAGCCCTTATATTGCTGCTCTGAATGCTACAAACCAGACAAAATTTGTGGGACTATTGTAATTTAACCTCTATGTTGACAGAATCTTGTTGGATTGACTTGCCTTTGGAAAAACATTTCTAGGTTTTTTGAGGGTTAACTGTACAATACGTGATATGTGTTACTGATATTTTTCTTATTCTGTAACAACCCTAATATTTGTTGATGGAATTGTCACTATATGATATAAAGATCAATTGGTATAAAGATGTTTTACAACAGTTGTGGTTACTTTAAAGGATATTTTGTGAGACGTTTGTCTGGAAGCATTTAAAAGCTGATATAAACTCACCGTTTATTTTAATCAGTCAATCATACTTGTTTCTTTTTCTCAGTGTTTTCTTCTGTTCTAATTTTTTGAATCTTAACTGTCAATAGCAAATTTTGACTTCTCTTTCTTTACCCTTCACAGAACAAATCTTTTGGATCTTTCAGGGTGTTCAAGCAATGTGCTGACATACATTCAGAATCTCTTTACACCAGTCTTCCTATTTTTCTTTTTTTCTTGATTCAAGTATAAACAGTTATGTTCCCTTTAGTTATTCACAATACACTTAAAAATAACTTTATGTGAGTGTAGCTAGAATATAGCTATTAGTTTTTCCCAGACTAAAACAATGCTCACAGTTTACTGAGATCTGAGTTGTAACAGGTCCAGATTTAAATCTCAGGTATATGAAGAGGAGTATCATTTAAGTAAAAACTGAACTACGGTGAGGATGTCCTGATTTTCAAATGCATGTACTGAGACTTGTTAACGTAATGACTACAGTGCATGATCCTTTTTCAAAGCATTTAATCACTTCATTATATGTTATTTCATTCTGTATTAGTTCTTTTTGATATTGTAAATATCAACATGCAAAAAAGTGTAGTCAGTTGAAATGACTATTGTTAACATTATTCAGAAAAAAGTATACTCGCCACTGCCTTTAATAGACCTTTATCTGAATAAAAGACAGAAAAAAAATCCTTTTTACTGCAACTCATAAAATCTTGGAGTCTAGTCCTTAAATCTTTCCTCACTTGCAAGAATAAGTACTAAGAATTTAAATTGCATCAAACTGAAGGATGCTGCAGAAACATGTTCTGTCCTGTTTCTTAAGTGCTATGAAACAAAATGAAAACACTGCCTCTATATATTTCTTTCTAACAGTCTTTAGTGGTTGATTAAATATTTGAGCCTTCCAATAGCAATTCTGTAGAAGCAGGTTCAATGCTGAGAAACTCACTGAAGTGCAAGACAGAGTCATATCATGGTGAACCGTTGCTAAATTCTGCTTATATGTGAGAAGACACAGAGCCGTATGTACTGAAGTACCATCTCCTAGATAAAGATATGATTTATTTTCACTAAGAATTTCTTAATTCTATAAACAAAACAAATCTGGTGTGTGAGCTTTTCACATTATTTTCCTCCCTCTGGATACAATTATTTGCTTAAAAAAGTTCTCTGCAGTCTGTTTTTCAGGTGGGCAGTATGCTTACTAGCCATGACGTACTGCTGACAAGATTACAGTCCATAATATAGACCGAGGAAGACAAATGCCTTTTAACTTGGAAATGTCAAGAAAAGCTCTACTGTTTTACTGGTTTATGACCTTCATTATGGCCTTAGAATTGAAAAATCTTTCTAAACTCCTACCCATCTGCTCTGAGTAAAACAAATGTTTGTGCTGCTGCTCTCCATAATCCCCTTTTCCTTTCTCCCACATCTGCTACTGACCGGGCCTTTTCTTCATTGTGATGGCAGTGCTTAGTTTGAAAAGACACAACATATTTAAAACTAGAAGATGTCATTGTTATTAGAACATTTTACTTAGGCTCAAAATCAAGGTTTAGGAATCTTCAGATTCTCTCAGTAATTTTGGGCAGCCGACTGAATCCCTCCATGCTTTGGTCTCCTATTTGTAAAAGGGAATAATAATGTTTAATTTTAGGATAAAAGTAGTGTTGCTTATTTTGACTGAAGGAATTATTTCCTCTCATAGTATTAGGAAATAATATTATCTCATGAATCTTTCACACATTGTAGATAATGCAAATATTTTTTAAAGTAAGAATACTGTCTCAAAATGCTTTAAAAATTAAATTATATATGAACTGCTATCTTTTGGTTTTGAGTGTACTGTACCTTCTGCTGTTTCAGTGTTTGTCAACAGTGAAATAGTAAAGTAGTTGAATAAAAATTACAAAAGATTTTCTGCTTTTCTGTTGAACACCAGTAAGCTCTAGGTACTATATTCTGTAAGTACAAAACACAGGAGCTCTCCTTACTGTTACATTCATTTGGAAGGCCACATGTCTTGAGAGAAAACTTATTAAGGCTTGTCCATGTATGGAAGCTTCTATTGGTTTAACTATATAAATCACATTTATATGACATGTAAACACTACACTGTACTGTATCTTGGCAGGCACATGTTCTTCAATTTGCTTCCAAGATTTCAGGTTGCTGAGTGTCGCATATTGCATGCCCCAAATAAAATGCAAAAAACAAAGGCAAAAAAATTGCAACCCTCTCCCCGCTCCCATAGGTATTGAACCTGGGCATATCTGGCTTTAGGATTTCTGGGATTTTCTTAGCACTTTGCCAAGTGGAGTAGCCTTAAAAATGGATTCAGAGGAGAGTTTATCAACCTAAACAAGCATGTCCAGCTTGTCAACACACTTTTTTGGAGCAACTCTTACCCTGCACCTTCTTGTTTCAGTCTAATGAAGGAGAAAGCCACAGATCCTTTGAATTAATTGCTCCTGCTTTCAAAGGACTTGTTTATATAGCAGAGTAGACATTCAGTGAGTTGTTTAGAGACATGGAGATGTGACCTGTTGCAGAAGATGGGAGGACGCAAAGGTCACTTGATTTCCGGAGGCCTGAACAGTTGTGTTGATAACAAACATGCCATTCTAGGATTGCATACACATACAGGATGGCAAGAACTAGCTGCAGAGTTTCTACATGAAACTATGTGAGAAAGTTGTTTTGTCTTCCATTTCAGAGCAAGCTTTCAGAGGAACCAACATCAGTATCAAAGGGTGAGACTTCAATTACACCTTTGGCTGCTTCAGGAACTGTTGGTGCATTGCAAACTAGTTTGGCTTCAGCATGTCAGGGTATGGCAGTGGTGGTAAATATTTATGGATTGACAGCTGACCAGTGCATACTGTACCTCTAAAAATGCGTTAGAAACAACATCTAATTTCAGGAAAGATTTACAAATACACTAGGATCAGATTGAAATGCACTCATGCTTCCCTCCTTCAGGTGGGTGATCTGTATGACACCTATGAAGGGAACACTTGCAGGTCACCCAGGATTACAGGTGTATGAATATAGGTTTGAGACATACTGGTAAGGTGGACAGCAACAAGCTGAGGAAATTTCATAGTACCAACAAGGAAAAGCCAATGCTTGGTTTTCTCCCAGTAGCTCAGTGTGAAGAGTGTCTTACTGCCTGTGATTGTATGGATGGCAAGTGAGGAGTGTATTTGGACTTTCCTGTTCCTGTCAAAAAGGGATAGTTCCTGAACTGAGTGCATAATGTGGAGAATAGGAAGTTGTAAGAGTCAAATACTTGTGTCTAAAAAAAAGAAAATTAAAAAAAAGAAAACCAGGAAAAGTAGCTGGTCAGGTAGATAAAAGTGTTGATACAGGCAATGCCTTGATATCATAGCGTCATATTACCACATAGTTCATATTCCCTTGTTGTAGCTTATTGCCTCTCTTATTACCCATTGCAGTTAATTGTAGTTGAAAAGAAATATCGTCAGAGTCTGTATACAGCAATATATAATGGGATGGCTTTTATTTATTGTAGATAGATTATGTGAGTTGTGCCCTGCCTCATACTTGCTTTAAGATTGTTTCAAGGGACATACTGAAATACAGAAGGCTGAAAAAGCTGTTTTTATTTTTTTTTTAGTGACAGGTTTTGCATTGTTTTAACTGATTGTTAAGGCTAGATTCTGGGCATTTGAAATCAGGTCTATATTTTCTAAGAGGAACTTTAACCTCTTCCAATTTAATATCATATAGCAAACTCTAGCCTTCCAAAAACGTGAATTTTACAGTCACGATTAATTCTTTTTTATTCTTTATCACAGTGCCTGTCAGGAATTGAGAGCTGCAAGGAATGTTCTAATCTGTAATTAAATATGTTGCTGCTTCTCATTCTTCTTTTCTTCTTGATTACAATTTAAACCCCGTCACACACACAAAAAAAAAAACCCCTTGAAACAACCACCACCAATAGCAAAACAAAAATAAAGCCTCAAACTTTCCAAGGAGAAAATAAAAATATAATGATTTTCAGGGAAATGCATCTATTGTAAGTGCAAATTATTCTTTGTATTGAAAGTGCCACTGTGAAAATGCGCAGAAATGAGTTAAATACCTCAGCATCAAGGCACACATAAGACTAACCAGTTCCTTTTTCAAAAGTCCACAGGATTGTCCTTTGACACTGTGTACAGAGCACATTTACAAATGAAACCCTTTATCTTTCTAGACCTTTTCCTAAATATTTGTAGCTTATGCAACAGCATCTGGTTTAAAACAGGAAACAGGCTTATAGCTAAATGACTTTTGCACATAAATATTTAAGACTCTATATACTGAAATGTGACACCACAAGTTATCATTTCCGGTGTGCAACCTCTTATGCTCAGTTTTATTTTGGCAGATATAAAATACCACAGAGATATGATAAATGTAAAGTCCTTCTCAGGAAACAAATTAAGTTCTAATATAATTTTGGAAGGCTATAATCTTAATGCAGTATTTCTGATTTTATTGAATTGTCATTTTTTGTTTGTTTGTTTGGGTGTTGTTTTTTTTTTTCCAAAGTTGATCTGCCTTTACATTTACTTAAAAGTTTGACCTAGTCTGCTCCCTCTTCAGCAGTGGGAGCGTTGCTGTGGATTTCAACCGATAATTTGTTTTACAGGAATGTGTAATCTAATAGTGTAAATTCTCTTCATTCATGGGATATCTACAAGCTTTAGAAGACACATTAGCCAAAAAGCATAGCCAAAAATGCAAGAATTCAGTACTGGGGAGGAAGAGTTATAGTATATAACTAAATGATCACAGTGGCAATTGACATGTTTACTATACTAACGCTTTTTTTTTAATGTCTCAGTTGTGTATCCTTATCCCATGCCTACATTTGTAGTTTTCTTCAGAATATGAACTGCATATATTTCCTTCTAGCTGACCCATTTCAGCCTGATAACCTCGGCTGTTCTACTACCTTTCCACTGGTCTCAAATGGACATCTGTCTTACTCATAACTTTGTAGTGGGTAGCAGCAGACATGGTAGAAAACAGCTTGAAAACGTGCAAAATCTTCTATGTGTCAGAGCCCCCAGACTGGTTACTCCAGATTCTGGCATATCTGAAGAGATCACCAGCCAATAACTGCAGGTTAATCTTAATGAAGGTGTTAGTAATAATGAATAATTTAATGGCTAATAAGAACTTCATTTTGTACTTGCCCAGTGCAGGAGGAATTTTTAGTATTACATTCTGTTACATGGACATTATAAGATGCATAAAAAGCCATGGGCCTGCCATTGAAGCACTCCTAAGACATAGATATACCTCAGATAAGAAAATGGTTGAAAACAGTTTTCCAAGAACTGAGTGGGCTGCTTGAAAGGAAGCAAAGGAAAAATGAGAGGAGTGTCATGGACAACTTAAAGGAGGTTGTGCGTACAATGTCTGAGACTGAGAGCAGGGGAGGAGCTCATGTGCAACAGAGCAGAGTTAGCTCTGACTGAGTAGGGCCCTCAGCTATGAGCAGCTTTACTCAGAGCTGTTTTTCCACTCCAGCTTTCTTAGAATTAGTCCTGCCTGACTCCCAGGAGGAATAGAAGTTATGGAAAAAACTCATTTATTTTTCCTCCACAGCTGGTAGACATGGTCAGAAAAAGGAGTCCTTTAGAGACAGCACTAAAGGATGTTATGCTCAGAAAGGAGACTCTGATGACAATTTCCTCTACCTCCTGAGAACTTTAGAGCCCTATCAACTTGCTGTTTAAGTTTTGAGTAGTTCAAGCTTAGGTACAAGTATTTTTAGGAATAATATTTTCTTTATACTGTTTCTAAAAAGCATCACTTAAAAAATCTAAGGAATGCATATTCTTAGCTTTGTACATCTAAGTATGTTGGTAACAGCAAGTAGGGATGGACATGCAAGGTTACAAAAGAGTGTCTATGTATGCTAGTAGTCTGATACAAAAGTCTAATAGATTTATTCAAACTACATGATGAATTTACTGTCCATTTTGATTTAAAATGATAGCCTTACTTTGAACAATGGTTACATTTTATCAGTATTGGTTTAACTTGTAAGGAAAAGGAGTTCTGAAAAGTTTATAACCTCTTATTTTTTTCTTATTAAAAGCCAACGATAATTGTGATCATACTGATTTGATTCTTAGCATGGCACCGTTTTGAACCAAATTTTGAAAAGAAGTAGTAATTTCTGTGAAACTATCACTGAAAAAATAAAATATTTTCAGTTTTTCTGCATTTTTTATTTAGAAAAAACTTGCACTGGAGTAAAAAAATTACCATTTGAGTTTATTTGTGATGAAAAAACTTTGTTTAGATACATAAATGATTAAGTAGAACATTTTTTAATTATACTTATTTTTATCCTTCGGGGGAACCTGTATGTCCAGCAACTGAAGAGAAGAAAGAAGTCAGTGTCATGGCTAATTGTTTTATACCTTTCCACTAAATTTTAGCAGATTTGAGCTTGAACACTGCCCTTTTCTTGCTCCACACTGGTCAGATGATAAGGATTAATTTGCTGTGACCTATTTGTTTTGACCTTGCTATGACCTTTAAGCTTTTTTATCCCTTTTCCTGACACTATCTGTTGTCTACCTTGGGCAGCCAAGTATAGCTTCAAAGCAGTGTTCTGTAGGACTCTTAGTTTTATAGCACAGTCATTCATTCCAGCACATAAAAGATCATTTGCCTATAAACATTGTTGATGAAAAGAAGAGTAAAATGGGTCTGTTTTAAGCTTCCCAGATTATGCCTCTGAGTGAATGTTACAAAAGGAATGAAAGAGGTGGTACACACTCTTTCAACTGTTTGAGTCCATTATTTAATTTAATTCCTGTAGGGATATTTGCAGATACATAAGAATGTCTCTACATATGATATAAAAAATGTCCCTTGTGTTATATTTCAACAAACTGGGCGTCATACGCTTCCTATTGTGTTTAAAGATATTTTACTGCTAAGTTTTCACTCTTCTGTTGGAATTCTTTAATCCCTCTCTGATTATTACACATGAGCCAGAGGTATCAAACCCATAGAGTTCACATCTGGCTTGGACTCCTACATATATTCCAGATTGGGTTTGACCTGTAATTTTTTTCTCTTCTCATCTCTAATGATCATAGTTACACTTCATAGGGCAACTCTGACCACTCTGCTTGTATCTCGTAATTATAGCTGGAATTGAGCATTTTCTAGTGGACATCATTTGATTTTTCTTTCCTTTCACCATGGCAGGTGATAGTTCTAGCTTCTCCAGGCTCCATATTCCTTGTTTACTGTTCAGGAGGAGCAGAAATCAGATCTTCATGTTTCTGGTGAGGGAGACTCTTAACTGTCAAGTGAGATGCAATATTACAACATCCCAAACTGTTGATCTCAAAAGCGTCACATTGTATGGAGAGAAGAGCTACGTTGTAAGAATAATGAGAAAATGGCAGTGCCCTAGCAACTAAATTACTTATTTACTTCAGCTTTCTAATCCAAAATCACAATGATATAATACAACAACTCTGAATAAAGCACCTTGGGACCATGATTAATGCATCTGTCCCAGATTCATGCAGATAAGATTTTTGGACAGACACACACAAAGTATGCCCACATACTCCCCCGTGCTCCCTCATAAAATCCCTTACCTCACCACAAACCCTTATCAACTTGTTCTACTCATCTCTTTATTGAGCTATAGATTAGAGGTCTTAGTCTAAAATTCCCATTTGTTTCACAAGATGTCCTGGCTGTACCATGAATATAGGAACATCCTCTTGGGTCCCAGTGCAGCAGAATATTTAAGCATATGCTTAGCTGTAAGCACATATTTTAAGTTCCAGAAAAGTAAGAATCTAATCATGTATTGAATCTGAGCCAGAAAATACAGCACAAGGCATGTGTAAGTAAGTGCAAACAGTTTGCTCAGGTTTTAGGGGTATGTTGAATTATTTTTTTTTTATCGGAAATGCCGTATAAACAGAGCCAGACTAAGTTTTGGGCATGGATAATCAGAACAATCTGCAACGGCTTCCCGTCTGTGGCTAATGGGATGTTTCTCCAAGCTTTGTCACCATGGCAAATACTTTTTAATACACAAACATTTGCTGCATTGAAAATCCACCCACTCTTGTTGAAAGATGGCCAGGTTTTGTAAAATTGCATTCCAACTACCCTGCTGATTTTTAAGATAAGCCCTTTCAGTTAACATTCCATGTGTCTAACAAAAGATGTGTGAAAAGCACAGTTTATAAGAACACACATGGAATCTTTACAGTTTCACTGTTCTCTACTTTAATGAGAAAATGAAGTTAAAAAGTCTTCTCATATGTACATGCATGCAAGCATGCAAACACGGTTTTATTCACTGTTTTTTTCTTTTTCTTTCCTTCCCAACCCTCAAAGGGACAAGCCAGTAACTCCATGCCAAGTTTCCATCTAAACTTGACTTCCCAGTTCTGGCAGGCATCCTGTGAACATCTCGTGTATTAATGAGAAATTAGTCTTTGAGGTTTCTTAGTCTTCACCGGGTGAAATGCATATGCTAGGTAATGAGGGATGTATTTAGTTTTTCGAAATAATTGCTCATAACTTTTCTTCTTGATTAAATATGAATATATAGTAGAGTAATGATGAATCTGTGATGTTTTTAAGCACAACATAAGTAAAATCTAGATGTTTTCTCTTGTACTATGAGTCTAGGGAGAATAATCTGTCCAGCTTTCATTTCTAGTGCCATATGGGTCTTTGATACCAGTAGGAAAGGTCCAAACACTTACATGAGAGAGTTACATCTGAGAAGAGTCTTCAGAGGACATTTGCAGGAAGGTATGAGCCATAACAATCCCAAGGAAAAGACAACTTGCATCTTGGAAACTTTTGTGAAGCCTTGCAAGCATTTAACTTGGTCACAAAAAAAAAAAAAAGGACAGAAGAGGGAAGAGGGGAAGAGGGAAGTGAAAACTGTGAAGAAGGGAGGAAATCAAAAGACATTCCATTAATTCAAAACCTTCTGTTTTGTTCTTTGGGTCTACACAGGGAATATTTTTCTGAACTGTTGGTTTTTTTTTTGCTAACTGTGACCCTTTTACACTTTTTAACAAAATCCCTTGACAGTTTCTTACTGAGTATGTTATTCTTCTGCCCTTTTAAAAAGTATTTACTTCAGATCTGACTAAAGGGTAAGTCTCCTTTAATGTTATCTTGCTAAACACAGGGGATAATCTGGTGCAGGCCTATTCACATTCGAATGTTTCATACTTCCTTCACTAAAAAAACCTAATTTATCACGGCATTACTGGTACATAAAAGGTACTGATCCTTATGTGGTAAGCTTCTCCAAATTTCCACAAAAATAATTTCATATTTTCCAAAATTCCTGGAAAATCTCCAGGAGATGCCATGTGAATGTAAACAGAAACCCCCACAATCCTCGGATACTTGTTGTTATCTTCATCCTTTTGAAGTATTACCAGAAATGTCTCAAACAGAAAAGATAATAAACTACTCTGCTCACCCTATGAGGTCACTGGATGAGCTCATACTACATAGAAAATAGAATTTGGAAGCCTGACACACAGTTTTTAGCACTAATGTCATTTAAATTTTCATAGGAAGAATGGCATTGTATTTTCAAAACTGTTGTATGGTTTCAGACCAATTGGTTTGAGATTTATACTCACTAAAAGGAAATCAAAATTTCACTTGAAAATGGGGATGTGTGTATAACTGATATCATGTTCTCAAATTTGGCCTGAGTAAAAGCAGACATGGTTTAGCAGTGATTTTAAAAGACTAGCTTTTTCTACACAGGCTGGTTGTACCACAAAGTATTCTTAGTAAACTTGTGAATCCAGCAGCTGAGGCCACTCTGGCAGCATCCTACATTTTACAAGCATGGCAGAGGGAGATTTGGTCATTAAGCAAATATTCTCCCCTGGGTGTGCTACTTCTCAGATGCCATCTGTAGCATATCCCTCCTGCCCTAGGACCTCTGCTTACTCTCCTGGGCTTCTTGGGGGCCCATTCACTGCCACTTTTGCTGCTACCAGTACAGTGCCTTCAACAGAGTTACTCCATGTGATTTCAGCATCTATAAATTACTTGCTGCACTGAGGAGGAAAAAGAAAAGTGGAGCTGTGCAAACAATAAAAATAGTGGATATTTTCAATTAAACATATTCTGGAGTGAAAAATATTTGCTGTCCAGCCACGTCAGAGCACAAAGATCTTGATTCAAAGCCAATTTAAGGCAGAGAAAATATTCTTGGTAAAGCTGGTGGGCTTTGGTTGCAAACCTAAATCTGCTGCAAAGAGATTCTTGCCTTCTGATGTGCACACAAATGATCCAGGAACAGGAATAAGCCCACTCTGGACTCAATTTTATCCAAAACTTTAGTGACAGAAAAGATTTCAAATGAAATACTGTGTCTGTGGAGCAAAGTTGATGCTCTAAATAACATAATTTCAAATATATTGAACTGGTGACTTTACAGGTCATGTATAAATTTGTGAATATAGCCTAGATATCTTAAGGTAGACTGCAAAGTGTCCATGTATTAGATACTGGCAGACTGGCTACTGTGTCTAAATTCTACATTAAAGCTTGTGAGACATTTACTTTCCCAATTCAGTGTGGAGATTTCTTTCAAGAGAAAGAATATAAAAGCGTAACAGGAAGCAAGTCAGTGTAAAATATCGAAGTCTTTTAAAATATTTAAGTAATATTAACACTCCGCTGAAATACTCATTTCCTAATTGCTTTCCACACAAAATCTTGGTCTTACTAAGGCCTCCAATAAATTGAAAGCAGACTAAAACAAGCTTTCATACAAGAAACATCTGGTTATTTAAGTTTCCTTCTTTTAATACTAATTTTAACAACTCCCAAACGTGGATAGAAATACTACCTTATAGTTTTGTTTAAAGTTCATTTCCTGTCCCTGGGATATTTGCTGACCTTTTAATACTGACCATTTTGCTTTTCACTTTCTTATTCCTATTCTCATTGACTTCATTCCATTCTTGACCTCTCTTCCCCTCAAGAAAATTAAATGCAGTCCAAAACATGTTGGACACCAATTAGTTTTACAGCTCGTCTTACCTCCCCTCCTACTGCATTCTTCAGTTCATTGAGTCCACTCCACTTTTGTACTTTCAGTCTTCACAAAACTTGTAGCCTCACTGCAAAATAAACATTGCTGGCATGAAATTAAAGCCTTTTTCTCTGCTGTTTTCCTCCTAGTAATCAATATCAACAAAAAGTGATCACTAGACACACAGGGAAAAATCTGATTAGCTTCTACCTGTGGCTTTTGGGAAAAAAAAAGCCTGCTTTCTCCTCTTGTAGCTATAATATGAGAGAGGTCAATGGCACTTCACAGCAATAAATCCTGACTGAAAAAAAATAAGAATAAAACTTTTTGCATACTTGTATAGATTAACTTTGTATAGTTAAATTTACTTGTTTAACTTTTAATTATTAATGTGTTGGAACAAGAAGAACTTATTTTTCTTTTGTTATGAGAAAACATAGTCTCTCTTGTAATTTAAAAGAATACTATAAAATATAAACATACAAAATGCACATCTACACTATATCCTACTTACATTTAAAGCAATTATTCAAAAATTAGACATATTTTGCACTGTTACACCTGTACAAATCTGCTGTTTCAGCGTGGTTATCAGTAGGATCTTACCTAATAAATCTTTTGTTATTGGCCTATCCCCTAATTCAGTGAGGCACTTGCTAGGTATATACATGGCAAGTTTCAGAATATTGCTGCTTGGATGGAAACCACTTCTCAGCTCCTGACAAAGCTGTTCCAAAACAGAAGATAGGCAGGCATTTATTTATCCTTCTGAAGTACACTTTGTGGCGGTATGACTGTCAGACAAAATATTGTAGACAAAATACCTGCAATTTTGTTTTTCTTTATGCAGTCGCAGGTCTTACGAGCTATCCATCAAAATTTTCCTTCAGAATTGCAACACAGGACATGAAGCATGTGTACATGTGAACAGTCTCAAATTTTTAGAAATATTTTATATTTTATGTTATGTATATTGTTATAAATATACATCATACCTATATCTATACAATAATATTTCTGCCCAGAAATAGCAATACCATCTTTTAAATCTCTCTTCTTAATGATACTTGAGAACAGTTTTGCCTCAGACCTTATAGCTAGCCTAAAGCAACCTGCTTTTGGTATGAAGAAAAAGTAGAACTGCCAATCATTGTAGTTCTTTAAACTTCTCGTTAAACTGAAAAAGCTAATGATGTGCACTTTAAAGTTTTAATTTGTTTATGGTTATGTGATATTCATTGCTTGGACTGATCTGAAGAGGAAAAATGAGAGTCCCCTCTTAAAGAATCATCCTTCCCTTGGCTGTAAATAAATCTTATCACCATGAGCCAGAGAACACAGCTTTTATTGATTTATTTTCTTTTTCAGCCATCATGTAATGTCTAAACACCCACATCTAAGCCACAGATTATTCAGGAACTTTCAGTATTGTTCACAATATAGACTTTTCTTGGTCCACACTTGCAAGAACATTTTATGACTCTTCAAACAGATATTAGATCAGTATGTTTCTGTTTGCTATCATCTTTACAGTGAAAAAAACCCATACTAAATCAGAAGTGGTCTCTATGTAGTAGTGTTTCTAATTTTAGGGATATTTTATTTTGCTTTCATAATTAATGCTCTTAGTGTCAACCTAAGAACTATAACTCACATGATTTTGCAAGTTCACCTTTTAATTTTATATGCAAAGTACCAGTTTCATGGGTGAACTCCATGTTTTAGAATATTAAGTGATAAGCATTAGGTACTGGTGGTATGTATTTCTGATAGAGACTACTTCCATTTTTGTTTCTTGTTGTTCTAATTACAATACACTATTTTGACTTCATTATTTCCACTAGCTACATATTCTGGTAGATTAGGGACAAATTTGGCTGAAATTCATATTAACAGTTAGATACGTGAAATTCAGGAGATATATTTTGTTTTGCTTAAGGCAAAAATAATAATAAATATTAAGAAAAATCTCACTTTCAGTGTAACATGGCTTAGTCTTGTCATTTCTCAGGAAAACAAACCCCAGAACTAGGGTTTCGGCTGTACAGTGCAGAAGTTCTTTCACTGTCAATATGCTGATTTGTGATACCTATGGTTCTGCTCACACATTGTTAAGCAAAATGAAATCTTTTAATCAGATGCAAGCTACAAAGGAAAATTGAAGTGGTGAGAATTATGCACAGAGAAGGAAGAACATGCCTCAAGAAAGTGTCAGTGCAAATGTTATTTACCTTTGGGGCATACAGACGGTTATAACCGTATTAACTCACACTATGATCCTAACAGCACTTCTGTACTTTTGAATATAGAATTAATTCGACATAGTTAAATGTGTTCATGTCCTAGTAGAGGGTTATAACCACGTCTCTTTCTAAAAGGTTGCAAAATCCTTCTAATATTGTGCAGAAGTCTAATGGTGACGTGATTCTGCCTAGGCACATTCTTTTGTCAGAGTATTATTCACATTGCTCTAAAATTTGTGCTATAACCATACTAATTTTAAGTGCCCAGGGCAGTGGATGGTAGAATAACTCAGTAATGCAACAGAAGAAAATATGAAAATTAAGTTGGGGGAAAATACTCTGTGCTGAGTTTACTGCTGGGTGAGAAGCATGACACCACATGACAGGGGAGAAGGCTCAGCTCTCTGCTCCACTTAGTGAGCGTATCATATAGCATGTTCCCTTTCAGGGTGGCACAGTTAATCCACAACCCATATAATCCCTTACTGGTAATTGAGAGCTGATTATGTTTGGTGACCTGCTGTACTACCAATGCTATTTCCTGCATCCTGAAATTTAGCTTTCCCATTCTGGTAAAAGTCATGAGCACATATATCTCAAATCAGTCACGTGAATGGTAAAGATAAAATCTGCAAAAAATGTGAATACACTCTCCTAGGACAGCAAAGATCTGAATGAACAGTAGACTCTGTATTTCCTGTGTTCACAGAGAAAGAAAGACATTTTCAAAAATTGGGGTCCCAAAATCTACTAAGTTCTGGCATCAAATTACAGTTTAATAGAACAACATTTCTATCCCCTAACAGTGAGATAATGCTATAAATTACATCAAATTGCATTTGTCAGGTTAATAATTCTTTTTGATATGAATAAGCAAAGTGTGAATAAGAGAAATGTATAAAAGAATATATGCATAGGTTGAACTCATCCACTGCAATTTTTGAAGGATATGTTACAGTGAAAAAATCAAAGTAGCAATTGTATTAGATAGAGTTCAGTGAAAACACCACAATTCTTCTTTAAATATTTTCTGTTGAACTTAGAAAGTGGAGAATGGAGTTCTTTTTGTGCAATCTCTTTTTTACCGTTCAATTTTTTTTGCACAGATATAGCAGTTAGAATGAAACTCTCTCTCCTTGACTTTCAAAAATTAGGATACATTCCAAAAATATAAAATGTAGCCTAAGCTTCAGCATGGGGGTTGCAGTCCAAGATTAACTGTTTATTTGTATTAGCCCCTTATTTTCATAGTAATTTTCTTTTTTCTATTTGAATTACTCACTTCTGTTACTTTACTTTCTGGATGTTTTACTCTTTTCTTCCATGGTACTTTAAATTTTTCTAGAGATTACCTATGCTACATGAATCATTCATAAATCTGGGGTGCAAAGCTATATCTAAACAAATTTAGTCTAATTTAGAAGTCCCAATAGAAAGGCAACAGTTCAATGGAGGACACACTTGCATTGCTGGGCTACTCTCACGTCTTCCCTGTTTACACAGTTAAAGGTTGTACAGTTGTACAGTTCTGACCCCTGAGCTGTGATCACACCTGGTTCATTCTCTACAGTCCCAAGGGTTAAGGAATTAATATTATCTCCCTGACAGCAACTTCCATACGTTTGTTTCCACAAGGGGGAAACTATGCTATTCCAACTTCCCTAAGCACTGCTTGTCTTGTGGTTGCAGTGTAATAATATCCTCATATCCCGTAATACCCTCACTTTATAGAGAGTTTTCACTTTTTGTTTTTCATGTCTCACAGTTCTACAGACAGTCTTCCTAGCTCACATAGCCAAGTTCTGAGGGAAATGACAGTATAATTTAGTTTTTATGTGGTAATACAGTTGGAGAAGGAAGAACAGCAAAGAAGTATTTTGGTATGTAGTTTTTGAGAACCAGAAGTTTCACATAGAAGTGTTATCCATCTCACCTTCCTTCTCAGCAGCACTAAGAATGTTCTGGCAGTATTTTAATTGTTTGAAAAATACATTTCTGTTGAAATCAAACTGCTTCACAGGAATATCTCCTTTTTAAAAAAAGTTACCCAAGAAAAATAGAAAATATATTTGAAGCCTAAGTCTGTATTTGTGTGAGATTTTAATGTCAAACCCAAACTGACAGCATGAAAACAAATGTGTGACCATGCCAGAAACAAATCTTTTTAGCATTCATTTAAAAATAAATCTTATTATCTTGGCTTGAAATTAATTTTTATATATGCTCAACTAAGTTGGTGGATAGGAATTTTTCCTGAGAATGTACAAGAACATGCTCCCGAATGACATTTATTATTTAAAATAAAAAATACTTAATTTACTATCCATATCCAGTAAGCCCTGTGCATGTATTGGTACACATCAAAATATCTGTAAAAACAGTGAAGGGGACATGGAAGTGACAAATGTGATTCTGCATAGGACTGTAGAATTTATGGCTCACACTATTTGGCACTAATGATGCTCTGTGGCTCTCTGCAGCGTTTATCACAAACCCCTGAAGAAGCATCACCACCATTTTTTCATTTAACTTCCATTTTAAAAGAGTGCTTGGTCTGATGAGATATATCTAATGTTTTCTTTCAGTTAAGGAGAACTTGATTATCCCATGTACAGATAGGGACAGATAGCAGATTAGGAAAGCCAGAGATGGTTAAATTCTTCAAGACAGAGTCTTAGTTGATTGCTAAACCCCATATTTTGGAATGGTACTGGTGGAATTCCTTAGTGTTCAGGAAAAGATACCTGAGATGCATTAGCAAACAACAGTCTACTCTGTGATTAGAAAGGGAGGGCAACTGAGTTTCTCATGAGAGATTCATAGGATTCAGCAAAAGGGATTCTAACACAGTGATGAACTTGACACACATTCATACACTCTGATATATTCAAAACTTCACAAGAATTTATGAGCCCTATGAAACATGATGTAGCCAACATATTTGATACGTAGGCCCTTTAATTTAACCATAGGAATTAAGGGAGATATTTTTGTTCTGGGAAGTGAGATTTAAAAGAGTTGTGTTTTTGAGACTTGCTTTCTGACTATTTGGACCATTTTTCCTTCAGAATGCTCCCCCTTTAGCACTCATCAACTGGGAATAATGCTGCTTAGTGCTTTGCAATCCTGAGTGAATTTCAACAAGGGAAAGTGCTGGATTCTGCACCTGGGATGGAGAAACCCCAGGTGTACATACAGATTGGGGAATGGATTCTGGAAAGTAGCGCCACGAAAATCAACCTGGGGGTCCTGGTTGATGGCAAGTTGAATATGAAGTTGAGTATGAGTCAGCAGTGCCCTGGCAGCCAGAAGGGCCAACTGTGTCCTGGGGGGCATCAGGCATTGCCAGCCGGTCAAGGGAGGTGATTGTCCTCATCTACTCTCCACTGGGTGGCCTCACCTTGAGTGAATTTTGGGCACCACAATATAAGAACGGTATTAAGTTCTTAGAGAGCACCCAAAGGAGGGCAATGAAGATGGTGAAGGGCCTTGAGGGGAAGCCGTATGAGGAGCAGCTGAGGTCACTTGGTCTGTTCAGCCTGGAGGAGACTGAGAGGAGACCTCATTGCAGTTACAACTTCCTTGTGAGGGGAAGAGGAGGGGCAGGTACTGATCTTTTCTCTTTAGTGACCAGTGACAGGACCCGAGGGAATGGCCCGAAGTTGTGTCCCAGAAGGTTTAGGTTGGATATTAGAAAAAGGTTCTTCCCCCAGAGGGTGGTTGGGTGCTGGAACAGGCTCCCCAGGGAAGTGGTCACAGCACCAAGCCTGACAGAGTTCAAGAAGCATTTGGATGATACTCTCAGGCACATGGTGTGACTCTTGGGGATGGTCCTGTGCAGGGCTAAGGGTTAAACTTGATGATCCTTGTGGGTCCCTTCCAACTCAGCATATTCTGTGATTCTGTGAGTGTAATAAAGCTGATCTCCTTCCTTAAGTTCACACATAAATAACATATTTGATAAATGTGATTTTAAAAACACCATAGATATTTGATAAGTCATGAAACTATCTTGGAACTGCACAGTCATTAACTTAACAATACTCCTTAAGAAGACCTAATGGAAAACATTTTGATCATCTAACTAGTGGTTGTTTTTATTTACGATGATCATCTACCAAATAATACAGTCTTGGGCCTTGGAAGATATCATTTTGAGGGGGGAAAAATCCCCATTTCAGATTGACAGAAAGGAACCAAAATAAAGCCTCTTATTGAGATAGACAAATAAGAGTTTACAGCCTTTGACATACATTTTGTGGTTCAGTTGTAACAGTCCCTGAACACTGAGGCAGATTGTCCTAGCATGTTCTACTGTACTGTGCAACTAGAGCATAGATATTTAAAGTATTTCGTTATCACTTAACAGAGGTAAAGTTCCATAATCAGATTTTCCAAAACCAGCAGTCTGTGCTGACTCCAAGATGCACTTAATACTGGCATTGTGTCTAAGGAAAAAACCTAACTAAAACAATCTTACAAGCTAGCATGCCATGTAAAGGAGTTCCACTTTTCTACACTTGAGTAGAGTGTTGTATAATTATCTTAGGTGAACATGACATTAAAAGAGAAGGTGGGCGAGATTATCTTCTGAAAGTTTGGATGAGAGGATGGAAATGTGCTTCATAATAATGAACATGTCAGCACTGCAGAGTTACCTCAGGTCATTGCTGACACATATGAGCACATCAACTAGTTTTCTTAAGGTGTGAACCCGAAATTTATGCCGAAGTTGCTTCACACCTACTGTGTTCACCTGTGCATGTCACCGGGATTTCTGTGAGCATATGCCATGTACTCTGAGAAGGATAGTGACCTACATTTAAAAACAGTTTTCTACATTTCTTTTGCCAATAAAATTCTTGAATAGGTCTGTGTTCCTCCAGGCACGCAGGGTTTAACTAACGGAAGGTACTGCATTGCTGTTCAGATGGATCAGCCAATGTTCTGACTGCACAAGATTAGATCAAATGAAACCTTCTCCAAGGAATTGTCAAACTTGGGGTTATGTAACCATAATGCAAATCATAGTTTATGGCTAGGTAGAAACCACACCAGAATAAGGATATGGATTGACTTTGAAACGAATATGTATTCTAAATTCTTGCATGAACTGGATTGTGTCTTAAGAAAAATCAGCTATGCTGATTCCAAATGATTCAGTGGTGTACAGAATATCTGCAACATGAAGTTGTGTGTTCATGACTGTTCACTTCAGCACTGATGACAGTGGCAATAGACAAACATAATTTTTAGCATAAAATTAGACTTGTAACGTCACTTCACTTACATTTATGGTATGAAAATTAAAAAATCAGAAACTCAGGAGAGACAAAAAAAAGCATATTTTTTTCTCTTAGTCTGTAGGTTCTCTACTAGTTAAAAGTTTCAAAACTTAAAATTTCTATATGTCTATATTAATAATGAATTTAGTGTCATATTAAAATTTGTTGTAGTAATATAAAATTTTGCTAAATATGATCTGAGATGTATCATGTCATATCTTGACTTTTCAGCCTATGTCGTTTTGTCACTGAGACAGCTTTAGGATAAAGCTAAGGTATATTTTAAAATAAAATACATCAGTGTTTATATTTTCAATATTAAAGACTTAAAAATTGGGATAGCTGTCACATGTTTCTTCATATTGTTATTAATTTTGTTCAAGTTTAAAAACTTAAATTATATGGAAATAAAATGTATGTAAATCAGTAAACTCTTCCAGATTCACAGAAAGGACATGCTAACTTCCCTATATATATTTCAAATATCATATCAAAAGCAGAAATTATCAGTTCCTTCTTGACAGCCTGTGGTCTGCCTCTGGACACTACTTATGTATTCCTTCCCTGAAGGTAAAGCAAATACAAGAAATCCTCATGGTAGAAGTTTCTCTCTTCTTCATGTACCCTATGTACCTCGATCACGTTATTTGACTTCAGGGTATTAGCCAAGCCTGGATAACTATGCTAAACCAGATTAGTTTAATTCTGAAGTTATTTATAATCTAAGTTGGATTTAATTTTAGAATAGGTAGATATGTGCACATGCGTTTTTTGAAGATTTTCAGCATACAGATCTGAGATTTTTTACAACCATACAGAGCATCTATGAACTGCCTTCAAAAATGTGAAAATAATTTCCTTCTTGCCATTTTTTTTCCCCTGGTAGCACAAATTTGTAGTTTATCTGTAAGTGCTTGAATACGTTCCCCAGATGTTTACTGATCAGGAGAGTCTCCTATGGCAAGCATCTGCTCTTGTAAATGTGCACAGTCTAAAACACAAGAACCCCTGAAAGATAATGGCTTTTATCTCATGTAAATTTGGAGGTTACTCTGCAAACTCTTCCAGAAGCTTCAGTACTGCAGATTTTTCCATACCCAGCCCCTTTTAGAAGAAAGGGCCCCAAATATCTAGTCTGAATTCCTTGCTTAATGAACCTACAAGGAAACTTATGGAGCAATGGAATTAAAAGATTAAACCACAAGCCACTTGTACGAAGTCTTTAAATGACTTACGAAGCACAGAGTTTACATAGTAACTGAGTCTTCAGACTCACTTGTTATTGGAGAATTCTGAGACTCAGATTTTTTTTCTGCCTGGTTTGACTGCTTTGTTGCTGTGTGGCTGTTCACATCTGGATGTTACAAAAGAACAAGTCAAAAGATAAGATTACAATTAAGTAACATATATTTGTTTGGGTTTTTTTTAACTGCTTCTTAATTAGAGAGAAAATCCCCTTTATTGTTAACCCACAGGGTAAGAATTGAAACAACAATATCACATGATCAACAGTATTCTTACTCATGTAACTAATTGAAGTCCTTTGTATACTTCAGGCATGCAATGCTACACATGACAGTCTTAAGAGACACAGGGATTTGATACCCACATGCATTTAAATGTCTGCAACAAGGTGGTTTTTAAAGTTTAAATATTAAATATTGACAAGACTGAAAGCAATTTTTACCGTTAACTTCTGTATGTGCTTTTACTGATTTCTATAACACGGGGTAGGGAAAAAATAATCATACTGAAACACTGCAGAAGACAAGTATTTTTCCCGGGATAACTATGAATTAGTGGTTTGGCACATGTATGCGGAAACGAGTCATTATTCTGTGGATGCTTTTCAGTTTGTCTTCAGAGTGTAAATTATTTAAATTTTAAATTTTTATTCCATAAACTATGCCTTAGTCTTGGTCTCCTGTTGTTATTTATTTATTCAGTTCATATGAGGGCAAGAGAGAAGGGAAGCTAATGTTTCCAGCAAGGACTGTGGGATTTCCCTCCTCCAATCAGGAACAGGAAGCTGTCTGTCAGAGAGCTGGGATAACATATTTTGCCAGTGAAACAAATAGAAAGGAGAAACAGTTAACAGTGTTAGGATTTTGCTGTTCTACTGATTAGCAGTAGGCAAGTTTAGTGCTTCCAGAAGATCTAAATATGTAATAATGACACAGTCTTCTAAACCGTTCCCATGGCTGGTGTTTTTGGACAGTAATGATTGGGTATCATTGTGGAGTGGGCAGAAATGGTCCCCAGCTTGATGTGGGATCGAAGTTTAATCTGCTTCCAACAAAGTACCCTTAAGAACACCAACATGTGCAGAATGAACACTTTAAACTTTATACACATATAATTTTGCCATGTATACCTAGATGATGATGTATTTTCACACCTGGTCATGTTGCTGAAAAATTAAGCTGGTCAGAATGAAGTACAGAATGAGAACAGGTTGAGAGCACACTTGAGGGATGTAATTTGTCACCTGAGAAACTCAAGAAAAAATGGAGAGTTTCTGGCCTTTGGGGTTAGTTTTTTTTTGTAAACAAGCTCATTACAACATATAATCAACCCTCCCAATATCTGGTTACCTTTTGTTTCCACATCCTACATGTAGGATTGTGGGATTTTTTTTCTTTCCTCATGTGATGACTTAATCATTGACAGCCTGTCCAGTTGTGGTGTATAAAATTTTGTCTGCTTACTGGTCAGTAAAATTTGAGGGGAATTGAAGATTTTATAAATACCTTGTATTTAAATGGGATGCTGGCAAATTAACATAAAACTTGAGTGAAACTTCATAAACACAGAGAGCAATGAACCTAGGTACTGTGGGATTTCCAAGGCAGAACCTTCCTTTTTCATCTGTTTCGGAAAACCTTATTTCTGCCTTGTTTGGTTCTTGCATATAGACAGTTTTCACTTAGGCATTTCTGAGGTGTCAGAAGGAAACACCTGGCTATAGACTAACCTGCTACTTGACTAGCAGTGCAGGTAACTGTAGCTCGTTGAATAGCATTTTGTATTAACACTTGCCTTCAACAGGAAAAAAGTCACATTTCACCAGAATGCATTCAGCAACAGGAACAAAGCCTGCAGTGAGCAAGACTGTCTGTAAAGGACTAAGCAATCAATAGAAACACTTTCTCCCCCCCCAAATACGCCAAAAAATGATCGGAATTTTACAACTGTTTATTAAATTCGTTTTTTGAAGCAGAAGGTTTAGCATTTACCATTCCTGCAACATTATCTGCCCAACCACTTCATATTAATGGATTGGTCTTACAAAGAAGGCACAATTATTTTTCAGTAATAATTCAAGTATTTCAAATGAAAGAAGGACAGAAACAGAATTCAAACCTACCGGTCAAGCATTTTCCACTTCAGGACAAAAAACCAACATGTAGAGTGCTCCGCCTTAAAGTAAGTAGAAACCCAAAGGTTCTCTTTACAGCAACGACAGAGCATTTCTAGTTATGTAGGATATCAACAGAAAGTGGCTGAAAAACCTGTTAAATCTAAAATTACTCTTCAGTATTG
Organism: Pipra filicauda; assembly: GCF_003945595.2. Taxonomy (NCBI): domain Eukaryota; kingdom Metazoa; phylum Chordata; class Aves; order Passeriformes; family Pipridae; genus Pipra; species Pipra filicauda. Next base: position 586,869 of record NW_024104369.1, on the reverse strand, counting down.
TCAGTAGGGTTTTAATGTGAAAAATAGACCACGTAAAGCCTTGCAGTTCCAAGTACTTGTCACAGCCATCTGAAGACCAAAGTGGTCTTCATAGATTTTGAGCTGTGCTAGAACAAATTACATGTGAATTGGTTGGGACAAATGTAAGGTAATGCAAAAGATTGTTGAACTGCAAAAACACAGGTTGAGAAAGGGGTATTTAGGCAGCAGTCATATAAAAAAGTGCTAAGGAGTTATTTTGGATTACTACCAATATTATTCAACATCATCATTTGGGTTTGAAAAAGGCAGACATCATGCTGGGATGTGAAAACAGAATCCTGTCCTGCAAGATGTGAAGTAGTTCTTCTGCTCTGCTCAGCAGAAGCTGAAGAAGTTAAATGCAGAAAGCATGAGCAGAAAAGTGGCAGCTGAAATAATGTGTCCAGCTGTAGATATCATACTTGTAGAAATGTGGTGACCAGTCAGCATCTAGAGGAGGGCAATGAGGTGCTCAGGTTCAAGAAGCATGACCTAAAAGGCAAACCAGAAAAACATGAAGTTATTTGTCCAGAAAAAAGAAAGAAAAGACAGCTGGTAACAATGTAACATATACAAAGAGCTGCTGCGAAGGAGAAGTAGAATTTATTCCAACATTTGTGAAAGGCGGTACAAGAAGTAGTGATCTTCAGATGATATGTTAGAATTCAATTACTTATTTTAATAATAAAGATAATTAAGGACAGGAACAGACAGTTTGGCAATGCAGTGAAATCCCCTTTATTAGGAGTTAGACAAGCATTTGTCAGAAATGATGTAAGGATAGTTCATTCTAACTGTGGGCAGTGCAGTAGCTTTGATGATCTCAACGTCTTATTCAGACCTGGAATTCTTTGAGGTTCTAATGTTCTGACTATCTGATAAGTATTTGGTGAATATTAATAAGCACTGAACTGTGGCTGATGTAAACCGTCAGGCGAGCAAAAGCAGGTACAAAGAGGGTAGTATGCAATTTGTCCAGTCTCCTGACTTCGGGAAGAAGTCACAGAAGTGATGATGGGAGGAATGCTAAAATCATACCAGAACTAGTATAGCCCATCTCTTACTGCACCTGAATTTTTCAAACAGAATAAAAGTTCTAGTCTTAATCACTATATGCAATTAAAATTATTCTGGTAATTTGAATGGATTTTAATAGCATGCCTGAACTATGTTAAGGATGTAGACTTCTGAGTTCCAAATATAAAATGCTGTTGTCTGCAAAAACTCTGCAATGTGGATGCCATATATATGATATATATATATGATATATATATGGCAACATTACAACCATTCAACAATACAGCCATTCAGCCTTAGTTCTGCAGTGGAATTCCATGAAAAGCAAAGAATGTCATAGTGATATTACCTTGAATAGTAATTTTTATTGATTTATATATATAGGTATTCAGAAAAAAACACAGTCAATACATAATCTATCATAAAATTTGACAGTTGTACTTTATACAAAAGTTCATATCCTTCATCAAATAACAGTGATGTACTTCGTATGCTTTGTGTGCTTAGAAAAGGCTTCTGATCTGTGTTTGCCTTGCTCAAGCATAAAGATTGCATCTTTGATTTTGCTAGCATTAGTATTTGGAAGTATAATCAACAGAGAAATGCTCAGGTTTGACAAGTGGTATAAGATTTCAGTAGATATGTCTTCTCTCAGAGAGATATTGGAAACAGATAATATTAAGGGGAATTTTACTGCTTGGAACCCTGATCTTCAAAGAGAATATTAGTAGAGATTGAGATCAGAATGGACATTTAGGGATATTAAATGCAAATAAGGCTTCAACAGAGGCTCAAAGACACAATTAAATTATGGAAATATGCACAAGTTCAATAAGTAAAAGCATAAAATACTTTGAGATAGAAGATTGTATAAACACAAGCTTATTGTTAAAAAAATATTTGGAATTAGGTGGAATATTTTGGTAACATTTAAATTAAAATTCTGATTTATCAAAAGTAGCATCTTTGTGAAATCTTTCAAAGACTTCTAAGTTTCTTTAGAGAGAAAATACTTTTAAGAATTAAAATTAATTTAATTCCAGCTATTTCAAAACAGAACATTCTGAAAGTGTCTTGCATTGGTTTGCCTACTGGATACAATTTTAAGATGATCACATCAAAATGGAGCATTTAGATTAATCCAAAGTATTTTTCTGCATTTTATTGATGAGAAATTTGTGATATTTTTATTTTTTTAATATGTTTGTATTACACAATTTGTTTCCTTTCCATTGCAACCCTTAAAAGAGTTTAGAACTTATGATATTCCCTCAAAGGAAAAAAAAAAATCAAGTCTCATTTGAGTGTTTTAGAGTATTTTTCTTTAATAGTATTAAAAAATAAGTCCTATAATAAAAGTAAATAGTCACTAAATTTAAATACCTATTCTAAAAAAAATAATTAAACTGCACATGAATTATGAAAAAACCTTTAATCTTACAATTTCTAAGGATACAATACAAATTGGAAACAAATAGAATGAGTTCAACAAGCACATGTACATTTATGAACAAAAATCGAAGGTAGTTTTAAACATGTCCTTTTCACATACCTTAGAAAATCATTAGGTTTCTGCCAGCTGGCATTTTTATACTGTATTGTAAAATGTATCTGATGACATACATGTTTCGCCAGTAGTTAGAGGAGAACAGAATATTTCATTCAGTAACCACCTACAAATCTATTTTTAAAGATACAGGTTAGACTGAGTACCCTAATCATATATTTAGAAAATGGAAGATTTGTCTAACCCCTGTCATGTGAGCTCAGAAAGTGCAGTAGCAGTTTTAGACTGGGGGATAAAGAGGTTAGGGCTCCTTTGCAGAGGCACAAGAACACAAAGAGTAGGATGAAGGTGAGAAAAAAAAAGAAAATCTCAAGTACTCCTATATTTCAGTTATTGTAAATGCCATGGAATGAAAATTTCCGTTCATGAGCCTCAACTTTTCTCTACTTTCCCCTCCTGTTCCGTGACTCTATCCTCAAAACATTTTGAAATCCATTTAAATTCTGATTTCCACTACTCCAGATATGTGGCTTGGATGGGGAACACAGGAAGTTCAAAGCATCCAGTACCACTTGATAACTGCTACAGAGATTAGCTGCACATCTGTATGTCAACAAAAATGTGGAATTGGATGTTGATGTCACCCAAGTTTCTGGTTATAATATTGGAAATTGAATAACAGTTTAACAGGAATTAAAGTTGCCTGGGAGATTCCTGCACGTCTCAAAACTACAGAGTTCAGCAAAACTCCCATTTTTTATCAATGTGTTTTGAATATCTCAGTCTTGATTCTTACTTCTTAGATTCAGATACTTAAATTAGTCTATTATGAGCTATCATCAAATTTGTTATTGGGTGATACATCCCAAACTAACACACAGCTAGTCTCTCAGAAACATCACTACATGTACAGTACATATATAAGGTGCATTATATGTCTAAAATTTTACAATCTCTTTGCCTTTACAAAGAGGATACCATATTTGTGACTTTACACATATTAGTTTTTCTAATATATAAACACAGTTCGAGTGAACAGTTCAGTTGTTTTTACCTTAACACTATAATTCCTATCTTTTAGAGCCCTGAGTTTGGCTAAATATGATGCTGACAAAGTATAGTAGCGAGAAATAGTATTATCTCAACATGTTATTTGTCAAGGTGTTTACTGGAACAAAAATGTGTGTTCCTCTTGCTTTGATAATTGGAATGAGTAGTTGTGGCAAGAGGAAGTTGATTTTTCTCCCTGTAACATTTTAGTTAATACAAGGAGTGCAAACAAATTCCTCTGGAGTGAAACTAAACTGGAAGATGCACAACAGGAATGCATTTAATACAGTCCAACTGCAAAAAGATGTTCAGTTAAGGGGTCTAAACTGCAGATAGTCCAAAGTAAAGAAAAAAAAAGGAAAATGCATAAAATACCTAATGGAAACTTCAAATCTCAACCCCAGCTATTTGACCCTTCACTGTTTGACCACAGTATTTGCTGCTCTACACGTAGGCAGAGAGAAATCTACTCCCTAATTAAATGGTGGTCCCCCCAATTGAGATTTGAGGTATAATTTAAAACTGCAGCAAGTATGAGAAAATGATTGTTGAAGTCAAGTAGAATTTTGAAAGATTGACCCAAATCTTGTTAAAGCTGCTGGATGATTCAATCAATTTTATGGAGTTTTGCACTAGATCTAGAAACTCCAGGCCTTGCTGCCTGCTGTTGTCTGATTGCATTAAATAATCTTAGAAAAACAGAAAGAACCTAGTAAAGCCAATTCGCTGTATGAATCAGCGATTTGAGTAGAGAACACAGTCATAACTCTTACTCACACAGATTGCTTCATTTAACAAGTGTGTGAAGATTAATATATATTCCCTCATATAGAGGAACAAATAACTTGGAAACATCTGAAAAAATAAAATAATTCCTAAGAATTCTCAGAAGACCCAATAGACATGACCGACTTCGACTTAAACAAATTACTTCTTAGATAAAACCAATTATTTTGGAATTCATATATCTGATGTACCAAATATTTACTTATTAGGAGTCTCCTTTTTTCACAAATTATCAGCATCCTACAATGATAATTCATAAAGAAAATAAAACCAAAAAAGTGAGTATGCTTTGTGAAAAGTAAGACATTTTGAATAAAATATTTTTGTTTTTTCAGTCACTTCTGTATAAGAAATATATTAAAATTTGAGTATTTATATCTGTGTAGCTCAAACTGTGAGACAGAATTAGAATATTCAATTGTTTATAGTGTATTTGAAAATAAATTGGATGGTTTGACACTGAAGTGTCTTCATAGCATATTCTCTGGTAGGTCTCTGTTGCCATGCTTTAGATAAGTTTCTGAGAAGGAGGTGAAAAAAAGGAGTAAAAAACTCTACCTATAGCCACGCATCTTGTTTCATCTTATTTAGGAAGAGCAAGACTTTCCAGACTTTTACCAAAGTAATGCAGACAATTAGACTAAAATCTGAGTTTTCATTCTCATTGCTGAGGAGGCATACAACTTTGTCTACTTGAGTCTCCTAGCAAACAATAAAATTCCCGTCTTCCTTGAATAAAAAAGTCAAGCGAACAGTACACATAACTAAAGAACTCATCCTGTTGTCTGCTCCTATAAAGACTCAACAGAGACTTTTTTTTCCTGTCTTTGTAAGACGGCACCCTCAAGCCAAATGAGTCCTCTTCATTTTTTTCCCCATGTTTAGCTCCCTTCCCTCTTGTAGTATATCTTCATCTTGCTTCTTAACTACAGAACATCCCTTTAAACAGCTGTTTTTCTTGGTCCCTCTCACACAAAGCCCTGCTGTCTGCAGGGATTCAGCTTGCGATTTGCTCACTCCCCTGCCTAGTCTCCTAATCCCAACCCAAGAACAGAATGAAAATTCTACTAGTTTTGGGGCAATTTTTGCCTTCTATGGTTCCATCTTGAGACTCTTCTGCTTACACCACTTACAGGGAACAACCTTCCTTTCCTGGGAACCATTGTCACGTATGGTAACCATTATGGTAACAGTTTTAGTGCTTCTCTCCACTCTGGAGTGTCAGCCTCTGAAGTGGCATTTCCAACAACCAAAGCCTATGCAGTTGGGTGGATAACCATATTGCTTTCACCTACTGCTAGGCTCAAAAGTCTTTTTGGGAGAGCATTGGTGAAATTTCTCCAGAGCACTAAGTTCTATGGTCAATTAGGATGTCACTAATCCATCCTTTCCAGTTCTACATTTTCAAGCTTTTTGTAGACTCCTGTAAGGATTGTTACATTGATTAACCTTAACCTATGGGTTAAATATTGTCATTGTAAGCTTTGGCCAGGAACTTAAAAAAATGAGGTCAATGTAATCAGTTAATGTAGCAGGTGTGAGCTAAAGACGTCAAACGCCTTAATCTAAGCACAGTTTCCTCTGAGTACTTCTTCTCAGGGGCAAAAACTCATTTTATCCTTTGTCCTGATTTTTCCAGCATTCCTAACTTTCCACTCAGGGTTTAAGCAGTGCTCTTACCTAAAAGTCCCAGGTATATTGTAAGAACCAGGTAGTACCAGAAAAGAGTCATACCTTGTATGTTAACTATGTACTTTTTATTTGCCAACTATAGCCCTTCCTTTTATTTGCATTCTTTACCAAAAGATGTTTCTCTGAACCTTCTGGTTCACCTTGTTTTGATCAAGGTGGGAGTGTCAACCTTTTACGCTTGTTTAAATGCTCTGATGGAATAGATGATATTCAAGCTGGTTTCTGTGGTGTCACTGTCAGTACAAGGCAGGTAGGTGTTGCCCAAGTTTATATAAGAAATTTATGTGTACCAGACAGTTCTCTTGGTGATAATGAGGTTGTATTTAGTCAGCCATTTAGTAAAAGTATAACCTTTCTGGGTCAGTGCCAAGCTGCCAAGTATCCTAGTTATTTCTATAGTGTTGTTTCTCTATTTTCAAATTACACAGGCCTACTCTTTTTAATAGTCTTCTTTCACTCGCCAGTAAATGGTGGAAGCACCATGCAGCAGAGCATTGTTTATAATGAATTAGAAACTGTCCTTGTATCTCCTTTTCCTTTTCCCCATACACTGCTGTATTCCACAGTTTTCGATTTCACCAGTTGTGCCTCTGCAGTCAATAGATAAATTATATTGCTCAGGAAAAGAACTAGAATTAGAATTTGGATATTTTCCCTCAAATTTCTGATATTTTATAATTATTTGTATTACCATGAAGTACGAAATAATTACAATTGAGATACATTATCATTCAAGACTGATACCAGAGGTATTTCTTTTAAACCAGAGGTGGAAGTTCGAGATATTGTTCAGGACATATGTGGCGTAAGGGCTTGAATTTGTGGTTTCTTCTGAATTTCGTGTGCATTTTTGTTCTTTCCAGTAGGGCAATATATTGCTCCTTCTCTTGTTGCTTTTGGCACACCTTGGAAGTAAAGAAATGGAATCTAGTAACTTATTTTCATCCAAATAATCTACTGCACCTCTTTAACAAGATTCTTTTACTATTTCTAAGAAATAGTCAAAAAATCCTGAAGTATGCAGCAGACTCTGAAGATAGGAAGGCAGAAAATACTCTGCTTTAGAGGAATACTAGTGCCTTTCAATGTCTTAATGATCTGTACAAATTAGATTTAACTCTGTGGCTATAAAGCAGATCTCTCTTTCAATTCATGAGGAGTTAATTCTTCTAAAATATTTCCAGTAAACCTTTGTCATATAAAAATATTTTATGTATAGAAATGTTAATGTTTCAGTAATGTCTGAATTACATAAAAGTGTAAATACCTTTCAAAAAAGTGGTTAACACATATATTGAAAGATAAGCACCAGCAGTTTGCAGAAAACTCAACAGAATATTCAGCCTACTGGACTAAGGCTCCTAATTTCATCCAGCTTTATTGTCTGGATAATGTTCTCATGCTTCCTATATAATTAATGGAGAGAAATAGCTTTCTTTCAGGGCTGGTCCATGACAAGAACCTAATTTAAGTGCTTGAATTGCCTAGTGGAAGAATCTGTTTCTCTCCACTGACTCTAAAGAAACTGAGCCAGATAAGCTAGGTGCATCAGGTTTGCTTAAAAACACTCTCTTCTGTTTCCTAAGGGCTCAGATCCCTGGAAGTGGAACTTTGATCTTATAACAACTGAAAGTGTCTTTGTAAGTTTTTTGTTGGGTCTGGTTGTTTTTTAAACAGGAATGCAGCTTTATCAAAGGATTCTGAGAACTATTTCAGAACAAATGACCTCACTTAACAGAAAGATATACCTATTTTATGAACCTTCCTTTGAAGTCATCTTATTTTGTTATCAGTGTCATTGGTAAGGCAATTATTGGTGTTAGCAGCTAGCAGGAATTCTAGAAGGGATTTTTATGGAACTGGAATACATATGCTGAAAATGGCTTCTTTTTCTACTTCTTTGTTATTGTTATTAATTCTCGCTTTTCCCATGAAGCAAGTGAAGCACAATGATCCTGCCTTCTCTTATATCATTATAATTTTTTGCTACAAAATCTTTCTTAGTGCCTCTTTATTTTTGAAGTGTAGTGATTAGTGTAAGGAACAGTTTGTTTACCTTTTGATTCTGTTATAAGACCTCCTTTTGGAGAAGAGAGAGGGAAGGTATGATGAGGAGGGAAGGAAAGCAGACAGCAATGTAAAGGATGAAAATTCTCTTGGAACCCACTTTTGTATCTAATGGTGTGAGGGTGGTTGTGAAGCAGAACACAGCACACTTCAGATGTCATGCCAAAAGTTACATTAAGTTTCAACATTACTGACTGAAAACACATCTGCTTTATTTCAGTGCACTTGGCTAAATGCTTCTGTCTCCTCTCTAGCTCCCTCTGATGGAAGTATCTCAGTACGTGGATCTCCGGATGTGACAGTATCACTTTGTATTTTCTGAAAGCCGTGTCAGATCAAACATGGTATTTAAAATATATGCACTAAAGTTTAAGTATTAGGGAAACCTTGTAACTGTAAATAAGACTATGGGCAAATGACCAAAGTATTATTACATCTCTTTTTCAAGCAATAATTTTAAGCAGTAAGTAGTAAATGCAGTAGAAAGCTGCACTGTGATGAGAAACACAGCTACTGTGTCAGCAGCTGTCTTTACTCTCATAAAGTTGTTAAACATTGCAGAACAATATACATTCTCTTCTTATCTTCTTGTTGTTGTTGTTGTCAAATATTTTGATTTGTCACTCAAGAAGAGAAAGAGAATGTCTTGGAAGGATGCTAAACAGTAATTTAAAAAAAAATAAAGAAGAAAAAAATAGCCAAGTGTCCAACTATTAAGTTCTTCCTTTCTGTTCTGAGTCTAGGATTTGGATACTTTTTCTTTGCTTCAAAATTAGTTTTGTTCTTTGTTACAGACTTTGTTCTTCTGTTTTTATATCCTTCATGGAACTGGCTCCTTCTTGTATCAGTCAAAAAACCTATCAAAATTTCATGCCTGTGTTTATCCTATAAATTATGTGGCAATATTGGAGGGAAAATGAATCAAACCCTGTAAAAGCTCTGCTTTTTCTTTTGTTGCAAAATATTCTGTTCCCTCTGACTTAGAAAAAAAATTGTGCCTAAGACATCAGTGTGATGTGTCTCATGTCTGACAGCAAAAGGTGTTAGATTTTTGATTTGTTGGATTCAGAAGAGGATGGTGAAATTTCTTGAAGACAGCTTCTCTTTACACAGAGCCTAGGTCTCTCATATTTAACGTGTTTCCTAAATGAATATCAGCAGATATTTAGCTGGTGATTACGAAAGGAATGACCAGCTGGCTTATTGTTGGTGGACTTATCCAGGTTGGCTGCGCAAGTGAAGGCCCAAACAGGCCAGATGTTTTCCATCATAGCACACTCTCAAACTGCTGTTCTTATGCCTGAACAAACCCCACACATCAAGCAGTAATCATGTCCTGATTTCTGTTCTAACGCACACTGCAGCATGAAATAAGTTACATTCCATCTTGTTGACACAGCATGCTTCAGCTGCTGGTGTGGCAAGTTGTTTCTTCACTGAAGCTGAGCTAAGAAATGTCTGGCTTTGTTAGACAGATTATCTTATTACTGTTTTCTTGGCAGTTCCTCACAATGGCACTTGTATGGCACCATGAGAAAGTGAAAATCCAGAGCACTGAAAGCACATTAACAAAACAAATCACAAACACTTACAAAAAGTTATTTTGGGATGGAAGTCAGGGACAATATCATTTCTTCAGTAACAAACAGAGGGTTAACTTCATGTGACTACATTCAACTTCCCTGGTGTTGGAAGAAACAGAGACAACTGCCAGCTACACTCCCTGGACTGTGAAAAAAGGACATTCTACAGACATCCTCCTCAAATATAACTACTTATTCCTGGTTTTACCTATGTGTACTTTTTAGTCTAACTTTGCTTTCTCAACATTCTGTACCTTAAACACAAGGGAGCAATCAACGCACCTGGCTAGTTTGGCTACTTATCTTTTTCTGCCTTTGACCCCAAAATTCACCGTTCCTTTTTATATATCAACTCAGCTTCGAAGGAGGGCCACAAAACACTCTATATCAGCTTACCATATGTAACCTAAGAATTTAGGCACTCTCAGAAGATAAAAACTATAATTTGAGCTTTCTCAGGCCAAAGAAGTACTGACATTTTTACTTTCAGGCCAAATTCTCTAACTGTTCTCTACACTACATTGTAAAAAATGTCTCCTCTCTGCTTCTGCTTTTTGAATAAGTGGGTGGTATTTTGTTTAAAGTGAAATATATCCTGTGTATTATGTGTCTGAAGTACTGTTATGTTGGGTCACTGAGGAACTTGGATCGAGAACTTAGGCACATGAATGCTTTATGAGTCCCAAACAGAGCAGACAAGAGATGGATACCAAAAAAACATTCACTTTAGCCAAGTTATGGCCAAGTGTTGGTAACATGTAATAGCAGAATTTTTAAAATACTGATGGAAAACACAGTGTTCTCTTGCCCTCTATTCTTCTAGTTATGCTGGGTTTTTATGAACTGATCACTTGGTATTGTTAGCTTTCATCTGTACTTTCTTGTTTGTAATTTATTGGAGAGGAGAAGCATTTGGGGTAACCATTTGACCTTTTTTGGATTCATTAATTTCTACTGCACTATTGCAAGATACTGATAAAGTGGAGATAAAGAATCTTTACACTTGTGTATCAGTTGTCTTATGCAAGTTAATGTAGTTGCCTTCTGCAACACACATTGGAGTTGAGGCTCAGAATCTTGGAGTCCTGTAAAAATCATGCACTACAAGTCACTGTTTCCTAGACTGTGCAAGGGAGATGCAGAATCACTCAGACATGAAGGGGAAATTTGTGAGTATTGGTTTCCTCCTCTTGGTGATGGATAGAACTGAATTTTTACAGTGTAGCATTCTAAGAAACTGAGCATACTTGTGAGGACTGGGTTTTTCTGACTGTAAGGACAAAATGTATTGCTAATAGGCCTAGAAAGTAGTTAGAAACAGACTGTGGCACCTGAGACTCTTGCTTTACCAGTACCTGGAGAAATCGTCTCCATTTTCTGTTTGCACAGCCCTTCTTTCACTGCTGCTGGTATGAGGGTGAGAAAACTGTAACTGGAGGTGGTCCTTCCTTCTGCAGTTATTGGAGGAGCAGAAAGTTCACCTTTACAGAGCTCTCTTCCTTTTTGCTCTTCTTTCTTTTCAGTGAGGATAGCAATAGGTCAAGGTCTAGTAAAGCCCCTTCATAGGAAGATATAAATTTTTTAAAAATTAAGGAAAGCAGAGTTTGCTTCAGGGATGGAGAGTGGGACTACATGGCTTAATAAGTCTGAGGTGGGATCTCATACCTCAGAGAACTCGAGAAACCAGAGGGGATCCCAATTCAGGGTATAGTGAGAAAGTGAAAGAATCCCTCACAGAGCCCTTAACCTCTATTGAAACATAGAGGTTAACCCATCTGCTATGCAATCTCCTTAATGCTCATCACTCTCCAAAAGTACCTTTCCTCTCTCATTCCCCCACCCACATTCCACCACCTGCTTCCACATCTTCTCTTAAAGGGTGCAGAAGTCTGATGCAATTGAATCCAACGTGCAGAAGTTCCAGCCTGAGTAGTGTACACACATGGATCAGATTTCTGGATCACAGCCTAAGGCTGAAACTGTAGCCAAATATTTCCTGCTTTACGTGAGACCCCACAGCACACGGCTGTGTCCCGGAACACTGCATTAACTTGGCAATGTTGCAAGTCATGTTTCTCTTTAAAACTAATTTTCTCCTTTGATATATCCATTGAAAATGATATTGCCTTTTGAATGATTGATTGACTGCGGTAGAGAGTACTGATAGTAACCCTCTTTGGCTTTGTGTTCTTCATTTTACTTTGGTAAAAACGTAAGAGAGACTCCACAGTTTCCTTTATCAGTATTTTTCAGCTGGCATTTCTGTGCTGATGAACTTTGAACAACCACTGAAATCCAGAAACTGCTTACTCCATTTTACTATTTACAGCAAGTGTACTGCTCACACTGGGATTCAGGCAAATTTCCTGAATTTGTATAAAATAGCTCAAGAAATCTGGAGCACTAAGAACACTGAAGGAATCCTTACTGCATTCAAGAACTGACCACATATAAGAGCTTTTCATTATGTGCAGTGGTTTCAAACTATCTTTAAATCTTGAAGATTCTTCATCTTAGTCTACGCATTTTAGTTTGTTTTATAAAATTGTTGTATGCCAAAGCAACCTCTCTCTTCTGCTTGATCTACTACAGTAATGAAAGAAATAACTTTGCATATGAAGTTGTTTGGGTCATTAGTGCCCAGAATTTCTTTTTCCCTATGAGATTGGTGTAAAAGAAGTATGGCCTTTCTAGACAAGGGAAAAATAGGATGCAGGACAACATGAAGTAGGCTCAGACTCTGCAACACCCTTCTTATACATGTTCCCACTCAGTAGGTAGGCCGGCTGAGAGAGGAGTTCAGACTTTGAAGATAATGACCAATGAAGCAAATCACTCTTAAAGATTTTTCTAATTCAATAAAGCCAAATTTATGCAGTGACCTAGTGAGATCATTTTAATATTAAGAGAAAGACTGATTAGAGAAACTTAGGAGATGAAAATGAAAGACAAGCAAGCCACAGTCATTTGCAATTTTGTAACCTTTTCCCTTAAATAACCTTTCAGGCAGTTTTTCATCTAAGTTTGGTTACTTTATGGGGTTGCCTTCATAAGAGAAAGAAATCGGTAGTCATCTGGCTCAAGAATAAACCCTGATGATGTAAAAGTCAGGAAGCTTTTTCCAGATATCTTGCACTGGAAATATATTCTATAAAAATCTCCTTAATTACCTAAATTTTCACAAACAACTCACATTTGTTTATCAGTTGCAATGATCAGCTTTATGTTCCCTCTGTATTTAAAAATCTGTGCTAATGCTACTGCCAGTCATTGCTGTTTTATTGGTCTTTGTTTTGTTTCATTTTCCAGTGTGCTTGAACACCACCAGTCTCAGCATTTAATCAAAGAGCCTGTGTTTCTGTAACATTCTGAGAACTGATGAAATACAGTCTGGAAAGACCATGTTACTTAATCTTTGAGAAGAGATTTATTGCAGATTTTTTTTTTTTTTAAAGTGAAGCACTAAAAGGAATTAATCCACACAGTGAGTTATTCTGGTATTGGTTCTAACAGAGAAGTCATATTACATTTATTTGTGAACTAAAGTAAATTTTCTGATTTACTATCTGTTTTCATTGAAATGAAAATGATTTGAGGAAGAAAAAAAGGGATTTTAGGAATGATTAAACAAAAAAAAGTTACTTTAAAATGCTAATTACCTTTAAATTTGGAAATACATATATGAAGGACAATTATGTTTTTGTGTACTTCAGATTGTTAAGTAATATAAACAGAGCTAATAAACATAACAAAACAATCTTTAATTGTCAGGATCAGTCAAATTGAGACTCATTACACTTACAATTCTAGTGGCTAAGAGATTTGTCTGTCATGTTATTGAAATGATTTAACTTCAGAAAAGTTGTAAAAGTAAATTTTGGGGGGGTTAAAATATTATTTATATTATCATATAATAAAAATTAGTTATCAAGGTAGCTCAAAATACTTTACAACTGTTTGACTAGAATTAAAACTAAGAGCACTTCAGCACTTTTAGTACAAGCGTTTTAGGGTTATCAGCCCAAGCTTACAAGTTGAGATTGTTCATGAAGAAGAAGCTAACTTTTCTGATCTTTGCCCATACAAAAAAGGTGAAAAGGAAATACCCTGGAGACTTGAAAGGAAGGCTGTAACTGTGAGGATTTTTTCCTAAAGTTCCAGTCTGACCTCCAGACAATCCCAAAGCAAGTTTAATTCCAGGAACAGCAAATAACTATCAAACTCTTTATGAATCAAAACTGTAAAATTAGTACATTTATACTCTCAAACAAAGCACTTTGTTTGCCCCACCATAGCAGGTACTAATGCTCACTTTGTTTATGGAATCTAAAACTCTGTGATTTTGGACCCTAGGAAAGTCAAAATTTTGCATGAGTTAAAATCAATTTTGGATCACTGTCTTTTCATGAATGTACATCTTTAAATAGATTTCAGATTCCTGTGGCTAGATTCCCCAGACTAAATGAGCTGCCCTTGGCAAGGAACTTGAAAATAGATGAGGAAGTGAAAGGTTTAAAGCACTTGTGGTTCCCTCCTCTCCAAGCTGGCTGAAGTCACTCCGGTTCCAACTTAGTGTGCTCAGATGCCCCTGACCTCCAGGAGCTATTCTGGCAGTCATCAACTGATGCAGGTAAAAGGGCAAGAGCTATTTGCTTTTCCATGTGAGAAAGGGGCATGAGTGGGACACCTAGATCTTGGCCTTCTCCCTAAAAGTTATCTTTTTCTAGAAAATAAAAGACCATTAAGAATCTTCTTGTATACAGAGAGTGGATTAATACTACCATTAGGAAAAAGATCTTGCTGTAAACTGAACACAATTTTGCATCAGGTTTATGAAGAAATTTGAAGGGAGAGAGGATCAACAGGAGGATTTGCAGAGGAACAGAGCATTATACCATTATACCATTATACTTATAATGGTATAAGAGGTTGGTTTAGTTGACAGTAACATACGTTGCTTTTAACTTAATGTGCAGATACCTACAGCTCATGTTTGACAAATGAATGCTTACTATAATGTACTTGATTTTGAATGTCTTGGCTTCTAGGAGCATCTAAGAGGACAGATGCTTAAATGTACTGAACACAATGACTCTGTAAGTTAAAGAAAGCTTTCCTTGGGTGAACCTATGAACAGCAAGGCTCCAGGGTCTAAAGTTTGAAATGAAGCATCACATCGAGAAATCTCACCCTGCCTGCTTCGGTGTGTCTATTTATACAGTAAATATTTTTATATAGTTATATACTTCCATTTAGGTTGTATATACTTTCAGTTGTATTTGAAGATACTTCAGATATGTGCAAAAAAGAACTAAAAATATGTGATAAGTATGTGACAGCTGTATACAGTTGTTCTTAACTCCATCTGCTAAGCTGACAAAAATTGTGTAGTCTATTGTGTACAAACTGTAACCAACACATTAGTGCAGTGTTTGTTGTCCAAATTTAGGTGCAGAATCTTACAGTGAATCCTTAATCCCTTTCGTCTGAAGAGAGAAAAAGGAATTAAACACAGCCTAATAGACTACCTGATGATTTAAAGAGTCTGAAACAAACCATGTAGAGACTTTTCAGTGGAAATCAGTATATGCATTGACATAGAAGTTTCTCAATATTTTGGAACATATATCTCCATGTAGGTAAAAAGATAAGTAATAATGTTAGAATTTAATGAAAAAAAGAAAGACCTTCTCAGAACCACAACCATTTCTCTATCCTAAAAAAGTAGCTTCAGTCAGATTCATAGTCTCCCTCACATTTTTTTCCTTTAAATTTGGTTTATCCTCAGGTTTATTTTTCTAAGGGCTTTTAAAATATTTGAACCATGATTTGAAACCACGAAAGAGTCACTAACTAAGTAAATGTCTTCTTGTGGTGGATATAACTTTTCTTGAAGGTTAAAGCCCAAAGCACTATGATATGTAAGTTAAATTCTTTGCTATTTTTGGTATGCTTCTTATTTGTTAGCTGTATTATCAACAGCAATGACTGAGGGATTAAATGAAGTTAAAAGCACATAAAACTAGAAATAAAATGCAACCTCTCTTGAAAAAAAACCTCTTAAAAATATTTTTTTTTTCTAAATTTAGTTTATCAGGTTTCTACATTTTATTCTTCAGAGCAGAAGTGTTAATCAAACGTTGTAGACAGGGCATTAAAATATGTTTTCCTCTCTCCACAAGGATGATTTTTTGCACCATGAAGTGCATTGTGCAATGTTCCGTGCAATGCAAACTATAGATTTCTGTGGCTATGGGGCCTCAAGTTGATTGGGAGATCATCAAAATTCTTCTTTGCTCTCTGATGATTTTGTCAAGCAGGATCTGTTCTGCCAGAAGTGAAATGGCCCCTGCTCAAGCTACCCCACAAATCCAAAAGTATATATACTCTTTTTTAGGTATTTCAGTTGTATAGTAGGTTATTTTTCTTCTGAATTCTGCCCTTTCCTCCTCTTTGGTGATTATGTATTTCAGCTCACGTCCTTCTGTACAGTGATCTCAGTTTATTTCAATTCAACTACCATCTGCAACATACTTAGCATTTACATGCATCTTTTTGCATCGTGGTAGTAGGAACACATGAACATAGAGAGAGAACTACAGGCTTTGAGACTCTGCCCAGAGGAACTTAAGTGGCAGAGTCATCATATAGTGTAGATAAAGAGGGCTGAGTTCATGGAGTGGCTGTGACTCCATAGCTTGTAGTGAGAGCTGATCCACCCTCAAATGGCACACAGGGCAGGGAAATGCCTATGTGAATAACTGCTTACTGTTACTTCCAAAACATGCTTAGGTCCCATTAACACTATCTGAACTCTTATTTATTAAAACAAAGTTGATTTTATCAGGAAAAGAAACACAAAACCTCTCAAACCACAACTTTTTACATGTTCCCTTGATATTGAGCCTACTAAAGCCGTTTTATCAAATGAAACTTTTAAAATAGACTTGTCAGCTGTTTATACGAACATTGAATCTAAAATTAATTTTCGTAGTTGAATCTCACATCTCAAAAGAAATTGGAAATCATGGAAACAGCAGTACAAAACCAGTGGGCTTTGCAAGTCTAATTTAACTATATATTATATAAATTAATTCTCTCCACGTTCAAACCCCTCAGTGGAGTTTGAGTTCCACCAAAATAAATCAACGTTGCTCTGCTAGTTTCATCAGAACTGGCAATTTCATCAGAACTGGCAATTTCATCAGAATTGGTTTATTGCCATTCAACCTCAAATCTCAGAAAGTTTAGATAATTAGCCAATATAACTCACTTTGGTCTTTTAAGAGTTTTGTTGTAAGCTTATTTTCAAGCCACAACCCTAGTTGTTAGCTGCATTATATAGAGATGCACGATGCATTGCCAACATTATTCCACCCTGATCTAGGTACCTACTTTACTTCCTAGATCATGAAAGATCATGAAAATCCTTCACTAAGAGAAGAAAGATGTTGCATTTATTTAATGACTTGCATCTTTAGTGCAGACCTGGGAGACTCATTAGCAGAAATGAATTCATCAGTTGTGGAAAGTTTTCTTGCCATTTCAGTCAGATTAGACAAGAGTCTAGCATCAAAGTAGGTCTATGAATATGTGTTTTTCCAGGAGTTCTGTAACAATTTAGAAAACAGTTTTAGAAGTATCTCTCATATAAGCTCCAGCTTGTAATTTGACCTGATAGTGGTTTCGAATTGTGTTAAATACTTTGAACATAAACACAAATGTTTCACTCCATTCAGGTTATTTTAAATTTTTTAATCTGAAAGATTCCCTTAAATTTGATTTATGTTTCCAGTTAGTAAAATTAGATGTTTATTGGTTTGCATAAATTAATGACTACTTTATTTGCTGAAATAAATGCAATCAAAGAAACAATTCAGGCTTCTCATGTATTAGATCTAAAAGTCATCATCACTGCAGCTTGCAAAATCATGTGAGAATAATATTGAGTTTCTGGGATAAAGTAGTTGAAATTTTAATAGACAGTAGCAAATTTTCTATTTTGGATGAGTTTAGATAATCCATCTTAAGCAATTGTCATTGGTGGTACTGTGCTATACTGTTATGCTCCTACAAACAGCAAGTAAAAACCTCAGATGTTGAGTGTCATACTTCTCAATGGTTTTATCCTTATCAAAGGTAATAGGATATGTAACTTTCCTAGGTGCTAATCCTAAGAACATGAAACAAAAGTACATTCCTCTCCTTGTTTTTGTGATGAGTTGTCAAAATCATGTATTTGAAGTTCTTAAACAGAGAGGACATATGAAAATGTACACATGCTTTGAAAACCTGGCCCAAGCTACTTTATTTTTGTCTCTTTGCCAAAGAATGCTAACTATTTTCAAAGGCTATTTACAAGTCAGAGGAAGTTCCCACCAGATTAGAATTGTTTTAAGAAAAGTTTAAATCGGGCCCAAACCATTCCATGGCACAATCTTTTTAATCCACACATACAGTTCTTGCATCTATAAAAAGAGTTATTTTTTGATAAGAAAACCAAATGCATTGAACCTACATAGTAACATGGCTTTGTCAGAGGCAGTTGATACAGTCCTTGTGGTTGGTAATGTAAATAAAGTCCTGTAGGTCTGTTTTGATGAAAGATTGGTCAAATAACTATCCTTTTGCTGGATAGTGGGAAATGCTTTGGAGAGCAGTTGTAAAGATTCTGGTATCGTTTTACTGCGACCTGAGAAATGAAACTGGCTAAATAAACAGTGATTAAATGTGACCTGCCTTTAGTCAAATGTTATATCGTATAACTTTATTAATCTGGCTATAACTTTAATTCTTTGTTCTCTGCTATTTTTTCCCCCTGTGGTAAAGAAACAAAATCTCTGTGATTCTTGAAACAAGTCAAAAGAAAATAAACTGGAGACCTGCTTTTGTAACCTAATGAGCACCTGAAAGTCTACTAATTTAGAAGAAGATACAGTCCTTGCTCCCATAGGACAACTTATAGTAAGGATGTTGAATATATCTTGACTGTATGACATATGAGCAGGAAGAGTAATTCCAAAGATGGATAGAATTTCTTAAACAGATTGCATACTGTAACCACCAAAAGAGGAATTACTTCTGCTTATATCTGATAAATAAAATTTTAAGAACATGAAGCATAAACACAAGCTATGTGTATGTATGCATGTATGTATGTATGTATGTATGTATTTGCCTATTTCCAGCGTGCCTGTAATAATTGTGGATTGAGCCTTCCTCAATCTTCATTCGCGAAGCCTAGCGATGACCTATCTATCTAAATACCATATTGGGAAAGTGTGAATCACATTCTTTGACTAAAGTCGATAAATTCAAGAAACATAAATTCTTGGGAGATCCGTGGAGACCAAGAGCATAAGCTACTCAGAGTTTGAGGTTGTCTTCTGAAGCATTCTAATTTTAACACCCTGAAAACAAGTTTTCACATTTACTATCCATGCTATCTGAGCCCATCTCTTGTTTCATCCTTTGGTGATATTAACAAATGACGCAAAATGTCAAAACTCTGTGATAAGAAGTGTAGAAGAGTGTTCAAAGGGACTTTTTGCCAAAGCCATAATTTAATGGATTCTGACTGCTGTAAAATTATGTCACAAGACTTTCTGAAAACTAAAAACTCTGAAATGCCTGGTGAGAAAATTCTGTTCTTTCTTTTACCACTCTCATTAATGAACTCACCGTCTCACAGCTAGAAGGATACACTGAATATTTATCAATTACTTTCTTTATTTATCTTCTTGCTTTTATCTAATAGTTCAATTGCCATCATTTGATGTAAATGGCAAAGAGCTTCCCCTGCTTTTTAAAGTTTTTCAAGTAATAATTTTATCCCATTGGGATTCTGTGTTCAGTGTTGATCTTTATTGAGCGAAAATGCTGAATTCCAAACTAATGAAAATTCAAGCTTGCAAATTGATTAAGAAGTGGAAATATATTTATAGTATATACAAGAGCACTGGGAAAAGTTCTGTTTCGGGAAAATACACTTTTCTGAGAAAGTTATCTAACACAATAATTTTTGTGATTATACATTGCATAAGTAACATGCATTATATATATATATTTATACTAAGAATAAGCAACTTTTTAATTAAAATTGAGCTGAGATACTTATAATCGAGGACTGTTGTTTTGTTAATTTCTCAAGTTGTGCAAAATTCACAGAAGACTTTTAATACAATCCTTCAAGTTTAAAATACAAAATATGTTATCTTACAAACAGGTACATTGATGTGGGTCCCATGGTTCATATTTTTAATGATTTTTAAGGCCAAATTCTGGTTTGCAATTCTATTTGCATTAGTGTAGTTTCACTACTCTAAGTTGGGGCACAATCTCTTCAGGCTGTGCTGTTTCTGCTGGGCTTAGAACAAAACTTAGCAGCTCAAATAGGGCTGCTCTGCTCTCTAGAAACTACCTGAAGGTCTTTAACATCTCTTTATCTCTTTGGCAATCCAAAGAAGGCCTGCTCTCTGACACCAGTCTAATAGGCTCATTCTCCATCACAAATCAAGATGAGTCTTCAATCTGGAAGAAAAAGCCAACTCTCTCAATGAGTGAATGGCAACATCTAAAAAGATTGTGTCAGCATGTTACCTGTATATATCTGGGTAGTTATTCCAGTATGAATCATCTGCATATAGGAGTACCAGTATATCTCTATATACGTATCTGCAAGGAAATTATTCCATTGCTGAGATTTACATTGGTAAATCTTTGTAGTTTTCACATCCTACCTTATTTTACCTAAATCTGTGGTAAAGCTAAATTGAAGTAAAGCACTTGTCATATTGCCACCAAGACTCACTGTCTAGCTTATCTTTGTGGAAGTTCCATAGTCACAGCAATTGTTATGCAAGATCTGATTCCTGTGCTTGCAATTCTCACCTCGCAGTGAGATAATGTTCTCAGACTGTCAATATTCACACACAGCCACCTCAGGACCATTTCCCCTCCCTTCTTATAGCGTATAATGGAGATTACTTACTGCAAGCTGCTCTGTCTCAGAATTCATCATTCTTTCTCTGCACTAAAGAAAGCATTTGTTTAAAACATGCTTTCCCCACTCAAAAAAACATCTTCGACTGAAGTGGAGAGTAACAAGCACAGAAAATCACTTGAACCACAACAACTGCTGAAAATTACAATCTAGAACACCAGGAATGACAAGCGTTGTCTTACCTTCTTATACTAACTTATTCTTGCAGTTACTAGAAAAGTTGCCTCAAAATATGACTGGAAGTCTTATGTAGCCATTTGCAAAATGAACTATACCTGCCTCTGTTTGATTCTAGGAATTATAGAGTGTATTCTTTAATAAACTGTATGTATTATGCAAATATCGAACTATCATTAGTGGGAATGAAATTTAAGGATGCTTTTTGAAAAAAAAAAAAAGCACTCTATTGTAGTAGGAATTCTTTTTAGGCTCAGAAAGTCCATTTTCTGAAAAGGATCATAGAGGAGAAAGACTCCACAGATTTATGACTCTTCATCTTTAAATACAATTTTCCAATGTAACATCACACAGAATAGCTGCAGCATAAATCCAATTCTAATTTTAAATGTATTTTCTATCTCCAAGTTAATATACATTTTGTGCAGATGCTCAGGAGGTTATATGGTTATATTCTTTTGTCTTCCTCAAGAGACAGACACTAAGACAAGGTCAAACTCCCGTATTTTAACTAAGACTCTAAGTAACATTTGGTTTTTGTGTCTATCCATCACTAAGGAAAGAGAGGTTTAGCTGAATAACATTGTGTGTTCCTATCCCATTACTGCTTGAATCCCTGTAAACAGTAAATTCCACATATAAGGAATATTTGGAACTACACTCAAGAGGCAAGAAAACCAGACTATAATAAGCAATATGCAGGCTGCATTAAGGGAGGCATTTTTAAAATATGAAAGCTCCAATAAATATCAGAACTCTCCCAGTTACGAGGAAGCCCACTATTAAATTTAGGTTAAAGAATTCCATCTTTTTCAAGAATCATTAGACATATCAACAACAACCATAACATCAATCCCATCCTACCGTCTTGTTAGATTAGTTCTTGGAATGTCCCCAAGCAGCAGAAAACAGGCGTAGTGATGCTTCAACAATTTTATATTTGCAACAATTTTTCTTACAGTATCCTCTGAAAGGTACATTTCCAAATTCAAAGATACAAATTTTGTACTCTAAATATCCTTATGACACTTATCATAAGCAGAAAGCATGAGGAATAATTGTCTTCTATTTACCCAAAGCTGGTATGCAGCAATCCTTGCCAATTGAGCAATTGTTAGTGTGGCATCAGCTCGTGTTTTAAAAACATTCGTTTCTGGATTCTTGCATGAAGATCCTATTTTATCTGTGTTGATCTATTTTCTCTGCTTGCTACCGAGACGATGAATATCTTGAACTGGGATTTTATCTAATTCCTTTTTCTCGAAATAAAAAATAAAAAAATTATAGAAAATAGTGTGTTAGACTTCCTATTATAAACTATAGTTGCTGAAGCATGAAGGGATTTTATTTGTAAAGTTCAATCCTATACTTTTATCAAATACAAACTATAATAATGGTATGTTCCTATAAATGTCAGCACTTTATCATCTTTAACACTCAAAATCCTTTAAAAAAAATAAAATGAAGAACAAAAAGACAAATGTGAATTTGCAGTTAGCATTTTATGGATCAAATACCATTTAAACAGAACAGTAGATAAAACATTTTAAGATATTTTTATTTAAACTAAATAAAATATTTATGCAGGTGAATTTCTGTTGAATATAAGGGAAAGCATTCATCAAGTCCTGCTGCCTATTTTCCTCAGCTCAGTATTATGGTAAGCAAAACTGTGAGTCATAGACCAGGAGCTTTATAAATGTTTAGTTATGTGGGTGGATCCTCACACTGATGTTGACTTGTCACAGCCAGCTGTCTTTGTAACCTAAGGAGTAATCACTGATAAACTCAAAACACAATATCCCTTACGTGCCTTCCTGGGCAGAACCTGTACACCTTCACTACAGTACAGAGGCCCCCTTCTTAAAGGGATAGAAAGTTTTCTAGAAATAATCTCATAGTAGTGAAGAACAGCAGTTCAAAGTAAAGAAAAGAAAAGTAAAGAAAACTGGTTACAGGTATGGTTTTTTCCCTGTAGGCAAAGGTCAGATATCCAACCTGCCTCTTCTAGACCCTCTCAGACTTTTGGCAAGCGCTTATCTGTATTTGCTATTTATAAAAACATGAAAGAAAACCAGATTTTGTGGTGGTCCGGATGCAAGTTGAAATATTACTAAGTCAAAACAGTTCAGATACTGTTTGCACTGTAGAAGAATATCAGTTGCTTGAGGTTGGGTGAGCCTTTACTAGCTGAAAAGATTGTCCATGGAAATGAACCTGCATTTTTTAGACTTGAGTCAGCCTGGGTCAGGCAATACTAGCTTCTATTAAATTACAGAGGTTTTCCTCATATTATTTACTAATGTATTGCTAGATGTATTCTCAGATCCTTCCTGTTTGTTTGTTTTTCTGTATTGTTTTCCTTCAGTTCTTCTTTCTCTGTGTTATCTTCATCATTAAAAATAAACTTCCTATATTTTCTCTTATCTGCTACTCATGCAGATCTCTTTACCTCTTACCCATCCTGTATTTCCTTTTCTATTTTCCTTGTTCTTAGATTTCAAGGTTCTTTCTTCTTTTGGTTATTCATTCAAGTATTTTCCTTTTTCAAAGTCTCTTTGTCCACCTTGTCCATAGCTCTGATATGAACCCCTTCTGCAATTCAGAAGGGATAGTGTGATTATTGCAATTATTGAGTCACCTTTTCTTCCCATCCTTGCCTACTTTACCCTTTATTTAGTGTGAGCGGGTGTCAGTTACTCAGTAAACCACAGGAGAGGAGAATCTGCAGAATGACTGTCAGAGTACACAGAGAAAATTGTTGTCAGTTCTTGGCAGTGTGCTGAATATATATGCAGTTAACAGTAAACAATACAAGGATACATGTTTCAAAAAAAACCATTCACCCCAAAATCCCAAAGGTATGTAAGGCAGTTCTTGAGTTCCAGTCTTCTTGTTAACTATCATAATTTCACTTTCAGTAATTAATCCCAAGCTAACACCAGCTTTGGATCTGACCTGAGGTTGTTCTACTGAGATTTTGCCAACTGCTCCTTTCCTCCATGCACAGAGTATGTTGAGTACAGCTCCCTTCACAACCCTCAACAGTTGCTCCGCAGACGGGTTCTGACTGTAGGAGGTCCAACCAGAAGACAGTGCTTCTCAGAAGGGCAACAAACCTGCACAAAGCTCTGTATTTTTCTGCTTCCAGGTAGCAAACTATCTAGTTCCCAGTCAGTCAGTTTAGAAAGGGCTTAGGTCTTTCTGCTTGACAGTGCAGAGCTCTGTATAAACCAGGGAAGCCAAGATGCACTTTACATTCTCCACTGATACCTGCTTCATGCCCTGGATTCCAGGGATGGACATAAAGGTGCTTTAGCAAGAAGGTAGTCAGAGCACAGTCACAACTGCTCACATCCATGGTCTCTGAGCACTGAGGGAGGGCTGCAGGTTCTTCAGTGTTCATAGTACTGACATTAGTCCTCAGAGTAAACAGTCTCCTTCTGTTACTCAGACACTGATCTCCAAAGTACTATTTCTGCCTTTAAAGGTATTTAGAGCCATCATCTCTTCTAAAGGAATATTGTCAAGATTTTTTACCCACTCAAATAACTTATGTTGGGTGTGTTTGGTTATTACTTGCTTTGGCAGAAAGTTTCTTTTAACAAGCAATGCATGCAAAGACCCAAACCTCATAACAGTGACCTCATAACAGTGACCCCAATGGCACTCCTAAACCAAACTGTATGTGTATATTCTTTCTAACACAAGCTCTCACTCAAAGTACTGTTTATTGTAGGGTACAAGTTATGTTGTTTTTACATTTTTTTGACAACTGAACTTTGCATGTTATTTAAATCAGGGAAAGAGAAATTTCCCAATGTCCTTGGTTTTTGTAGAGGCAGTAAAAACTATTGTTAAAAGAACTGCTTTTTGCAGGTAAAAGCAGTCCTCTGACGTGTTTTAATAATAATTAAAAAAAAAATTAAAGAAGGATGGTTAGAGACCCAGCAGGACCCATACGTAATAGACTTCTGATGTGTGCATTTGTGACCTCCAGGGTTGATTATTGTAATTTATTGTACCTAACAATGCTGCCAGGTTCTTGGGGGAAAAAAACTAAACAAAACAACCCACCAACACAGCTAGTAAAAAAGTAGCAGCTTGTTTGCTCAGCAAAACAGGTCAAAAGGAACCAGTCACCTCAATCCTGTTCTGCCTGTGCAAGCTTCTTGGGGATAGATGTTGTTATGTGTCTCTGCCCTCATAATGCAAGATACATCTAAGAAACCTCCTCTCCAGTCATAACCACAGACTCTCACAGCAACTCTGTTTCTGTAATAGGTAAATTATGGGCAGTGATGCAGTGAGGTTTGTGGATGTGAAAGATAGCTGCTGTACAACATGGTCTCTCCTGTTTTTTAATATATTAGCATATTTACTACACTGACAACACACACTCTGGAAAAATATAAAGAAATGTAGAAATTATAGTAATGAGTGAGCAATTGCTAATCATACTGAACCTCTTACTGTAATCAGAGATATGAGTGTAAGAGTTTGTTGTTGGCATTTGCCAGTGACTGCAGTCAAACAATGTTTGCTTTCTGTGCACTTGTGTCCTATAAGAAGGATGTTCTAGTAACAGTAACTGAGTAACAGGGTTGGTATTCAGCGTATGACAGTTTAAGATGGAATTTATTCTTGCAGTTTCTTGAGTGCATAGCAATGAATATCACACATCAGCCTCATGTAAACTAGTGCCATTTTATATATTTTAATACATTTGTATACTGCAGGTATAGTGTGTCAATTTAGTCTAGGCAGAATTATTTCACTTCTCATAACTTACTAATGATTTCTGTATTAGCAACTGTATTTTATTAGCGTGAGACATCTTTTTAAGGATCAAGGCCAAAACCAGAATTATTACTTCTTCTTATCAACATTCAGCTTTCACAGGCAATTACAGCCTATGCATATTTTATAACAAGTATTTGGAGCACATGCTAATTATGTAGTACTTGCTCAATGCCTTGTAATATCCAAGAATGTGTATGGCAGGATACAGTATTGCGGGATCTTACAGTATGAAAGAACCCCTTTCTCTTTAATAGCTTTCATAAGCCAGTATTTTTTTGCCTGACGACCATGCTATATCTTGTTTGTTTCAATTATTAAAGATGAAAAAAATATTCATGCTTGCATTTCTTATCTCTATGATGGCACTGCATCCCTTGTAAAAACAGAACTTCAGCAGAGGAACTGCTGAAGAGACCTGGAAAGAGACCTGAAATTCCTCCAGTGTTCCAAACATACAGCCTGCCTCTGTTAAGGACCATTTTCAGGTATTTCAGTAAAACATGTAAGAAGTCATAGAAAAAGAAAGTCTTCACCTTGATCTTCAACAGCAAACTAGCAGTCTAGCTTTTGTTTTGTAACATGAATGCTTGTATGTCTTCGAATAGTATGGGCCCATCAAATTTATCCCACTTAATGCTCATTTTCTATGTGTATATAAAAGCATATTTTTTCACCAGTGCTCAGAATGCTCTCAAACTCTGAGAATAGAGGTATGTCTACAAAGTGTGCCATGTGAGACACAGTGTCTGAAATAGCTGAGGATCATGTGGTACCAGCTGCCCTGCCATCTTTCGATTCTGACTCAGATGAGAAAAGAAAAACTAGAGTTGGGTGGCATTATTCTAATCTCCAACTTTGCCTCAGTCAAAGATTTCTCAGTGTCAGGGAGTCCACATCTGCCCCTTTAAGATTTCTTTCTATCTTCTTTGTGCTGTCTCAGCAATGTTCAACAGAAAGAACTGGAGCCAAGAACTTGGATCAAGATGTGTAATCATGTTTTGAATTCTACTACGCTTTTGGCTTTAGTAGTAACTCATGGCTGAGGGTTCCACAGCTTAATCATAGAATTTCATTGTCAGTCATCACAAAGATCAGCAACTTAATGAGATTCTAGTCAAGTCCAGGAAGCATTTAAAAAGTGTCAGTGATTTTTGGGAAGGTTTTATTTAAGAAGCAACAGCTTTTCAAGGAAAGTTTTTCAGAACTTTCATTTATCTTTATCCAAATTCAGTTTACTGTTCTAATTTCTTCTTATGAATCTCCAGCTTAATAATAATAAAATTAAATGGGGAAACTCAGAATACAAATGAAGATGTTTTTATCATTACCTGGGCACAAAGTGGTGTTTTGCATGTTCTTTCCTGCTGCTTTCAGGGGGGCAGGGATGAAACCCTGAAACCTCAAAGAGTGACAGCAAAGCTTTCAGGGACTTTAATGGAAGTTTCCCAAGACTTAATTTACATGACAGAGCTGTACATGAGTGACAAAAATGTAAAAAAATGTAAAAAATGGGTAAATGAAGCCATTCATCTTAACACCTATGTGTGTGCAGAAATGCCATAAAACTTCATTTTTTGACATATGGCTTTCAAATTCAGTTACTCCGCAGAAGTTTATGGCAATATATTTCAGCTCATCATGTGTTCTGTAGGAGTTTTCCTACGCAGTATTTTAGAACTTTTAATGTTCAGAGTCTCCTATGAAAATGCTTCTTTTAAGACCGAAGTTTACTCTCCTATCAAGGAAAGCAAGAAGTGTAGCAGATAAAATCTCCTAAATTCCTTTTTAACTCCAGAGAAATCTCCAAATACATGGGCGAGAGCTTCAAAATTTAAGCAGAAAATTTGTCTTGTCAGTTAAGTTACAATCTGCTGACTTTAACTTTTAAGGACACATCTTGAAGGAAATCAGTAACAAATACCAAATTATAGTTTTGGTTTCAAACTATAACTTTGTACTTCTTTCACACTGCACAGTGGTGTTATCACTTTATATAGGAGAGAGCTGCTGTATTAAAAAACTTCCAAAGGGCAAAATTTTTGTATTCCCATTATGCTGGTGTTCTCCCGACACATGTGGTTAATTTCACAATGAGATTATAAATTGTGGCTTTTTTTTCTAAATTGTATTGTGGCATATGTGATACAATTGAATCAACTTCCCTGTGAAAGCCAGCCATTGGAATTACAATATGTTTGTTGCTTGCAGGATTATGTGAATGCAGTCACAGCCATTCTACTTTATCATGACAACACAGAGTTCTGGTGTGGCACACCAACAATATGCTTCAGAAACAACTTTTCTCCTCTGAAGTTCTCACCATAAAAAAGCATATACGTATTTATTAATTCATTTTCAAAGGAGCAGACAGAATCTATCAAAATTAAAGCATAACTTACAGTCTCTTGTGAATAACTGAATAACTTGGTTCAATGTTAGGTCACAGTGGAATATAGACTGTAACAGGAATATATAAAAGCTCTGAAGGGAGCAAAGAGACTTTATTCTGAAATGGTGAACATCGTTGCCAGAGTAACATAAACCTTGTGTGTTTTCACAAGGAAATGAGTCACTTGTTTCTGTTGGCTGGAACTCTGTTTTCTTTTAATTTCATATTTTAGCTGCCTAATATAGTTTGAAAGAACCCTAGGATTGCAGTCTTCAGACTAAGATACCCTGTTAATTAAAGCACAGTAGAAGGATAGCATGCTAATTGCACAGAATCAAGAAAAACTGATAGTAAATAGGACATTCTCACATGTGTGAAGGAAGCCTTTATCCTTTTCTAGGACAGTTCTGTGAACTATTTACATGGCTGTGAAAAGAAGAGTAATTTTCACATGTGTTATGTGTATACCTGTATGTGTACTTAGATCTGTGACTTGTGTTCTTTGTGAAACTAATTTGCCAGTTCCCTCCTTGCAGCTGTGAGTCTCATAGTTAACTTAAGGACATGAGCCCTAGTTGTTATCTGTGAACAGACTACATTAATGTTAAAGCTGTTGGGTCAGACACATATGAACAGTGAGGCAAAATTTCCTTTCTTTGGACCAGCAACTCATAACCAGCAAGATTCTTCTCCATTTTAAGTGTTAAGGCAGCACTGAGCATTCTCACGGAGAATTCTCGCACAGTGTCACCCTTTCGTGCTGAGGCGTCCTCACGAGACTTAAGATCAGCACAGCTCATTCCTAAAACATTTTCTATTTTCTCCTCTTACAGCTCCAAGCTATGGAGATTGTGCCAAGCAAAATAAGTAATACAGACTGTTTGAGCAATTCTCAGCTACAGTGGATTCTCTGAAGGAACATAGCTGGCTGGTACAACGTAGACTACTTTATCCTACATGTAATTTGGGCAGAAACTCCATATATATCTCTTCACTACTACAGCCTTAAATGGAAGTAGCAGAGAATGGGGGCCAAATATATTCAGCTGAGAATTGAAGTATACATTATGAACTTTTTTGGATGGCATAAATTTTTATGCATAAACGTTGCACACCTGTGCCTGTATATGTGATGGTTGCTACATACGAGCAATTTTAATTCCACGTTGCACATGTGCATGGGTTTAGCAGATAATAATGCATTTATTGCATCACAAATTCCAGCAGAGTAAATCTCTGTTCCCATTGGTAAAGATTACCCAGAATGCAATGTTTTATGCTTAGATGGAAACACTTGGAGACACTGAAGAGATGCTTAATCTGTCCTATTCCAAAACCAGTATTTCCATGCATATTCCGACTCACCTGAGAATCTCAAACCCAATGTTTATTAATTAAATATTGAGCATATATTTTACAACATAATAAAAACATAAACAAATATTTTTAAATAATTTCAGTAAGGACCAAAGGAGAAATCGAGAAGCTAACTGAAACTTAAAGGTCATTGATTCTGGATGATTGATTCAGGAGAAAAAAAAGTCCTAGCCTAAATTAGGATCTTGCATCAACAGTTTAGACATGGGGAGCCTGTTAGAACTTTCTGGGCATGTTCAAAGTGCTCTAAATCCCCAAAAGCACAGCAGATATTCAGATATGTATAAGTGTAGCTGACGTAAATTGCTGACTGCATCACTAAAACTCTAGTTAATTCTGAAATGTATTATGCAGAGTAATTAGGGATGAGTTAAAAAGAAAATGCAGAAAAGACAACTTAAAATATTTGGAATATATCAAACTCCTCTCCATTACACTGTTTTCCTCGCCCAAAAAGGTGTATAGAAATTGGTAGAGAAACAAAACAAGGAAATAAACACTTTATGCACAAGTGCTGGAGATTGACCTTCTCTAACAAAGGGTGACCACTAATGGATGTGAATGTTTAAAAGCAACATTAGCTTGCAGTCTTTGTGAAACATGTAGCTATTAATTCCATTGTGTCTTCCATTCAATGGCTCTGACCTGCCTGATCAGTTGATACAACTAAGCGTTTTGACAGCTGCAGGTGTTATAAAGTTTTTGAGTACCTTAAAAAGAAGATAGTTGTGCTATAAATTTTAACCAGCGTTTTTACTCTTTTATTCTCCCATTCTTTTCTGTTCAGACAGGTGGAGGAATGTGGAAAGTGCATTGCCATTGTATGTTTACTAATCCTACTAATGAGCATTGTTATGCTGCTATTGGTATATGCCCAACATTTTTTATTCTGTGTCTTCTTGCCACAGGTTTTCACATTTGTAATGAATCTTTTCCTGTTTCTGAC
Organism: Pipra filicauda; assembly: GCF_003945595.2. Lineage (NCBI taxonomy): Eukaryota > Metazoa > Chordata > Aves > Passeriformes > Pipridae > Pipra > Pipra filicauda. The sequence goes on along the minus strand of NW_024104369.1, from coordinate 556,452 downwards.
AGATACTTCTTCTGTGGCAATCCACAGAAATATGGAATCCATTCTTATAACATGGTCAAATGGTCCCTTTGACCATTTCAAAATAATTGGTCCAGAGGTCTTCATATATCAAGATCAGAATCTTGCATTCAGCAGGGATTCAATGCAGGAGTATTTTGCCAGATGGGTTTTCAGATTTTGAAAACATTGAACAAAAATAAATTAGAATAGTTACCATTATACAGTTACATTTAGGATCAAATACAATTTGGAAGTCTAGTTTTTTGAAGTGAAAACCCTAAAAAAGAGACCTTACAGATCTCCCTTAAAATGTCCAGTGAAGATTGTTTACCTCAGGTCACAGTTGTCCTACCTACATCTATTCAGTGTTCCTTATATGTTTACATGAGTGTTGACTCATGAGCACTGAGAAGAGAAATCTGTAAGAAATGATAGCTTATCTCTTTCCATGTGGCTTATATCTTTCCACAGGTACTCATTCTGAGGATCATGAAGATATAAGATTTTTTTCCAGTATTTTTTGTGGGGTTTTGGTTTGGTTTTGTTGGTTTGCTTTTTGTTTTGGTTTTTGTTTGTTTGTTTTTCTATTTATTAGTTTTTTGTTTTTTATTTAGTAACTGCAGTCCTAAAACAGAAGGATCATTCTAAATAGTATCTATCTGTTGGTTTTCTAGCCATTAGAAAAATAAATTAAGAAATTAGCCAAACATCAGCCCACTGCCGGTCCCTATACAAAGCATCATGTAATCTGAATGCATTTTAGTAGAACATACTACACTAAAATAATATGAAGGATGTTACAAGCATTTACCTGCATCCAGACATCTATTTAACTAATTATTTTATTATTAATGTCATAATACCTTTGCTATTTAATCACAGACCAGCTCTCCCCTTGGTAATTTCATTTAGTTATAGTCTCGCCATGTGCTCTCAGTACAATATTATCTGCTCTAGAAAGCTCATTATGCAAGTGACAGGTAGAATCACAAACAGATACAGAAAAAGGTAGCAGGAAGAACTGTAGTTGAGATGACAGAGGCTCCAGCACTGTCACTCATAGGTGTTTCTGATGGTGCAGGCCCGGGCTTGGAGCAAGCAGACCCAGAGCATACCAGTTAAGTCACTTTAGAATATTACAGTGCATCAGCTTTGGTTTTGGGAAATAAAATTCAGGTACTCTCGGGTTCTTTCCCATCCTGCTCTCAGTCATATTTTCATGGACCACTTCTTCTGATGTGTGTTGTCACAGTTTTCCTACTATCGGCCTATAAAACTTCAAGCTAGAACTTGATTTTGCAAGTTGGTCCCTGAAAAACATTGCCAGCTTGAAATACTCCACAGAATGAAATTCTAAGTAGCCCTGTAAAAGAAACTGATAAAACCTTGCCAGATTTTAGATACTATTGCCAGTGTCTTCTATTCCTACTAGAAATTTGAGCTTACACTGTGCAATGACTTCTGCATTGAAATTCTTTAGGGTTTATGCTGAGAATTAGGTTTTATTCTGGTTAGTAGTACAGCTACATCAGACACTGCAATCTTGCAACATCATGCCTTGCCCTCCACAGCTTGTCCTTACTAAAAACCTGAGTAAACTCTCCAAGTACAAATTATTATTTGAATGACCTAAACTAGGAGTTTTCAGTGATAAAATGATCCAGCTGACAAATAGCAGGAAAATCCACAACCTTAACTGAAGTAGACTTTAGAAAAATCAAAAAGCCCCTTTAGAGAGTTTCACTTTTTCACAGCAGGAAACTGTTTTCTAGTTTCTAAATCATATTTTTCAAGGACAGATGTGAAAAATAGGTATAAACAGCTTCCAGAAGGAGCCTGGATTAAATAAGTTGTCAAAAAACTGATATGAAGAACCACAGTACGTTCCATGTAATCAGTCCTCTGAGAAGAAAAAGTAGTGCTTCCTGTATATCCCCATGTCACTTTTGCATAGAGCTAAGCAATTACTCTTAATCAATTTAAAGGCTAGTATGTGTTTGTAGAATATTTTTATGATGATTAGTCTTTTATGAGAATGAATGATGACTTGAAGGAAATCAAGGATGTGTTAAATTAATAAGGATCTCCCTTCTATGCTGACATGAATTTTCTTCAATGTTTATAACTGTGCAGTTTGCACATATAATACTTCTGTTTTCTGAGAAAATCTGCATTTTGATGGCCAAGTAGCAATAAGCAATGTGCATATCTTTCTTATTTATTTCAGTGATAGTTAGATTTCTGTCTTTGTAGTATGGAATGCAATGGAAGAGTAGCTATCAACTGGCATTTGAACATGAAGCCAGTATGAAGTACATGGTTTTAATTTCCACTCAGGATAAGCTACTGGATAAATTGCATCAGCTCTTAAACCAAGCCTGGATTTAGCCTGTTGTTTACATACTTAGGTCTGCAGTATTAATAAAGGGTTCCAGTGAAAATCAGGATGGAATATATATTTATCCTTTTTACTCTGTCGTGTTTTAATTTGGTAGTTTTGAAAAAAGATAAGTTTTGAAAGAAGAAAAGATATTGCTGGAAAATTTTTCAGTAAAATGAACTTATGTGAGGATGAAATGTTTTGTTTTCAGTCCCTGAGAATAGACATGGAGTAAACATGGACAATACTGAGCAAAGCCTGGTCTGTGCTTACGGGACTAGGAAGAAGTTTGTTGTCTATCATATGGTAGGCCTTTCACGTAATTACAAGTTAGTCTTTAGTACGATGTCTAAGGCAAAAGAGTGCTGTGAATGAGTTTCCTAAGTCAAGAATTCATGATGTTGCACTCAGTGAAGTAACAAGATGTTAAATTATTTTAAAATAATAGCATTCCATCAGAATTTAATTCCTCATTTATGCACAGTACACTTTGTTTTCATGAAATTACACAAATACCAACTAACTAACCATTACACTTTCCCCACATAACCAGTCTTAAAGAGAAAAGTTTCTCAAGACATACAGAACACTGAAGTCCTTGGCCAAACTTTGATACAGTAAAAATGGACGTAAATCTTAGAGAAGCTGTAACTCTTTCCAAGGCATATTAATTTCATATAATAACATTTATGTTGGCTTATAAGGGTATTTCAAAAGAGGGTATTGAAACAAAAAGAAAAAAAACAAATAGAAGCAATTATTTGTGTAGTACATCGTAAGACTTTAATGTTACTGTAGCTTCTATTGCATGTAGTTGTAAAGCTAAAGCTATTTTTTTCACCTTCTTTTACACAGCAGTTTGAAGTGCCCTCAGGATTTATGAATCATTCAGGCCTTGAATTTTAATCTTAATTTGAAAATTCTGTGAGTAAGATGAGATGAATTGGATGTTTTACACCTCTCTTGCTGTGCATTTCTTCTTTGCCAAACTTAAGATAATTAAGCCAGCTCAGTCCAGGAAGCAGGATGACAGGTGGTTCTGTGCCCCCTCTGGTGAGCTGTCCTGCTTTTTAATTGTATCAGTTACGGGAGAGTAGTTAATATCACTTCATGCTAATTTTGCTGCCCTGTGTAGATAAACCAGCTTATATTCAGAAAGAATATAGTTGGTTTTTTCGCTTGCTACTTCATTGCATGATGAGGATGAATCTTTTTTGTCTTTCCATGCAGTATAAATGTTAGGTTTCTTTTTTCTAATCTCCTTATCCTTTTCATTTTCAATCTCTGTACAAATTTATGAGATGTTTCAAACCCTGAACTTTTTAACTTTCTGCTGGTCCCTTATACAGACTCTTTCTACAGTGTAAGGGAGAGTTATTGGCTTTTTTTCCTCATGTTGAAGTCCACAATTGTTCATTTCAGGGGTTCTTCATTGGATAATGAAGTATTAACCACTGTCTAAGAGATGGGATAGCTGGAGCACTGGACCATCAGTCTTACTTGGTGTGGCAAACCTCACGTTCCACATCTGTATATTTTTCAATGTGGAAATTAATTGTTTGGTACAGTGTTACTTTCTTATGCATATATTATTGGGTAAAAAGCTGATTTCCACTAACTTGTGAGTACGACGCAAAAGATGTTTTTGCTAATTAGTTCAGCTTACGAAGTCGTCATATCATATTTTGAATGTTTGTTCCAGTTCTTGGATGGGACTGGAGTATATGTTTCTAGTCTTCTAGAACAGGACAGAGTTATAAAGTTCCCAGGCAGACTTGGAGCTGACTGCTGTTCTCCGTGATTTATCAGTGATCTCACTTGTAGGTTGTCAGAAATAAAAGAGGGTAAGAACTCCAAGTGAGAACATTCTTTTTGATATAGCTTACTGGTTGGGTAAATTTGCTCAGGAGGGACTGGTTCCACAGAGAGGCTGGGCTTAAATGGGACTCAATATTTACTTTGTGGAGATGTCAAAAAAGCTGAAGAGTAGGTACTGATAGCTCCTACCCTTGCTAAGGCTTTCAGATGGAAATAGTTTTCATAAAGAGGGAAGGTATTCCCTTTTCAAACAACCTGTAATATGTAGCTTGGCTTTATACCAGAAATTAATTTTTTCTTTTTATACAAAATGTTTTAGAAATAAATGTAAGGCAGCTTCTAATTAGATGTGTCAGATATAATGTGCTGTATAGTTTTGTGCTATTAGAATGCTTTCTTTTATTTTTCAAGAAGGAAGCACTAATGAAAATAAGCAGCTATAATAGTCCTTGTGTGCTTCATAATTTCAGGAACAGTCAGAGCAACGCTGCAGTAATTTATACTGAAGTTTGTCAAGAACTACAATTCTTGGGATGCCTGCAGACCAGGCCTGCAAGGGTTTCCTGCAGGGAGGGATATTTTGAGCATTTCCGAGTCCCCGTCTGCCCCTGTGCTGGAGGGAATACCGTCCATTGGAACAAAAAAGCCAAAAGCAAATACCTGTTGCATGTCAGCCTCCAAGTCTTCTCTGCCTTCACTGATGGCATGTTATTTTAACCCAAGACCAACAGCAGCTGATGATAATACTTCTGGCTATGAACCTTGGGAATGAAGGTTCAGAATATAACTTTTACTGAGGCTAGTCTGGATGCTAACCCTGGGCAGCGGAGGAGGGGAGGAAGGAAGGCAAGCTGATGGGAAGACCCCATACTAGTGTCTACTGTCATCCCAAAGGATCACCAGAGTTTTATGAAAGGACTCTTTTGTAGTCCTATTAGCAGCAATACAATTTCAGAAGCAAAACATAAGTCAGTGGTGCAATTTCTAACCAAGATTTACACAAGTATAACTATTGATCCCAGGGTACCTTATCTGACTCTGCATCAGCTTAACAGAATTAATTTATTACACTTGTTTTTCATGGAACATATTTCAAATCTTATTTATAGGACACACTGCCTTTTAATTGCTTGTAGTTTTTAGAATACATCTTCTTTTTATACCTGTATAATGTCTCATTGCCAGTGCTATGGACTTCCTTGGGAAAAGCCATATCATAAAAATCAAAGGAGACATTTAATAACTCTTTTGATATTAGACCCGAAAAGAAATATTTTTTGTTCCCCCAATATAGCCAGGTTTCTTTAATGGCCTGTCCTCTTTCCAAAAACTGCATTTATGTTAGAGATTATGTCATAAAAAATGTATGCAACAGCTCTGTTCTAGGAATGTGAATTCTAAATAGCAAACTACAGTACCAGAAAGCATTTTCTTAAGAAAACATTTTGTTCATTTCATGTAAGAAGCTTTTATAACTGTTCAGAAAAGAGGTCATCTACCAGGTATTTTTCTCTATCCTTTTCAAGCAACTGTTCAAGAGTAAGTGTAAGTGTTAAACATTGCTGGGTTCCTGCACTTGAAGAGCCCCCTAGGGTTAGATTCTAAAGCCTTTTCATGGCCTTTGTACTCATAAATTAGGGATTTGCTGCATTTTGAAGCATATCAGATCACAGTGAAAGTTTAAATTAGCATTCACTCCAAGGAGAACACATTCCCGAACCCTTGTTAATGTTCACCTCTTGGGTACATGCAAAGATTGAGATGAGAGGTTTTCTGGACATTGGGTATTTTCCTCCTGTTCTCTGTCCCATTTTGCTCCTTCTGAACTGCTAAACAGCTACATAAGTGCTGGAGGGAGTCTGCTATATCGCTAAAAAAAGAGTTTTATTTTACTGCAGGTATACCACATCAGTGTATTTTATCAATTTGTGTAATAACTCGATGGCAACCGACAGCTATTCAAGTGTTCAGATCCTGTTCCCAATTACCATTGTAACAATAATCCATCCTAACAACTATTAGCAGAGTCAACGATAGGATGTACCTTTACAACCTGAGACTGAAGAAGTAATAGTTATTTCTGAATCTCCTGCTTTGAAAAATGTAGTGGCCTGGTCTCATTCTTGCAGTTTTCCTTCTGAGGATTCTATTGGTATGCAGTTGCAATAAAGTATGCAGTAGGGTGTATCCAATAAGAATATTTGGGGCTGGAATTTTCAGCGGCTGCACAGTGAGGCACACAGTGTAAGACTTAGATTTGTAAATGTTTTCATCCAAACCAAATTTTCAGAATGCAATTGAAGTGACTAACGCAGCTGAGAAGATTTGCCAGCCTATGCATTTATGACTGTACAATTCAGATATTGTTTTGGAAATATTTACATTAGTGGATAAAGTACAACGAGAGTACGAAGATAAAAGTCTTTGCAGTACTCTGCAATCTGTGCTCCTCTGAGTACAAGCCCACCCAGACTGCAGCCAGGGGGATGCTGTGTAGGCAACTAACACAAGGTTGAGCTGCAGAGCATTAACCTACCTGATACTTTCTCTTCTTTTTGGTGGAACGTTCTGGCGTTTTGTGTGTGGATGTCTCTCAAAGGGGGAGAGTAAATCTCTTTCTTCATAATACCTTCTAATTACTCTTCTAGGTCAATGTTTTGAATTTTTGATCTTGGTTAACCTCAGGCTCTAAACACATTCACTCCTATTCATAGGAAAGGAAATGGATAAAAGAGGAATCCATAGCAATATCTGCCTTTCTCCTGGAGGCAGAGGAAGGGCAGGATAGAAACAAGTGGTGTTATCTTACTGGTAAATGCTTGAAGGGGACCCTTTTATTGTGATACAGAGATACACAAGGACCTTAATAGATTGAGTCTTGCAGATACTGATTTCCTATTTTGTTAATGATATTCCTGTATCTAAATATTAGCAAAGGTTTATTGGCTTTTAAAGCATGTTTGCTATGACTCCCTGCAGCTGGAAATTGGAAAAGCCAAATTGTGATATGAAGCAGATTTTCATGTATCTGTCAGTGATTGGGATTTTTTTGCATAGCTCTCAAAAAAGTTGAGGCTTATCCCTTCTAAAACACTGTAAAGCTAAGGGCTTTGGGCACCTCCAGAAGTGAAAACTGCTTCTTTTGCCCCAAGATGGTAGAGAAACAGGGAAATTAGAAAATAATTATTCCAAAGTGTGTCACTGAAATAGTAACCTCTATCTACTGCTCTGAGTTTTGTTGTTGCTTTGCTTTCCTCAGTGATAAGTTTCAAATAATCCAACCTGAGTTCTCTGCTGCCGTGAAGCAAACATTACAGGCAGTCCTGATTCATTGTTGTGATAACAGAAAAATCCTATTCCTACTTAAGCTGCTGCAGTGCGGCTTCTTAATGCAGTGTTAGGAAGAAATCTCAAAGCTGATTTTTGTCCATAAAGGAGAGAAATTCCAATTCCTTTTTACCAAAAAAAAAGGTGGAAAGTGCTTCTATATGATGGTTCCTCTTCTAAGGTGTAACTAAGAAAGATGATCATTATTTAGGAAATTGAGCAATTTACAAAACATTGTTGAGAACAGTAATTTGAATGATGGACTGCTTCAAAAGAGATATTGTAACAGCAACAAATGGTGAATTAAATAGAAAGTGCTTGAGGGCTGAGAGTTGGACTTTAATCTGGGAATATTAATTAAAATTATAAAAGTACGAGGCATTCCTAAGAAACAGCTAAGTCTATTGGAACAGACTAATTCCCATTATAACCCTGCTGAAGACACATGAGTTACACAGAATAAATTTGGCTCGCTGAGTAAAATGCTGCATCACTACTATGGGAGACAGAGCTGTACCTATTGCACCAGGTGCAATTAAGGAAGACTTAGGCATCACAAGATGCCTAGTCTTACCATAATAATGAATTTTCTTTCAACACTTAAAAGGATGGAGATAGGACTGGGAAAAAGGGCTTGCTTTTATATGGTATCTTGGTTTTCCATTGCAGCAGGGAAAAAATTGTGTGAAATGGTTGCTTCCTTTTAAGGCAAGTTTTACAGGTTATTGGTCCAGATTGTTCATTCTTTATCCAGTCTTTTGAAGATAATTTAAAAAATAATAAATTGTACTCTTTTCATTTTGATTTTGTCATTATTTTTAAAAAACCCACAAATCATCCGCAGAAAGGACTTTGTAATCTTGAACAGCTCAGTGTTGATGCTAACACATCTCCATAGTAATCAGTCTGTCATAATTAACAATCTATTCTTTTTTGCTTTTCTCTTACAATTGCCTCAAGATAAGAAGGACAAAGGAGCAGAAGTGTGGAGAGAAGCACAACCAGAATAGTTTATTAGTAGGAAATAGTCTCAGGTAAGGATTTGCATACATTTTTGCAAATCCAAAAATATTTGGCACTATGTGGTGAATGTGTAAGGAGGAAAAAACTGTATTCTCTGACTACTATAAAGTTAGGGGGCTAAGCTTCAAACTCTTTCTTGGAAAACTGCTCATAATATCATTCTGTCTCATCACAGGATATTTGCCACTTCATATGTGAAAGTGTGTATTCAATGGTCCCTCCCTCTGGCACATTCCCAAAAATTCTATCCAGAGCCCTACTCATGGTTAGTGTAGTGTAAAATGGGTCAATTTAACAGACTTTAATTGGATCAGTTTTCAACCATGAGTAACAAATATGGGTCTCTTCTTTTTTCACTTAACTCTAATTGCTACTTGCCATATAAAACATGCCTGCATCAACTTGAATGCTGAAATACAAAGCTGTTGCTGTAAACTGAGCACCTCATTTTGAAAAGGGAAGTCTAACTGGTTTTTCAGTAGAAAGCATAGAAAAGCATTCAACAGTGAGTTACTTAGCTCATAAAAAGATTAATTTCTACTTACATTGATCTCTATAAAAACAGAATTCTCTTCTCTCGGCTACTTTTTAAAGCCTCTTGTTAATTCAAGCCTACAAAGTCCTTGGTGGTGGGAAGGGGAAATGGCTGGAAGATTGCTGATTATCTGCTTTAGGATGACTCATTCAATATGAGCAACTGTGAATCATGAACAAACTATCTACAGGCAGTATCCATAAGACTTATATCTTCCATGTTACTAGATGTTTCTAATGTTTTGCATTAGTGTTGCTTTCTTCTTAAAAGCTCGAAGGCTTACAATATTGTATTGAAGAATTACAAGTTTAAAACTTGCACAGAAATATTTGTAACACTAATTCTCTACCAGTTACCGCTGGATGGGCTTTAGCCAATCTTTTGAGATTTTTGTGAATGTAACCCTGAAAGTTTTTAAAATTTTTAAAATTAAAAATATCCCTGGGCAACATTCCTTGTACACATGGGTCATTACAAGATTGAAATTTGCAATGCATCACCCAGCTACTTCAGCTGGCGTAGGTGGTAGCAGGGTGCTCCAGTAGATGGCAAAGGGGCAATGGTAGGGTAGCTCAGTAGGATTTATGGATGTTGCTAATAAGAGAGGAACGGTGAGATTTTAAAATGTTCAGGTTCATACTGACTCCAGCATGGAGCATCCAGTAATGGGTAACAGTCAGAACGGAATACATATATGCTTGACTTCTGTTGCTGTTCCAATCTCTTTGATGTACTTTTGACATCCAAGCAATCTACTTAATTTCTCATCCTAGCCTCCATCTTTTCCCTCCGACAGTCCTGTGTTTCCTGATGTTGCTTTCTGGCACTAATCCCATCATTTCCTAGCCCTTCTGGTACTGCCTGTGTAATTCCAGGCTCTTTTGCCTCACCTCTCCCCTCCTTTTCAGTTTCTTCATTTATATTTTTATTCTGGTTCCTTCTGCCTCTTCCTTCACATCTTTCCTTGCTCTGGCTCACCATCTCCTGCCTTCAAGTCTCTTTTTCAGCCTTCACCTGACATTCAGCCTAGCTCACTTGTCCCTGGCTCAACCAATCTTTCTATGTATGAATTTCTATTTCCATTTATTCACCCAGCCTCAGTATCACCAGACTCCTTCCTACAGATTTTCTTCTCCCTTTACCTTCATACGCTGCTTGATATTCTGTCTCCATGTGGATCCTGCAACTTCTTGTCTACATTGTGAATGCCAACAGGACAGTCTCAGAGAAGGTAGCTCACCTCACAAAGATACAATTTCCCAAGGATCCCTCTCCTGCTGTACATGCAGCTCAATTCATACAATTCCCAGCCCACCCCCTGAATGCACGTGAGTTACCTCAAATGAAGAGGACAACCAGGAGCCAGCTCTGTGGATTTCTTGGATGACCTCTTCTCAGACAATCCTGGAGCACATAGGATTAAACTTTGGTGGAAGTGTTTGCAATGCACATGCAATAAATCTGGTATTTGTACTCTGAACATAGGGCACGCAGTAAAAGTGTCAGAATGCTTGATAGCTTGTGTAGGAGTGGCTGCTTTACACAGGTCCCCGATATCCACAGGAGCTTGCAACACAAAGGTTGCCATAGCACTTCTGAGATACTCTATATTGTTTTAGCTAAATGACTATCTTAGGGAAACTTTAACTATGGTAAGAAATATAAGTTGAGGTTTCCTTTTATGTACCTGTTTATTTAATTAGTGAAATTATTAATTTTAAATGCCCTCATCTCTGGTTACATAGTAAACACTTTTATTAGTAGAAGTGTGTACAGAACGTGAGAAGCAAGGGAGAACACAGAGCAGACCATTAGGAAAAATAACCTCCTATGACATGCCAGAGAACCTGTGGTCTACTTCTGAAGAAAATTAATTTCCCTTCATAAATTACTAAGGCTTCCTATATTCTGTGTTCTGAACATACATTCCCTGAACATCCTGTGTTGCCAGTGGTCTTTTATGCAAGCATCCCTAGATTAATCCTAAATGCTGTTCATGTATAGCCAAGCACTACATGATAACTAAACATTTTGTTTCTGATAGCGCCCTTTTAATGAGTTGCAGGTGCCACAAACTTCATGTTCCTTTTAGTGCTTTATTGCTTACTAGATGCAGTAAAACAGTTGGCATGCTGTAAATTATCAAGTGATAATTATATTCATGGCCTCAATACAAGAAGAATATCCTCTGTTAAGAACATATTTCTTCCAAAATGTGGTAATGAGATGTGTTGCACCTCCTAAGAAGAGCTTGCAGGGTGACTCTCTATTTAGAATACTGCAATCACAGTTCTATTTTAGGCTGGCATCTCTATGGTCAGAACGGAGAGTGACTCTGTACTCCCAAACGTGTATTTCTCATTCACTATACTCTTTAATTTTTACTCCTCCATTAATAGAAGGTGGTTCTGTGGTTAAAATTGGAAAGATGTGATATTTTTTTAACAGGAAGGTATCAATGCGAATTTTTCATATGATTTGATTTTTAAAGGTTGAGCCGTGAGCTGCAATAACCTGATGGCTTAGCCAGGCTATTCTAGTAGTTTTCCACTGTTCCAAATATCTCCTGTATGCAAAGACTCCATGACAGCCACATCTCAAATGGTAATAATGTCTCTGAATAGCATAGGACGCTTCCTATCTCTAATAAGCTGCTTTAATATACCAGCCATATAATGATGCTCATCAGTACAAATTACTACTGCAAGGTCAATGAATGTTAATATGTTTCCTTCAACAGAACTTTGAAAAATAACATAATCCCCTCCTCCTCTCTAACTAAGATAATTCCAGGCTGAGTACTGTCCTACAGCAAAATAAATTAAGGAATACTGTAGTGTGTGGTTATGCTAACTGTGATTTTATAAAAAAAAAAAAATCTCATCTTAGAATTCCTCTCAAGTGTTATAATAATTATTAGTTTTTAATGGTTTGTATTAATCTGTGAAAATTCTGTGATAACTGTAAACAACTAGAATAATTAGGGAGCAATATTCACAGAAGATTTAATTTAAATAATTTTGGTTTTAATGTTTGGAATCTTCCTCCAGGATGAAAAGCTCTACCTAAGCAGAGGTAGAGCTCTTAGGCACATAGGTGATATGTAATATTACTCACCATGAGAGAGCTGCAATAAATTCTGGCTCAATCATTAAAGAAATTGATGTTTTAATACATTTTATTCTGGTATTTTGGTGAAGCTACTATTTTATTTTTTAAAACAAATTATCTGATTCTTGTTATTTCTTAGGTATCTTTTGTTGCTTTTTTAAAAAATATAGATGTACACTGAAACTGAAGGTTAGCCATTCCATATGCAGGCACTAAGTCGTGAAAAATTTAAAGCTGTATTTTGGAGCATCCCTATTTAGGACAGTATGTAAAAAATAAGAATAAGTTCCGAACAGGAGCCACAAGATGGTTAATTTTTGTATACGAAATTTTAATTCAATATTGTCACCAAAAGTTGTTTTGCAAAGAAAAAAGGTTTTCTGAGTATTCTGTTCTGTTTTCTTTCACAGCTAACTTAGCCACCTGTCATATTTGTAGCAGATAATTAATTTCAGAGCATACAATTAGTCTAGCTAAGAATAGTCTTTGCAGCATACTACCTTCTTATTATTTCTTTATCATGCTTCCCAGCCCATTGACTCATTGCTTCTCAGCTACTACATTTACATTTTACTCTTGGGTGAATCCACAAAATAATAAAATGATAAGATAACAGACTGACACTGCTCATTATGTATTTTAATAACCATAATAAGAGAGATAATTATATCACGCTTATATTCCATGCATACTTCATTGCCTTAAACTCTGGCTCGTACTCACTGATGATTTGGGGTTTTTTTCTTGGTGTTTGCTAGAAGAATTTAATGTTAAAGAAAAAAAAAAACATTAAACAGTAATGGACAATTTATTTGAAAATAAACCCAGGATAAATAGCTATTTGAAAAACACTTCTAAAAATAATAACTTTACTTAAAATTATATTTCATCATTAGGATGATAGACAAATTAATAAAAATCTGGTTTACTTCATAGCATATATTACAGATACAAAGGGACTCTCATGAGAACAAAAATGCATAAACCATAGTGTACTGCTTTTTGCCCAATACATAATTCATACATGCAAATGTTCTGCAGATATTTCACTATAAATATAATTAATTGCTACAGATTCACAGATGAGGCTGTGTGACTGTGCATGTACACAGTGCCAGCCACACTCATTTATGCTGATTTCAGGCTAGAGACTCCTGTGACAAGCATAATAGGTAAAGAGGTGAAAAAATCAGCTTTTGGAGACACATATAGTCACGTAATACCTATGTAGACCATTCCTTACAGAAATGACAGCATCCACCAAGAAAATGATGAAAGTGGCCTGACGTAAATAAGGAAAGGTCTCTAATACTAATAAATGCATGTTACTATGTAATATTGCATAACATCAGCATGCTGCAGTTTAAGTTGAATTTATTCCATTGTCCCTCAGCAATTATCTCTTTATGCTGCTGCTGTTTATAACCATTGGAAAAGCACTGAAAAAGGGGGAAAAAAGTTGTAGTGATGATATTTATTAATAGATTTGTAAGGCAGAAGGTCTGTTGCTTTTCTTATGGAAGTTTTTGTTATCAAAAGTTACAGAAAAGTTTAATGATAGTCTTGCAAAATGGGGAATTCAGGTTGATAAACATAAACATAAGGGACATTTGGAAAATTCCAAGCAGGGAGGAGCTATTTGGCTTTGGAGGAGGGAAGCTAATACATGAGATAATCTAATAGGCCTTTTCTTCTCTATAATATGTGATTTCATCACTGCTAAAACAAAGCAGCTGTCAGCACCAAGTAAAATAAACTATATAGTAAATAGGTTTTACAGTTATTTCATAATCTTAATATGAACATTGTAAACAATAATATTTTTGCTAAAAAGTCAGTAAGAGCAGGCACCAAGAAAAAGATTCTTTATTTCTATCTGGATTTTCAAATTCCTATCTAACATTGTGTCAAAAAAAAAAAAAGAAAAAAAAAGAAAAATTAGGAGATTGCATTTAGTGATTTATTTCCTATGGCATAATCAGGTGTAAGGGATATGCTATGAAATGCATTACAATTCCATCATCAATTTATGTATCTGATTAAACTCTGAACAAGCTGTTGAGTTCATAGTCCTTAAAATCAAAATAAACACCATGATTTTTAAAAGTCTGACCACCAAAGGTTTCTGATGCCTTCAGCAGGAAATCAGTTAATCCCTTTTGAATACTAATGCATTCTCATAAATATTTAGAGATCATATATTACTATCCAGTTTCTAAAAAAACTCTAAATTTATGGCAGTGTCTAAAAATTGATGCCCTAATAGATTCCTAGAGTACAACTTTTTTGAATTTTTATGATTGCTGTTCTCTGTCTTGTCCATTTCTGTGACATAAAATTAACAAGAATTTTCAGATTTATATCTTCACTAGTTTTCTACAGTGTTTGGATAGAATAGAATCATAGAATCATAGAATCGATTGGGTTGGAAAAGACCTCCGAGATCATCGAGTCCAACCCTTGGTCCAAATCCAGTCCATTTACTAGATCATGGCACTCAGTGCCACGTCCAATCTGCGTTTAAAAATCTCCAGGGATGGTGAATCCACCACCTCTCTGGGCAGCCCATTCCAATGCCTGATTACTCTCTCTGTAAAGAATTTTCTCCTGATATCCAACTTAAATTTCCCCTGGCGGAGCTTAAGCCCGTGCCTCCTTGTCCTAAAATAATAATACCCTTAGCTTTGCTTTCTGTACCTTTTCTAATTAACTTAATGGCTATATTTAATTTCTTAAGATTATCTTATTCATTATACTTGGAGATAGGTTTGATAGACCAGTATAAGCTTCAGTTCCTTCTATTTTGGTATGACCCAGCAAATATTTGTTCATCACTCTTTTGATTTTTCATGGTTTATATTTGGTTCAACTTCATTTATATATTCAAGTTTTATATATTCAAGCACTTAGGTTTCTGAATCTTGGGGTTCCCACACATTAGAAAAAATCTGTCACTTCTGAAAATCCAGTTGATTTTCACATCAAATCAAGAGGATACTGGAAAAGGTGAATTTATTATGTTTACATACAAGGGCCTCCATGCCTAATGTGTTGTGCAGAAGAACGCATAAATATTTGTACATAAATGGGAATTCTGATAGACTAGAAAAGCCAAAAAGCAACTGAAGAAGAAAGAGTTACTTCAGTAAAGGTTTTCTTCAAATGCTTATGAGTATCAGTCAACTCTCATTTTGTGGTGTGACTTAGTCATTGCTCATAGCTGTTATTCACCTGGATTATCTTTGATAGGAAGAAAGAAAGCTTCTCATGTGTTTGTTTGCTTTCTGTCTTTTCTCCTTCCTGCTTTTATTTGGCCATTTTTTAAATTCTAAGTTTTCGACAATGTCAGTGAAACAAAAGAGAGAAGAAACAAATAAAATTAGGTGAAATTTCTCAGTATGAATGAGAAAATAAATGGCCAAGATAAAAAGTTCACAGGTTAAAATTTCCTTTCAGATGTAGAAACTTGCTATTGGCAGATAACGGTGATTGACATGAGTTGATATAAGATGAAAGAGGAAGAAAAAGAAAAAATAACTATGCACCCACCCCAACCTAAGTTGGTCACAAATTGTTTTCAGTAATGAATTTGTTTTCTTTCTTCCTACAGAATTTGAAAAATCATTATTTTCTTTAGAGAATTCTCTGAGCATGGAAGTTAAACACTGGAAATGCACTGATTTTTATTGTTTTCTATGCAATATTTGTACTACTTGTGTTGTTTTGCTGGATTGTTTCTCTAGTTTATCAGGTTGTTGATACTGTCTCCATCTTTAGCAGCTTAAGCAAAATTTCCCAAAATTAAACAGTATTCAGTGAATCTGCTCTGCTTACACTGATATTTCTGATACTGTATGTTTTAGAAGAAAACTCCTGGTTTTTTGTGAATTGTTACTTAGAGACAAAAAAAAAAAATTTAATCTTTTCCCCATATACATCATAAATGGTACAAAAAGCATCCAAAACAAATCTCAATTTTTGCTGACAAATGAATGCAAAATTTTTGCCAGGTTCTCTTTTTCAGTCTGATTCCCTGAAAAAAATTGAAAAACAATCTTCAGAATTTTCCATGGAAAAAAATCCTACCCATTATTCTTCAACACTCAAAAGCTTATTGCAAGTGAAGATGTGTGGGAACATTTTTTGTCCATCAACATCTCTGTTCTTGCTATAAAAAGTTACTTACTATCATCTTTCCTTACAAATTGACATCCCACAGGCTTTTCTTGTATATCCTCTGAAAAGCTACAGTACTTGCTCTTCTACCTCTACCAAGCTCGCAGAATTTGTAGACTAGTATCCTACTCAAAAGGTTTCTTAAGAACTGCTTAATTATTCTCATTATCTATTTTTTTCAGGTCTCAAAGAAAAAAAAGATCCATCAGAAGTGTAAGTTAGAATGACCTTTCTCTTGAGAAAATGCTAGTGTTAGAAAATAATCATAACTCCACCCTGCCTTTGATTATCATTTATTCTTCTTCAGTCACTGCAGATCTCATTAAGATTCTAAGAGATCACTCATCCTTTATAAACACCATAACTAAGATACTGCAGCTAGGAATCTTAGCAAAGAGTTGAGGAGTGAGTGGACAGAAAGATAGATCTGCTTCTTTTTAAAAATAGATCTTTTTCTAATTTGGGGTTCATCAATTTGCTCTATCAAAGAGAGTTACTGTAGAGCAACCAACGGAGACATGAAAAGATTTTCCTCAGAAGCCACAAGTGCTTGCAGAACCCACAGCAAACACAAGACCAAATAGCAGATTTAGCAAAGATTCACTGATCTAAATCCTATGCAGAGAGATGCTAGAACTAACTTGCTCAGAAAGTACAAATTTTTTTCAGTCTAACTTCATCAATTGAGCTTGTTGCTGGACTATGCTGAAACCCAGCTATTCCACTGAAGTAAAATTAAGCGTGGCAAGTAGCAACAGAGGTTCACTGGTGTAAGATTGCTCTGTAGAAGAGCTGTCTTTGAATATATAAAAAATAATTCATAGTATCCCTTTTCACATATGAGAATTTATCATGGTCTATATCATAGGTAGATTCAGTACAATTACACTTTTATTGTTTTATAATATACCTGATTTATCATGGACCCATCACAAATTCAAAGGACAACTGAGGGGATCAGCATTGATCTCATCATTCTTGGTGTTTGGTACCAATGCTGATGAGCAACATTTTCTCTGAAGAGTCCCTAAATGCCTTGAGTGTCATCAGGAAATGAAGTTCTGAAGTTGCACCATATGTGCATCCCCTAGTAATTCTTGATGCTGGTGTTGAAATTGTGGAAGATTACTTGAAATTAGGCAGAAAGGCAGAAATCTCACACGTCAAATTCCAAGAGGTTTTGTAAAAATCAGATGAGTAGAAAGAGTAGAAAGAAAGAGACACCAAGCAGTGCCCGCAGGAAGGGAGAGGCTGCATGATGAGCTCAGCAGTGATCAGTCCTGTTTAGCCTGTCACTAGTCAGTCAGCATGCCAATGCTGCCTGGCCAGTAAGCACTTCCTTGACTAGAAACCAGTGGCTGGATATGCTGCCTCTGGCCAAAGCAGCAGATGGAGGCAGAGGAGTGCTGTGGTGATAGTGTCTGAGAATGAGCAGCTGGGAACACAGTAGGAACTGGCTTTATCACAGAACTTACGCAGTCATAAGGGACATGGAGCTGGGTAGCTGGTGATGAGATATTTCCAGTGCTCAAACACACAGGTAATGAAGCATTGGTAGGTGTGCTGTTCATGGAATACTTTGAATTTTACTTGGATTTTGTTCAAATATATGTAATAATAAATTGCTTTGAAAAATTTCTCTGTTTTTCCTCTTTGTTTCTACCTCATCACTCTCAAATTCTTCTACTCTGCAGAAAGACAAATTTTGTTGGTTTTCTATTCCATCTATGTAGAGGTCTTTGTGTTGAAGTTGATCTGGACTTCATGGCTTCGATTCTTCCTACATTAATGGATTTACATTTGGATTTCTCCCATATATGAAAGCATGTGTACCTACTTTCATAGTGTGGTATATAGCTTATTCTGCTCCAGGGCCTTCAGGAAGTGCTTTACAAAGGAAACTGCTATAAGCTGTTAGTAAGAAGGTAGTGAACCAAGGACAGCTATAACAGGAGAACATGTCTTTTTCAGCTTGAATGAAGAGGCAAAGGAGCTGTAATAGATTTACAGCTTCTGTGTCACTCATTGTCATTTATCTTACGTGTTCTGATGCAGACACACTAGCTTTGAGTTATTCTGGATTTTGCCTTCAATCAAAGCGAAGTCAAGTACTTTTCAGCACTGAATGCTCATATGCTCTTGAAAGAGCCCTCTACAGCTCTGAAAAGAGGTCCACACCGCATAACTATAAGGTTTTTCATCACTGAAGAGCTGTTGCAAGCAAAACAGTAGGTAAAGTACCTTAGGTTTTAGCAGAAATTTCTCCTTATCCTTGACAGCGTAGATGCCTTGCCCCTGTTCAGAAAGATTCTCGTTGTGGTGGATGAATCACTATACTTAATTCCTATACTTTATCATTGAATTATGCTCAAAATTTTTAGTGGGTTGGTCAGGATAACACTATGGATAATGACTGACATTTCATCCTATTCCCTCTTCACCTGCTTCTACTCCTATGAGGATGCCAGAGAACATTTTTTTGTTGAAAGAAAGTAGACCACAGAGTCAGCATTTCTCCCCTCCATCCATGGACTTCTCTCATGATCAGGTGGAGATATTAATTTTTATCTCCAACAAAATGTGATAAAAGTATTAATTTTAAATTGACGTTAGATGTAATGTATGTAGATTTGGTTTGTCTATTGTTCTCTACTTTTACCTTCCCTGCTTATCTCATCTGTTCTGTGTCTGTGTTAGTTTAGATTGTAACCCTTTTGAAGGCAGAAATAAAGCATCTTATAAAAAATGTCATCAATATGTACTGAATAATAATGATGACGTAGCTGGGAGATCAAGTAGTTCCTCACTGTTATCATTCCCTCTGTGTTTCTATTAATGTTTGCCTTGTAATGTACATAATTTCAGGTTTTTTCCACTATGGCCATTTATTTAAGCAAGTTTTCTACTAAAATATTTACAAGGTAAGTATTTCTCTGCTGTTTAACAGTTTAATGCATGACACTATTGAAATTAAGGGGAAACTACTAATTCAGGATAGACCTGTGTTTGTTTAAATTATTAAAAATCATCATAAGTTTATGCCTTCTTTATATTCAGAGTCTTCCACTTTTTTTTTTCTTTTTTTTCATGTGTTTGCATTTATAATTGCCTGAAAATTCTTAGATTTTGCTGGCACTGGAACTGGCAGCACCAGAATACCCTGATAAGGGCGTTTGTGCAGTACTTCCTGTCTTGCCAAAGCCAGGAAGTGCTAACACCCCTGCAGAAATTTCACAAGCTTCATGGTCCAAAGCTGTTCAACAAAGCCACCAGCTTTCTGGATGCTAAATGCTAACTGACATGGAGTTTTTTTTATATTTGCCTACCATTAGCACTGTGCCTAAAATGATGCCAGTTTGTCCTCTTGAACTGTCGGTTGCCCTTCAAGACTATAACCTTTTTTTATTCTTTCAGTGGCACAACCACAGCTCACCAGCTTCCTTGCACTTTTTATCCAGTGTATCCCAATCCATTTCACGGTAAACCATGAAATAAGCATCTCAGGAAGTCACACTTAGTTTAGGCTGAGCTTGCTAACTCTTTATGCTGTGACCAAGGTAGGTCACTGGCAAGCCAGTTAGGATGAGGCACTGTAGAAAATCTTCCATAAGCGTAAAACAGAACTGTCAAACATGATGGTTTGGAAAGGAAAATATTTCTGTGCAGCTCTCTTTTCCCTACTTTGTACAAATAATGTGCAACGAACTATGTTCACGTGCTGTGAGTGTACAGCTATTGAGAAAGGGCAAACATCCCAAGGAACCTTTCTTAAGGAAGAAATGGGTTGTGAGAATTCAGAAGTCTGTGGCAAATTATTACTGTGAACACTAGTGCTGATTATAGATGTTTATCAATAAGACTTATAAGACCCTTATTGTGAAAGAGGTTTCATGGAGTTATACACTATGCAAAACGCAGGACGATCCAATATTTTAGAGCACTGTTTTTTACCTTTGCATGTAAGACAAGACTTGATAGCGAGATCATTATACTGTCTATCTGAGAGTACATATTGCAACTTCTTTTTTTAACCCAACAAATTAGTGTTTCATCTCTCCACTTGAGAGAGAGTCAGGTCCAATTTATGTGTTTGTGAGCATGTTTAAGTGAAAAGGGAAAGAGAACATTCTTAGGTGACAAACTTGCAAGGGAAAACAGTTCTTTCTTTATAAGCTCTGCCCCCATCCCCACCTTTTTCATCCATATCAGAAACCAAACTCTGGAACCAAGAGCAAAAGAGCCTGATGGTATACTCACTGGAGGAGGGAGTCATTACAGCAACACAGAAGACTATAACATCACAGTGACTGACATAGAGGAAAGAAGACAATTTTTTCCATCCTGTGTGAGCTTAGGTGCATAAAGCAAAAGCCTACAGCTTTCTGGGATCCTGTGCTCCATCTTTATGATAGTCAGTATATTCCCAGAGGGATGGAGTCCAAAGTCTATTACATCAGCTTCCTCTTTATGAGTAAGCTCTTTATAATTTGTCTGCTTAAGCAGATTTTCTTTATGAAAGTGGTATCTTATTCCCTCACTTTTTTCATATATAGCAAGCATCTATATTTTTAAAACCTAAAGAGAACCTTAGCATAGGTGGCCCCATAGATATCTCTGATCCCTCAGCCATTTTAAGTAACCTAATAGGAATGGAGTCAAAGCAAAGGATCTGAGATGGGGAGACAAACAGTAGGCAAAGACAGCAGCATGGACATAGTTGTGGAAGTAAAAGTAACTGGGCAACTATTGCACCCATGAAAAGGACTATTCATCAGAACTGGATCATCAGGCACAAGGCACGGCCAAATGACCAATGTCAAAAGATGCGTAATGCTTACCTTTTAACAATAAAATAAATGTTGCTCATGAGAAGATATGATCCTTCCTAAGCAACGTTCTCAGCTTCCAGAATGTACAAACAGAAGGAAAAATTGAGACATAAAAATTGACTTCTGGATTTGAACCACGTCATGATCAAATGGCAGACTGAAGAAAGGTCATTATGAAGGTCTTATCTCTGAGCAGCTTTATGAGCAACTGTGAATGAAGCCATGTCTTATCTTTTCCTCTGATAAACTGAAGAGGCTGAGCTCAAACGTGAAGTCAAATATCAGCTTTCTTCATGTAAACACGTAATTCTTGTAATTTTAACTGCTCTGTTTGGAAGAAGTCTCCTCCCTCTTTTTAGGCCTTTTGATTCCACCATCTTTGACCAGACCCCCTCATTTCACTTGAAGATGTCCATGGTAATTTACGTCAACGAGAATACCCCCATACATACGCAAATGTGCTAACATGCTCCCAGTTGAGTCAGTTCACAGATATATTTTTCAAAAGGACTGCATTTGCTTTTTTAGGAATGTCTTCTCCTCTAGCATCCTACTGAGAAATTGGTTTAAATCTCTGTCTTAGTATGTCCTGCTAAGAATTTAGTAAAACTGGAAAGAAAGAAAAAATGGTGTTTAGAAATAAAAAAGAAATTGAAAGAACAAAGCAACCTATCCACTGATTTTAGAACCTGTATTTTAATTGGAGATTTTTTTTCCTAATTTTTTAATTTTTTGATGGAAGTTTTGACTGGTAACAAGAACCTGTGCATTGTACTAAAAACTTACAATCCCGGTTAAAACCTTGTATAAATATATGAATAGATATATAATGAATTTGCCTAGTTCTGTTAAATACTTATGTAAATATATTATTGACAATTATTAATTTCACTTATTTTAATTATTCAGTTTTTCAGTTATCTCAGATTAATTTTCTTTCCTTCGTGGGTATTTTGAATACTTAATTGAATTCTGAGATAGGGAATATATTCAGGGCTCATCAGAAAACACACAGTTAATATTTAAAGAAAATTCTAAAATGTATGATATGCAGCACCAGCGATTAAAACAAATAATATGAAAGAAAAATATGAAAATGTAGAAGGGATGAATAGAAATCAAATGTGTCAGTTGCTTTTCATCATGTCTATTTAAATACGAATAAGAAATAAGGAACAAATTTTATTTAGAATGCAAAGATGATGTAATGTCCCTGCCCATGGCAGGGGGGTTGAAATTGGAAGAGGTTTAAGGTCCCTTCCAGCCTGAACCATTCTGTGATTCTGTCATCATGGTGCTATGTGGAAAGACCAAAATCTGGAAGGCCAAAATCTGGAAGGCTTATAGAAAACAGAAATTAATGGAGCTGATAATACGTCAGGCAATGTGCAGTGCCGTGAGACCTTCAGGGTGCTCCGTATCTCCAGTGGGACATCCCAGGAGCGCAGAGCACCTGGCACTTTGCTGCACCGAAAGTTTCAGACGTCAGAATTCGAATAAAAACGGCTGAAATTGTGTTTCTCCGAGTATGTCGGTGACGGCATCGCTTGGGAGAGGGCTTTTGCCGTCAACAAGTTCCTGTGTTTCCTACATGGAACAGGCAGATCCTTCGGCCCTGGATCCCGTCCCGCGCCCCTTCCCGCGGCTGAGCGCCAGGGGGCGCCACCGCGGCGGCTGCGGCCATGGCGGCTGCGGGCCCGTGTCCCGCCCGTGTCCTGCCCGTGTCCTGCCCGTGTCCTGCCCGTGTCCTGCGGGCCCGTGTCCTGCCCGTGTCCTGCGGGCCCGGCGCTGTGGCAGGGCCAGGAGCCCCACCAGCGCCACCCGTGAGGCACAGCCTTGCACGTCCCTCAATGCTTTCCCCAAGCGCACCCGCACATACGGGGAGCCGGGGGTGTCGGTGGCGCTGCGACCCCCAGTCAGGGGTTAGTCCCCACTGTCGCACCTGGCCAGAGACAGCTCCTGAGGGAGGCTGTTCTTGAGGCGTCAGGAACTGGTGCTTCCCTGAGCATCCACATTGTCCACATGTGGCTTTGTCCAAGACGCTGCTGCGCCTGCCTGGCAGGGCTGACCTACGCGCAGAACCGTGTGTGACATTCCGAAAATTCTGCACTACGGCCGTTGTCACACATAGTGGTGTTTCCTAGGTTATGTAGGGAGTCCAAGGTTGTAAATAAAGTAGAAATTATAATAAACTATAAAACCTTTGTGAATTCCTAACATATTTGATCAGTCGGTATTAAAGCATGAAAATCCAAAACTATAAATCCTAAAGATGATGGTAAGGTTTAGCAGACACTTGCTAGTCTCTACGTCCTCTGAGAAAAAATGATTAACAGTCTTCTTTGCTAGAGATGTGTTGACTACAGCTCAGACTTTG
Organism: Pipra filicauda; assembly: GCF_003945595.2. Lineage (NCBI taxonomy): Eukaryota > Metazoa > Chordata > Aves > Passeriformes > Pipridae > Pipra > Pipra filicauda. The sequence goes on along the minus strand of NW_024104369.1, from coordinate 532,876 downwards.
GCTTATTTATTTACAATTTTTAGGTCCCCTAGGAACATATGTTTGGAGGTTTGATATCTTTGTGTCTCCCCTAGTGAAAACGGAAGCAAAAGTGCTTTATAAACACCAAATTATAAAAAAAAGAGTCAAAATTCATAAAATGATGCAATAAATACTGCTAGCATCTGACAGAAATATTATCCCACAATCAGTGAGTACTTCCTTAAGTTTCTCAGTGAATTAAAGCCCCAGAGACCAGAGCTGCAAATGCAATATTTTTATTTGGATAACATTCCACCAAAATAAATACAGATTGGTTTATAAAGAGTTGTTGTGAAACACAAGATCTGGAAAGGATTTTAAATGCTAAGCACATTTTGCTGTCTGTCTGAAAGACTTTTCTGATACAACAATGTTTCTGACAGGCATGAAATCCTAAGAAAGGGAGGAATGATGTTAAAATGAGACTGATAGTTTTGGAAACAAGAAAGATACAAAACAGTTAAATCTACATGTGAGAATTCAAAGCTTTTATTGGTGTATTCTCTTATTTATGTAAGGAACAACAAAATCATTAAGCTGGTCCTAACCTGAAGAACTAGCCGTGGAAATAGAAAATCCAGAGTTATTTATGGTTTTTTTCTAATATATATTGTTATTTTATTTCTATTATTGGCAACACAATTTATGTCCTTTATAATCTTATAACAATCACATAGACCCTCCACGTCTCAGTTTCATGTCTGTGAACGCACTCAAAAAATGGATTCAGAAAAGTATTGTGCAGATAAATCAAAAAACCACTGTGACATCACAGTACAGTAGAAGGATGGGATATAAACATCCTAAACGTTTATAATTAAATGAAAAAGGGGTTGTCTTCTCTGTTACACTAGCATGTAAATTGGCATGTCTTGAAACAGCACAAAATGGACCAAGAAGAATCTCAGTTTATCGTATTGATGCTTTTCCTCTATTGATTCTCAGAAATAAGAAAAAACTTTTTAATCACCTGAGAAATACACCATAACTGGGACATCTAGCTGGGCCTTGCTCTTAGTTCCACAAATTCCCATCAGCATTACCATTACTGTCTCTGCCAAACAGAAAAATAAATGAAGTTGCTCAACTTTGATTGTCAGTGTTGCATGACTTGAGGACTATTTCAGCAGGGAATGTTGGGGCTTCCACAGCAGAGTTATCAGCTAATATGAATCACCCCAGCTGAACTGAGAAGCTGGCATTTCATCTAAACTGAAGAGATGGATTCAAAGCCAAGGAGAAAGCTTCAATTTTTACAGTAGATCACGGGTGATGACACTTTAATGGTTTTTTGAATTATGCAGTAGAGACAGTCATCTATTGGCTCTGAGGATGTATTGCACTGTGTCAATTTGCATGTAGTGGAGGCTGAGTGTCCAGCATTTACAAATAGTTTGTGATAAACATGATACATTGTGAATGAAGCTCAAATACATGAACTAATTCAAAATGGCAATGTGTTCTGGTCCTTTTGTGACTAAGATGTTTTTTCTGTGTACAGAAAATCAAATAAAAAGAGCATTGATAAGAATATGTTGAGATACATACTTTAACTGTTTGGTTCACTTGGCAAAGGATTTTTTAAAGTTTATGAAAGTGCCCTATTCTCTAGTTCCATTAAATTACAAACTTAGGACATCAAAAATGTAGAACCTAATATGGTATATTTCATTAAAGGTAAGTTGCCTATGCTCTTGGACTTATTAATGTGCTTTCTTAAGGAAATAAGGCTCGTGTAATTCTTTTGCCTCCCCACCTCCTCCTTCAGCTTCCCTTACACCTTCACCCTCCCAATTGTTGAAGCCTTCAGGCAATTTCAATGAAAAGTGATGTTGGAGCAGAGAGGATGGTCCTGAAAGCTGCATGAAAATCAGCAGCTCAGAAAAGGTGAGAAAGCTGGTGTCCTGCTTGAGAGCCCGGCAGGTGGGGTTCAGCCTGGGCCATCTGGCCATCCAGCACTCGAATTACATCAACTAGCTCGTACCTGGGACTGCACAAGGGTGTGAGGCAGCTGAAGGTGTTGCTGTGCGTGATGGAAGCAGTAGGAGGAGTTTGAAACATTGGAAAGACTTGTTAGACACTATATAAGCTGTAGAACTTGTCTAAAATAAAACTGTGTTTGTACTGGAAGGTTAACATCTCATGATTTGGAATAGTTTTATTCAAAAAATGGGAAAATTTAGAGGTATTTTAGAATAGAAACCTGAGGGATGTATCCTTCACTTGCTTAAGATGTGCCTAAAGACAGTGAAATATGTCCCTAAAGTCTGTAGAAATAAGATGTTTGTTCTCTAAGTTAATTAAACTTTTAATTTTTGTTTGCATGGCAGGAAAAAAAAGAGTTTGTTCCAAATTATCTACAAATATTTGAAATCAAAGTTTGAGTTCTATCAGGACCAACCGTGGCTGGTTGGTCAAGACGGCAAAAAGACACCCAAAATTATTCTTATTATGCTGCAGCCAAAGCAGGCTGTGCTTGGTGTTTGGAAAGAAAAGAAGGAATGACAAATACTGCCCTGAAACTGAGATGAGAAAATTAAAAGGGAATGAAAGAATTGTAGCTGATCAATATTTTATAGAGGTACAATTATTCTGCTCCTTGTTCATCTGCTTGCACAGCGAAGACTGTATTGCTAGAGACACTCCAGGGTAGTTAGGAACTGCATGGGATGGAAGTTTCTGATAAATAATTTATGAATAGAAGTGGGATTCTTAACTATCTCCACCCTAAAGTGAACACACTCCTATAATACACCTCATTTTTGCCATTAATGAGAAGACTATTTACATAAAATGTACATGTACTAAACAGATCTATAGAACTGGACCAACAAGAGGTGCCTCACAGGTTTCACAACGAATGCTGAAAAAAACCCAATTGCTTTCAGTATGCAATCATCTCTATTAGCTGGGCATCATAGGGTAGAGTAAAGGAGAATATAGAAAATATAGAAAATGAGGTGCTTATGTGGCAAAGAATTCTCCCAGACCTATCTAAACACAAGACAAAGGTTATTGCTGGCAATCAGTGTACCCAAATTCATGGTGATGTGTGTAGCTGCAAACACAAACTGTTTTCATGAGCAGTCCAGTGGCATTTTTTGTGAATGTCCATTGCCAATAATGGGAGCATTGCCTGGTGCACATGAAACCATGAAAGGGGAAGCCCAAATGCAGAAGCATGTTAAATGCTTGTATGTTAGTGCCAGATAAATACTTCAGTTGGACAATCTTAGAGTAGTTTATAGCCCTGTAGATTTTACAAAAGTGAATTACAGAGACTGCAGCTGTCAGGAGCAGCTGAGCTGGTGCAGTGCATGGCTCAGCTGTAAGAATAAACAAGGGCACACTACATTCAGCAGTGTTCCAGGGAAATGTTGTTACACCAGGAAAGCCACTGTAAAAATACAGAATTATAGTCACTCTGTTGAAATAAATATTTAAGAATTTACTGAAAGAGTTAATAGCCACTAAAGCCACAGAGTTGATTTAATTGATGGCAACAATCAAGTGCTTTTCATCTTGGTGGCCCATTAACAATGGCCGTTTATTTAGCCTTTGTGCTTGAGTGTGGCCTAGTGCGACCTGAATTGAAGAGTCTTTCATTTGTGTTGCAAAGCAGTCAAGGCCGTATGACGGGGCTAAGGGTGGCATTACAACAAGGAGGTTTTGCAAGTAATTGGAACAGTGTGTGTTAGGGGGCGTGGGGAAGAGCAAAGGAGTTACTGGTGGAGCACTTAAACCTAGCTGCATTTCTGTAGCTCTAATATGCAGTTTGAGGATGTAAAATAGATCCTTGGCTTGTTATCATTTGTATGTGAATTAGGACGCAGTACTTGGCTTCTCTGCATCCAGAAGTGCTGCACTGCCGCTGCTTCTATTTGTTTTAGTCCTCTTACGTGAATTGCACTAGGCAGATTCCTAGCAAGTGATTTTGGTGCCCTGTGTTGCCTACAAACCGAACGCACAAGGCAGGCAAAGAACTGGGTGAACGTTTGACAGTTTGCAAATGGGAAGTAAGGCACAGGGTAGTTCAGCGACTTGCTCACCCTCTCACCCATATGCTGTGGTACATCTGGTTTTGAAGAAAGATATCGCAAGACACAAGTTAGTATCTTAACAAAAAAAAAAAAAAAAAAAACAAAAAACAAAAAACTTGTTCAAATATTCCTGACCGTGTCAAAATAATAACGATTGCAGCATAAACATGTCTGTCTCTTTCAGCTTAACCAGTGCAAAGATCCCAGCTGGTGCAGAGTACAGCAGTCCACTAGGTTCCTGAAGTGAGATGGTTTAAATAGATTTCCCTCCTATTCTGCATTGCATTTGACTTTTTCTGCCTCAGGGTAGAACTCTAATGTCTAAGTTAATCTGTAAAGCATAAATGGTCTTTCTCTTCCAACACAGAGTCAGTGCATAACTAGTGATTGGGCTGAACTGAGTTGCCCTAAAATTCCTCTGACATGGCAGCACATAAAGTGCTTCTCAGGCTTTTGCAGCAACAGCCCAACTGTGTTTTCATAATATTTTAATCACTCCTGACCACAGAGAATATCTATGATAAAGAAGTAGTGTAAAAAAAATGTAGCATTTAATAAAGTTCCATCAATAGTCAATGAACTCTGGCCATAAGCAAAATTATGGATTTCTGTTTTCCCTAACATTCACAAAGCCACAGTATCCACATTTGTCCTAGTGCAGTTTGTAGGAAGTCATCTTTTTACTCTGTTGAGTAAACGCTTTCAGAACATACTTCAGTGTACACCTTCCTTTTTAATCCTATTCTTCGTGTGGTGCATAAATGGGGGAAGCATTTTTAACCTTGTGAGTATTTAGTTATGATGACAAGAGCTAGTACCACCAGATGGCACAAACAGTTTCAGTTTAAAAGTGTTTATTTGCCCTTGCAATGAACACAGAATAAGCAATTAAACCCAAACCTTTCCATTAGTATGAAAACTTAAGAAATTAGTAATTTGGTTAAAAGTTTCTTCTGCAATGCCATCCTGTCTGTATTGCACAACTTGCATTCATATTACTAAGTTGGCTGACTAATGAACATATTAAAAAAACAGAAGCAGAGATTGCCTTGAGTGATGCTAAATTTGATTTTTTTGGCCCAAAAATTCTTCACTGATTCCTTCTTAATACAGTAAGCATCTTAAATATAATTTTAAAAAATGAAAACAAATTCTGTAACTGAGGCTCATACAAATGATTCCAATAAAATAATTACATTTTCTAACCTCATTTTAATAAAAACTCAGTATTATTTGCAAATTCTCATTAACCATCAGTGGGATCACTACACTGTAAAAGTTTGCAGTATTAAGTTGCAGGCTTATTTTTAAATTCAATGATAAATATTAAACTATACATTTTGAACTTCTGTAATGTCAGCTTAGCAGATATTCCAACAGAAATAGATCTTTAATTAGAAAATATTCTGGTTGAAAATGGAACCAAATCGGTGTCATCATTATGTTAACAGTGAAACAGGTTTGGTGATGAGATTAAGCTTTAGAGCAAAAGACCTTGTTTGAGAAAGTTCTAAGTCTCTGCAAGGAGAGACTGGGAAGGAACTTGGAGATCAGCTTTAGCTGTTGCAGTTGAAATCAAATACTCTCTTAGCCAGATTTCTTCTTTCATCACTTTCAGGAGCCGTTGTGGCAGAGTGTATTGCTGCTCCTCTTGCTGGCAGCCATCAGCCATTCTCAGTAACTTGACACAACTAAGCTGGAGACTGTTGCAGTTGTAAAGGCTGGAGTGATATAGGCTGCATTTCTCCTGATTTCCTAAAGATTTTTTTTCTTCTGGATGCTTCTCTCCTTATTCAGGATTACACAATGTACTTGTGACAACCACAGTTGCTGTTTACATGAAGAGGGATTCTAGAAAAACACTCTTCTATTTCCAGATGGCTTCAGTATAATATGTTTTCTTTCAGATCTCATTCTTTCCTTCTCCTCAGGAGAATCCCCACAAAATGCATTCATCATTTACCAGTCTTTATTTCTTCTTCTTGCTTATTCTGTTTTTGTCAGAAGGAGACTAAGTGTACTGGCACCCGAAACCTGTCAGCTTATGAGAGGCCAGCACTACATTCTTTGTAGTTCAACCAAGAACTTCAGACCACAATCTGGCAGTTCTCAAAGCAGTCTATAACAGTATCCTCACGTATCTGGGCTGTAGCAACACATTTCCCCATGAAGCTCTGAAACTTCATTTCTGCTATCCTCTGACCATGCACTACCTTGGAAATATATTACCATATTACCTCACATGGTTTAGAGATAATTGCAGCCTGTATGCTTTTTTCACTGCATAAATGCCACCAAACAGAGGACAGCTGATTTTGATCAAGGCCATTTCAGCTTCTCTAGATACACATTCTTAACCCCCTCAAATACCTGATATTTCTGTTCTGCTCAAGTTTTCTCTAAGTTTATTCTTTGTCCCTCCCACAGAAAATTACCATTGTGGGCACAAAAACGTTACCAACTTGCATGCTTTCTGTGTTCATCCTTCTTTTCAAAGTCATTCTAGCCCTGTGTTAACAACAACAACCAAAAAAAACCCCACACAAAACAAAAAACAATCAAACCCCAAAACAAAACCAAAAAAACCACCTAAACCTAACCAAAATTCAAAAGCTCCCATGCCTTTCCTGAAGAAAAAGCCTTTTCCTAAAGATGCAACTAGTTTCTTATGCGTGGACCATAAAGTGCTTACAACTTTCTTCCCTGGAAAAAAAACTTTTAAAGCGATCTTAATGGCTGGCCAGGAGAGCTGCAATGTCATTTGCGTAATTGTCCTCTGCTCAGCTGGAATTTGGAAGAATATCTGCAGTTACCTCTCATTGCTCAGGCTGCACTAGGGATTCATGGCTGCACAAAAGCTGCCTTTGCTATCGCTCTAGGATGCTTGTACATCCTTGAGGTTTTTAATCTTTCTTTCCACTATTATCACATTTAGTTGGCTGATACTAATAGACTCAGGAGTTTTTGTTGACCTTATGTACATGTTTTATTAATCAAACAATGCTGCAAGACAAAAATGATTGTGATTAGTGTGACAAAGAAACGGCATCTGCCTAATGCTCTGAGGATCAGTTTATCTTTGGTTGAAAAGAGATGGATTTGTCAGAGGTAAACCAGTGGACTAAGTTGGTTTTTTACAAACAACAGTGGACTATAGTGTGCTGCCAGTCCCCACTTCTAATGTTTGGGAAATTAGCTTTCAGACAGAAAACATTCAAGTGAAAAAATATAACTACTATTGACTAGAACAGGGATGTTTCCTGTTTCAGAATGAAGTGTACTCAGCACTGCTGGCTAAAGTACAAATTTAAGAATGTGCAATGGGCCAGACAGAGAATTTGGTCTGGTTTTGTGGTTGCTGCTCTGTAAACCGATTTTAGCACTGCAGTCCCTTTTGCTCCCAGCAGATAAATGGACCCTGTACCGCCAGGCAGAACCGAAGCCAAATTTGGTTTTCCAAAACGTACTCAATTCTCCCTTCCAGCCTGCGTCCTGCACCAGTGCTCGGCAGCGAGATGCACAAAGAGCGAAGACGATAACAAAGCACAACCCGGCTAATTAGGTCAGAGCCGAGCCGGGCGCGATGCGGCCACTGCAGTCCTCCTTCTCCTTCTCCAGAACGTGGAAACCCCCCGCTCCGCTCCTGCCGGGCACCGCAGCTCCTGCCGCTGCTGGAGCGGCCCTTGAGCCGAGCAGCAACCCGACCCAACGCAGCTACCCCGACACCGGGCCGGGGCTGAAACTCGCCCCGGGCTCCCAGAGGGGCTAAGCGCCTCCCCTCGCCCCCTCTCCCCCCGCCCCTCCGCCAGCCCTGCCCCGCCGCCCGGCACCGCCGCCGCTGCCGCGCCGGCCCCGAGCGCTCCCTGCGCCGCCGCTCCGCTGCCGCTGCTGCTCCTGCTCGGCCCGGCCGGGCGGGGACTTGGCAGGAACTCCCGGGGAGAGAGCGAGAGTGCCTGCCCCCGCCACCGCTCCGCTGTGGCTTTTTGGGTGGAGGAGGAGGAAGGTCTGGGCTCGGCCGAGGAGCAGGAGCCGCCGCCGCCGCCACCGGAGAGGAAGAGGCAGGAGGGAGAGAGAGAGACGGAGAGGCGGCTGGAGCCCCCCAGAGTATCCCCCCATCCCTGCACTGCAGGCTACATTTCCAGCTTCATGGGCAAAGTGTGGAAACAGCAGATGTACCCCCAGTACACCACCTACTACTACCCCCAGTATCTGCAGGCGAAGGTAGGGTCCGGCACGCCGGGCGGCGCGGCGCGTCTGGGGCTGGCCCCGCTCCGGGCGGCCGGCCAGGGCCGAACCCGGGCGGGGGCTCCGCGGCTGGGGAACGGCCCGCGGGAGGCGGTCAGGTTGCACCGGGGGACGGAGACAGGAAAGAGCCGGCAGCCCCTTCCTGCCGCCCGCCGGCGCCCCGGGAAAGCCTCCGGGAGCCCCCGCCGGGCTCCCACCCCTTCCCCTCGCTCCCGACTGTGCCATCTCCGACCTGACTCCTTCCCTCTCGCCTTCCCCCTCCCGCCGGCGGTCCCTCCTCTTCCCCGGGGCTCTCCGCCTGTCTCCTCCTTCCCAACCACGTCCTCGGCCACCCCGCCACAGAGTGGAGCGCTGCGGGCCCCGCTCCCGCTGCCTTCGCCCAGTGCAGCCCCCCTGGAACGCAGGGAGAGGACCCGAAGTTTAGGCGGCAGGGCCCGGCTGAGTCTGCCATGGCCGTCCTTCAGCCACCCTGGGGTGGGGGTGCTGTGACATCCCGAGGGGTGGCAGGGCATGCTTGCTGCTGCGATGGGGATGGCTGTAATTCCAATTAAATACGGGCACTGGGGAAGCTGCTGGACTCGGGTGGATACTCATTGTCTGTGGAGTTGGACCTTTGTGAGCTGCCACCTCGCAGTTTTCGAACTGGATTAAAAAACGCATTAAGGGTCCAGCTCCTGATGGTTAATGTTGTACGCGGGTAGGCGGTGTTTGCAGGAATATTGATGTTAGCAGTTCTTGTGGTGGTGGATCTCCACCTTTTTTTCCTTTCTCCTTCAAGTCTGTAAGGGCAGCCAGCCCCACTGCTCTAGAAGCATCATGCTGCAAACTGGCAGATGCAGAGGTGGTTGCATCAGCTGTCTGGAACATTTAGCATAAGCCTTTCCAACCACCAGTGTCACTCCTCACAAATCAAAACAGACCCATATGAGGCTTCAATGTGTGAACTTTTTTTAGAGGTTATAACCGTGGTGTGGGGTTTGGTTGTGATTTTTTTTTTTTCCTATTAAAGCATCTTGCCTTTTTGACAGTGACAGGACAAGAATTCCCTTCCCTTTATCTGCACACTTGATAGGCTCTTCTTTTTATTGTGTTTGTGTTACTGTATTGTGAAACGTATTTTTTACTGCTTGGCTGAAAAATAAATTCAGTTTGACGGTCATGAGACGTTTTACAAGGCAGCAATGAGGAGGCTTTGAAATGCGCGTTCACATAAATTGATAGAAATGTGATGAAGGTCTTTAGGTGATTTGAAATTACTAATCTCTTAAATGTCTAATCAACATCAGGCTAAATAGTACAGACTATAGCCATTTAAAGATTGTGCTGCAGAGCAATCACTTCAGTACTGTTTACATATATATTTTGAATGAATTTTGAAGAAAGGTAGAATGCCTAAAGGACAGCCTTTTCCATCACTTAGCTTTATGACTATATACATATTCTCAAATGAAACAAATGTCTTTATTCAGCAGCTTTTACCTTCATGGTTTTGTGTGGCAATAGAGTTACGAACCAAGTACATAACATGGAATATATACAAAGCAATGTCGTTTGGCTGTTTTGACCTGTAAATAATTAAAGAGGGAGATAAACTGTAATAGCTTACAGTAGTTACTAGAGAATGATCCTAGAAATCCATGATCCTATGAGAAAGCATGGTGGACCATCTTTTGAAAATGTTTCCTGTACAGATAATTTAATATTGATTTGTATTACAGTCAATGACATCTTCAAAGCGTCTTGTAGTCTTTGCTATAAAATTATACAGCCTGAAATTACATTGCTCTGTTTCACAGAGAGAACACACAGCCATTTGACGTACACACATGAAATGAAATATTTGGGATCCAGTGGAAGTTTCCTGTTTTCATAGATCTTGATTTTATAAAAGAAATAAATGAAAAAAAGGTGTCTCCTTGGTATAGATAAAAGGACCAGTAATTGTAAGTTTTGATATTCAAGTATGCAGAATCCAGTAATACAAGCAATCTTCTCCCTTTGGATCCTCTCTGAACGTGTAGAAATATTAATTTAATTCATAGTTTTCAGCTGTTCTGTTCTTTGAGCCCTAAAACAGCCTCTTGTCCACTACATGAACTATTTCAGTAATTCTGGAGAAATCTTTGGTTTTTATTAAAGACAAATGATGATAGAATTGAATAGCCTTTGCTGAATGAATGATGGGTAATGGTACGTGATTACACTGGGGGAGGTAGGAGATTTTGAAACCAGAAGTTTTGCTTTTTATTTAAATAATGATGAAAAATCTGCTGACTAATAAACTGCAAATCAATAATTAGGAGGTGACAGGAATTGCTTGAAGATGGAGTTTTTTCTGTGGAGAGCTCAAAAATACTCATTAGAAATTGCGTACATTCCTAATGGTTCTTTAGGTTAAAATGTTGATGTGGTCAACTATTTTAATTGCTACAAATATGTTATAGATTATAAAAACAGATTTGTGTTTGACTGTTATGATCTCACAGTCTTATTTATGAAGTATTCAAGCTGGTTCAATGATATATTCTGGGAGGAAATATAAACATTTGCTGTGATTCAGCACCTCCCTCCCCCTAGTCTTAGGGAGCTCAGCATCAAAAGAGATTAGTGAAACCATGGACTTAAATTAAATGAACAAAATTAACATTGGAAGAAGGTGTAAGGCTTTTAATAGGAAAATCATTATGGAAATGAAAATAGTTTGAAATGGCTTTAAGTTGAAGCTTGTAAAACCTTCATTTTTGGGAGTGCCACAATTTTTACTCTGGCAAATGATATGTTTGACATATTTTTGTGTCTTCTAATGAATGTATGTTTTATTACAGTTCTTATATTGCAGCATTGTATGGCTTGCCAGAGAGCATCAAAAATATTTTCCAAGTTTAATGGATGTTTCTAATGGTTTAGGTACTTTTAAAACAATATTTCTGTAACATTTGCTTTTCAAATTTCAACTCAGTTGTATTTCATTTTCGTACTTAATGTTTTACTTGTAGTTGAGAGATTCTGTATTTCAACATTTTGGAAAATTATGTTCGTTAAGACTGTATGTGTTTTAGTAATGCTTAAAGGCCTGTCTGCCCAGGAGTAAAACCTGACTGTGCCAGGCAGAGTATTTTAAAGTTTAACAAGACAAAGTACACATAAACAAATACAAATGTATATAGACATCTCTAGGCCACAATTTGCTTTGGTCAAATAAGAAATAAAAGTGAATCCATGCTTTGTTTCCCTTTACCAAAATATCAAATGGAATTCAGGGTCACGATGCACACAACAGTTTACAAATAAATCGTGATAACTAGCTGTTTTACTGTTTTTTCCTTGGAGAATAAAGTGACAATATGACTAGTTTCACTAACAGGCTTCTGTATCATAAAGGAAAGTTCTTTGTATAAGAGAGAGTTAGTAGAAGATGGAAACATTTCCTATAGATAGCGTGGTTTATCTGAAGTGCAAGCTTTTAATAGTCATAGATAATACTTATGTGATACTTGAATTCTATTTATTTTGTATGGTATTAGGTAACAGCAACACAGAAGAAATGAAATCCTGGAATCTTGCTGAATTACCTTAGAGTGGACCTTGAACTTCATAATTTGAGAGCTACAAAACTGGTGCCCTGGCAGCTCTGAGAAAAGCTAATATTTCTAGAAGTTTGCGTAGGTTTGTAGGCAGGACTGTAGATTGATATAAACTGTAGTGAGCAGGCAGATTCTGCCATGTCAAAAACTGGTTTTCAGACTGTTCAGTGCAAACTTTAAAATGGGAACACTTAATTTTTATCCAGACCTGTTGATGGTAGAGTAAGAACAAAACAGATATGAAACTTTATTATTAGGAGACACTGGATAATCGGCAGTTAAGTGTCAATGTATGAAGTTAATAGACTGATGTAGAACCTTCTGCTTTAAATGCTTCTAAAGCAGAGGAGGTTGGACCTGCTAATTGTTTGCTGCTGATGTATACCTTGGCACTGCATTCTGTACCAAGCACAGGTCTGTCACCCTTTAAAAAGTTTTACTAGCTTATGAGCTGATTTTAATCAGCATAAATGATTACTAATCAGTTTAGTTAGATTTGTTCTGTATGCACTATGACTGCAGAATCTGTACATAGTAAAAGACAAGTTTACAGTAAAACGGTGCTCGTGTTTATAAGGTTGGATAGAAATAATTTGCACACTCTGTATTCTTGGAAGCTATATTAATTGTCCATAATTGTGATCTCTCTAGTTCTTGACTGGACTTAGAAATCCATTAAAAAGAAAGAAAAAAAAAGCACAGATTAGCTGCAAGCAAACTTTTTGTCTCCACACAGTTACCTGATCCTGTTAGCCTCCTCAGCCTCTTGAATGTGTTCTCTCCCATTTCCAGCCAGCCTGGGATTTTATTGTGCAACTACCCGAAGAATTCTTTCAAAAAAATGTACTATATTGTGGAAAGAAAAGAATTGTAAAATTTTATCCATTTTAAGAAAAACTTGAAAGGCCTGGTGGTAAGGTAATCCCTCCAGCTCTATAAAATGTACATCCCAGGGGATGTAAAATAGGGAGAAATGAAGAGTGTTACCTAGAAAGAGCATTTTCTCTAGTTCCAAACATTCCAGTCCAAAACTGGGAGTGTCTGTTTACATCCATCCATCAGACAGACCACTGGTCACAATGATTGTTCTGTGTAGTTGTTCCAGCTAGCTTGTTTTGTGAGGGACGTCTCTATCCTTGTCCCAGTTATAGCGACTTTTAAAGTTTGGTTCAGGTGGCTTGCTATGAACTAGAAATGTGCCCTTCAGAAAGTATTTCTAGAAACTCTTGCTAGAATAATTCTTAAATATGCAAAAGCCTTTCTGGAAATGGGTTGAGCAAAGTTTATACAAAGCTCTGCAAATGTCTGTCCTCCTTGTGTGGAATTACTCCAGTTTTGAACTATTCTGTTGCAGAGCTTTCATGAGAATTAATGTCAGATTAGCCACCTGGGCAAATATGCATTAGAAGCAGGATGTAACCAGACATATTGTTAATAGTAGTGACTTCAGGAAGGCTTAAACTGAGATATTCCATGCTGGGAGCACTGCACTGTTTAGTGGTGTCAAGAAGGATGTATGTTAATGTATCATGTACATTATGGTGGTGTCAAGAAGGATGTATGTTAATGTACAATAATGTGCATTATTGTAACTGTTTAAATAACTCTGATAAAGAAACATGAAATGTAGAAACACTTCACAACATCATTATCTTGAAGACTGGCTTCATTGAAGTCAACATGAGTTATGCCTTTGTTTTCAGATAAGCAATTTGTACTATAATGTTAATTTATGCTTGGATTATGCTGACCATGCTTAATTTGGGGGGGATCTGAAATGACATGGTGGTCATAATCTTCACTTCAGAGGAGCAAAAGTTAGGGAGTGCTTATAGATTGTGTGATCAGGGCTGGAATCAAGGAGAAGTAACAATGGCATCCATAATGTGCTTATTTTGTATTTTTTTCCTAGGGAGTCTTTTAAAAAGTTATAAAAATGCCGCAACTTTCCTCCCTTAATCCAACCTCTGTAGAGAAAGCAATGGTATAAATATACATGCACTAGAGACTGATTTTGCAAATGACAGAGTAAAAAATATTTCCTCCACCAAATTAATGGTAGAAATTACAGGTTCTTATTAGCTTTGTAATTTCGAGAAGTTTGAGACTAAACTCATCCCTAGAGTTCACTGTGCTTGATGCTTAATTTGATACTGTGTGATTGGCGTCATTTAAGAAATGTCAACAAAATCTTGGTCCCTCTCCTTGATTCTGTAGTAACTTTACTGCAGACATATGAGCAGATCCTGAGTGCGATGGTCTTAAGGGACTGACTGACTTTTACAAAAAAAGTGATAAACCAATATATGACTTGAAATAGACTTGAAACATTTATTCAGTGCTTTTTTTCTTTTGTGTTTGATTGTTAACCCCCCCAGGCCCCCGGTTTGTTCCAAAGCCATGTCTGTGAAGTTTATATCCAATAGGTAGACAACAGCTGCAAAAGCCCAGAATTACACAGTCTGTCTGATTTGTACTAGTGTATTTTCTAGCTTTACCTTCAACACAGGATCCCAAGGCACTCATGAAAGGTGTGCAATAAGTTTGTAGAGGGAGAAGTTAATTTTCTTTGAATAAAATAGTTCTTTAGGTTTGTTTTTTTTTCAAAACTCAGGTGAAACTCTTTATAATGACTGTAGTTTTTTCTCATTCTTTTAAACCACAGTTGAGCATGATGTTTAGATTCGTAAACTTATTTGTAAAGGGAACCCTATACTTCAAAATACTTGGCTTCTAGTTAGAGTATAAACCTTTAGGTCTCAGTCTCAAGGATAAAATTTCCTGAGAGCAAATTTCTAAGCTTCCACCTAGTGTTGAAGGAACAAAGAAAAGGTAGGGAAAATTATTGACATTTGCTAATGAAGAATAATACAGTGTAGTAAAGCATTGTTTTCTAAACTTATTATTCTATAAAACAATATCTTTAAGAAACATATCTTTTGAGGATATACATCAAAAAAACCAACTTAGACATGGTTTTTCAGCTGCTTTGAAGTCCAAGCAACAGTTTGAGCTATGAATGTTGATAGCAGATGCATCACTCTTACTCAGAAAGGTAATTGATGCTGCTAATCCTAATGAAGGACACTTGATCGTGGTAGTAGTAAAGAAGTTTGAACAAAGGTGTAGTAATAAATAGGAAATTATAGCTTGGTACAGATACATATTTCGGTTTCAGTCTTCCATAATCAAGAGTGAATAACAATGGTTTCAAAAATAAATTTTCATTAAATTATGCTTTTGGTTTGAGAAATAGTCTCTTGAAGAGATGTGCTTAGATTTAGCTAAAATCATATACTTATTTTCATTGTATTGTATAGACTTTGTGGCCTGTGCAAAGTAGCAATCACAACTATTTCTACTGGAAAAACTCCTGCTTTGCTAAAAAAGTGAAAAATATTGGAGAAGCATGCTGATAAAAATCTCTTCTGCCTGAGTTTAATTCATTTCAGTCAAAACAGACACTCAACAGATTCAGGTCATATTTACTGTGGCTAATAGGTGATGGTTATTATCTGACTTCCTGCGTCTTCTTAGTCTTCTTCAGCTGAATATACTGAGATCTGCATTTAACTGTAATTTCAGTAAATTCTAAGCTGAATTATGTTATCTCAGAATTGAGGAAGACAAGCTTGGACCTGAGTATAACCAGGTACCATGACTCACTTGTTTCATGGTGGCTTTTAAGCACTGTGCTCTTGTTCATGGTCTGAGGTCATAAGAGCACATTTAGTCTCAATTGCTCTGACTTGATAAAAACATTTCAAAATATATTTAAGCTAAATTTCTGAAATCTCAGCACGCATGTAAGGCCTATGAAAAGTACTTCAGAATCGTTCCAGGTAGATAAGCAGAGCTTACTGATTCAAAATGTTTGGCGTGACTCTTGTGCATGGAGAGGAAAGTACTGATCTTTTGTAGGGAGATAGAGTCAACGGGCTTCACTTTGTAGATTTTACAACAGGTTAAGAACTGAATTCCCTTGCTTGTCTCTTGGCAACACACACTGACACAATTTCTACAGCAGTTTGTAGGCTGTGGTAGTATCTGTGACCTCTTCTATCCCTCAGGCCATAGCTACATAATCACTTTAATTTTACATAACTATGCGCAGCAGCCAAAAAGGACAATCTTGTCTTCCCCCATTGCTCCCAGCAACCCATTCCTCTCCCTTCCCCTGTGCTGGTACAACCATTCGTGTGATCCGTCAGTGAGCTGAATCAAGAAACCAGTCTGGCTGAAAACTAACCCCAAACCCACCACCTGCAATACATTTTTACAGTGGAGCAACTAATGTGGTACTTAAGGAGTTTGAGATTTGCATGGCTAGAGGTAAAGTTGTCTCTGAGAGAAGTACATCCTCATAGGCCTCGCTTTTGTCTAACAAAGTGGTGTTGTGTAGCTTTTCTGAATAAAAGGTTTTCTGGGGCCTTGGCCCACAGACCTCTTAGGTTAGCAAAATCTGCTGATTTCACATTTATGCTGATAACTGTTAACATAATTTTTCTATGACTTTATCTTTTCTTTTACTCTTTTAAATTGTGTTAGATGTTGGTTCACTAAGTGTGCACTAAGGTACAGACCCTTTTGAGTCTGTCTTTCATTCTTAGGACCAATGATTGTGGAAGTAAGTGTGAAATAATTTGCTGAGAGGGCTTAAGTTAGGTATAGGCCTGGGAGGAAAGAAAGAATCAAATGTAAATGGAACTTCCAGAGGCCTTGTAGCATAGTGTTACATCTAACTTTCCATTTTCAGCACAATGCAACATTGATATTTTATTTCATTCTGGGGAAAGAGGGGAGAAGGCTGGCACTTCAAATTAGCAGCAGTTGCAGAATTAAGACAAGGGTGTTAGTGACTCATTTGGAAAAGTACTAGCTAAAACATTCTGTCTCCTAGAAAAAACATTAAAGAAGGGTTTATGATACAAACTTTGAATTTCATTAATAGTGTCAGTGACCCTCTGTTTTCCTCAGGGTGGCTTTCCTGGTTAGTGACCGTTTGCATTTGACAATGGCACATTAAAGCGAGGAGAATAAACAGGGACATTTTGGAGGGGGAAACATCTCTCTTAACAGGGTCAAAGACTTTAGAATGCCTCCTTCTTCTTTTGACCCAGTCAGTTAGCCAAAAATTCAGATTCTTAGTAGGCTATGCTTAGTAGTTTCTTTGATGCGTCTGAATTATTGACAAAGAGTAGTCAAACTCCAGTTTCCTTGAACACAGGGATCCTGAATCATAGAAGCAGTTTCTTTGTTCTCAGTCCCAAATTCCTTTCCCCAATTCACTATTCTCACTGCTCAGGCCTTTTACTGGATTGTATACTCAGGTTGTACTCTACTCTTTCCATATCCGTATTTCAGTGACTTTTTTTCCTTTTCTGAGAAATATGTATATCCCCTGTTTTATGCCTGGGTCCTACAAACAGCTTTATTTAGCTTTAAGAAAAAAAACCTAAGGGGAGATCTAATTGCTCTCTAAATGTATCAAATGAGAATGTATAGACAAGGTGGAGCCAGACACTTATTGAAGATGCACAGGGATAGGATCACAGGATAATTCAGGTTGGAAGGATCATCAGGAGCTCTCTAATTCGGTTTTCTGCTCAAATCAGGGTCATCTAGAAGATCAGACCAGTTTGCTTAGGCCATTATTCAGTCTAGCCTTGAAAGTCTCCAAGGATGGAGATGCACAGCCTCTCTGCACTGTTCCAATACTAGTGATTTTTTTTTTCCCCTTATGTCCAGTCTGAACCTCTCTTGTTTTGACTTAGGCTCATTGACTTATCAATCACGCCATGCACCACTGTAAGAACCTAGCCCCTTCTCCTTATAACCTCCTCAGAATTTTCCATTCTATAAATGGAAAGCTGCTATTAACTCCCACCAAAGCCTTCGCTTCTCCAGCCTGAACAAACCCAGCTTTTCACAGAGCATGTGATCCAGCCCCCAGCCCCACCCTCCACTGAACTTGCTCTAGCTTATCAGTGTCATTTACTGGGGACCCAAAGCTGCATGTGGTATTCTAGATGGAGCCCTTCAAATAGGGGGATAGTCACTTCCCTCACCCGAATGCAACCCAGGAGGAACACCTTACTGCCAGAGCATGCTACTGCCTTATGCTTGGCTTGCTGTCTCCCACAGCACCCAGGTCTGTTCCAGCAGAGCTGCTCCTCATCCTGTCAGTTCTCAGCTGACGTCATTTCAAGGGACTCTTCCTTCACAAGTGCAGCATTCACTGTTCTCTTCTTGTCTACAGAAGTAGTTGTTTTATCATAGAAGGGAATAGGCAATAGGATGCAACACAATGGACACAAGTTGTGACATGAGAAATTTGTAATTAGAAATTAAGAAATTCTTTTTTTTTCACCATAAGGGTGGCCAAGAACCTGAACAAATGCTGAGAGATGTTCTGGAATCTCTTGGAGAGGGTAAAAAAACTCAACTGGACAAGGTCCCAAGCAACCTGCTGTACTTGAACCTGCTCTTGGAGGGCAGTTGGACTGGATGACCTCCAGTAATTCTTTCCAGACTAGTGTGTAATTCTGTAAGGTAGGCCCTGGTAGCTGTCCATCAGCATAGGAGGCTCTGAAGAAACTGTTACTGCTCCTTTCATGTTCCGTCATTGTAAGCTGTGCTATGGAATTTGGAAAGGAAAGGTATAGAAGGAAATCCCTTTTTCTGTTTAACAGAACATGATTGTATAATGCATGTTATATATGCAAATGATATTTCAATAATCACAAATCATGCAAATTCCCTATCCCATTTTAGCAAATATCTTATTTAAGCTGCTTAAAATTTAAGGTTTTAGGTTTGTCTATTTGTTTGTTTTTCTCCTGGCAGAACATTATAGTGCTACAAAATTATGCTGTAAATTGTGACAGACTTGTAAACGTTCTCATACCAAACCACCTCTTTAGCCTGACATTTCTTGTTCCTGCATCAAATCTGAATGTGTTGATAAGTTTTTGTCTTGAACATGGATTAAAAATTAAATAAAATAATAATTAACCCCAAAATAAATCTTGTTTCTTTCTAAGCAGACATTATTTGGAGGAACAGCAGAGTACTGAGGAAGGCAGTGTTCTGACTTTCTAGGAGAACAAATGGGAAGAATTAGCATGTTCCTCTTGCTTTTCACTGACAGTTTTGCTATATCTCACATGACTTTTCTTCCAAATTACAGTAAGTTCATCAGCTGCAGAAGCAATGGATACATGAAAGGCTTCCAAACCCACCCACCCAGCTTCTTTAGCCCACTCTGCTTTTATTAGCACTTCTTTCCAGTGTCTTTTATATACTTACTCCCCCAGATTTTCTAAGGATTTTCAATGGCAGGTATAATAATAGGAACTCACATGTTCCCATATCCTGAAGTTAATCTTAAAGATGCTGCTTCTACTAGATCTTAAAAAAAAATAAAATCACAGCCATGGTTGTCAGCCAGATTGATGATAAGAAAAACATGTAAACCCCACCAAATGTCAGTTCATTTTTACACTGCTAACTAAATAATCTGATCGTGGTTGTCCATTAATTCTGAAAATCAGGTTTCTTGTTAGGTGCCAGAATATATATTTAGGGACCCAGCACTGGATTAAGTTGGCCTTAAGATGACTTTCATGGCCAGGGAGTTGAAGAGACAGCAGTATTGTCAATCCAAGTTATTATCACAGAAAATAAATTGCCCAACTGAACACATCTTTATTTTCTCCTTTATCCTGGAATGTTTACCTTGGTGGTGACTGAGCTATCTGAATATAAAAAAAAAGTACGGATTTTTACAAAAATATAGAATTGGGGGAAAAAAACAAGATACATTTGTGCACTGAGAATGTTTTTGTTCTTAGGGATTTTAAATGCTATTCTTGGACTTTCGTTTAGTTGAGGGCTTGGGAGTAGGGGGTAGTGTTACCAAGCATCTAACAGTTACATGCTAAATAGCCATGCTGCTTTCTGGGAGAAATAGCAAAATACCATGGTAAAAATGAAAGAAGAATAACAGAAGTTTGCTTTGCCATGTTGCCCCCAAAAGAGTCAGAAAAGCAACTATGCATATTTTATATTTGCTACCTGTTTTCTTCTTTTAAAATTGAAAGTGGAATTCTATGTCAGATGAATAATTGAATAATGAACAAATGAGTTATAGATACCTTTTTTTACTCATATGAAATATAATGGGTCATTTTCCATGCTTACTTACACTCTATTCAGCTCTGTCAAGGTTAGTATAAATGGGTCCTCTTTACTGATATTTATATGAAGTTTAGAAACCTTTGTATGCTGAAGAACAGAACTCCTGGCATTTCTGTGACACACCTTTTAAGAGTAGAAATTTATCTGAGTGTTGTCTTTCAAAATGTATTCCATCTTTCTCATTGATGGAAATCGTGCTGTGTTTGTCATCCAGGGAGGATGCTGCACATCCCAATGCTCTGGTGGTAATTGTATACACACATTTTTAAAAAGTGTTGGATATATAGTCTAGTTTAGATTTACCTACCAGTTGTTAGAAAATATCCACAGTTGATTCAATTTTCTTGATTGACTAGTTAGTGTTATTCTTTGGTCTTTGAAAGTGTGGTGTCTACTCTGCAAGACAGCCTGTGCTTCAAGTAATTTGGATATTGGGCAATCTAGTGAAGTATGGATGTGTGCGTATTATTTATAAAATATTCTGGCTTGCTGTCTATATAATGAAGGCATTCATGTGTAAAATGGACCCTAGTTGTGATTTTTTCATAAATTAAGACCTTAGTCCTTCTCTTGACACTGATACTGAGCTCCATGTGTTCTCTAATTTACATGTCCACAGAATTTAGTCTTTGCAGAAAAAATCATGCACCAGAATCTTACTTTTATGTCAAGCAATAATAAACATTATAGTATTAATTTTAGTATTTGTTTCATTATAGCCTCCCATTTTTCAGTTTAAATGATCTGCAAAATCTCCAGACCATACCAGACAGCATATAGCTTTAAAGCAGAATTCTGGAGCCTCTAGATGCCTTGGAGACAGTGGAAAGAAGCCTTGCTGGTATCCAGGGTTGTATATAAGTTAGAGTGACTCTGGCTTGCCTAATTACTGGAGGATGTCAGGAGACTGAGCTGGGATTTCTGAAGTAGAAAGCTGAGAGCCATGTCTAGAAATGAAAAAACATTTCACAGTTCTAGTGAGAATCTTTTGATAATTGATACTTATAGGAGTAGCATCTGGAAAAGAGGAAAGTCATGTCAGGATGCCATTGAGATAGCAACAGAGAAGTAATCTGGGTTCTGCAATTTTATATAATATTGGATTCGCCGAAATAGCAGGCACCTTTAGAAGAACTACCTACTGTTAGTCCTTACTCCCACATTGAGACCCAGAGCACCTGGTCTTGAGAATGGTGGGTTTGAACACAATAGAAATGGTTCCATGGGACTGATCCAGTTTGCTTTCTCTGCCCCTGAGCATTGAGCTTATCTCTGAAAGTAGGTTAAATAGGCTCTTAAAAGCTGGCTATAGACCTGTCTCTTGAGCCTTGTGCTGTCATTTGAGATAGGAAAAGAGGAAAAGGTAACTGAAAAGTACAAAGCCAGATGGAGGGAAAACTAATTTTGAAAGAGGCAAATTGCTGTAGAGAACAGATAAGGAAAAAGAATAAGTGAAAAGAGCAGAGAAGAGCAAAAGCCCAATTCAGTGGAGAGGCTGTGGCATGTATGCCAGAACATGGCACAAGAAGACACCTCCAGCTGCCAGGCCATCCATGGGGAGTTGCATCTCCAACAAAAGGAGATTGCCTGCAGTATTCTGCAAGAACTCAGTTTGGGGACTGCTAAAGTTCAGCAAGAATGAAAGGTTATTTTTACAAAAACAATGGACAGATTTGGGGAACAAACAGGACCTCTGGGAAAGGCCTTGTTTTATACAGATTGTGAGAGGACAAAAGATGCTCGTGGGGCAACTGTGGCAGTCATCTTTGCCTCTTAACTTCTGCAGCCCTGTTGTGATAATGTAGATAAAGTTACAGAGGTAAACTCCTCAGAACTGAAGAGTTTGCCATTTCTTTTTACTTCCTGTAGATTGTACATCTGTTTTCTTATTACACTGAAACTAGAGTAAATGCAAGAACTTCCTGAACAGACTCTCAAGTGACGTGGTGATGTTGCAATTCTTTCTGGTATTTTATTTTTATGGAATTTTCTTATCCTGAGAGGTGTGGCATAAATCTGAATCGAAGAAAATATACAATATAACAAAGAGTAAATGTAGTTAGTAACCACTTAGGAGCCAGAATATCACTATACTATATCACACACTGCTCCTAGCAAAAGTGGGTAAACAGAAAAGAAACCCAGAAGGCACCCATCTCAATATGAAAAATCAAAAGAGTATGCTTGAGAAATAGAGCTCAGTTAAAATTATACAGTACATCAGCTAGAATGAAACTTAGAATTTATAGTGACATATTTTCATGTCTTTAAACTTCATACATAGAAAAATATGCTTTCTTACATTAAAGTTTTCATCATTCATTTGTGCTGTTTGTATTATGCCAGAACCCTTATGTGTCTGGTCATATGTCAGCTCAGAGGCTAAGGTCCATCCTACCAGCCTTGAGTGGATTCTGTGTTTGGACTAGAAATAAGATTCCAGTCCAATTTGGTGAGCAGAGAAGTGGGCTTTAAGGTCACTTTTAGGGAAAAGCAGGACCAAGAGCAGGTTAGAAGTGCTCAAGTCATCACCACAGAATAGCATTTGCAGTTCCTGTAACTGAGATAGGATGATCTGTATATTTTAATTCATATTTTTTGTGAAATGACCAGAATCATTCTCAACTGTGCTATGGCCTTTGGAGATGGCGGAGATCGTGATACTCCAAAGGAGTAGCACAGAGTTTGTATTTTTTTTTTTGTCACAGTCTACCTCTGTGGAGCAACACAGCCCAAGAAGGGTCTTCAGTTTTATGGAGAGGGAGTCACAAATAAGTCACAGTGATTTTGCACTTCCAGTATGTTGTCCTGAAGCCATAACTACATCCAAACAAGAGTAGATCCTTTTTATTTTGTTCATATTTAATGTCTCAGTTTTGTAGCTTTTGGTTTTGTTTCTTTTTGTTGTTGGTGGGACTTCTTTAATCATGGGTTATATTGGTGATGTTAGCTCTCAAACATTATATAATCCCAGACTTTTGCGCATATAGTTTCATCTTGCATTTCTCTTGTTTGCAGTGATCCTCTGAGAATGGTGTTTGGCATCTAGTTCCTTTTATTCTGACAGCAGGGATCCTTGAGAGGTAACTGCAGTGCAAGCACTGGGCACAATACTAGCACAGCAAGCACTGGTGGAAGGCCAGGTATAAGGATTTATTAGGTATTCTGGAATAATTATCCCCAAATAGTTTCAAGTGAGCAGAGCTTTCCTCTTGAAAAAGAGCACCCTCATCCAAAGCAGCTTAATCCACTTTCAAAGCCAGCTAAGCAAGAAGAGGCATTCTTATTCTGCAAGGTGATTGCCTTGTCATGGCAGTTGCTTGGAGATGTTTTTACATTTAAATCTGTTAATGGATGCACGAGGCTTCTGTTCCTGCTTCTTTCCAGGATGAGGCTTTAAGGGTTTGATGATACTGAAGTAAACACATTGGAGTGTTAGAGAGTAAAACCTGTCAACGGTGCACAATATTGACGCTAACAAGATTTAGAGCTTGTATGCACTTAAAAATATAATGGAATTTATAAGGAAATACTTTTCTGGAATTACTGAGTGTGTTAAATTCCCATACAGATGTTCACATATCTACATGTCCCTATCCGAGGCTATTTCATAGTGGTTCCAGTAATTTTCCAAACATAGACAAGACTTAATTAAGCTGACTCAATGTGCTAAACTCATGTAACCTAAAACTCTTTTAACTGTATTGTCCTCTAATTAATAATTTTAATAGTTTTAATTATATTACTAAATCCAGTAATAGCAGAAGTAAATAAATGCGCAATAAATATTTATTCACTTCACTAAGTGAGCATTTTGCCTGCCTGCAGTATTCAGAACTGGGCTGCAGAGCACGTGTTAGAACACAGATGAGATTTCTCTGCATACTTTTTTCAAAGTCTCCTTTCTTGAGAATTATAAGCACTGAAATTACACAGGTATCTTGGATTTAATTTTAAATTGAAAGGTTTCTAGAATGTGCAGTAATGCAAAACACAACTACATGAATGTATCATAATTATATTAACACATTAAATAGTAAGAGTTTTATAGGTAAAAAATTATGTTACACAGAAGAATGAAGTTGCTTAGCTTTATAAAAACCACATTTACAATGATGTATGCATAGACTTAATTTAATTACTTTAAGTGTTGGCATGAGAGACCAATTCAGCTCAGTTGTAGCCCTCCAATTAAAATTGGAGGGGAATAGAGTTAAATAAGTAATGCTGAGTAGAATTTGATGCTAAATACAGAAAAAACTCAGTTGTAGTGTGCAGCGTGTTCTACTTTTGTGACTCTTATAGACTTCAAAGAGAATTGTATGTTTGCATCTCAGGGCAGAAATTGGCCATGTGCTTGGAAGCATGAAATCTCTCAAGGTAATACTTCATAACTATGGAATGTATCCCAGGACTGATATGTAGCTAGGAACTGAGAATCAAATTACACTTTAGAAATACTTGAAATTAAATATTTTTCTAGTTAAAGAGAGCACTATGCTGGGTAAGCAATATATGTTTTCTTTCTCTAGAGGTGCATTGGAGCATAAATATATGAAGCATTTAAATATCTGTGTATGTATTTCCTGGTCTTTATTGGATTTTAGTAAAATTTCTTCAGGGAAAAAAAGTTTTTTTTTCTTGACTTCATTTATTAGTGTTTTATGTTTGTATCTACTTTTAATTTCTTTTTACATTATTCTTTTTTTCACTCCAATTAAGTTTGAAATTTCTGATTTTAAGCAATTAATTTCCAAACATACAGACTTGTTTCATCAAGGAAAGGAGCAAATATCACTAAATATTGGCATCTGCACAGAAGCATTCAGTACAGTGCTCTCAGTGATCTTTTATTAAAAAAAAGCTACCACGAACAAAAAATAAATTGATGATCTTTGTTGTTGGTGCATCAGAGATGGACAATAATTTCCTGACTATTCATTCTCACAGTGGCCCAGACCCTTGCAGGTGCAAACGAGCTGTTTTGTCCTCGAGTGGACATACCTTCTGTAGTATCAACTCCACTCACTTTTCCTGAATCCATTCCCAGTGCAAGCCAAATCCCCATACTGATCAGGTTTAGTGAGGGGTATTGGACTCCATCTATCTTGTTTTCTTCCTATGATACTACTGCCCACCTAGAACGTTGTTGTGCCAGGGAAGGTGATGATCATGATTTCAGGTAAACAGCTGTCATATTTCGGGAGACCCTTCTCTGTTGACTTTGACTGTTGTAAGGAATTGCTGAGGATCCAGCTAAACCTGCAGAGAGCAAATTTTGTGGGAAACAGAAAAGGATATTTATTTGAAATAAAATAAATGGTAAAGAAAAAGCAGATTTTTGTTCTTGATGTTCTGTTCATATGAGCCCTGGTGGTTAGGAGGATTGTCTCTGGAAACTGGGTTTGTGGCAGACTGGAAGGTACTTCGCAATTGATACGGCTTATTGATTATTACTCTTTATATCCTTGAGGTACCCTGGATGTCCTCTACGCAGATCAGGCATCCATTGAGATAATCCTTGGGTTTAAGATAGATTACTACTTTTTTAAAACTTTGTTGCATTCTGTGAGTTCAATATCCTGTGACTAATGGGTACTATTAGGGAAATCTCAAATGTTAGGGAGATAATGTCAGGCTCATCGGAGACCTGATAAAGAACAAAGCAACACATTAATCTCAGTGTTGAAAGACCTATATATACACCTCAGCTGCAACAGAGATGTTATTTTTCACTAATACTTTATTTCTGTCAGTTTTAACAACCTTCAGCTCTACATCACAATTCTTAAAATGCTTAATCATGGGAATATCATTTGGACCTATTAATGTAGTTAAGAGTATTCACATGGTTAAAACTTTGAAGTTCTATCTGACCCCAGCAGATCAAGTCTGAAGTTTTGCCTGTCTTTACTATAGCTCTGAATTTTCTAGATTCTGACAAGCACATAAGTAAAAATTAAAATGTGCTGTATTCACATAAGTTTTTATATGTATATAGTGGGGGATTGAAGAAATACTATACTGGGGTTTGTGTTATGGTGCAAACTAAAAGCCGTTTACAAAAAAGCAAATCTTGCAGTACTTATCCCCAGAAAGCGATTTCACATGAAGACCATGTATTTGTATGAAATCTAATGGCCATTTCTTCAGTGAAATTTCACTGTCCAGCTGAAAATAAAATACAGCAGCACTTATATAAGAGAAACCTAGAACACTGTAAATTATGTCCTTTGAGCAATAAATGAACTTTCTTCCTAAATTGAACTGAAGTTTAGGAATGCAGTGTTCTTTGTCTTATAATTGTCTGCCTACACACACCCAGTCTGCACTTAGAACAACTCACCACTGAAGAAGCACACGTCCTATATTTTTGTTCTCAGATGTGTATTTTTGTAGTGGAAGATGTCTTTACATTAACAAAAATAACTTCATAATGATTATATATTAGAGTTAGTGGTGCTAGTTTCACATTATTATATGCATACATACTTGTTAGAACATGAATAGTATTTTCAGAGCAACCATACATTTTGTAGAACTTTTAAATGTTTTTGGCTCCATTAAAATATTCAACAACATATTTCTTGCATATGCACTTTTTTTCTTACTAATCTAGTATTGCCATTTGTTAGGCTGTGATGAATATGTTCTCCAGACAAACTAACAAAAGACAATAGATCAGTTCTCCATCCAGGAAAACAAAACGATGTAAACAGAATATTAGACAAGGGCTCTAGAGGACAACCGTCAATCTGTAAAAGAAAAAGGTCAGCCCAGTATGATATCTCTGATGTACTTCAGAACAGGTAAAATAAAACTATAAAGAAAAGCAACTGTCATTTAAAGCTAAGTGTAAAAAGCACAAGCTTCATTATCGTGCTGATCTGGATGAACCTTAAACAATGTTTACTGTAAGGTTTGGAGAGTTGCCTAGCACTGGAGTATACACAATTAAACAACATAGCTGAACTTTTCTTTCATGTCAGCATACTGCTAAAAAGACCTTCATTGTACTCATATGATAATCATTCTTGGAACTTACAACATAAACAGGAGGAGAGAACATTGACTTGTAATTCTATCCCATGGTAGCTGAGTGCATCGAGGGGCATGACTGCATTTTCACCTGTACAGCTTAAGAAGTAAATTAGATATACAAAATAATGGTAAGGGCATAGCAAAACCTGAACTCAGCTCTGACATGTGAATGTGTACTTGAATTTGGGAGTTGCAAGTAAGGACTAATAGTTATTTAATATATTGCAAAATTAATTTTGATTGGTTTTTTGCAGCCTTATTTCTGTGACTAATCAGCATCTATATACTTATCCTTGCTTTGGTATAGTAGCCCACAAAAGGCAAACACAAATTACTGAAGGAATAAAGGAAAGTTAAAGCAACAAGCCAGTTGATAGACTTTGAAAGTGGATAATCTGAATTGTAACTGCTGTTTGGCATGTCATTAGTCCCAGTAATACTTGTGTTTCACATTATAACACTAGGAGTTTCCAGAATTGCCAATATGATTTTATATTTTTTCTAGTTATTTTTAATTTCTATTTTAAAAGAAATTATTTTGGATACCAGTTTTGCATGGGTATACATCATAATAGTTCTTGTAGTGTTTGTAACTAATGTTATTTCATAACTGGCCACCCTCAGTTCCTATTAAGCTGTTAATATTTATGTAGAGACTCTATATGAATGAACATCTTAATGAAAAACTGTTAATATTAATGGCTGTTTGTAAAAATGGAAGTTAACGTAGGATATGAATTTAAATGTGTAGTATATGACTTGTTTAATATTACAACAATTAATGAGATTGTGTGCAGTTGATGACGCAGCAGAAAGATGGACACTAATTAAATGGTATATGAAAAATGTTCTGAACTTTAATCAGCATTCAGAAGAGAAGAACAGTTCAAAGCTTATGAAAAAATTACAAACACAAATCACAGAATGGGTCAGGTTGGAAGGGCCCACACATCTGGCCCAACCTCCCTGCTCAAGCAGGGTCATCGAAGAGCATGTGGCATAAGATTGTGTCCAGACAATTCTTGAGTATCTTCAGTGAGGGAGACTCACAACTTCCTTTCAGATACTTATACACATTGACGAGGTCACCTCTCAGTTGTCTCTTCTTGAGTTTCAACAAGCCCAGCTCTCTCAGCCTTTTCTTGTAAGAGAGATGCTCCAGTCCTTTAATAATCTTTATAGCCCTCTAGTGGACCTGCTCCAGGAGCTCCACGTATCTCTTGCACTGAGGAGCCCAGAACTGGACAGAACCTTCCAGGTGAGGCCTTACTAGGGCTGAATAGAGGGACAGGATCACCTCCCTTGACCTGCTGGCAATGCTTTTCCTAATACACCCCAGGATACCATTGGCCTTCTTGGCCACACAGACACACTGCTGGCCCATAGACAGCTTGTTGTCCACCAGGACCCCCAGGTCCTTCTCCACACAACTGCTTTCCAGCAGGTCAGCCCCCAGCCTGTGCATGGGGTTATTCCTCCCCAGGTGAAGGAGCCTGCATTTGCTTCAAATAGACAATGTTTTCTTTCAAATATTCTTTTTCTTAATCAGGACCTCTCGACCTTTGCTTTCTGTAGGAATAGTACTAATTCTGTGACATTCAGATAATCACAACGCTCACTCATCAAACATGAAAACAGATTTTTGTAGTATTTGTAGACTTGAAATTAAAATGTTTACCTGTACAGTCTTTTCACTTTCACTGAGCCATTTCTACTGCTTATAGACCAAAAATTATTCACACTTTTGTCTGAAATTGCAGTTTATTACAGTTATGATAGAATAATTATATTCTACTCTATACTAGAGCTGATAATAAGAGGAAAAATAATAATTTTATGTTGTCAAGACCCTCAATCCCTCAGTGGTGAATAATTTTTTCAGTTTTAAAAAAAAACATCTCATTTGTCTGGACAGATACTCAGCTGGAGATCAGTGATATGCCATTATTATTGCTTTAAAATTTCAGAATTTAGGAGTAGTGCATGGACTCTTGTGCGAGTAGTAGATAAACAATTTCATTAGCAACCCTATGGCATGTTTGCTAACAGCATTAGAAAGTGCTTCTTGAAGGAGCCCCATCAAGAAGTTTTTTTTGTCTGTGAATGTACAGGAAATTTATTACCTTTGAAATATATTTTCTGAAAATACTGTCCTTTGAATTAGGCCTTTCTGCCAGATGCGATTGATATTATATTGCCAACTGCTGCCAATTGAAATTATATTGCCAACCTTTCCCTCATATTTTTAATACAAGAAAATTCTTTCAATATCTAATGAGTTCTTTCTTTTTAAATTAGATGGGGTTTGTATATCCTAGGAATCCAAAGAAAGGTCCTGGATTGCAAAGTCCAATGAATATTTTGGTGCTCTAGGATGGATAGTCACTGGTAGACCAAGAGCGGAATTCACCATTTGCTAAATGCACCTGGTACACAGCTTTGTGCCTGTAGGCTGGAAACAAGCACCTGTGGGGACACCCTGGGTTTAGACGGTGACTGGTATTTAGGTGTGCAAGAACTGTAGTCTGAGCAGAGTAAAAGGAAATGCTAAACCTAAAGGCACATGGCTGCTGCACATCAGTAAAGTCAAATCTGTGTCCATTCTGAACTGGAGAGGTTTCCCTGTTACCTTCAGTGGGGAAATTACTTTGTTGCTATCTATGGGTAACTTCACACCTATTTCCACCAATTTGAATGGGCTTATGCCCAGTGAAGGGAGAGAGAAACTCTAAAAGCCATTACATTTAGTTCACTTTCAATTGCAACTGCCACGTTTTCTTTAACACTAAGAATATTGTGCTACGCTGCATGTCCTGTGGCTGTAAAGAATTCTATCTTAATAAAATTTTGATGTTTGCTGATATAAATCTACCTCCTCACTGGCAGCACAGTTTTCTTCTAGTAATACCTAATGACCTGAATTTGTAGCAACTCCCTCTGTGTACTGGTGCCAGCCATCCTGGTGCAGATACAGGGTTGTCACTACTTCCATGATAAATTTGTATTAACTAGGTTTAGAGCTAGTTAATACATATTTAGAGCATATTTCATTTGTTATGTTAACTTGTAAACTGGGACTTTGCTCAAAATGAATTTATAGAAAACAATTTGTACAAAATATGTTTCTCTGATTTTTTTTATTGTAAAAAGAAGCTACCATCTTATTTGAGTGTTACTTATCTTTCAACAGTGACTTAAATTAGCTTTTCAAAGTAAGTGAGAGGATGTTACCTGATATTTCAAAATGTGGGCCAAATGTCTTTATGCTATAATGATAATATGGCTAGATTAATTTTCTAAGGCATTCACTCAAACATTAGTGAAGTAAGTGCTGAAACAATAATCAAAATATAAAATATAAATAAAATACATCTTCTGGTAGATATTTTCTGGTATATGTGTGGATCTAACTCATGTTGTTTTAAGGTGCTACAGAATGATGAGGTCCTGTTTATATACCAAAATAGGCCTAAAATGATACATGAGAAATGCCCAAGGATTGCATTAGTTTCCTGCCCAGATCCATGAACCATTTCCCAACTGTTGTGATTATCTCAGTAGACCTGAAACATCCAATTGCTATACAATCACATCAAGCTCACTTCAAGCTCACTTCAAGCTCACTTCAGCTATGCAAGTCATTATTTCAGTGGAATTAATAGTCCTGTGTTGTACCCCAGAAATTCAATGATATATGTTCACTCAATCTTACTCATTGTTTCCAGGGAAAACTAAAATGCATTTGTAGAACTTTCTGTCCAACACACCCAGACATGCAGGTTTAATTTTGTGCAATTATTCTTTATTTGCATAGTTCCTAACCACTGATGTGCTTGGTGTTAGACAAATGAGGAATCCAGATGCAAATCATACAATAGGCTTCCCTTCTAGTCATCCTCATAAAATCTTGATGCTTAACCTATAAATTGTTTGAATAGTTTTGGGTTTTCTTTTCAGATAAATTTTAAGTACAAATTGCCAGAATGTCGCTGTCATAAAGTCTTACTGAAATTTACTGAATTTCCATTTCTTCATCAATTCTTTCAGAAAGTTGTTGTTGTTTATTTTTTCATGGCACAAAAAAGCATGACAAAAAAGGCATGAGCCAGTTCAACTAGTAGACATAAAAAACCCCAACCAATCCACTATAACCCATTGAGCTAATTTTGGTATTAAAAATGGATATCTACAGACTCCATGCTTCTGTTTTTAACTTCTGCACAAGAACGAAAATGGTTGTGGCATGCATATGAAGCAACATGAATTTGCAGTCAGAAAAAAGAGCTATTAACAATAAACCTCCATGGATGCAGTCCTGAAGGAGTGCTTTCCAAATGTGTCTCGTTGTAAAGCACTGCGATTAAGGATTTGTTCTGGGACTTTTACAGGGTTGCCACCCAACCATTTTGTGGCTCCCAAGATATGCAGACCTTTTATAAAACACAGAGGAGCCAAAGAGCAAAGGGAAAGTACTTCTTTATATGTAGCATTGCCCCTTCAGCGACACCAGGATGTGCAGGCCTTATGGTGTCATCACATTTTAAGCAGAACTCTCCAGTGCTTTCACAAGCAAGTTGTACTTGAGAATTGATGGCAAGAATATGACCCCAGTGTGCTGTGTGCTTGCAGGCTGAGCGGTGGTGGGAGGCCAGCTGTGGAATGTGGGAAAGTGGCTGAACTGCTGAAGTCATGCAGGGAATGTTAAATGTGTCTCCAGCTGGCAGGGAGCTGTGGCTTAAACACAAGCTCCAGGTCCTGGGTATTGCTGAGCGTTCCCAGCACCCTCAGCTCCTGCTGCCCTCAGCATGGTGCTGATACAAGTCACAAATGGATCGAGAAGAAAATGAAATGCTTGTCGACTTTTAGGGGAGTTTTAATGGCAAATGAAGTGAGGCAGTGAAGGCTTAAACTTTCTTCCTATGAACTAAGTGTTATGGTAGCCCAGTCAGTGAGAAGTATGGTCCAGAAAAGTTAATGCTGCAAAGAAAAAGGGTTCTCATATTTTTCTTTCTTATATCCTTGGGGTATGGTCCTCTTAGAGAAAATACAATTAATCCTTCTTTAACAACCCTCTAAATTAGGGGGGTGTTCTCCCACAGCTTGGCCAACACATTTAGTTTCATGGTAAAAGCACCAGAGGCAGGGACTGACACCTACCTGGTGTGGCAAAGGGAAGAGGGGGAATCAGTGGGAGATGTGATGCAGCTCTTCTTCTGGGTGGGCAATTAGAATTTCCTCATGTCTCCAGTGTTCCTCGATTAGCAGAGCAACTGCTGCAAATACCCCTAAGGGATACCCGCACGCATTTTCACATGATTTTTTATCATGCTGATATCACTTTCTCTCAGTCCAGAGTCAAAGGGAAACCATGCTGGGGCAAATTCTGCTGAGGTGTCAGCGAGGTGACTGCTGGTCCAAGGGCTGCATTACACTGCATTACACTGCAGTGTAATTCCAGGTCTATAGGAAGAAGATATACCCTATCTGTAGATATACTGTATGTTGTCTAAAGGTATACAGAGTGACAGTATGAAGTAAAGCTGAGAGGTGGCAACCTTATTACGAATAACATAGAAGTTTAGAGAGTACCGTCTCTTAAATATGATTAAATCAACAGTAGCAAATGGCTTATTACAAACAGCAGCATTTTGCTGCCAAACCATGTAAGTCCCTAGCAACAGTCCTCATCTGGAAACTCCTTGTTGCCTTCCTAACGTTAATTTTCGTAATAAGATTACAGTTTCAAATCATCAAGAGAAAGCACTGATGGGCTGTTTTTCAGCTTTAGCTTAGCTAAAGGTTCCACCCAAGTAACTCTGGTCATAAGACATTTTCTTCTGTTAGAGTCATAAGTCAGGATGTGTCACAAATGCCATTAACATCGAAACAGACATGGGCTGAGCCTCTGTATTTTTAATCCTGACCACAAACCTCTTGACTCTGGATCAGTAGCAGAATGTAGAAACACGAGAAAAATGCATTCTTAAACTTTTCCTATGCAAGCAATAATTTAAAAGGGTTTAGAAGTTACCTCTGGTGAATCTTGCACAGATGTCAAACATTACTTTCCCCGGCTAACCACACTCCCTCCTTGCCTAGCCTGTCCCTACTCACACACCTTCTCAGCAAAGGCAGCAAGGGGACACCTGTCCATGCCTCTGCTGTTCCTTTGCAGAGTTGCGCTACCACTCAAGTTTGCTTTGCTTGATCATACAGCATCATCAGCACTGCTTCCTGGAGGAAGATGTCCCACCTTGGTAACTACAGGAGGCTACCTGGGAGCAGAAAAGAAAGTTTGCTGTAGGCAGAAGGTGAGAAAGGAATATATCTGGGACAGACATGAAGCTTCATTGAAGAGAATCTAGTTGGGAAAAGGGGTGAGGACATGGCAGCCAAGGGAATACAGAAGAGCAGCTACAGAAAGAGTACTTTGCAAGCACATGAAAGCTCACCTT
Organism: Pipra filicauda; assembly: GCF_003945595.2. Classification (NCBI taxonomy): domain Eukaryota; kingdom Metazoa; phylum Chordata; class Aves; order Passeriformes; family Pipridae; genus Pipra; species Pipra filicauda. The sequence goes on along the minus strand of NW_024104369.1, from coordinate 499,291 downwards.
CCAGCCTCCTCCTCAGTCTATCCTACATGAATAAAATTCTTCTCATAGTCACGAGGTGGAGTGCCTGGAAAGTAACTGTAGTGGTGCAGGAGTGTGGGGAGATGTGGGGGGAAAGGGGTACTGAGCTGAGATACCACATGCTGTACTTGGAGCAGCTGAGGCCCAAGCATTCCCTTCTGCTCACTCTGCCATTTTTGGCAGAAGAGCAAAAAGGACACCTGGAGGCAGCAATACCTCAAATTACTAGAGGCAGGCTTGCAAATGTTCCTCTGCCAAAGCCTAACTTGTAGTAAGAACATTCACTGCTCTCCAGTAGTCAACAAACAAAGTCATTGCTGTATGGTATCAATAGAAGCAGCTGGTGGAAGTAGTGGGTCTAAAGGACATGAACGGGAGACAAACATTAAGTGCTCATAATTTGTGCTCCAAGGTCTGCAGCTCAGTTCAGATCAGTATCCTATAATACAGAAGATGCATTGTAAAACTAAAGCTGTGTTTTCAGATGTGTTCTTTTGTAGCAGTACCAACTTTAAGCATCCCTCTTTGTCTCCAGCCGTTCTTTCTCCCCACATTACCCCATCAACAATGCCAGCATAGCTGTTAGTAGGGCCATACAATGAAATAGATCTGGGAACGGGTCCAGGTTAAAAATAAACAGCAAAAATGAATACCAGGAACAAGCAGGATAAGGGGGGAAATGTTTATGCTAGCACTGTTGCTGAAAGAAATATAAGAACTTTTGCACTAGTGAATTCTCATTCACTGCTGGGAGAAAACAACCGATGATGCGCAAAGTAAAACATGAGATATATGTCCTGGCAGTCTGGGAAAAGCAATCACAATTGTTATTTACCTTTATATCTTACGAAAGAGATTATATTAATGTGAGCTACTGTTGATTTATTACATAAATGTTATTGCCATGTAGAACATGGTCCAGTCAGGCCCTTCTGTAATCTATAAGTAAAAAATGGGTTTCAGAAGTTAAATATTTAAAATTGCTTTTGTGCTACAGTGGAGGAAAAAGCAATTATGGGACTCAAACTAAAATTAGAGAGTTTCTGAGAAAATCCTGTGCTACAGTATTATGGTATTTCAATACTAGAATTTGTAGTCTTCAGTCTAAAACAGGCCATGATAAAAGTCTAATGAAATGTATAAAAAAATGGATATTTATTTTAATCATTACAAATTGAATGAGGAAATTAATGTCAAAGTATAGCAATAGGGGGACAATGAGCTACATTTTCTGTGTAAACATTAATGACCACTGTTGTGGTCATTAAGAATAAGAAAATAATCCAATCAGTCAGTCTGTTCTTACTGATAAAATCATCATACCACAGGACATGAAATAAGTTTATAAAGTAAAAATGGAATGAGAAAAGCATGTTATATTTGGGAAGAAATCAGATTTGCATAGGCTAAGACAGTCTATCTGATGTTTTTGTAAATGGGCACAGCACACTGTAGTTCATATATGCAGTTAGTTAAAAACAAACAAGCAAATCACAGCAGCGAACGACCGGGTGTACAGATGCTGAGATACCAGCATTCCCCAGGTACACAGTGAATCCAGGTCCCACAGGCAGAGGTCTTTTCACACCCAGAGAGCTTTGCCAACCTCTTCTAACATCCCAACACCTTGAAGAAATCTATTTTGCCTTAAAGCGTGGATCTGTTAATTAGTTTCAAACACAGCCATATCTTATCTGTCTGGGGTTTATGCTTTATAAAGTTTGGGGGACTATCATTTATCTGGTAAGACAAGAGCTATCTGAGGAAATTATTTTTTGAGTTCCTTAAATTTGAAAACTGGGAGTGGAAAGCAATGCATTTTGCAGTCCACCTGCAATGGAAAATTTTTAATCCACCTGAAATTGATCATTTTTAGATTTCAGTGAAACAAGAGTTCGAGAGCACTCTGCTTCAGCCTGAGTTAAGTGTTTCTTTGCCCCAGTTAATTTTCAAGATTTTTGAAGCTCACTTAAAAGGAAGTAAAGATCATTTTGAAATGTTATATTTAATCATTTAATAAGAAAAAGGTCAGAATGAAATAAAGGGGTGTACTGGCATGTTTGTCAATAACTGTTGTGCGGTTTGTTTTTGTTGCTGCATGGTGCTTATCCCTGATTCTGATGGAGAGATTAGTTCAGATTTGTTGTATTTTGTCTCTGGACGCTCCTTGTGTATCCACGTTCCAGATTAAATGCCTCCTTGTATATTCAAAACTCCGTCCTTATTTGCATGCCTTGAGTTATGGAAGATAGGGGTGTATCTTTTATCTTTCTGGCTAATAAAAGGGTTGATTGGACTACATCGCTCTAAGACAAATAATTTTTAATCAAGTGCTGCCTCTGTGGCCTACTCTTGTTACTTTTGCTTTTCATAGATTTTCAAGTAACTTCAGCAAAAGTGATATGGTTTCTGAGAGTTCAGTTTTCACTTATTTTACATCCGGCAAATTGTCATTTGTAACGTTCGAGATTTTAGAATGTAGTTGAAGTGACTTTATTCCAGCTGATTTAAAAATTACTTATTTCTCCCAAACATACCTAATTTCCAAGCTGATATTACTGTGTAAAGTCATAGTAGCTAGTAGGAAGGGAACAAAGTTGTCAGTGTTCAATGGCTGTTTGTTGGTGATGTGAAATGAGATGCTGGTCTCGGCCTGTGTTTGTTGTACTTACAGAGGCCACTGTCTCAGTTGTCACCCTTCCTTTAACGCTCAGCAGAGAGTTAAAAAAAAGAACTGCATATTTGTTCTTTTTGAAGCCAGACCTCCAAAAGCAGTTTTGAAGTAAATCCACAGGGAAGTTGGGGAAGCTTCCTCTCCCACTGCCCACATTGTACCTCTTTTGTGGAAAATGTGATCTTGTCATTTCCAGAGCTACTAAACCAGCTTTGAGGCTGAGAAGGAAGGGATTTGAAGTTTAACTTCAAGATGAATTTAAGTTTTAACTTTGTTTTTTAGCAGTTAAGGACTTGCTTAAATTTGGATTAAGGCATTAATCTCAAACCTTTTGAGATTTAATGTGAAAATAATGCAATGCTGGCTGAGGCACAATAACTGAGGGCCCAGGCCAGATGCAGAACACCTTTTCTGTAATTGTCTTGCCACCAGTCCCTAAGATTTCAAAGGCAATAAGTCAGATCATGTTCAGTGAAAAAAAAAATATATGAAAAATTGTGTCATCAGGCAGGTTCTAAGGTCACAAAGAGGTTGGGAATAACAGTAGCAGACCTTTTCAATACTACTTGTGCCCTAGAATGATCCACTACAGCTAACTTGGGAGCTGTTATTTATTCCCTATTTAGTCAAGGAAGTTTAAGACTAAATTACATTTATATTCTGGCCCTTGTCAGTGAGGTCGAACATGGCACAGATGAGCAAAAGATTTTATTGTTAAGGTATTAAGACACTGAGTACTCAACTTGATGCTGGGTTAGTGAACAGGCTTTTAAAAACCAATGCACAAATGGAGAAAAGTCTTTAAAGCTTGCTGTCTTCTGTTTACTCATGAGGATAGCTCCCTAAAATGGTTACAGATGTTCCACCATCTGTATATGAAGAATTTAGTAATAGTAGTAAACAATAATAATATATATGAATAGTAATAATAGTGTTGAGAAGCTTCATTATTTGTGGAGTTCTTCAAGAATGAAAAATGTTAAATAAATCTAATTAGCAATAAAAGTTTGTGCATGTAATAAAAAAATATGCCAAACAACTTAGTCTGGAAAACAATTATCCAAAATTTAGCCTCTTTAGTCCATCTTTTGTGGAAAGATGAAACCCATGATTGTTATTATGTACACTGTGAAAACTGAGTAAGAATTAATGGATATTTTATAATGCAATGACAACATATCATGTTCGTTAGTATGTAGTTATGGAACTATGATCCCATTGTGACTGTAATATATTTTAATTTTTTAAAACATTCATGTACTTGTATATTTGAATGCTGCACACAAGCACAACTTCTGTAAAGCACAACTTCTAGTTGCATGGTGAGATCTGACATTTCAAATACTCAGAAAACAAAGTGCTGTCTGACAGAGCTTACAACAGGCTTGCAGAACTTTGTACTTGAAAATAATGAATTCAGGAAATACCTTGTGCCTGACCCCAGCAACAATTTCTTCCTCCCTAAGAGTGATCTGTGCTCTGTGCTCCACAGTAATGGCAAACACTTAGGCTTAGGGCAGGGGGGGCATGGAAAAAGAATCTATAGCTAATGCGAATGTCTCCTTTTTGTATGGATCCATATGACCATTTTTGCCTACACAAGGCAAAGTTCTTCTGTCAGGAAAGCTCTGCATTCTGCAACTGAAGGCACCATTTTCTTCTCGAAGAATAGGCTAATACATCCTAAAGCTGCGTAGGATAGCAGCCATGACAGGATAACATTTTAAATCCAATCTGTCTCTGCTGTTCACCCACCATTTTCATATCATTATTATGCATTATTTCCGTAATTCTCCTCCCCTCTGACCTGAGTTCTGTGCTTTATTACTGAGCAAGGAATCTATACTTAGATCAAGAGAGTCAGCATTATTTTACGTTGTGAACTTATCTATGAATTCAGAAGATACTGTGGAGTTGTTTGTTTTATCTCTAGGATTGGTTATATCTATTGATATACCTCTGACAGAAAAAAAGAAAAGAATACATGAACATGTGTTAAAGAAACCCCAATGATTTGTGTTGGTGGACACCTCTTCCCCCTCCTTGTGAGGGTTGAACCAAGTATACAAGAAAACAAAGAATGTCCTTATTATTGCTAGCTGACGATTGTGATTTTTCTGTGTGTTCCTAACCAGGAGAGCCAGACGCTGTGACTCTTTATTGCCTTGCCCTCAAGAAAGTATTTATAGTAAAACAAAGTGGGCATAACGTGTCTGTTACCCAGAATCTTCAAATAAATCTAAATCAAATCTTCAGTAGTCTTCTAACTCCAGAATAAATGACTTCCAAGAGCATGGCGAATTCATGAGTCAGGTCCCACATCTCCCCCATCGCAGACTACCTGCTTGTCATCCACTTTCCAGTAATAGATAGCTTTGGTAGTCTGAAAATAATCGGGACAAAAGGTTGTTCCAATAATAAGCAAGACAGTAGGAAGTCTAGCAGCAGGGCCACCTCCTAGAACACTGCAATTCCTAAATTGTCCCTTTAGTTAAAACGCTTTCGTACCTTCAAAGAAATAAATCCTGACTCTGCATCTGAAGAGTGATACTGCAACTGTGTAATTCCCTATTACAGGTTAAGAAAGTTCTAATTTGCTTTCCTGATGCAAGGTTGGCCTGTCAACACAATGTCTGTTTCTCTTGTCTAAACTAAAAAATTCAGATTGGTTCAGCAGTATATATAATTCTTTTTTGTTAATCAGATGCTTAGATCAAATCTAGTCCCCATTATGAATTTTTTTAGGCTACAAAAGCAGAGCTTTCCCTTTGCTGACTGCCTCCATATTTCCATTTTCCATATTTCATATAGCCATTATCTATTTCATATTTGCAATAGTCTGCCAGATCACTTCAGCAAAGTAGATGGAAAAATGTCACTTTCCCCTATGTGCCTCTCACAGTTTCTGTTCTCTCTTGTTATTTTTCCCAGTCATAACCAGCAGCAGTTAAACATCGATAACAGATTACTAGTATTTATATTTGCTTGTGTATTAGCCCTATATTTTTTTAGATTCTTCTGTTTACTCTTAGGTTATATTTAATTATCCAAATTTATCAGCATATCAAAGTAGAACAGTAATCAGTGTGAAGGGAACAGTTCTGGCTCCGGTTCTCAACTCAGCACTGCAATGTAAGGAATTTTTCGCTGTCCCACTTGAATGTACCGTTTGTCTCCCATGTTGACTACAGAGGTTTTAAGACACTACAGTAAGGATTAGGTGACAGTAATGAGTTGGAGTGCTGTGCATTCTGCCATAATCACTAGAAGAATAGTATGGACCTGCTTTGTAGTGTTTATACCTGTTTTATCCACTGTTTTGATGTTCTTCAGTGATATTGATATTCAGACCTGAGGTCAAAAAAATAATTGAAACATTATTCCACCTAGTGGCTTTTTTGACCCTGCATAAACCAGTGCTTGTCAAACAAATATTGATTGCATGTTTCAGTAATATTTTATTTAGATGTTATTTCTTCATAGTAAATGTTCTTCTGAAGTACTGTAAATATTCTATTCTCTCTTCTATGTTATGAGGAGATCAAAAGCATTACTAGATTGAGAAGAAGACTGAATTGGATCTCCCAAGTACTGTATGAGTCAACTACTTAAAAAAGATTGGCATAAACATCAAGATTCCAAACAGGTAACATGAAACACAGGTAAAACTATCAGATAGTATACTATTTGGGTCATGCTACAAGTGTAGAAGCAGCACTGCTTTAAAGTCAATATTAATAACCAATATTGGATCAAATAAAAGGTCAAAGTACAGCAAATCTTATTTAAATTCCAAGGGTAAAAAAATGTTGCTAGAAGTTTATGCAATAATAGGTTTTTTATAAATGTTCAAATATGAATGGAAAACTAACAGTAGATAAAGAGCAACTGTAGCTCTAATATCATAGTATTAATGCCTCCTTTTTCATTGATAGGTTCAAAATAGCTTTAAAGTATGATCCCAGGATTATCAGTGTATTTCACTGCAGAGAGGAATGAATTCGCAGTGGAGGAATCATGCAGTGGTAGAAGCAGAACAGAACATATATAGCTCTCTTGCATCCTATTGTGATATGTTAAACACTAGACCCCTTTACCTTGAGTGCCCTCTTTTGCTAGGGGCCCCAAAAGCACAAACTTTAAACTATTTCTGTTTCCATCTCCCTTTTACATTGGCTTTGGAAACCTGGATATTTGTACTGTAGTCCTTTTGTTGGAAGAAAATGAGTTCAAAATTAGTGAACAGTTTAGAATCTGAGGAGTAGTAAGCTGTGATGATGTGGTAACTGATACACAATTAAATGATAAAGGGTATTCCAAAATTAGCATTCTGTTACTAAAGTTTTAAGCAAATTGGTAATAATATGGATTTCAGTGGATACAATAAAAGCATGTATTGTCAAACTTGATATGAATAGACTCCAGTCTGTTGTCACAAATAGGGCCTTTTACTGCTCAAATCTATGTCTCAAGCTTTTATGCAAAGTGGTTTTCTCTTCCTTTCCTTTCTTGTAGCAACTGTATTTCCTAAGGAGAAATGTTGAATGGGCAAAGCAGAAACTTCTAGTTATGCTGTTAGTTCATTTGATAAAGGCAAAACACATCTCTTCTGCACAAACTGCACTTTGTGAAGGGGCTGTAGAACATTTTGGATGGATGGAAATAAACTGACAAATACATCCCAGGACTGTACCCAGTTCTATAGCTTTTTTAGCTGATGTCCTGGCCCAAGAGCTGCCTCATTCCTGCAAATTGGGTGGAACCCTAGAGGCGTGGTGTGGAGAAGCATGAAGAGACCCCTCCAGTTCGGTGCATCTAGAGCTAACTCTGCCTCCACTGGATTCATAGGCAAAACATCTGATGGTTTTAGCAAAACCAGAATTTATTCTGTATTCCAGCACATCTGCCAGGGAAGCCTCGCTAGGGTAGGGTTTATGATCCGCATTCCACTTGCCTGCGTGCAAGTCGATCTTCCTTTCAGACTGACCATATGAATATAGACAATATTTTAGGGGCAGTTTTGACTTCCACGCTATTTTTTAGTGCATTATGAACTGGTGAGTTTATATAAATACTGCGTAACAGTGATAGCCTCAAAACTTCAAGGTTCCTTTATATACTGCGATGAGTCAGTGAGGCTGTTGGCAACGGAGCGGCCGCTCTGCAGCACTGGAGGCTGTGGGCGGGCGGTGGAGTGTTCTAAATACATCACATACAAACTTTCCGAATAAGTAAAAATGTAATTTCCCTAATTGTATATACTTTTATTCTTCCTATCTCGGGGAGTTTCGGGCTCCCTCTAGCGGGTAATTTTAGCGTGAGGAGCGTTTCTCACGGGCTTGTGCGCGGCGAGTTTTACAGCGGAGAAACAAGATGGCTGCGAGAGCCTCCAGAGTTAAAACTCCTCCCGCGTTTGGCGCTGGGCGGTTGCAATGAAGTCAAGGGGAAAGTTAAGGAGAAAGTTAACACCCGCTCTGCCCGAACGCCGAGGCTCTGGCAGGGCTCGTTCCTTAGGAGCTGCCTTTGCTTCAAGCCAGCACTTGAGAGGGCACTGCCGGGCTGCGCCCGCGTCCGAGCCGGGCGGGTTTGCCGCTGCGTCCCGCGGGCGGACCAGCCGCCCCACTTCCCGCTTTCCACTCCCCGCTCCCTCACGCCCCGGGCCCCGTGGAACCCAGGGGTGTTTCCCCACTGTGGTCGGAAGCACCGGACACGGACGATAAGGAGGCGGCCCGGGCCCGAGCCCGTCCTGGTCCGGCGGTGCCGCGCCCCGCGCTCGCCCGCCCGCGGAGAGTGGCTGAGGCCGCCTATTAACGACAGATTGTAAAAGTCTTAAGTCGTATTATGATGAAACCCATTTGTTATTAAAATGGAGAGCGTTTTAGGGACCTCGCCTACTCTTGGCTGCTTCAGAGAGTACGTTTAGTTGTAGAAAAGACAGTAATTGGTTTCACTTTCCGCCACCCCCCGTTTTTTAGTCTGTTTCACTTCCTGGTTCTCGTCTCAAAGCAGGAGAGTAGGGATAAAAGTGGATTGTTACCGGGTATTCCTACTAGTGTTAAATTTTAGTTTCCTTAGTTATATTTTTTAAGGTTCGGATTTTTTTTTCTGAGACTACTTTAATACTGTTTTTAATTATGCGTTTGGGGCTTATTTGACCAGACAGTGCCCTGCTAAAGCTCGCATTCCACGGAGAGTGTGTGCTTGTCATCCGAGATGTGTGTAAAACACCCAAGGAGTTCCTACGAGGAGAAATGGACGTCTGGGCTGCTGAATGCTGAATCCTGCAGTTATCTTAGCTGCAAAAGTAATTAAATTTGATTATTTTTCTTCTCATTATACCGGCACAAAATAAGAGTGGGAAAATATCACTGAAACAATTAAAACTGGCAGTGAAAAATAAGAGGGTTTTTTCTTTCCCATACCTCCAGCATAGTTACATTTATAACTGAGTATGTGTCTCTTGTGGTCTCGATTACATCCTGTGTTTTTAGCTGGCAGCGTTTCCTTCACAGAGGCCCTGTTCTGTATGCCAGCATACATGTCTGTGTATATTAAAAGAACAGAATCAAGATGAAATAGTAAATGAAACTGCATCCCCCACCCCCCTCAAAAAAAAAAAAAAAAAGTGGAGTTTTGATACTAATGCTTGGCACAAAATAAGAAGAGGTATATCTACCACTATGTTTCCTTTTGTAAAAGCAATGAGTCTGCTAGCTTTGTGTTGTCAAAGAAGATTGAGCAATTTGTTTAAGTCATCAAATGTGTTAAACAGACCTCTCTCCGTTCTTTAATATTTAAATATTTGAAGACTGTATTTCTTCAGTAACATTCTCTGGAAATGGAGCTTGGCTGCGAATCCTCACCTACAGAAACATCTTTTTTTTTAGTTTGCATAGAAGCATTTTTGGAACAGTGAGCTCTGCTAACAGCTGTATTCAATCTTGAGTAAAATCACTTCCTGAAAAAAGTGAAATTAAACTTAATATACAAGCTTGCTTGGAATATAATACCATGGAGTTAGGGAACTTTGTGATTATGAAACCAAATCCATTCACCCTGCTGAGGTAATTTCTTGTAAATTGTACACTATGGAAATCTTTAATCAATGTCAATGTTTTTAAAGCTAGAATTCATATGATTCAAATGTGCTTTTTATTTCCCCTCACACAGAGAGTTTGGTGGGTTTGGTATTTAAAAAAAAAAAAAAAGAATTTTCTGCATGGTTGTGTGAGGTGGGAGAGGAGTTAGAACACATAGAATGGCACTCTTACCTGCCCCAAGTGTTTGGCATCATAAGTCAGGTCATGAAAATCATGTGACTGATTAAAAAAAAGACAAGTATTTAAAAGCTATGTTTGATTTTGTAGAAAGAAAAATTGATTAGAAAATCAGACTGTTCTTCAGTTTAACACTGTAGTCTTACGCAGAAGGGGTGGGAGGTGTTCTGTATTTTTCAAGAATTTAAGACAAAATATGAGATTCTGTATATATTTATGCTGCAATCCGAAGCTAGAATCTGAGCTCACCTGCGTACTGGTAAGTGTCACTCCTGTGGTTATAGACTGAAACCATGGAATAATGCTCAGCTCACAGCCAGACTTATGCCATTGAAGCTGAAACCCACCTTGTGGAGACTACACTGACCAGGGTTCAGGAGCTTCAAAAGGCAAAACAGAACCAAAAGCATCCATGAACTGAAGTGGTATGTTAGAATTGTTGATGTAAGTCTATTGTTCATCTGACTTCATGATACAAGGCCTTAAAACAAGACCTAAAAGAACAAGACACCAAACCCGACATTCTCAGTTGTATTTAATTTTATTTAGAGGAACAGAATATTTGAATCCCTATAGAGGCTGAGCGGCTGAGTCAGTCATTGGGGCACTCCAATAAAGCCCTGCCTTAACTGGTATCTAGTTCTGTGGGTACCTAAGGATCTAAATATACTCTGCGTGTATTTCTGCGTTCAGTAGCTTGGAAGCAGAATTTAAGAGTAAAGATTCAAATGTGGTTTTCTTATATTTGGGATGAGTGCCATAGCCACAGGTTAGAGTCTTCTTCCTTATTAGCATGTCATTATTTTACATAAAACTGTGACCATGTTGATACCAGGAATTGAAACACATCCATGCCTGAGTGCTCTAAACAACAGGCACTAGGGTGGGGTGCGAGTGCTGGATCCAAGTTGAATTTGGGGCTCCTGTTTTTCCACCCAGATGTTCCAAATGTGTGTTTCTTTTGCAGCTCCTCGCATGTATGGCTTTCTTCTGAAGCATATGTGGTTTCTCTTCCCTTTCCCTTTACTCATGGCATGAGTAACCTAAGGGCCTACCTTGGAGCAGGAAATTCCAGAAGGGGGAAGGCCACCTACTATGTGCTACAATAGCCAAGTGACTGACAAGCTGCCATTTAACTTCTCATGCTGTCAGCTTTAAAGAAAAACTCTCCCTTCAGCAGAGTTTTGCTTTAAAATCAAATCTCGTTTTCTGATTTACCAGGAGACAACAGGAAAAAACGTAATCTGAAATATTGTAGAATACTCAAAATTCTAAGAAAAATAAAATTTTGTATGAGCTCTGACCTTTTTACTCTATTTAGCTAACAGAACATAGAAAATTTCTCCTATATGTCTTATTGTTGATTCTGGAAAGTAAAAAAGGTAAATGTTTTAACTCTTAAGCAACATGCTTATGTGCACAACATTTCCCTAATGATAAATCCAGTTTTTAGTAATATTTGCTATTTTTATGATTCATCAGTCTAGAGAACTTTCACAGCAAGTTAATTATCTAGTGTGAAGTGGTATATGCATTTTTCTTTATTGTTGGATTATCTGACTTTTTTTGTGAATAATATAGGTGTAAATTGCAGTACAAGTACTTTTGTACAAAAATACCCATTGAAATTTTTCTTTCAATGCAAATAAAAATAACTGCTTTCATCCCAGCTGAGCTTGGTTATGGCACTTAGGGAAGCAGAGTATATCTTAGGGCTTTGACTGCTTTATGGTTGGAACACCATATTTGTGTTGGCTTACTTATGAAATGTGGCTTGTATGCTCATCTGCTGGATGATAGAACCCTCTTGGGAACAAAAGTCTTTTTTTTCTTAGAATGATTCCTCTTTGTTTTATCCAAATTCGTGTAACTAAAATTAAAATTCGGACCACCCCGACCAGTTTTTTTTTTCGTTTTGCCACTGACAAAAGAACTGAGCATTTTTTCCATTCCTAGTCCAAATTGTTAAGATCCCCCGAGGACCTTTGTTTACAGTGTCTTCTCATTCTTTTTTTCCTTGACATTCTCCCCTCCCTCCAGCAGTGAGATACTAATTAAAGAGAGGACACAGTGACCCTGGGTTGTTTAGAAGTCACAGGGGAGTGGTGGTGGCACAATGACAAAACCATCCCTGCAGGAAGTGATCAGGCTGGAGACCCAGCACAATACTTACTTCCATCACCTGAAAAACCCTTTCAATTTGGAGATCCAGCCCAGAAGCAGATTCATTTTCCCTTTAATAAAGTATCTTCATTACAAGCAAAGCCTCTACATCTCTGTGTGTCAGTCTGTTTAACAGGGTTATTATACAAGTACTGGGTTTTCTTAAATGATTACTGAAAAATATTTCTCTTAACAGTTTGTAAAGTGAAAGCAATATTCATAATAGCATGTTAGCAAACATTACCGCATTTATCTTTAATTTCAAGGAAAAAGTAGTTGGTTATCATTATATAATCCAGAAGGATTATGGTCTTATCTAGCATATAGGAATTTTGAAATTTTATGATAGCTATTATTACTTAATTACTAGCTCATTGAGGTTTGTGGTGCTTTACAAGCACCTAGCAACAGAGAAATCCAGGATTCATTCCAAATTAGATTTTGTAAACTGGACCAAAAAGTCACTTTGGGTTTACACCTGTGAAAATAACATTTCTGTTTGTCCAGAACTCTCCACTGCAGGGCATTTCCAGCATAAGGTGAAGGCTGGGTCCTGCAGTGTGCACTGGGGTACCGCCTGCTCCCGTGCAGCATTCTGCTGGCAAAGCCAGGGAGACTCTGTAGGTATGTTAGTGTAGCCAATTAGATAAATCAGCAGGCTCTAGCCCTAGCACTCAATCTTCAGTGTTATCTATACAGTTTTATCTTGTACCATGGAAGAATCCAGCCGATTTCAGTAGCTCTCCACTTGGGCTGGCCTGGGTAAATCAGATTGCAGCATTGAAGCTAGCAACATGATACCTATCATTCCTTTTGAATATGGGGGGGGGGGGGGAATCCCACTGTCTGGGAGCTGGATCAGACTGCAGACAACATGCACTTTAAAATGCATAATTAAGGGATTTTTTGATTTTTATCTTTATAGATTTTTTTTTTAGCAGTAAAGAATAAAATTAGCTAGGAGAAACATTTAGAAGAGTACTATTTGAGGTAGAGAACACCATTGTGTCTTATTCCACAACTTGAATGAGTCAGTGTCTTAAAAGTAATCTCTTAACTAAGGTTTTGTCTGTTCGGTTTTTTTAACTAAAAATTCTTGGAGGTATGGTGATACTGGAAAAATTGTAAGTTTTAGTGTGCCCATTTCACTGAATATCCATCTCTGCAACAAGATTTACACTTTAACAATTAAACATTGTCTCTTCAGCCCAATTTAAAGTTGGAAGTGTAACTCCAGTATGGTAAACATGGATCCATTGGATCAGTCGGTTCCTTTTGCTTTCAGGTTAAGGGCTGTAAAACATGTAAGACAAAAAAAAGTCAGCATATGTGTACTTTCAATTATTTTGTAAAATCTTTGACTATACCAGTCAAAATTATCTTGATCAAATGTAAGAATTTATGTAAGATTATTTTTATTCTAGATAGCAGGCACCAGAATTTTGATAGCATTTGTACTGTTTGGATTTTTTTCATTCTGATTTTTTAATGACCTACTGAGCCCTCAAAAACTAAGGTGCTGTCTGTTTATATTGGCTAGTGGCCTTGCATCTTCAGGAAGGCACTATGCCCCATCACACTAAACTGTTCTGGAAAACAGATTATATCCTTCCCTGCAGTGACTCTGTGACCCTTCACACCTACCCAGAGTGTGAACTGTCTCTGTAACTAGAGACCCACAAAGTTACTACTGTCTGGGCAACAGAAGAGAGCTAATAGTATCGAATACTATCAAAACCTAATACCGTGGCCAGATCTGTGCCCTGTGGGACTGTTTGGCTGTACATACATGGTCCAGGGGTCAGGTACAAGCACCCAGGAGCTGCATTGCTGCTGCTGAGGCAGTGCACAGTGCAGGACTTATGACTGTAGAAGCAGAGCAGTACCTGGAGCCCACCTGGAACTTCTTGCAGCTTCCTGCGTCAGTGCCCTTTTCTTTCTGCTTGTGAGGCAGGCAGTGCATCACAGCTCTGGAGCTGGGCAGGATTTCTGGCATTACTAAAGGAACAGACTTACTGTCACTGATGCAGCAAACACTGCCCTAGGTAGAGCAGTGGTGGACTGGCATCCTCCCAGGTGTTGGCTTTTTGGGTGTTTGGACCATTTTTGGGAGGCAAAGATAGGCGTGAATGCAGTGACTGTCCAAAGGAAAGAGCCTGCTTAAAATGAGAACACCGACCTTTTGGGTACCACTAGGGACTGTGAGGTTGGAATAGAAAGTAACTGAAAAGGGACTGAAAAATACCTCCATCTGGGTAATCTTCAAGTTCAGAGCAGTACAGATGTTTGAGGCTATGATGAGGCATACCTGTTGCTGGACTAAAATTGTCACTTTCAAAAACTTGGAAAAAAGATGACATACAGTTTTGTTTGTAAATAATTTTTACCAAGGAGAGTCCACTAGTGCCAAGTTTTCACTGCATTGCATCGTGCAGCTTTGAATAAGCACAGAGTTTCCTTGACCTTGATTTAGTATCTCAGGGAATCACAGCATCATTGATTCCAAGAAAAAAGTGTCAGCCAGTGTTCTTATTGCACTACCCACTTGACTGGATTGTTATTGTTCAGATTCCTTTCTGGTTTTGTAATGGCTGCATTTCACATTAAAGTTCAATGGTTTAATTAAGGAAATGACTGAATAGGAAGTTACTGTAACCATGATTTCAGCTGTTGAAGAAAGATTTGCCCTACACGTGAGGAAATTTGTGAACCTAAGGTTTTTGTTAAATGTGCAACATCTCTGCTTTGTTTTTTAAACCACTGATATCCAGATGAATAAATCACATCCTTTCCCATCTCTTTGTGGAACTGTATTAGTTTGTTTCCAAGCACATAGTATATTGCAGTGTCTTTCCCTAAATTATGGTTTTAAACAGATTATTTCTTTTGCAAGTTTAATTGAGATCTGAAGACAAAATTAAGGACAGTCTGTGTTTGTAAATGTCTCTTGAAATTAAAACATTTTATGTGCTGCTATGTAAAACCCTGAGTAGCTGCTTGCTTTCAGTTTTGGGGCTGGTCAGGGCTCTGCAGTCAGACTGCATCTTGATATTGCTGTTCCCTTGGCAATTGGGTGGGATTTAGAAGTTCTGCCTCCGTTCCCAGGTCTAGCCAAGCCTGTTATGTATTACAGCTGCTCTCTATGTCAGAACACTAGGAAAAAAATATATACGTATATCTATAGACTTAAACTGTATCAGTTTTCTTTTCCACTTCATAGCACACCCGCATAAACAGTAGATTCAGGCCAGCTAATGTCTGCTTTGAAGGGTGGAATAAGTGTCTGGCATGGATGTGGAGAGGGAATGCTATGGCGGGAAGAGACATCTCTTAAATCAGATCTGATACCAAAGAAGTAGCAAAGTCTCTGCGCAGAAAAGAAGCTCACATCTACTCAAGTAGTCCCAAGTCCCCACTCTGCCAAATGGTGTGTTTATTAGTTTGATCAGCTACTGAATAATTACAGTGGTACAGTAAATAGCATTAAGTACTATCTGTCATCTGAAGCCTGGAGTTTCTCAGCTTGAAAAGGCAGGGCTTCCCCCCACCCCTCCCAGTACGTTGACTTTATAGTTTACAATTCATGAAAGGAGCAAGGAGCAGTCTAGTAGTCCAGCACAAACTAAGATCCATAGGTAGGTATCATAAAATAATTTCCATAGTAGGGTGAACTGCCTGCAGGCAATCGACAGTCAGTCAAGAATTAGCTGGTGGATAATGAGAGGCACATTGCTTGGCTGTTTTAGCATTTTAACAGAGGAGTTCTAGCACAGTTTTGATTCAATTCTTAGATTTTATCAGCCAAACACAACAGAAAATAAGTAATTAAACAATTTTAAGCATTTAAACCAACTATAGCTGAGGAATCTAAAATATAGAGTATAAGGGAATGTACTATTTCAAATGGAAATGCTATGGTAATACATTCTAGAATTAACCTTTTAGTTAATTTAAAACTACCTTTGTTTTGTTAAAAAATTAAAGGTTGTCTACATTGGTGACATTTCGAAGACTGATTTTTTTAGGGGAAATAAACAGATTTTTTCTGTATTCTAAAATGACATTAGTAAAAACTACAGCAAGGAAGCTCAACATGAGTTACTTGTTTTGTGTGATTCTGCTTAAGTTGACTTGTGACCAGATATTACATACATATTTTATTGTTTAATTTTTTAATGAAGATGCAAATTGGACTTTATTTTGCAGTTTAAGTCATTTATATCTCAAAGACTTGACTTCTATTTTTCTCTTCCCTTCTGTGAGAATGAAGAAAGAACAATTTGGTGAAATGTGCTGGTGAAGCCAATGTATAGCCCACTGAATATAGTCACCAAGGGATTAATGCAACTCTCTCTCTTTTTTTTCACTCTGGCCTAGTTCCTGCAAAATCATGTGCCTACATGATTTACTCCTGTGAACTATCATATTGTATGTCGTCACTAGGAAGCAGAGGTTTATTCTTTCTCAAGTTACTGAATACTGAATTAGATTTAAGAAAGCCAAAGACCTGGTAGTGTCAAAAAAAGTTAGTAGTTAGCTCCTTGCTGGTGTCAGGAGCAGTTGAAATTAGTATTAAAACATAAGGGTTTTTCTTTACTCATACCTCTTGTCAGTACACTTGTAGTTGATTTAAGAACACTCCTTTTTCTCCGGGTAATGTCACTTGACTGCATACATGTAAGTGCAGAAGTTAATGATGTGCTTACACAGTCTGAGGCACTGTTGGGAACAACCCCTCTGTGGAATGAAGTAGCAACTTTAGTGGAAATATAATGAACAAGGGGATTAAAGTGGAAGCATTTAGGCATAGATTTTTAACTTTCTTTTCATGTCTTTTAAATGATGTCTGTAATTCTGATAAAAATTCTTCTTGAGTTGTGAAACAGTGGGCTCTACTCAGAAAACAATCTGAAATTTCTTGGATGCAAAATGTATTTTTTCGCTTAGTGTAGAATGTGATTTATATAACATCTCAGCTGACGTGATCTGACATGTTTTTATGAATTCCTTTGCAAGGCAAAAGTGCCTCTAGTTGCAATTTATAGTAATGAGACTGTCTGCTGTAAAGTAACTGATTACAATGATGGTATAAGAAGTAAGCATGTTTGCCTTTCCAAGCCATTACCCTTTCCTTGCTTCTGGAGTAGCTAACCCTGTGTTCTGCAGCAATGGTATCCATAGGTGTCCAAAAGCATTCTCTTTGTCCAAACACAATTTTGTGTACTTCACCAAATATAGCTGGATGGTATTTTGGACTGGAGTTCAGCTAATTTGGTTAAATCCTGGATCTGACAGGTAAATTTGAAAAATACAACATACATACAAATATTCACGTGAAAACTTTTCCATGATCTTTCAAATAATGAAGGGTATATTGTGTCTTAGGGTCAAAATATGAAAATGCCCAGTTGTCTCCATTATGTACTTCTGGATTACATTAGGGGACAACTGGACCAGGTCCTGAAGTGGACAGTTATTTACTTGGTAGTTTTGATGGATGAGTAGCAAAAACCTGAGATGCCTGCATGGGCACATGTTCACATAAATTCATGTTAAAATACTATTGCGAAAATCATCCAAATTTGCTTCCTACTAGAAGAAGATCATCTATTTCCTCTTAGTAGGTAGTCATAGAAAGTTCCCGTAGTCATTTCCTGAAATAATTTTTGTCTCATTCAGCAAACACAGCTGGGAGTTTTGCTCTTCTCAGAAATGTGTAGCAAGTTGTACTTACAAGCACGGAAACATTGTGAAGATCTGGTCCCTGGGGAGCTTAGTGCAAAATTCTTTTTGAAGATCCCAGAATGGAGAAAATCCTCTCTATGCAGAGCTTCTGACAGAAGCTGCAATAGTGGAAGATAGGGGAAGGAGTTGCCAAGGCACTGAAGAACTTCAAAGAACACTGGAACGAGGGGCGAAAGTTCAGCCTAATTCTTGTGTTATCTGAACTCACTCACCCAACTCTGTTGCAGTACATCTGCATAAAATGGCTGGGATCTGGCTTTAACAATAACCTCACTTTTCTGGAATATGACTGGAAATGCATTGTTAAAAAATTGATTGCCAATGAAAATGTTTTAAGTAAAATTCGTCAAGGGAACCCCTAGACTGAGAGAAGCCACCCAGCCTCCTCCCATGGGAGACACACACCTTCCCCACCTTGCCTTCTCCCAGCTGTGTGCTCCTGCCACTTAACTTGTGATGATCTTGTTAGACATCTTGGTGACCAAGCTCAGTTCCTTACAGTGGCAGAAAGAAAAGTTGCTGGGTTATTGATTTGAATCAGCAAGCAAAAGAAACATAGGACTAAGCTTGAAATCATGAAGCTCAGAGCAGGAAGGGGGAAAGGAGCAGAAGCTTTCCTCTTTTTCAGCATCCCTCAGCATTAAATGTTTTGAGGAATAAACTCAGTAATCACAAAAGCACAGTGTAAGTGCTTTCATTCTGGGTAAAATCTGG
Organism: Pipra filicauda; assembly: GCF_003945595.2. Taxonomy (NCBI): domain Eukaryota; kingdom Metazoa; phylum Chordata; class Aves; order Passeriformes; family Pipridae; genus Pipra; species Pipra filicauda. Next base: position 480,700 of record NW_024104369.1, on the reverse strand, counting down.
GGTCTGCTGGTAAAGCTCCTATTGATCAGACCGGGGTTTAATTCCAGGTTTTATCTTTGATTTATGTGCGTTGATATTGGTGAACAAACTGGTTGTGCAGTATCTGATAGATACTTTGAATCCGACTCAAGAGAATGTGTTGAAAACAACTCTAAGAATCTATTTACTTAAATAAATGTAAAACTTAATTATGATGCAATGAAATATTTTCCCACCATGATTTGTGCTGCTGCCAGCCCATGACACTTAGTATGGAACATTAGTAAATCACTCTGTGAGTTACTCCCTGAAATAAATTGTCCTAGCCGTCTTGATTAATTTGCTGATTACTGAACATAAATATTCAGATCATATCTGAATTTGAAATTGCAGGAACTGAAATATTGACAGTGAAAACACAGACTTGGGGTAACAATGCAGTTGGTTGCTAGTTGAGCTCAGAGTGGAAGTGGCAAAAAAGCCCTGTTTGCAGCTGATGTGTGTCAGAAGTGGCTTTGGTGTTCAGCTCCTGCTTTTTACCTATCTGTGGTGCATCAGCCACATACTGTACCTTCAGGTATAGGATCCTATAGCCCTTCAGGGGAGGGCTGCATCAGCAGGAGCTACACCCTTCTCTTACCTCAGAGAGTGGGCTCTGCCAGTTACTGAGGCATGACCTTCCACTGCTGATGCTGAGTGCCCTGCTGGTGGAGGTCTTTGCCATGACCATGGGCCAGATGACCTTTATGAGTGCCGAATTTATGTGGGAGCAAGAATTTTCTTATTCTGAAGATGTATCTGTTGATCATTTTGTTCTGTGTTATATTGATGTTGAGGAGATGCTGCAAATGTAGCAAGTACGCAATTTCAAAACTCAGAGGGGCAGATTGTGTATTTCTAGGGGGAAAATACAGTTTACAGCTGCTTTGGCAGACATCCATGATGAAAATACAGTTTACAGGCATCCATGATGCCTGTCAGAGATGTAAGCTGTACCAGGTACTTCAGGAACAATTATATCAAGGTTTATGTGGATACTTTTATTTTAAAGATATCGAAAATGAGATAAGATTCAGATTCATTATTGAATGTTTGCTTAACTTCTGACACATGATCTTGCTTCTTCACTTTGTACTCTAAATTAGGTCATTAAAATCAGATTGTGTGTTATAAACAAGCGTCTTTCTGTTTATATGTGATTATAAAACAAACTTTGAGGGTAAAGACTGTAATTTTGAAACAGATAAAATTTATATGCCCTTTTGAAATCTATATGGAAATTAGTTTCTCACACTCCAACCGAGATGATGTAAATGGACCCCAGAGAGCTGGTACAGTGTTGTCTGTGTACTCAGGGGAGTTGGAACAGTGTAAAGACATTTGGAGGTCAGAAATGAGGTTAACTGACAGGGAAGTGTGTGAGGACAAGAAAAATTTGCACAGTGCATGTCAGTGGGTAGAGCTGTCAGTTCTTCACTTGACTACTAGTATTTGCCAAACAAACATGACGAGACTTCATTCCAGGGAAAGGGAAAAAAACCAAGAAGAGTCATCTTAGGACAACAACATTGTTTGGAAAGAGTGGTGTTTTGTGGATTTGTTCCAAGATACCCACATGTATACACCTACTGTACACAATTTCTAGTCTTGGCTTGTCGCTTCTGCCAGTGTGACTGCTGTCTGCAGCAGAGGTTTGCAGAGCAGTACCTGCTTTGGCTTTTCCTCAGGTATTCTTCAAGCCTATAGTTTGAGTGTGCAAGCCTGATTTAGCACTAGTGACAATAACTCCATCTTTTTTGATGTAGCATATCATAAGTGATTTTCTGTCTTCCTCTTTTTCCATCAAGAGACATTTTTGGTTTAGTGTATGTTGTGATTCCAGCCTGCTCCTCATGGCATTAGTCCAAAATTTGCTTATAATGCAAATAGTGCGTATTTCACTCAAGGCTTCAAAGTATATGTTCCATTTTATAGACGTGTAAAGACTAGATAAGAGTGTGGGGTTTTTTTCTATAACAGCAAAGCACTGAAAAATCTGAAGCTTTCATGGGCTTGGATACCAAGAAAACAACATGCAAAAGAACAAGATTTATGTCTGGCTGATTTTTGGTCAGACCTTCCACTCTAACTGTTGTGTGGTGATTTATTTTTTCATTATCGTTAACTGTTCTCAATCTTTAAATGTATTTTAATTGTAGAAGTCTTTTAATTTCTTTTTTTCTTATTTCTAAAATTCTTATAAAATAGTAACCATTCAAGCCTGATTCACGTGATGAATAATTTCATCCAAGAAAACCCAACACATTAAAATTGAACATTTTTTGATTATTTCAATCTTGTGGTGAGAAAGAACCTCTTTTCTGTTTAAAAATCAGCAGATATAACCCTACTTTAGAAACCCAGTAACTGAAGTTTTAGAAAAAATGTTTTTGTATTTCCAGATTTTACTTTACCTGTTATTATTTGTATTAAAATGTAAATATGTAAAAAAATATAAAAATAAAATAGCTGCATAGAATAATTGTTTCCTAGAAAATACCTTGCAAATATTTTTGCTTTCTTCTTCTATTGTTCCATAAACTTATTCTGCACAAAATGTAAAAATACACAGTCAAGAAAGCACGTCAAAAGAGTGAGCTCTTCTTCGTAGTCTCACTTAAAAAATAAATATGGTTTAATATAATGTTGAACTACTTCCTACATAGTTAATAACAAAGCAGAAAAAGCAATATGCTTTGTCATTTTGGACAGACTTTATTATTTTATTCTGCAATAAATTTGGCAACTGTTTACACACTTTGACTGCTTTATAGTTTCAAAAAAGTGTCTGGCAACATTATCAAGCTAATGGCAGAATTGAGATCTTGAGGAGTCATTTCAGTCCATTCCACAAATGAGGATTGGATTTTGTCCTGTGTTTTTATTACTGATTATGAGCAGCCTCCTTAAATTTCTGTTACATAGTAATCCTTTACAGTAAATATGTTTCATACTTGTGCTTCCCAGAATATACAAGGTATGTTTAGGAAGGGGATTTGTTACACAGTGAAAATGCTTCTATAAGAAAGTATCTTGTTCTGGCTTTCAAATAATAAATAATGCATTCCATAATATAAAATGCTGGCATGGCATTAACAAGAGATCGTGTTGCTCTCTATGTTCATATTCTTAACACTACTCATCAGTGAAGGAATGGCAATAATTACTTATAATTGTGCAATTTATATTAAGTGTCTTTCCAAGAACATTTAAGGAAGCATGGAAGGAATGAACTGCAAAGCTAAAATGAATGGGAGGAGTCAAAGCGTGTCATTGGAGGCGCAACCCCAGTGGCCGCAGCAGAGGCATTCTGTGAGCACTGCAGGGAGCAGAGAGCTGCTCTTTTTTTCAGAGAGCTGTTGTATTTAAAGGAAAAATACTGCAGTAGAGGTGATGGGAAAATCAGAGACAGGTTGGAGGATTCCCAGAGAGAATGAGCTGATGAGTTCAAATAAAAAAAAATATGTTACAGTGATTGTGCACAGGTATTTTATAATGAGTGATAACATGGTGTTTTTGTTTTTCGGTTTTTTTTCAATATTCTAATGTAGAGTTTAAGTAATTTGATACTTCAGTACCAATGTTTAAAATGGTACAGCTGGAAAAGATTATTTGTCTTCCCCTTTTGGTTGTGATCGTCATGGAGAGTCATTTCTTATTGTTGAATATATTCATGTGATTATTTTGAAGACTGCATTCTTAAACAACAGCTTCTCATTGTGTATGCAATACCTCACTCTTATCAGATCATATACTTCTGCAGAAATCATTGTTTCTTAGTACTTTTGTTTTTCTAATAAAAAAGAAAATTTACAGAAGATTTTGTATAGAAAGTGTTTGGCATGTTCACGGCATTACTATGTCCCATTTCTACCCACCTTTCCTCCTCATCCTGACTTAGAAAGATACAGATTTTTTTTTTCATTGCCTGTGTACTGGGAATACTTAAATAATAATAAAAACCATTAATTATGAGATTACTTATCTCTAAAGGAGCTTCCCATGTAATAAAGTTTACTCTTTTCCTTTGGCTGTTAGAAATGCTTTCATGCTTTCAGAATCAATGAATTTAAGCTTAAAATTAAAAGTCTACTTCTGTATGATGCTCAGCCTCCCATACTCCTTTGTTAACACTTTACAGGAAGCGCTTAGTATCTCCCAAAGTTCAGCCCTGCACGCAGTTTCTTTGGCTTGCATAGGGTATTTAAAAGTATTTTTGAATAGTTGTGGCTCAACTTCCTGCCTACTCTGGTTTCTATCTTTCTCCATGTGACTGGGTGTGATGAGAGGATGGATGCTCAAGGAAGTGAGCACTGTGGTGGAAGCCCACGGGTTTTCTAGGTCTCCTCAAGGTGGGTAAATGAGGTGCCCACAGCCACTTTTCTACTAGTGGGTCTTCAGAAGGCCCTGAAGTGGACAGGAGAGCAGAGTTGTAAGGAAATTCAGAAGATTCAGTCTGGACTCACAGGGTTTTGCAATAAACTGTAAGTTTCCCTTTTAAAGCAGATCCAGTGCTGAGGGACCATCTGTCCTACAGAGGCACTGAATGCCCTAAGGGGAAATAGCTACTTTGTTTGAATTTTGAGATAAGTAAGAGAAGCCATGAATTTGATTTAGAACAGAAATGGTAAAGTAGCAGCTTAAATGTGTAGAACTGTTTTTAAAATAATGCTTCATTTTGCCAGTCTACTATTTGTTAAGATTGATAAACATTACTGGAAAGATTCTTGAGTACTTTCAGTTGTCTCCAGGTTTTCAGACAAATTCTTTCTTTCTGTATTTAGCTAATCTCTCTGCAAACATAAATTTCTGAACTGTACATTAAAAAAACCAAAAGAAACTAACTAAACAGAATATGTAATTGCAACATTGTAGTTCAAAAATGCACAGAGCTGCTCACAAGTTTTCCTTTTTTTTTCCTGAACAAGCAACTCTGGTAATTTAAAGAAGCTCTGAATGATTTACAGAGGCATTCTTAGACCCCGTGGTCACCTTTTTCCCTTAGGATCAAAATGAATTGCTCATTTATAATTGCAAACAGCAAGATGCCTGGCTACCTGCAAGTCTGTTCACACCTGTTGTACACAGGTAATAACAAAGTCCTTGAAAATTGATTTAAACAGGTGTCTCAGTTTTGGGATTGCTAAGTGAGTAAGACTGAGACTGTTCTTTGCAAACAAGACATGCTTTTTGCATCCCAGAAAATATGTAGGGGAATTGTTATCAGTACTTGAACTGATACATCACTGCACAAGTACTGAAAAGTCCCGGGAATTATCTCGAGCTTTATCACCTTAATCTCAAATACAGGGTTGTACACAGAAATCATTTTGCCTATATTCTGGAATAAGAATAAAGCAGCTTTCTCGTATGAGCACAGGTTCGGATCGGAAGGGACTCTCTAGTCTAACCTCCAGCCCAAAGCAGCATCAGCAAAAAAGATCAAGTAGGGTTGCTTAGGGCTATCTGTGTGCGGCCTGGTCTGGAAAATGTTCAAGGATAGAGAGTGTACAGCCTCTCAGAGCAATGTCTGGCTGTCCTGATGTCCAGTCAGAAATGCTCTTGTTTCAATTTAGGTCTGCTGTCCCGTTCTCTCCAGACACATTGCTGTAAGGAGTCTGGCTCTATATTCTTGATGACTTCATCATAGCTATGGAAGGTTTGAGACAAAAATGGAGACAGATTACTCAAGCCTTTTAGGAAGAAGAGAAAATGTTGATAGGCATATTAACACTTAGGAAAGGACATCAAGTTTTCTTCAAAGAAAATTCTGTAATGATTCTTTCTTTAACAAAAATAAATATTCAGATACCGTTTGATTGTGATCTAGATGTTTACATGACTATATTTGTTGTTGTGTGTTTTCCTAATATGTTAGGAAAGAAAGTACTGGTAACCAAGAGAAATGTGCCACATACTGAATCTAAGAGAAGGAAATCCACAACCAATTCATGGAAAGCCGTGGGACATGTGACAGCAGAGAGGGCAAGACAGCAGCATTTCAGATACTGCTTTGGAATATTCTTGAGAGCCTTCCCTGGTATGACAGTGACTGAGAATAGGCCCAATTGAGTATATAGTGTTTACATCCCTCCAGCCTCTTCCCTGGGGGATGGGGCAGGAAGAGGAGAGGGAAGGAAGCAAGGGATGATGGATGGGTTTTGAAAAGCTTTTCCCCGTGAGGGGAAGGTGTGGTCACTGTACGCATCTCCAGCTAACAAAGCCCTCCCGTAGCTGGAGCAGATGTAAGCTTTGTCTCCCCTTTGGGGTGACTGCAACACTGCCCAGAACAATATTGTTCTTATTTTTTGTTTAGGAATAGAGATTTTAGCAGGGGAAGTAGCCTGTCACTGTTACAGTTTGTACTGCTTTAAGACGGCGCTTCAGCACTGAGTCTGACTATGACATCTGTGACCAAGGGGCTGTAATAAGACCAAAGCACAGATTGCCTACTGTGTGTGGTACATCTTGGGAAGGCATGAGCATACAGCTACATTTCTGTCAAATTAAGCCACAGGTACATGAACATATTAAGCAAATATCTGATATTGCTGCCAAAACAAGCACTCATATCCGTCCTCTCGCCCCTGCCTATTTTTGCTTACATGCTACCTCCTCCATTACACTGGCACAAGCAGCAGCACAGCCACATGCTGAACCAGAAAAGGAAATGATGTGGAAGAAAAGTAACCTGATCAGAGAAAAAAAAAAGGTTTCACCCAGAATCGGTTGCTGAACTGTTGCTTTTTGAGCAGTGATGCCAACTGATGTTGTTGTAAAGCAGGCATGAAGCCTTAACCAGACCAGGGAGTGTGAATTTATCTTAGCATTAAGTCCATGTGGTAGCTTTATGCCAGCAGTGGGAATACAAATGTTCCATGACCCAGCATGAAGTTAGGGTAGTACAGACAGACGGTACCTGATCTGACATAAATTCTGCTGGTACAAACTTATTCCATCAAACATTTTCAAGTGCCAGTGATCCCCACGTCCCTTCAGTGCTTTTCATCTAGTACTAGCAACCCTTAAACTTGTATTATCAAATCAAGGCCAAACTGAATGAGATCCATTTTAGGACTTGAAAGCGGGAAAAAAAAGAAAGTTATGCAGAATGTAGTTCTGCCAACTGGCGATGCTTTCTTGCTGTAAGCTGTACTCAGATGGGCTCTGATTTGTGGTGGCAATATATTAGGATACCAAAATACTTAGAGATTATTTCTAGGGAAGTGAATAACTGAAGATTGTGGCTTTTGTAAGTACTAGTGTTGTCAGATGTTGTTCAGCCTTTCAGTAATGAACTACCTGGCAATTTTCTGTTTCTTCGCAGCTGTTTCCCCTGGTCATGTCACAGTGTGTGCAATCGGGGCCACAGTAGTATCAGAAAGAGGAAGAGAAACCAAAAGGTGCCTGATGATGCATGTTCGTGATAGAAGGTCTTCTGCAGTGTCAATGATCAGAGAGTCAGTGGCCTGACAGAGCTGTAGCTCTGGACTTTCTTAGAAATTAGATCACCAACATCACTAGGCAGTGTAAATGTAGTAATCTAAACAGTGCAGAGTACTAGTGAGTGAAGTTGGAAACTCCTTCTCTCTGTGTCCCAGTCTCGCTGCCTAAGAACTGTAACGTTTCCTAGGCCCAAATTTTGAGAAGAAACTAAGAATTTCCTCCTGCTTCCCAAATGCTGCCTTGAGGCACTGGAGAGGGCTGTGACCGGATGTTCCTTCCCCCTCCCCATCCCTAGTCAAGAAAAACTTGAGAGTTAAAGCCTGCAGTATTTATCGCCCTGGGAGCCGTCAGGCCCGCGGTTCGGGGGGTACACAACACCCGGCTCTCCCCGCACCAGCGGGGCTCTGCGGGGCGTCCCGCGGCACCTCGGGGGTCGGGACCCCGCCAGGCGCGCCCCGCAGCGGAATGCGCGGCACGCGGGCCCGCCGCCCCCCCGCGCTCCGCTCAGGCGCGACCATTGCGCGGCACGGGGGGGTTTGGGGAGGGGGGCGCACCCTCCGCCTCGCTCCGCGCCTCCCCTGGCGCCGCGCCCCGCTCCGCGTACCCCCGCCCCGCGGAGGACGGGGCGGGGCGCGGGCACCGCGCCCGCTGCGCGCACCCACGGCGGCCCCGGCGGGCGCCCGCGCGCTCCCTCCCGCGTTCGGGGCGGTGGTTGAGGCCGGCGGGAGGTGGGGCCGACGGGGCCGGGCCGGGCCGGGCTGGGCTGGGCAGGGCTGGGCTGGGGCAGCCGGCGGCGGTCAGCGGGGCCCGTGGATGGCAGGCGGGGCGGCTGCCGGGGGGTAGGGTCGGCGCGGAGCGGGGCCGGGCGGGGCGCGGGCCGAGCGCGGGGAGCGAGGAGCCGCAGCCGGCGGAGAAGGCACGGAGGCGGAGAGCGCCCTGCAGCCCCGCTGCACCGCAGCCCGGCGGCCGCCAAAGTTGCTCCCCATCCCGAGGGGGAGCGGGGGATCAGGCGGGGCGATGATCTTCCCCAGCAGCAACAGCAGCGCGGCGGGCGGCAGCCGGACCCCGTATCGGAAGCAGGTAAGGGAGGCGTGTGTCTGGGTTTGTAGCTCCCCCACCTCCGCGTTCCCCCAGCAGCCCCGAGGTGCTGGGGGAGGAGTGGGGAGAGGGGTGGCGACTGGCGTGAGTTGCAGCTCTCAGCCTTTTCGCTTCTCGATTTACAAAAATCAACTCTTTTCTCCTTCTTATATATTTTTTTTCACCCCCTCTCACAAGCCGCGCCGTGACCTTGCCGAGTGCCCGGGCAGCCGCCGCCGGGTCACCTTAGCGGGCGGCGCGGGGCGTGCGGGGCGGTGCGGGGCGGCCGCGGCCCCGCTGGGCTCGGCAACAGGTTAGAAAGGACCCGGTGTCGCAACAGCGAAACTTAAGGCTGGTTGTTTTTCGCTCGGCGTGAAATGAGTGAAGGGGTCTGGGCGCGTTCTTTCTTTCAAACAACCCTGCAGAAAACCACCGCCGCCGCTCCTCGGGCGCGCCTCCGCTCCCCCCGGGTAGGGCACCCGGGGACCCTGTGACATTTTTTGGGCAGAGGGATCGCTCTGATAAAGCTCGGAGCACTCGCATCTATGGAGCAGTACTGAAAGAGGTATTTCTTTGTTTGTTTGTTTAGTCACTGGAAATAAAATATTTGAAATAGTTGGGTTACAACCTTGCTGGGCCGTTTGTCTTTGGCTGCGCTTTTTACACAGACACACACACACGCAGTGTTGGTATTAATGTTACATTATTTCCTGCTTAGCGTGTTATTTTTTCATTGACTCTTTGATTAAAAAAAATAAAAAAAATCTTACTTTTTAAGTTAGTGGGAAAGCGGTGCTGTATGTGTGTGCCAGAGGGTAAATGGAGTAGAGGTCACTGACAAGCTCTCAGCTTGACAAAGCATACCAAAAATACTATGGCAGGCTTCTTTCCAGGTGAGGAAAAATCCTTCCGTGTCTGCTGCTCTTAGTAGTTAAAACAAGTAATTTGACAGATTCAGTCAGCAATACTGGGGAAGTTTGCCCAATTTTGTTTGGGGTTGGGATACATTAAGGGCAGAAATAGCAAATCAGATATCACTGCTGCGCACGGTGAAGGGTTTCATATAAATAATGAGGAAATGGGCTTGGAAATTTTGAATTCTTGTGTTGTTGGGATGGCACATGATCCGTGTGGCAATGAAAGTTAGACTCTCATATTTTCTTGAAACTTAAACAAAAATTGTCGTTTCCTTTCTACTCCCCGTTATTTTACAGAAATAGCTTTTCAATAAGAATCACTGGTGTGTTATCTCAGCAGTGCTCTGCAGATGCTGACCAGCAGTGCGTGGAGTTATCTTTGTATCTTGTACTCGAAGTGTTCAAGTCCATACATAACAAAACATGATTATTGTGTGCGCTGGTTTTGGTTTGTTGTTAATAAATGTCCTAGATACGCCCATGCTGATTGTCTTGTCTGGTGCTCCTGCAAACTTTATAAATGAAGCTAATTTTTCAGATGCTATTTTGTGCTCTCCCTGCAAGGACCATTAATCGATGAAGGCCCCTTAAGTGGCTGTGCAGTGTGTTGGGCACTGGGCAGGGTGTTGGCAGGAGTGGAGGGCAGTGGGGCCAGGCCTCGTGCTGGCAGGGCTGTGTTTTGTGTGCGGATGTGAGTTTGCATGCTGGTCTGGAGCAGGCTGATAAGATGCTCTTCTTTTCACAGTGCACTCCTTAGATTCAAAGAACTAAAAGGACCGACTGAATCAGGAAAACAAACAGACCCTTTTTTCCCAATAGGCAGAGAAAGAAATGAATGCAGGGGTATTATGTGGTCTTAAGACCCTGGGTACCAAAGGTTTCTTTTGTTAGTGTGTAGCTATTCTCTGCTCAAACACTTCCTACATAAGGAGCCAGGGTCTGTGCCTTTCTCCAGCTAAGTACATGGAAAACTCCTATTAACTTCATTCATGTAGACTAATGTCATTTAAAGATTGGCTTTTTGATCTCCCTTTCACTCAGACTTCACCTGCAGGGGTGAGCTGATGTCAAACAGTGCTGAAGAGTGTTGCAAGCCAAATTTTTCAACTCTTGATAGTTAGAAAAGTTCAAATTAAGTGTCTGCGTTCTCTGTGTAACCCATATTGAGACAATTGCATTGTAGTTGTGCTTTAGCCTGAGACACTAGGTACTGTTAGTGTAGGAAAAGTTGTCAACTGGATTTCTTATGCTAACAGCATGCAGTATATGAAGCCGAAACAATTTTAACTTAAAAATGAATTTAAAGTCTTTTGAGTTGCTTGTATGTCTCTATTGGTATTGTAATATATATATATGATATCGGAATAATATAAGAACACTTCATATTTAGCACTGTTCTGTTTAATTTTTAAGAGTCTATAGAAGATTCTGGTGAAAAGATGACTGATTAATTGATAAAATGCAAGGTGACACTATCTTGATTTATTTTTAAGGCAATGTAATGTAATGTGGATTTCTACTTTAATTTAAAATATTGACAAGATACCATATAGCTACAGTAGGTCCAGAGTTTTACCCATACTCTTTTTATTTTCCCAAATAAGTATGTTTTGTTTTATAAACAAATCTGTGCTTATAGTATTACACTTGTTACCTGCTATGTCTACACTGTTGTAACTCAGGCATGTAGGAGCCAGTTGACATTCTCAATTTCAGGTCAGATTTGATTGGATAGTGCCTAGTCATCTTCCCTCTTTTAGAGTACTCATAAGAGTACTAAAATATGGTCTCTGAAGTTGTGTTTTCAAAAGGATTTCCTGTGCTACAGGCAGACAGGCATGTTAAAAATATTCCTACCAACCTTAAAAGTTAGACACTGCTTAAATGAGTGGCAGCTCATCTGAGAATTGACTTGAAATGCAGATGCAGGCCTAGTTAAAAAATAAAAGCCACACAGTATCTGCAGTAATAACCTATCACAACACTCAAGGCTAT